>NC_137679.1:17506835-17869335 GCF_963989245.1 Nansenia antarctica | reverse complement strand
AGATCGAGACACCTTCCCAAATTCGGCGCAATACTCCCCGAAATACATTTAAATCAGATAAAACCACCAAGCCACCCATTCATCTCGCATGATCATGTAACCCCCCCATCGCACTCCCTCATCCCACAACACACACATTGTTCTGAACACAAAGCGATTTGGCACCGGGCTCGTGAGCATGGCGTGTTACCGTTACCGTTCTCGTCATGGTTCGGACGGTGGTTCGGACGGGCTCCCAGGGACGGAACACTCCACAGGACACACACGCTCATCTCCAGGCACAGGAGGGTCTTCAGCCAGCGAACCTCCATTCCTCAACTGCGGGGGTCTCCACTCGGACAGAAAGTACTACTCTCTCACCGAATTTGCGCTTCAAATCCGCGTAAAAATGTCACACTGGTATGACCATGTGTCGAGGAACTTAGAAACTTAGAGCAGTATCACCACATTTTTTAAAACGTCCGTTTAGATGCTAATTAAGCGGCGTTTGAACAGTGAGAAACTATGCAGCGGGCTCTGGGCTCTTTCGTTCCTCTTACTGTTCCTCTTCTGTCAACGAGCGCCTGACGCGGAACATCTGGACGCGCCGGGTCACCGGGGGAGCGTCACCTCTCCGCTGTTCGCCTGGGGTTAAGTTCACTCTCACTCACACAGGCATACACACCATGACAGACCATCCATCCAGGCCAGCGCAATCAGAGTGTGTTTCGGAAATCCAAAATGATGTCTAGGTCAGTGAGACTTGGGTTCTGTTTTGTTTACTCGTGGGTCAAGAAAATAAATAAAACAATTGAAAACCAGGTAGACAAAGCGCACGCAAAAGGTTTGGGGACCACCGGTAAAAAAAAAAAAAAAAAAACTAAAGTGTGCCACTCTTTCTGTGCCTCTGGTCCACACGGCTCTCCTCTGTCCTCTGAGAGGTCTGTTCGGTTTGGTGTGTCGGCAGCGACCCAGATCCCCCAACTCAACACTTCTCGTTTCTTTTTTCTTCCCTTGTTGTTTCCCTCTTTTAGGAAGAAAAAAAAAAGTTGTTCCCGCGGCGCCGAGTGTTGTGGATTCCTGCGGACCCTTTGAGTAACCAGCTAAAACCTGGTTTGGAGTTCTGGACTGGAGGGGAGCCAGCCAGAGGAAGCCCCCTAAACACAACACACACTGTGTGTGTGTGTGTGTGTGTATGTGTGTGCGCGCGCGCGCGTGTGTGTGCGTGTGTGTGTGTGTGTGTGCGTGTGTGTGTGTGTGTGCGTGTGTGTGTGTGTGTGTGCGTGTGTTTGTGTGTGTGTGTGCGCGTGCGTGTGTGTGTGTGTGCGTGTGTGTGTGTGTGTGCGTGTGTGTGTGTGTGCGTGTGTGTGTGTGTGTGTGTGT
Organism: Nansenia antarctica; assembly: GCF_963989245.1. NCBI lineage: Eukaryota > Metazoa > Chordata > Actinopteri > Argentiniformes > Microstomatidae > Nansenia > Nansenia antarctica. Next base: position 17,867,973 of record NC_137679.1, on the reverse strand, counting down.
TTGTGATGAAGAGAGGGGGTGTAAACGGAAGTGGTGGTTTATGCTGCTATATCCAATAACAGTATTTGGTCTCATAACTCTCTATTCCTCCTTCTCTCCTCTATTTCCCTCTTTCTCTTCTCCTACCACCTTTCTGTCCGCCCCCCCCCCCCCCCCCCCATCTGTTCATGCTATTCTGGTTGTGGCTTATCAGTCGGATTCATACCCAGGGATAACTGTGCTCTGAGGGAGAATGTACCCACATCATGATTCAATATTCCTTACAAACACACACACACACACACACACACACACACACACACACACACACACACACACACACACACACACACACAGTATAATAAATAAAAAAATCACACACCATATCTGATCTGTATGTCCTGCTGTGATCTCAGTGAGATGGTTGTTCTTTCTTTGATGATGAGACAGATCAGTTTGATCTGACAGACACAAGACCCTCATCAGTTTAACCACTGCATAAGATCTGCTGATAGCTGTGGTTTACCATTCCTTCATACACACACACGCACACAGACACACAGACACACACACAAACTACAGACAAGACTTCAATCAGCCACTGAGGCGAGAATAGAATGTATTTTGTGAGAAAACCAGACGACAGATAAATCAGTGAACAAACAGATATGGGCTGACATTACTCACATCCATAGAAAAAAAAACATGATTCCAATCGACATCTTCCCCCACTCACACCTGTGGAGGCTGGTGGAGGTGGATACCAGAGGACAGGCTCATTATAACGCATGGAACGGAAGGAGGAGACATCAGAATCAGAATCAGAATAGGTCAGAATCAGAATCGCTTTTATTTTATCTTACTGTACACAAGAGTAAAATTATTTGGCTTTGGTTCCTTGATGGCAATAGCTTGAACAGTTTCTGATTGGGGTGGCTGGGGTCCCTAATAATCCTGAGGGCCTTTCTGACTCACCGGGTCTTGTAGGTGTCGTGGATGGAGGGGAAGCTCACATCCGCTGATCTTCTCAGCTGTCCGCACTACCCTTTGCAGCGCTTTGCGTTTTGGGCAGTGAAGTTCCCATACCAGGCAGTGATCTCGGTTGTGCCTCTGAAGAAGGCCCCTAGGATCTTAGGCCCTAAGCTGAACTTTTTCAGCTGCCTGAGATGGAAGAGGTGACGTTGTGCTTTTTTCACCACCTGGTTGGTGTGTTCATCCCAGGTGAGGTTGTTGGTGATGTGAACCTCCAGGAACGTAATGCTGTTGACCCATCCACAGCACACCCATTGGTGGTGATGGGGTCTTGTGCCTGCCTCTTCTTCCTGAAGTCCACCTCCAGCTCCTTGGTCTTGTTGGCATTGAGAGAGAGGTTATTGATCTGACTATACTGAGCCAGGCGGTTGGACCTCACTTTTGTAGGCCATCTCGTTGCCGTCGGTGATCAGGCCAATCACTGTCGTGTCGTCGGCGAACTTGATCACTGTGTTGGAGCTGTGAGTGGCCATGGAGTCGTGGGTATACAGGGAGTAGAGGAGGGGGCTTAGTACACAGCCTTGGGGGGCTCGGCTGCCTTGCGGATGTTGATGCACTTGAAAACCTCACGCACGTCATCCTCAGTGATGGTGCACAGAGTGCTTGCTGTGTCATCTGTGGTGTGGGCTCTCTCTAGGAGGTTTCTTCAAATCGGGCATAGAAGCTGTTCAACTCGTCTGGTAGATGGTGATGGTTGTACAGCTGGCACTTTCTTTGAAGTCGGAGATAATGTGTAGACCCTTCCACAAGCTGCATAGGTTATTTCTGCTTAGCTGTGACTTTATTTATTCGCCATAATCCCTTTAGATTTCCGTGATAACTAAGGTCATCATTGTTAATCCATGGTTTCCTGTGTGCAAACAGCAGTAGTGCAAAGGCTAAATTGGGGTCCACAGTAACCAGGGGGGGGGGGGGGGTACTGAGAGTCAGTGTACCCCATGCTTGGGGGGGGGTTGTTCATCAGAGTATGTGGGGGGTGGGATTGTTTATCAGAGTGACAGACCGGTGAAAGAAGCTGGATCCTATACTTCTTGAGTCTCTTAGAAGGTAGGGTATCAAACCAACTGTGGCTGGGGTGCGAGGTGTCCTTGATGAAGCTTGCCACCCTCCGCCGACACCGGTCTGCCTGGAGGGACTCGATGGAAGGGAGTTTGGTGCCGATGATGCGCTGGGCAATTTTCACCACCTGTTGCAGGGCCTTCCCGTCGGACACAGTACAGTTGCCGTACCACACTGTGATGCAGTTGGTTAGGATGCTCTCAATGGTGCAGCAGTAAAAGTTGGCCAGAATCCTGGGAGACAGCTGGGGTTTCTTCAATCTCCTCAGGAAATATAAGCCCGGATGCGCCTTTTTTTTAAGTTATTTTTTCTGAGTGGGGCAGTCCCACTCATATTTTTCATTTTTATTGATAGATAAAGTGGAGAATTAGACAGGAAGGATGGGTGCGAGAGAGAGGAGGGATGACATGCAGGATATGTCCCCGGACGGATTCGAACCGGGACCCTGCGGTTACATGGTCGACGCTTAACCCGCTACGCCACCTAAGCGCCCCCCGATGCGCCTTTTTGACCAGAGAAGAGGAGTTGAGGGTCCAAGAGAGATCCTCTGAGATGTGGACACCCAGGAACTTGAAGCTGGGGACACACTCTACCTACATCTCATTGATGTAGATGGGGGAGTGTATGCAGCCCACAAGTCCACAATGATCTCCTTGGTCTTACTAGTGTTGACGGCCAGGTTGTTGTCAGCACACCGCACCGCCAGTTGCTGGACCTCCTCCATGTAGCCCGACTCGTCATTGTTACTTCTCAGGCCTACCACCGTGGTGTCATCTGCGGACTTGATGATGGTCTTAGAGCCATGCATCGGCACACAGTTGTAGGTGAAGAGGGAGTAGAGGAGAGAGCTCAGCACACAGCCCTGTGGCACGCCGGTGTTCAGGGTCAGGGTGGAGGAGGATGACCAACTTGACGAGCTGCGGTCTGTTGGTTAGGAAGTCTAGGGTCCAGTTGCATGATGGTGTTGAATGCTGAGCTGAAGTCAATCAACCGCATCCTTGCATAGGTGTTGCTTGTATCTGGGTGTGTCAGGGTGGAGTGGAGTGCCGTGGAGTCCTCCGTTGACCTGTTCTTGTATCGGGGTATGTCAGGGTGCAGTGAAGTGCCGTGGAGTCCTCCGTTGACCTGTTCTTGTATCTGGGTATGTCAGGGTGGAGTGAAGTGCCGTGGAGTCCTCCGTTGACCTGTTCTTGTATCGGGGTATGTCAGGGTGCAGTGAAGTGCCGTGGAGTCCTCCGTTGACCTGTTCTTGTATCGGGGTATGTCAGGGTGCAGTGAAGTGCCGTGGAGTCCTCCGTTGACCTGTTCTTGTATCGGGGTATGTCAGGGTGCAGTGAAGTGCCGTGGAGTCCTCCGTTGACCTGTTCTTGTATCTGGGTATGTCAGTGTGCAGTGAAGTGCCGTGGAGTCCTCCGTTGACCTGTTCTTGTATCGGGGTATGTCAGGGTGCAGTGAAGTGCCGTGGAGTCCTCCGTTGACCTGTTCTTGCGGTAGAACTGGTGGGGGTCTAGTGTGGGGGGAAGTTTAGTTTTTAGGTGAGCCAGGACCAACCAAGAACTTCATGGCAATGGGCGTGAGCGCAATGGGGCAGAAGGATCACTGTTGAAGAATTACAGAGGAGAGTAGTATCTTTTAGTTTTTTTGGGATTGATTGAGAATGATCAAGTCTCAGTCTGAGAATGATCAAGTCTCCAAAACTACCATTAGACCAAACAAATTATGCCAACAAATTATTTGGAAGCCATGCCAGAAAAATTTCATTTCACCATAAACGTATGGGCCTGGATGCTAAAGTACCGTATTTTCCGCCCTATAAGGCGCACTTAAAAGTCCCCCCAAAAAAAAAAAAACGACAGTGCGCCTTATAACCCGGTGCGCCTTATATATGGATCAAAATGTAAAAATTACATGACCAATATTTTTTTTTTAATAATAATACAATGTTTCAGTACGACTGGTAAACTACAAAGCCGCACCGCTTGCAGCATTACGGTAATCAGTAAACGACGGCCGCCATCTTGGAATCTCCGCGAATGCTATGCTTGTGGTGGGTTAACATAATTCACCCCCGGAACTAATAGTTGGGAGTATTGTTCCGTACGGAGGGTTAAGTGGGTGGTACTGAGTTTTAGTTCCTGTTTTAAGTGTGTGATAACAACTGGTTCATGTCTGTCAATAAACGTCTAGCTGTGACATTTAATACGCCGCCTCCGACTCCCGTCTCTCGGCACTACATGCTATTGTTATTCTATCATGTGCTCTGAATGGATGCCGTACTCACCCAACTGTTCAATTCGGACACTCACACCGCTTGCAGCATTACGGTAATCAGTAAACACCGGTGTTGTGCTTACTTACAGTCCCACACCACAAGACCCCAAGTTAAGAAGACTAAACAGAGTTTCCGAGGGAACAAAGTGAGATTCTTGGTGCTTTCAACTTGAAGTTTTAAAGTACCCACTCGATATAATAAACAACAGTTTAACGATCACTAAACACTTATCATTTGTGTATTGGATTCATTATTCTCGTTTGCCGGAGGCTACCGGTAAGGGAGGGTTGATTTGTAAACATACTTTCGTTTTAGCTCGTGTTCAAAAGCAAGAACTGTGTGTTCATCTAGTTATGTGTAGTTATGTGTTTTTAGCATGTCGATGTTCTCCCAGTATGTTGTCATGTTATTAAAATACAGTTTAGACCTTCGTAGCGATGTGTTTTGTTAGCTGTTAGCCGCTAGCAGCGTTTGTTGTGGGTGTTTGAGATGAACCAATTCAGTGTTTGAGATAAACCAACATTCAAATACGCCTGTCGTGTTCAATCTTTCTCTGATTTGAATGTATGACACATCATTTGAAAGCTTACAATCTGTAGTTTAAGCATGTGTAAAAACTGAAAAAGTACGTTGCACATTTCACCAGGAGCTGTCACATATTGGTTGTTGGTTATAATTGTATAGCCTATTGGTTGTTTTCTGGTGTTGTTTTGCTCTGTTTGTAGTCTACTTGATGTATTTTTATCAGCTGTTAAATCACCACAGCGGTTAATCCACTAATAGAGATAATAGCAGATTGAAAATGCTTGTAGCTAACTACTCTATATCTCGTGGTTGCAGCTATTGCGAATTGCTATTCACGCGAGTCAGCTGTGAATCACCGCAGGTCCTTGACGCTTGTTGCAAAAATGGATGACGAACGGCTGATACTTGAGGTGGAAAAATATATATTTTTGACAGTGGAGCAGGTAGAACGTTGATGGTGACAACGCTCAGGTGGAGCTTGGACAACGGGAAGTTGACACAACACCGATGGAGAGGTGACGCAACGCAGTAGGTGGAGCTTGGGCGTAACGCAACCCCAGTCAAAAAAAAAAAACGACAGTGCGCCTTATAAGCCGGTGCGCCTTATATTGTATATGAAAAAATTTCTAAAATAGGCCATTCATTGAAGGTGCGCCTTATACTCCGGTGCGCCTTATAGGGCGGAAAATACGGTAGGCTAAACGCTACTTAAACTTAGACTGGAACCATGTTCTATGGTCAGATGAAACAAAAACAATGAACTTTTTGGCAACAAACACTCAAGGTGAGTTTGATGTAAAAAGGATGACTATACCAAAAAGAACCTGATCCCCACTGTTGGTGCAACCAACATCCACAAGTATGGTGCAGCTTTTGTGATGTTGTGGGGCTGTTTTTCCTCCAGAGGCCCTGGGAACCTTGTTAGGGTACATGGCATCATGAACTCCATGAAATACCAGGAACATTTAAAACTGAATCTGGCTGCCTCTGCCAGGAAACTAAAACTGGGTCGTCATTGGATCTTCCAGCAGGACAATGATCCAAAACATACATCCAAATTAACACAAAAATGGTTCACTGAACACAAAATCAAGCTTCTGCCATGGCCATCTCAGTCCCCTGAACTAAACCCCATTGAAAACCTGTAGGCTGAGCTGATGAGGAGAGTGCATAAGAGTGGGCCTAGGACCCTGGATGATCTGGAGAGAATCTGTAAAGAGGAATGGTCTCAGATTCCTTGCGTATTGTCCAACCTTATTAGATATTACAGGAGAAGACTCAGGCTGTTTTATTGGCAATGGGATGTTGTACAAAGTATTAAATGCAGGGGTGCCAATAATTGTGGAAAACAGTTTTGTTAGAAATAATTATTAATTATGACAGATTTTGTTTTTCTGAATAAATGTACTTAAAGTTCTGACTTGAAAAACATCCAAGGTTGGATGTTTCTAATTTTTTCAGTGTGACATTAAGCTAATTTACCAAAAGGTGAATGTTTTATAACCCTTTTTACTCATCTTTACCAGGGATGCCAATAATTGTGGAGGGCACTGTATATTCACCCTACAGGGACATATGAGGTACCATGTTTATGGTTTTGTTTTGAGTATCCAGGACCTGAACTCCAGAGGAGGGCTCTCAACCCTCTGATGCAGTGGGCCAATGAGTTAGGGCTGAGCTGGGCCGTTTTAGAGTGGGCGCATAACAGAATGTGTCTCTCCCCATGGGGAGGACCCAGCCTGGTAGGAACCAGTGGAATGTAAGAACTGTTTGTTCAGAGGGAACAGTTTTATTGCAACACCAAACAGAGAGCAACATGAAAGAGAAGAGCGAATCACTGCCTAATTGACTGGTCGAAACTTTAGCCTATTGAGTTGCACTCTGCATGTGTGTGCTATGTCTCTGTCCCGGCTCCCTGTCACCAGACTAACCACCTCCATACCAGGGGAGGCTAGTGGAGGTAGAAATCGGAGGACGGGCTCCATTCCTTGCATTACAATGAACCCGTCCTGCAATTTCTACCTCCACCAGCCTCCTCTCCTCCATACCTACACACACGCATCAGACTCAAAATCATGTGATCCACTGAGGATTGATCATGGGTTGTCTTTGCAACCATATCATAAGAGAACAGTTAACCCATCAAGCTAATGTCTGGGCCCTGCAAAGTCTCAGGCAACATTATCATTTGAAAGAGTTGGACCACAAATAAACAGAAAAACACACGTCTTGCAGGGAAGGGTCATTCGCAGCACCCGTCTCTGGGTGGTGATCTCTACCACCCTCTTGTGGCCAGACGGATACCATGACAGCTGTAAGCCCTCTGGGTTCCATTTCCCTTCTGTCAAACAGCACATGTAGTGAACATAGAGTATACACAGACATACACACCGTGAGACACAGATATAGTTCAGGAAAACATTTATTACATTAAACAGTTGAAGGTTTATAGCCACATGAAACTACAATAAAAACACAGAAATAAAACTGAGTAATATCATATGCAGGCCAAAACCAACAGGCGAGATAGTGTAAGATGGTTATTTTATGTTGTGTAGGCGCTAAATAGATAGTTACAGTATATGGACCTACAGTAAATACAAATATAAATAAACATTCAAACACGGCCCCAAAATATCAATAAAAAAACAAACAAAAAAACATTACTGTTGATTGGGTGGGCAAGACGTTTGGGTCGGTACCCCTGCCCATTGCCACCATATGTTAGAGATGCAATGTATGTACATCACAAACAACCTGCTGTTACTGAATATTTGGTGTTTAACTGTGTGTGTGTGTGTGTGTGTGTGTGTGTGTGTGTGTGAGTTCTGTGAACCAGAACTGTACCTACAGCAGAACCAGTGATCTAATCACTGGGCGGCTGTGGCTCAGGAGGTAGAGCTGGCGTCTAATGATCGCAAGGTCGGCAGATCGGCGGTTCGAGCCCCGGCTGGCCACATGTCAAAGTGTCCTTAGGCAAGACACTGAACCCCAAATTGCTCCCCATGAGCGGGCCGGTGCCTTGCATGGTAGCTTGCCGTCATTGGTGTGTGAATGTGTGTGTGAATGAGAGGCCATTGTAAAGCGCTTTGGAATAAGGCGCTATATAAGTCAGACTATTTTAATATATTTTTAATCACAGGTCAGAGTCCTTCTGGATCTCTCTCTCTCTCCCAAACCCTCTCTCCCCCTACCTCATGCATCACTCTCTCCGTTCAAACATAGAGCGCCCTCTACCGTCACAGCGTCCCCGTTGACGTCAGAATGATTCCCCTTTCTCTCCTCCTCTCTCTCTACCTCTCCTCCATCCTCCCCCTCCTCTCCTCTCTCTTCTGAGACGTCAGGTGGGTCTACCTGCTCTGAGGAGGGGAATGGGGAGTTTAACAGGATGGGTGGAGTTCTGGGGTAAGTGGGGGTGTCAGTGGGTGTGGTGTGTAATGGTGAGTCTACCTGAGGGGGCGTGTCAGCGGGTAAAGGAGAGGTGACCGGCCATATGACTGGTGGTCTGGTGGGTGGTGAAACTGTATTGTAGCAGGGTTCAGAGTCAGACATGCCATTGGGCGTGGTAGGGCTGTGGGCGGAGTCTGTGGGGCTGCCGCGGGTGTTGAGTGACGTGGTTGGCGGAGGGGGGGTGGTGGTGTTGGGCGGGGCAGACAGGGGATGGGGTGCGTCTTTCTGGCTGGAGATGCCATGTTTGCCCTGGAGGCTGGAGGAGGAGGAGTAGGTGAGGGCCTCGTTGTGGAAGGTCAGGTCATCTGGGACTGTCGTAGGGCTGCGGTGACTCGCCTGAGGAACCACAACAACGACAACAACGACAACAACAACAACAACAACAACACAGTTCAGATATTGTGTAGCAACCCTGTTGTTGCTTAGTAACAAATGTCTATACGTCCAAATATTTGATGGTCGTCACTCAGACGAGGCTAGTGGCCATGCAAAAACTGGCCATATGTTTGTAATAATGTGACATGTTGTGATCATTTTGGTGGTTAGAAGGCGTTTTGGTGGTTCATGTTGTGAAACATTTGGTGGTTAGAAGGCGTCCCCAGCGCCAGCCGCTGGCATAAACAGTCTATACGGTTGCTTAGAGCCATAGGCGCTAGAGGGGGCCACTCTTTTGCCGTCAATTTAGTGCAAGCTACCACCCGTCAATCAAAAACTCTGCTACCCCCGTCAACGAAATGTGGCAGGGGGGGCCCACATTCCAAATCTCGCTTAGGGCTACTGAAGACCAAGGGCCGGGCCTGGGCGTCCTACTAGCATGGCCAGAACATGAGGACCACTTGAGAAGGCTAGGGGTAGTTATGCTCAATGGGTAGAGCATGGCGCTAACAACGGTTAGCTTGTATAGGTTCCATATACCGAAACATGTATGCACTCGCCGCAATGTAAGTCGCTTTGGATAAAAAGCGTCTGCGAAATGTCAAATATGAGAAAGTCATCCATTCAAACTCACCAGCTCGAACCAGCGTAAGCTCTAGGCCAGCGATGGAGACAGAGAAAAAAACATGTCAGGAGATCAGAAACAATATTACTTCTCTCTATGCTAGGTTTGTATAAGCAGAGGTCTTGGAAGTAGGTAGTGGTGCAAGGTTAGTTCTCTCACCACGTTGGGATGTTTGCCCTGGGCGACGCAGCCTTGGACCTGTGTCATCCTGGACCTGTGTCTCCGGACCAGACACAGCAACACGTACAGGACCGAGCAGAGCACTGTCACCACCAGTCCACACACACCCACAGCCCTGCCCACACTGCAGCCGCAGGGACGGCCCTCCCCCAACGGACCATGGGGGACTGCAAATACACGTGCACGCGCACAGTTAGGGAAGGCAGAAGGCAGAATGCAGTTGCGTGTGTGTGTGTGTGTGTGTGTGTCTGTTTACATGTGTGTACGTGTATTCCACTCCAGGACCCGAAGAGAGAGATCATGGATGATCCCTCCCACCCCGGTCACCAACTCTTCCAGAGTCTCCCATCTGGAAAAAGGTTCCGGTCTATCAAGACCAAAGCCTCACGCCACATGAACAGTTTCTTCTCCATGGCAGTGGGCCTCACAAACAAGCCCCCTGCCTCTCATTGACTCTGGGACTTCCACTCCCCCCCCACCCCCCGTCACCCACACACACACACACACACACATGCACGTCGCACACACACACACACACACACACACACACACATGTCGCATGCACATTCACACGCACACACATACAACTGACAATGTAGGCCTAATTTATATTAGTTTTACATACTCTAATTTACAGCCTAAATAATTTTAATTATAAATAACCAAATGTTTTGCTTATATAGTGTTGTTTATTACATTTTGTTTTTTTTTATTATATTGTTGTTTGTATCTTTATGTCCTATGCACCAACCACACTAAGTACATTTCCTGTATGTGCGAAAATACTTGGCAATAAACATTATTCTGATTCTGAAGTGTACCTTCTTGTCCTTCGTACAACACCTGCACCATGACAGTGACCTGGATGGTATCCCCTGACTCCTGGTCCACAGCCACAACCTGCATGAGCACAAGGTATGAGCAGGGTCCAAATGTAATTGTCCAAATGTAGTTGTATATTAGGGTTAGGGTTAACATTATTATTATTTTTTATGTCCCAAAGTGCTTCACAAAAAAAACAATACCAAACAATATAAACAATAAATCCAATACAAACAATATGATCTAACACCAAACCGTGTTAGACCCCCAAAAGTAAGCCAAGGAAAAAACTCAGCAGAGGGGAGAAAAACATCAGGCACAGTGGCAGAAAGAGAGGAAGAAATCTTGAGAGGAACCAGACTCCAGGACGGACCCATCCTCCTCTGGCTGATCAGGTTCTGAACAGTAATCCAATGTGGAACGTGATGTGGTTCAATGGTGATGTCTGGACCATGTCTCTTACCACTGGTACTGTGTTGTAAACAATCTGGGAGATAATGGCTCACCTCCACACTGTGTTTCTGTGACGGACGCAGTTCATTGGTTCTGGCGATCAGAAGCCCCTCTTGTGTGACTTGGTAGAACTGTGTATGATTGGACGTGGGCCTAAAGGAGTAGTGTATCTTGGGATTGATTCCCTGTCGATTGGAGGAGAGAGGCGGAGAATAATGTGAGACAGTCAGATAGTTCATAGAGTTACGTACATTATGACACTGCTTTATTGGTGTGTGTGTGTGAGAGAGAGAGAGAGAGAGAGAGAGAGCCAGAGAGATAGAGAATGTGTGTGTGTGTGTGTGTGTGTGTGTGTGTTTGCTTACATCAGTAAAGTCAAGGTCCAGTACGCGTAGCAGCAGCACTGTGTTGCCGTAGGTGTTGACCAGAGTGGCGGGGCTGTTGCCCTCGGTGACGAAGCCGCAGTATTCAGCCCGATCGAACTTCGGAGGAAACCGGTTCACTGTCAGCACACGAATCAACACGGTGGCAACGGAATACTTCCTCGGGTCATCTCTCTGGGCCGCCTGGGAAAGAGAGGGAGAGAGAGGGATAGAGAGGAAGAGAGGTAGAGAGGGAGAGAGGGAGAGAGGGAGAGGAATGCAGAGAAAATAGTGAGAGGTGGAGTGAATTAAAGACCATTTCATTGGCCTTTTGTATTGCTGTAACTGTGTGGTACAGTGTATGTGTCTCACCATGATGAGTAGACTTTGTGTTGGTGTGAGGAGTCTGTCCTCCACTCCTCGTGTGAGTCTCACCTCCCCTGTCACTTCATCCATCACGAAACGCCCGTTGTCACCCCCTGACACACACGCACACACACACACACACACACACACACACACACACACACACACACACACACACACACACACACAGACAGAGAGAGACACACACACACACACACACACACACACACTCAGTGTATTGTAACACAGCACACTACTAGGAGTCTATGATGTGTGTGTGTGTGTGTGTGTGTGTGTGTGTGTGTGTGTGTGTGTACCTGACAGGATGGTGTAGCTGAGAGGAGAGCTAAGGTCTCTGTCTCCGTCTACAGCGTGGATGGGCCCGGGGGAGAAGTCCAGAAGAATGTCCTACAGCAGAGACTTAAGACTTAACCCATTTAGACCTAAAACGCCTGTTAAAAACACATTCTAAAACCTAAGGCATGTTGTAAACAACCTACTAAAACCTGAGGGTTTTCTGGAAAACTGAACAGAATTGTCAACGTCCACTAAAACCTTTATTTCTCAGCCTCTGTAGCAGAAAGAAACATTAAACAAAAAGCATTTCAGAGCTTCCACCTTTGGCTTTTATTGGGACTTACTTGCCCTGATGTTTATTAACATAAAAAAGCATATTTCGTAAATAAACAAAGAAAGAAATTAAAATTAAGATTAAATTAATTTTTAAAATCAATACACATTTCACAGGTATTTGTGGCAGTGGAAAAGACAAAATGGCACTGTTAGTGCCATATTTTCAATAAAACAAAGTAAAACAACAAAGTGTTTGTGTACTTATTGGTTACAGTCACATATATGTATATACAGTTGACAAATGTGCTTCCAACCATATTTTCAATAAATCAAACAAAATGCCAGTGGTAGTGCAATAACTATATCAAGGCAAGGCAAGTTATTTGTATAGCACATTTCCTACAACAGGGGCAATTCTAAGTGCTTTACATACATTATTTAATAATACAGCAAGCGGAGCATAGTAAGAACATTTAAATTACAATGAATAAAAGCAAATATAAGAAGTAAATAGATAAAACATTTAAAAAGACAATAGTTAATGGATAAAAGACATTGATAGAAGTGTTTGTGTTTAATTCTAACTGCTGCAAAACATAAAGGTTTTTAGCTTAGATTGAAATATTTTAAAGGTTTGGGCCTGTTTGATTTCTTCAGGGAGTTTGTTCCAGGAGCATGCGGCAGCGTGACTGAAAGCTGCTGCACCGTGTTTTGTTTTCACTTTTGGAATGATTAGCTGATTAGTCTCAGCTGAATGTATTTTGTATTTATTTTGTATGTATTTTATATGTATCCAAGACCATTTGTGATTTTGTATGTAATTAGGAGGATTTTGAATTCAATACTCTGAGAGACTGGAAGCCAGTGCAGGGATCTCAGGATTGGTGTAATGTGTTCAAACTTCTTTGTTTTTGTTAGGACCCTAGCAGTGGCATTTTGGTTGAGCTGCAATTTATGAACAGCTCCTTTAGATAGGCCTGTTAGTAGACCATTACAATAATCAGGTCTACTGGAAACAAATGCATGGATGAGTTTTTCAAGGTCTTGCTTGGACATGAAACCTCTCATTCTTGTTATGTTTTTCAGGTGATAGTAGGCTGATTTAGTTTATGTGGCTGTTGAAGTTTAGATCGGAGTCTAGAATTACACCAAGATTACTGACCTGTTTTTTAGTTTGAAGAAAGAGAGAATCAAGTTTTCACACTGACTTTCGATCTTTTGTCAGGTGGACCGAATACAATTATCTCTGTTTTGTCCTTGTTTATTTGGAGGAAGTTTTGTGTCATCCAGGCATTTATTTGCTCAATGCAAATTACTTTACTTGCTCAATGCAAGTAATTTGATTAGACAAGAGGCATTCCATGAGTGCTGATCAGTTTTCCAGAACGAATTTACGAATGCAGCCCTAGTATCCCGTATATTGTGTAAAGGACCATTAAAATGTGATTAGATTTAAGTTTGATTTGACTGACCTGTTCTCCCTCTGTGACGTTGACCGTGTACACAGGGTTGGTGCAGATGCGATTGGATTGGTCCTGGAAGAGCAGCGTGCAGGGCAGAAACTGTGGGTACTGGTCGTCTCCATCCTGGATGTTCATGGTCACCGTGGTGCTGGTGTTGAACCGCTCGGCAGTGTTCATCTCCTACAACACACACACACACACACACACACACACACACACACACGATCAACACTCTGACGCACTGGATAGTTGGTTATCTTGTCTGGTCGAGGCTGGTGGAGGTAGAAATCGGAGGACGATATCATTACTCATTCCGTTCCATGCATGACAGTGAGCCCGTCCTCCGATGGTTACCTCCACCAGCCTCCCCTGTTATCCCCTGTGCTCCAGCAGGTGTATATACTGTATATAACAGCTCATGTGTGTACTAGTGGTACACAGGTGATTATCAGCAGTCTGTAGCCTAAAGAATATTTGGCCAATCCTAATGTTCCCACTATCTCTCTGATGGATTTTTTGGTTGTTTTTGCAGCCAAAGGAAGGCCTGTTTCACTTGCATTGAGAGCTCCGTTGACTGCATGTTGTGCGTATACACCAACATCTTCCAAATGCAAATGCCACACTTGGAATCAACTCAGACCTTTTACCTGCTTAATTGATAAAGAAATAATGAAGGAATAGCCCACACTGGCCCATGAAACAGCTTTTGAGTCAATTGTCCAATTATTAATTTTGGTCCCTTGAAAAAGAGGGAGCTACATATTAAAGAGCTGTAATTCCTAAACCCTTCCTTCAATTTGGATGTGAATACCCTTACCCTTAAGCTGAGAGTCTGCACTTTAAGCCCATATTCATTATATAACTGTAACTTGAAGATGTTTTGGTAAACAGCTCAAATTAAAGCAAGTCTGTCTGTGTCCAAATATATGGACCTAACTGTAGGTGATTATCAGCAGTCTGTAGCCTAAAGAAGTGTGTATATACTGTCACATACCAAAGCACAGTTGCCTTCAATATGTAGCCAGTAGAAGTGTGTAGACAGTATAGTGTAGTGAAGGACAGAGGACATAGCCTACCGCAGCGTGGATGGTTACCATCAGCTGGGTCTTGGTCTCGTAGTCCAGAGGCTTGGCCAGTATGACATCACCCCTGTTAGGGAGGAGCACTTTGAAATACTCAGCGTCAGGCTACGGAGGAAGAAGACACACACACAAACACACAAATGCGCGCACACACACACACACACACACACACACACACAGAACACGTACACTCACACACACACACACACACACACACACACTGTAAATTATATTTTAAAGATACGTTGATCTGAGTGTCTGTGTGCAGACAGATCCTCCCCTTTCAGCCAATGAAAGATACGTACGGTAGGAATGATAAATTGTCTGTTTTTAAAACTTTATTTGAATATTACCGATGTCTCGTCGATGGAGTACATGATGGTGTCATCATCTGCGTCAGTCGCCTTGACGGTGAATACCACTGTATTCACAGCAGTCAGCTAGACAGACAGACAGACAGGCAGGCAGACAGACAATCAGGCAGGCAGGCAGGCAGACAGACAGACAAACACACAGACAGACAGACAGACAATCAGGCAGGCAGGCAGACAGACAGACAGACACACAGACAGTCAGTCAGACAGACAGACAGACAGACAGACAGACAGACAGAAAGACAAATAGACACAGACAGACAGACACACAGACAGACAATAAAAACACCTCAGTCAGCTGATTTGGACAAAAAGATAGTAAACATCACCATCCATGTTCCTAGACAGCAAGACAAGCAGATGGGTGTCTGTGTGTATGTGTGTGTGTGTGTGTGTGTGTGTGTGTGTGTGTGTTCTTACCTCACTGATGTTGAGAGGCTGGGTGATGCTCTCCAAAAACACTGGTCTGTTATCGTTCTCATTCAAAATCTCCACCACGATCCTGTACTCCCTCTGAAACACATGGTGAACACTGCACTGGGAAACACATCCAGGTCATGTAGAAGACACAGACAGGTCATGCAGAAGACACAGACAGGGCATGCAGAAGACACAGACAGGGCATGCAGAAGACACAGACAGGGCATGCAGAAGACACAGACAGGGCATGCAGAAGACACAGACAGGTCATGCAGAAGACACAGACAGGTCATGTAGAAGACACAGACAGGTCATGCAGAAGACACAGACAGGTCATGCAGAAGACACAGACAGGTCATGCAGAAGACACAGACAGGGCATGCAGAAGACACAGACAGGGCATGCAGAAGACACAGACAGGGCATGCAGAAGACACAGACAGGTCATGCAGAAGACACAGACAGGTCATGTAGAAGACACAGACAGGTCATGCAGAAGACACAGACAGGTCATGCAGAAGACACAGACAGGTCATGCAGAAGACACAGACAGGTCATGCAGAAGACACAGACAGGTCATGCAGAAGACACAGACAGGTCATGCAGAAGACACAGACAGGTCATGCAGAAGACACAGACAGGTCATGCAGAAGACACAGACAGGTCATGCAGAAGACACAGACAGGGCATGCAGAAGACACAGACAGGTCATGCAGAAGACACAGACAGGTCATGCAGAAGACACAGACAGGTCATGCAGAAGACACAGACAGGTCATGCAGAAGACACAGACAGGTCATGCAGAAGACACAGACAGGTCATGCAGAAGACACAGACAGGTCATGCAGAAGACACAGACAACAAGAAAGGGCTGGCTCTACCTGAACTGTGTCCTCTTCATAGCAAGTCAGTGCTGCCATCAGGACCGAGCCCTGCACCTGAGACGCACACACACCACGTGCACACACGCACGCACACGCACACACACACGCACACGCACACGCACGCACACGCACACACACACGCACACGCACACACACACACACACACACACACACACACACACGCACACACACACACACACACACACACACACACAGGCCATCAGTACATTCATCTGGTTCACATCACATTAGCTCAATTGATGTAAAGCAGCTGGGATAGGATGACAGGGTGAGAGGTTCAGTCCTTTTGTGTGTGTGTGTGTGTGTTTGTTTCTCCCAACACTATCAGTCATGGCTTGAATCTTGTGCCTCGTTGATTATGGAGCCCTTGCTGATGGTTATCAGACCAGATGTTCAGCATAGAGACACACAGACGTCACGCCTAGACACTTGATCAGCTTTCCCTCCCCATCCCTGCATCTCTTCCTTCATCATGAGAGGGAAATCACCACACATCATTTTGATCTCCATCCTCCTCCGTTTACCTCGCGGTCAAGAACTCTCTCTGAAGACGCGTTGAGTCTGAGGCTCGTCCTGTCCAAGAAGAACCAATCGGCATCCTTCCCGGTGACGATCCAGTGAACGGCGTCATCTGTCGGGGTTGACCCCTCAGATAACAGCCAATCGTCGCTCCGGCCGATGACACGGTTGCCTCTCGTTGGCTTGGTGATGAGCTCGGCGACGAGTTGTCCCATCAAGCTGTTCTCTCTGACCTTCGCAGACACATCCTGGCCTTCCAAACACGGGCTCCCTGTCTCACACACACACACACACACACACACACACACACACACACACACACACACAAGCGCAATCTAGTCCAGTTCTGCACTTATTCTGTGTCTGGGAAACACAGAACTTCCCACATTTGATTCTATACCTCAGACCTGTAAGAGCTTACAGTGTGACGTTACCTGTGGTCCTCTGGAGACGGAGGTAGAGCAGCAGGGAACAGAGCAGAGCCCTCCACACACCTGGCCTCCCCACAGAGAGCCTCCATGGCTGCAGTGTAGCTTGGGGCATCCCTATAGGCCCACCCAGGGCTCCAGCTCCTGACCTGGCCCCCCTCTATGTCTACCCCAGGACTCAGGCTGCAAGCCCTGCCTCCACTCCAACCCTTGATGTGAGAAAAAGTGCCATATACTTTGTGGCTACTGGTTAGCATTAGAAACATGAAATCACAGTCTGAATGCGTTTTAACAGGCATTCTCCTATACATGTTATGCAATAAGGAACACTCAAGCAATCGGGTCGTTTTGATTTGAACTTTAGTTATGATGTCTACGACAGGTATCATATTGTGAACCATATCATATTGTGAATCGTCTCAAATCGTGAGGTGAGCGTATTGTCCCATCCCTAACACACACACACACACACACACACACACACACACACACACACACACACACACACACAAACCTTTATTTAACCAGGTGACCTCTTTGAGATAAGGAATCTCTTTTCCAAGATCTACAATTCCCTCAGATCCTCTCTAAGGACTGGTGGTTATGAATGATGGGGGGCACATGGAAGGAATTTGTATATCACAGGGTGGACTTATTTTGCACAGATCCGGGAGCTCTCCTGGCATGAACAAATCATGTAATTGTTTGGAATGTAATAAATCTAAAGGCTTCCTTTCCCCCAACACAAACTCTGATTGGCACTTGTGATTCCTCCAATATTATAGGCTTCCGCACACTGCACACTGACCTGTTTGATTTGTACAGGTACACTGTACATGTAGATACAGTACATAAATGCATAGTCTTGTCTTGAAATTATTTGGAATTCGGGCCTGTAAGCTGCACCACACCTAGATATTCGCGTATGTGTGTTGTGCAGTGATGAACACTTTGAATTAATAATAATAATAATAATAATACATTTTATTTATATGGCGCCTTTCATGGCACTCAAGGTCGCCGTACAACAACAAATCTAAAAACAGCCACAAAATTCAAAACACAAAATACATAGAAATATACAGTATAAAACATAGCCAGCAGCAGAGCAGCACGGGAAAAGCAAATCAACCGGGATACGCCTGCGTAAACAGGTGGGTTTTGAGGTGAGTTTTAAATGAGATGATAGAGTCAATGTTCCTGATGTCGGGGGGGAGGGAGTTCCAGAGGCGAGGGGCGGAGCGGCTGAAGGCTCTAAACCCCATGGTGGACAGACGGGCTGGGGGGACGGTCAGGTTGATGGAGGAGGCAGACCTGAGGGACCGGGTGGGAATGTTGATGTGGAGGAGGTCGGACAGGTATGGAGGGGCGAGGTTATGGATGGCCTTGAAAGTGTGGAGAAGGATTTTGTAGTTGATGCGGTGTTTGATGGGGAGCCAGTGGAGTTGGTGTAGAATGGGGGTGATGTGACTGATGACAGGGGTTCTGGTGACAATTAATCTTAATGTTGTCTATTTCAGAACCATGGATAGCCGGGAGTCATTGGGTAAGGCAGCTGCGTAAATGTGGTGAATATAGGCAACGTTTGGTGATTATTGGCATATGAATCTAGTTTGGGAAAAATCCCTGTCGGTTCTTTAGCCTCTGTAGGCTCCTTATGTTTTTATTATAATTCCTTCCTTGGAAGACTTCACTGAAGCAAGTCATGGGTAGATTCGTGTGTGTGTGTGTGCACGTGTATTGTTGATCAGCAGACACCGGACTTGCGACCATCAGTCCCTCGGTGGGTTTCTTCAGTGTTCTACTGTCTGAGTCTGAGACAGGCGCGGCGTTACCTCTCCTCCAACCACCGCCTCACCCTTCGCTAGCCTCATCCCTAGTTTCCTTCCCCTCTTCACTGCCCCTCTCACTGTAGCTCTGAGCAGACACACAGCTCTTCAGTAACAAACTGTACATTTATGACTCACCATTGTACTTTGTCTGCTATGGCCGGTTTGACCTCCCTTCACATGCGCAGACGGAGTCACTGGCTTATTTACAAGGCCATTGTGGGGATTAGGGGTGGGCATCGACGATCGATAATTGATCGATAAGGATCTTGGTCAATCACAAAATAAAACATTTGGTCGATCACAAAAAAAAAAAATTTTTTTTTTTTTTTTTGTGATCGACCAAATGTTTTATTTTGTGATCGACCAAGATCCTTATCGATCAATTATCGATCGTCGATGCCCACCCCTAGTGGGGATGCTTCCATCCTATCTGTGTGTCTACATGACTCAGATCTGTGGAGCTCGGTATAGTCTGAGGTCCCAAGACACTCGTTTGTTTATTGTACCCAAAGCTCGAACCGAATTCGGGAAAAAAGCATTTACGGTCACTGCCCTTATATGGTCACTGCCCCCTCTACTGGGAATGCCTTGCAAAATGTCTTAAAACTGAAGGACTTGATAAGTCTTGGTGAGTTCAAGAAGATTGTCGGGTCTATGGTACAGGAGTCAATTGAAACCTGTCAATGTTTTTAGTGTGATGCTTTTATGCTGTAGTGTTTTGCTTCTTCCCTCCCCAACTTCTTCTCTCTCCCTCTCTTGTTTGCTCCTTGCCTCCCTGCTCTCATTTCCCCATTTTTGTTTATGTATTTCTGTAGGTTGTTGTATGTTCTATGTGCCGTCCTGTCTCTAACTTTGTTTAATTTCTGCCACTGTTTTGGCCAGGTCTCCCTTGCAAAAGAGATTCTGAATCTCAATGGGACTTTTTTACCTGGTTAAATAAAGGTTAAAAGGAGGTCTCAGAGGTCCAGAGATCTCTCACTCCCCCTTCACTCTTCAGTTTGGAATAAATAGCATGAAAACCAAGTAACCTTGACCACACATCATTATTTAAATAGAGAATAAATCCTCTTGAACCTTGGCTGTCAATGTGCTCCAGTCCTATTAGATCAGCCCCTTTTACACGTGGCCCACATCTAAATCTTTCTAGGAATATCAAGGGCAGCAAGGCTAAAGCTCAGAGTACAGGACATACATCAGAAATATCACTTAGACCCTACATACACACACAGACACACAGACACAGACACACAGACACAGACACACACACAGACACACACACACACACACACACACACACACAATCACACACACATACACACCTTTAGCTGAAATGACTGACCTGTTGCTGTCAGATCCTCAGTCTGATCCCCCCTCTGCCATGTGGAGTTCCCATGAACCTGCTACTCCAGAGGTACATGCTCACACAACCTCCCAGTCAATAATAATCCCATGAAGTGGCATCACAGGGACAGACATACTCCGTCACGCACGCACACTCACTCACAAATGGCAGAAAGCCGCTGAGCACACACAGGAAGTAGACAGTGACAAACCCACGCAGACCCACAGACCCACAGACACGTGCAGAGAGCAGACAGCAGCTTAAGAGGTGTATCCCTGGGAGATAAGTGTCAGATCAGGGGTTTAACTGGGATTGACCGCTAACCAATCAGGATTGGTTACAGAGAACACACTGCCACCTCATTGGCAGGTTAGAGGCAACAGTCATAACTCTGACTTGACATCTATTAGAAGGACAATGTTTGATGATTGATTAGGCTACGCGATCCCCTTTAACTCTAGTGATCAGTGTGATGTTAGACTTCAAACATGTGTACCGGGCAAAGAAAGAGTGTGAGTTTTGTCATGTTCTTTGGACTTGTGTGTTTGTTTAGTGTTTGCAGCGTAACATAATAATGTTATATTTGCCATGGAATGAACTTGTCAATCAATTCGTATTTTGATTAAGTGCCTTGCTCATCTCTTATGTGAATACTCTTTCCTCTCTGGTTCCCTAGTGACCTCAGTGCGTTGATTGTTTGAGGTGAGCACCCTGTCCATCTGTTCTTTTGTACATCTCATTTTATTTATTTTACTATTTGTGTTTTTTTTTATTTTTATTTATATACATTTTGTTTTTGTACGTGTTTTTGTTTTGTCTCTCACTCGAGAGTCTGGGCTGGGTGTTAAGGGGTTAAAAAAAAAAGTGTTCTAGTTCTCTGTTCGAACACCAAATGGTGGATGAAGAAAAAAACTGTACTTACTTATTTTGAAGTAAATTGTATAACTTGTATATTCTTATACTTGACTCATATGTTTCTATTCTCCAATAATTTTTTTTTAAAAAAAAATAAAATAATAATAAGTGCCTTGCTCAAGGGCACAACAGCAGTGGTAGGCACCTTAGATATGATGCCAGCAGCCCTCCAATCACCAGCTCACATGCAGCTCCCTCCTGAGACAGGGATCAAACCAGCGACCTTCCGATCTCTAGCCGACCACTCTAACCTCCAGGATACCGCCGCCCCACAGCATGTGTGTGTGCACTGGCTGTGATGGGTGTTGTTTTTCAAGAAATCAACTAACTTATCAACTAATCAGGCTTGACAAGGGATTACCAATCAAACATCGGCTTCCCTTAGATTAACCCACATCCAGAAATACACCCACACGCGCACACACAGAAAATGAGACAATGTCCCTTCTCTCTGCTCCTCTGGGCTATCATTTCAAGCAACACACACACACTTCAAAATTAAATTTAGTTCCTTTTATTGAGAAAAAGGGCTTTTTGATCACAACAAACCAGACCTGATTGAAAACAGCGCTTACACATTTTGCCGACCAAGCAAAAGGTGAATATTCTACTACAACTTATGTACAGTATAAAGTCACTAGTGAAAGGCTTGTTGCTGCGATGAGCGTGTAAAAAAAATAGCTAAATACCATATACATCATAGCATAAAAAACAATAACAGTGGTTATATAAAGGGCTGCACAAGTGAGGAGCTTAATACGAGATTATTGAAACAGCGTGAAACACAGTGAACTAAGGAAGGGGCTTTGGGTGATGGAGGGTGTTTCTAAAAAGCCTCCACGGGTGACAACACGTCTTAGAGCAGATCATAACTGAGATTGTCTATAGGTTTGTGTAAATAAGTGTGTAGTGGCACAGAACTGAAGTCTGTGAAATCCCAAATAAAACATCAAAAAGGGGAAAAGGCACAGAGTGGAGAGACTCCTCTCCCTTTCTCTCTCTCTCTCTCTCTCTCTCTCACACACACACACACACACACACACACACACACACACACACACACACACACACACACACACACACACACACACTTTTGGGCAGGATATAGAATGAGGGGTAATAGGGAGAGGAGAGGAGAGGCAGCAAAGTGAGGAACAAGTTTGATGGTGAGACGGATCTCAGAGCCAGTCCACTGGGCATAGCTAGCATTATCTACCCCCTCCATGAGCACTTTCGAACGAAACAGGTAGGAACTAAACCTGCACACAGGGCACTGGGGACCAGTGCTGGCAGACGCACAGGCCCAGTCCCACTAGCGCTACCCTATTGCACGAGTCCTCAGGCTTCTTTAGCCTGAGAGGTTCATCTTCACTCCTCTGTCTGGACAAGCTCACTGCCACTGACATCAGCTCTGAAATACAGTATATCTAGATGAGGAAACTGATCCACAACATTCAATCATTCCCCCTCATACATATATGTATATGATTATGAGTATGTATAATACCCTTCAATAGTGACAAAATGACCAGGGTGTTATGACAGAATCTCTATCCCCTAGTCACATGTGTAGGGGGATTCCCTGGCCCCTATCATAGGCCAAGCTAGGGCTATTTGAAGACCTGGAGGGGCTAGGGGTCTATATGGGATTGGACAACGGCATTCAGACAAAGGAGTGAAACAACATTTCTCAGGGCTGAAACTTCAACGTCCAGCGAATCACAGAACACTGGTACGACATGCAGTTCTGCAGTTCACTGCATACCTTAATACATTGTTCGAAAAAACAAGGTTACCAAAACAAAACCTACTCTAAATCCGCTACACTTGACAGAAATTCTTCTTTTTTTTTTGTTCTTTTCTTCCAAAAACCAAAAAATTCAACTAGACAAAAAACAAAACAAAAAAAAACACAGGAAATACTTTTTGTTTGTTTCCCCTCTGTCCCGATTGGATGAGAGGCATTGGAGGGCGGAGCAGGACTGTCCCAATGGCCAAGCGATTTAGCATGAAGTGACATTGGCTCCCGGTATATACACTACCAAGTATGCTATTGTGTACAATGGGAGAAAAACCAGGAAATGAAATAAATTACTGTCCATGGTGTTGACATAACAGGGCTCATCTAAATCGACACCCTATTTCTTGTGCATTGCATTACTTTGGACCAGAACCTATGGTGAAAGAATAGTGTTCCATTGATAGGGTGCTGTTTGGGATTAGCCCAAAGTCTCTCTGGCGTGAGGAGGTTTAGAACTCGTCATGTCGAGCCAGGGCCTCTCCAAAGTCAGTGGCCTGGCTGCCCACAAACAGATCATACTTGTCCACTATCTCTGCCTTGGTCAGACGGCCGTCCTAGAAGAAGGAGTGGAAACAGAGATGAAGTACCTGGTTAAGAGGTTCTCATTCTCAGAGCTCACACACACACACACACACGCACACAGACAGACACACACTCACAGACACACACACAGACGCATACACACACACACACACACACACACACACACACGTGACAGCAGCTGGTGAAAGCCTACAAGTTGGCAACCAATCCAAATGTTCAGACTTTTATTCAGAAAAAAATCTATAAAATGTCAACATTGTTGAAAATCAATGACCCACTCGCTAGTCAAGCCAAAACATTGCAATGCAATGGATTCGGTGAGTAATCCCCACTACTCTACGCTAACTTTCGGAATAAAAGTCGGAACATTTTGATTGGTGGCCGACTTGTTCCCGCTGTCACCAGTTGCTGTCACATATGTGACACAGCCCAATGAAAAGGGCTACCTGTAGGCGAAATCATTTTTCAGTTTTTTACATGTGCTTAAACTACAGATTGTAAGCTTTCAAATGATGCATCATACATTAAAATCGGAAACAAATTGAAGACGACATGAGTATTTGAAAGTTGCTACACCGGAAATCACTAAGCACAGAAAATCCCCATCAAAGATAATGAATCCCCATCAAACAACAAGAAACGAAGTCATTGTGTTATAGATTACACTTATTTAATGAACGTAAAACTGTTCGGAAAAATAACGAGTGGGTACTTCACATCTTCGAGTTGAATGTTAGCTAAAAAAACGAAAAAAAAAAAAAAAGAAAAAAAAACTTTAAAGACGAATTTGACGTCTTTCTCATTTCCGAGAGGTGTCCAGAAACACCAGGAGCAGTCACATATGTGTACACACACACACACACACACACACACACACACACAACCACACACACACAAAACCACTCACTTTGTCTGCGTCTGACTCGTAGACCAGGTGTTTGGCCTCTGCGTCCGCATGGTCGTAGTCTGAGGGCAGGATCCAGTCTCTGGTCTCCTCCTTGTCCATTCGGCCATCTTTGTTTTTATCTCTGAACTCAGTGAACTGCTCTCTCTCTGTCCTCACCCACTCCGGCTCTGAGGGGTCCCCTTCCTGGTTATACATGTCACCTACAGGTGGGGGGGGGGGGGGGGGGGGAGAAAGGGGAGTTGGGGAAGATAGAAAGAGAGATTGAGAAGTGGGAGAGGAGGGGGGGGGGTAAGGGAGTCAGAAGGGATGAGGTGTACAAAGAAGACAGAGAAAGGAGGGAGGGACATGAGGAGAGGCTTCACAGCAGATGTGCTGTTCCATACCTTTTCTCTTTGACTGGCTGTTGAAAGTGTACTCTGTTATAACTCACCTATGTACTCATCCAGGTCGATGAAGCCATCTGCGTTCTTATCAATGTCCTCCATGGTCTCCTACAGGACAGAGGGAGAGAACAGGAGGGTGGTTACAAACACAAAGAGACGCTTCAGTCGGGAGAGGTATGTGTGAATGTCTGTGTGTGTGTGTGTCTGTGTGTGTGTGTGAGACCCACCAGCACTACGATGTCTTTCATGTGGTCGTACTCCTCAGGATGGAGGAAGGCTGTGAACTCCTCCTTATTGGCCTGCAGGTCTGCGTCCGTGTCGGCCATCTTGAACCTCCTTTCGTCACGTGCCAGCATCTGTCTGTAGCTGAAGCCGTCCTCTGGGTCGGGGGGATCTGCAGGTCACAGAGAGAGGTTGAGACACATGTAGTGTGTGTGTGCGATGATGTGTGTGTATCACTTTGTATCGAGTGCACCAGGTTGTGTGTGTGTTAACTGTACTGATTGCAGTGTACTTATACTCCTCCAAGGACAGCATGTTGCGTGTGTGTGTGTCCACGTGCGGGTGTAGTCCTCACCTAATATATATCCGTAGGTAGCGTTCTTGTACTCGTCCCAGGACACCAATCCGTCTCCATTAAGGTCGTGACCTTTCCACTGTCGGTCCACGTCGTCGTAGATCCATCTCTTCTGAGCGTGCTTTATCCATCTCTTCATCTCCTCCACAGACACGTAGCCATCTTGGTCCTCATCTATTCGCTCTACCAACATACTGCGGGTGGAGAGAGAGAGGGAGAGACTGAGTGTGAGAGAGACAAGACCGCTCAGTGTGTGTGTTACCCCTGTCTCTTTTCTCGTGTGTGTGTGTGTGTGTGTGTCTTACCCCAGCCTTTCTTTGCTCTCCTCTGGTGTAAGCTGGTCGAAGGTCTTGGCTTCATCCTGTCCAAGAAACGCTTCGTGGTCATAGTCAAAGTTCTCCCCGTCGTCGTGGTCGCGGTTACTAAGCGGGTCGTCGTGGTGAACGCGGTCCTTCTCCTTCTTCTCCGTAGGTTTGCTGGTTGCGTAGACCACACACAGTGCAAAGCACATGACCAACGGCCGCAGTTCCATCCTCATAATGGCACAGTGTCTGGAACTGGGTGGAAAACGGGAATGGGTTAATTGAATTTAAACCACACAACAGCCTTGTCTTTCAGTATGGCTGCAGGGAACTCAGCTGAGCAGACGAGTGAGTCATTATGACAGTCTCTCCTCTGCTATGCCAGTGACTCCTAGCTTGAATCTTAAGTGTACCGTTATCATCTTTTAAAACAGACAGTAGAGCAAAATGAGGAGGTGATGTTTGTGCGTGCGGGCGTGCGTGTGTGTGTATTTGTGGCTGGTCTGGGCGGGTCAGCGGTCTGTCTCTGTCTCTTTCTCAGTCTAACCTAGCTAGCTAGCATTCTCCCTAATGTAGCTAGCCAACTAAACACTGTTAAGACATGCTAATGCAGTTTGTCGATGAGCAGAGAGACAACAGCCGGATGAAAAACGAACTAGTCTTATGCATTCACTTCTACGACGAGCAGATGTATATTACAATTCGTGTAATACACTTCACTTACCGGTCTCTTTTCAGCAGTTTTCTTTCGCTTTAGAACAGCCACCTCGGATACACACCCAGGGCTGTACCGTTATTTCCGGTGCTAGAAGCCCAGCCGGCCAATCACATGGCGAGAACAGCCCCGAGGACCCCCCCACACGTATGTGCCATGTCGCTCGACTATTGGTCCACTTCACGCAGCATCGGTGGTCGGATTGGCTTAGAAGCGCCACGTATTCACGCTACCCAACGTCAAAACAAATCACTTCTTCATTCATAAAAATAGCATTTCAGCCACCGTGGTTTCTGTAAACTCAAATAAACAGTTATATTACAGACTTAAGCCTTGTCTGTGAAGGCGACCTTAACACTACGTCAGCCATGAGAAGAAAAAAAAAGTCTACTTTTGCACTCGATCAAATTTCAGGACCCACCTTTCATGACTTTTCCTAGATACGTGCGTTCTACCACCCAGTGTCCTTACATTTTCACAAATCTAGCTAGTATAAAGCGATTTCTGTGTGTTTCTGTGTATTTGTGCTAGTATTTGGCTGCCATCTTTTTTTTCCTCCAAGGCTGCAATTCTCTTCCATATCAGCAGAGGTCCTACCTAGGGGGACACGCACTGTGCTGAATCCTCATGCTTCAGTGCTGAATTAGATTCAGTGAATTAGATTGCTATTTTAACATAATGTGTTTATATATAGGCTGTATATAGCAATAGTGATACATAAGATATGTATATGTACAGACAGTTATGAAAATGATAAAGTGTACAGTATGTCTCCCAATCCCGTCGGATTTGAAATGTCGGAGCTGAAGCTGGCTTTCCACAGCGGGTTTACCCAAGTTACATACGCAATAGTGATAAGATATTATGATATGTGTATGTACAGTTATGAATGATAAACTGTACAGTATGTCTCCCAGTTGTGTGTTGCATGCTATAGCTACCACAGCAAAGCAATTGCAGTAGCCTGAAACCACATAAAATGTGCATGATTTATTGATAGAAAATGTAGAAAGGCAGGTTCTATTTCCATTGATCCCCTGCTACACCGTGACACCACACATTTCCAGTAGGATGACTCTGCAGAGACAGAGAACCAACAGCGGTTTCAGACCAGCAGGTTTACACCAGCAAGTCTAGCCAGCTAGTTCATTGCAACAGCACCACCTAGCAAATTGGATGACCTTATTGCACCAAAATATTAAAGGCTTATTGCACCCAAATACTACTTTCTGTCAAAGTACTTAGTGTTAAAGGTTTATTGCACCCAAAATATTACTTTGTCGAACTACTAATAGTTTTAAAGCTTTATTCCACCCAAATGCTTACAATGTCTTACAATTCAACTTGGATGCTAAGAGTTGCATTTTGGACAATGTGTTCAATTAGGATAATTAGCTCATTATTGATTCCTGTAAAATGTTCAGCGTGGTTAAAAAGATAGACATACACAGGTTTTTAGCATAAATGCAGCTGTTTCATTATGTTGATGATCATGGTTGTTCTACCATGACAGAGCCTTGATGTCCTTTCCATCGCTGTCCATCAATGGCACCTAAAGCCTGGTACGGACATAAAGATAATCTGGACGATTTTGGCCCGATTTCCCCCCTTCCAAGCAAGGATAGCAAACGCCTGATTATCGGATGGCTCTAAAGATTATCCTACAAGATTATCCTGTGGTGTGAGATGTGTTAAGAGTCAATTTCTCCCGACAATCTGCTCGGAAAATGGTCGGGGCCGACGATCGTAAATATTAAACGTGTTCAATATTTACGCTAAAAAATCCTCTTGTGTGTGGGCAGAACAGACAACTCCTGAGTCCGATTGTGACGTGGAATGGAATGTAGCCAATCAAGAAGCGAGCTGACTGACGCGTCTTCTTCTTTTCGTTCTTCTGCACTTTATTTGCCCTGTCGCACATGGTGCCTCGTACAGGTTAGTCAGGGTACTACTACCCTGATCACATGAGATTTCTGGCTTGGGGGACGAGACTCTAGACTTTCGTAGGACAGATCTTTATGTATGTGGTGTGCTGTATTGGGAATATCGGAGCACACCACACACAATACGATCAAAACTGTTCAATCCATGATTTTTTTTCTTCTCAGATTAAAAATCTGTTAAGATTTAGAAAATCTTTATGTGTGTACCAGGCCACTCTGAGAGAGAGAGAGAGAGAGAGAGAGAGAGAGAGAGAGAGAGAGAGAGAGTGAGTGAGTGAGAGAGAGAGAGAGAGAGAGAGAGAGAGAGAGAGAGAGAGGGTCAAGAAAAGGGTCAAGAAAACCGAATATAAATCATGTTATTGACATTTGAAACTTCAATATTCAAACCCAGATTGTGAAGTAGGCAACGGGTAAACAGACAACAACCACAGCTGGGTTAACAGAAATATTGCTAACACTAACCTAACGCTTTAGTCTGTTACTGTGTGGTCTATTATAGTATGTTACTGGGTGTTCTAACTATAGTATCTTTCTGTGTGTTTGGGTTAAAGCTTAAGTCTGTTACTGTGTGGTCTATTATAGTATGTTACTGGGTGTTCTAACTATAGTATTTCTGTGTGTTTGGGTTAAAGCTTTAGTCTGTTACTGTGTGTTCTACTGTTACTGGGTGTTCTACTATAGTAGCTTTCTGTGTGTTTGTTGCTAGTTAGCTTAAGCTACTGCTATAGTGTGCTACTGTGGATTACTTGCTGAGTTAGCTTAAGATACTGCTACTGTTTGGTTTAGTGTGTTGCTACTACTCGTAGTCTGTCTGTGATTTTGATCCCTCTTTTCTAGAAGGAGTGTGTTTTGTTAATCTTGTGTTTGAATCACTTTAAACCTTCTTACCTTCTACACTGCTAATTTACTTTACACTGTTTATTAATAGTTATCTTGGATGAAGACGTAATGTAAGTGGAGAAGAGATTGATCGGGACTGCAGGAGTTTCTAACGAATGAATGAAAGCAGATGACCCAACCATTCAGCAAGTCATGTGCTATAGCCTTGATAAACCAGTGCTGTGATATTATTTATCATCTTAGAAACATCTTAGCAAGAGGCATTTCAACAATTATCATAATGTTTATTATTTTTATACAACCTACATTTACACAGATGAATAACATATACATGCCACATCTTGGATGCAGACGTAATGTAAGTGGAGAGGAGATTGATCGGGAGTTCACAATACTACCGTGTAAGGGTTGGGGAAGCGACCTTATTGTGGAGCGACCCTTTGGCGCCCTCTGGTGTTTTATGTATGCATTTGTCTGTCCTAATTAACTGATTTGTACCTGGTGTGTGTTGTTTGGCTGTGGCTATTTAGATCCCTCTGTTTCCCCTCTGGTTGTCGGTTGTTCACTTCATGTTGCGTTTGTTATATGTATACGATTCTTCTTAGCCTTATTGTTCCTCGCCGGATTAGGAAATAAGTATAGTTGACGATTGTAAGTACATTGCTCTGCCTTGTTCCTGTTATTATTTAAAACGTTTATCGGAGACTTGTTTTCTCCTCTTTTGTTTATTCGCTTACTGTGCGGTTATTATTTGTTCCGTTTACTCAAAATAAAGAGTACCGTTATTATTTATTAGACTCCTGCTTCCGTCTACTCTGTTCTACTCTGCGCCTGGGTCCAAACACATTACCCCATCGTAACACTACCGAATGAATGAAAATGAATGAATTTCTATTATGTTACGGTACTGTCTCAGTTATATTTGAACCATTTTCTGGGTCTACCAGTACGCGCATGCCCAGTGTACCTGAATACGCGGTTCCATGTGGCCAGAGATTCTTTTGCCTGACAATGAGAAAACGCTTGTGTGGCCAGAGATCGAAATTGCACTATTTTACAATTTTCATATTTTTTATATACATTATTGTTTTTACATTTCTGGCATTAGAAGCGCCTTGTCGGTCAAATTCATTAGCTGCTTTCATAAATTTGCCCTGGAACTCTGATCAGCACTCATGGAATGCCTCTTGTCCAATCAAATTACTTGGTCCCCTTATGACAGGGGTCGACATCCCTCTGATGCGGCTCCCTGTGGCTTTTTTATTTATTTTTTATTTTTAGATATATATACAGTATGAAAAATATAGATATAAACTTGACTGGTGGATAGTCCAAATCACTGTGGGTAGTCCAGTTAGAACTACTATGATGTCCCCTTATGCGTAGATACAATAACCAGGCCAGGTTACTATCAAAGGCTTTAATGAATGCGTGAACTTGTGGTTCTGTAAAG
This sequence comes from Nansenia antarctica, assembly GCF_963989245.1. NCBI lineage: Eukaryota > Metazoa > Chordata > Actinopteri > Argentiniformes > Microstomatidae > Nansenia > Nansenia antarctica. The sequence goes on along the minus strand of NC_137679.1, from coordinate 17,837,157 downwards.
ACAACAGAATGCAACTGTAAGAACATTACACAGACTCCACTGAACATACATATATACACATATACCTATGCCACATGCTATCTACACTATAACACATATACATATATACATACTCACAGCACATCAAACATACACCTAGCATACGTACAGCATATGGGCAGTAGTGCGCACGCGCCAGTCATAACATCACGCAATCTCCCCAACCGACAAACATTCAACATCTGATACACATTATCTACCTCACAGAACTACTCTCAATGCTGAGGAAACACGGAGGATTACTCACGTTATCGTGGACGCACAACTCACGATACTTAACAATCTTAACTAAACTCTAATGTGTTAACTAAACTAAGAGGTATTCGCAACTTTCTCCGGCTCGTAATCAATGCTCAACCTGCCAGTATTCTTCTCTCGCTCGTAATTCCTAGAGCCCGCCTCTGCTGGCCAGTGATTGGCCGCTTTGACCACTCAGTCCTCCAAAGCCTTTTTAACACAGTATATATGTATTTTATTTTAGTTCGTTCGTTTTTAATATGTAGGCTAATTCTAAATTTGAAGATTATGGTGATCTTGTAACATCTAAATAAAACGTGTTTAAAAATGTTGTATGCCAACCGCCAATGTGCGACACCCGCCAGCGACACCCGCCAGCACGCGGGCTTTTCGAATCCCAGGTAGGCTATCTATGGAGAATTCTAAGAAAAGAAAAGTGTCTGAAGAAAACAGAACATTCAATGGTACGTGGGCAGATTCATTTGCTTTCACTGCTGACGAGACTGGTTTACCAGTATGCTTAATATGTAATGAGAAACTAGGAAACAACAAAAAGTCAAATGTCGCAAGCAGGGGCGGACTGGGATCAAAAAACAGCCCTGGCATTTGCGACACAACAGCCCTATTTCCAAACGCAACATCAACACGGATTGTTAACATAAAAAGCTTGAGATAACCAGACTGACTAGAATCGAATGTAGACATTTGGAACACAAATGTAACACACACACGCACACGCAACTGACACACTACAATCGCTGATGAATTCAGAGTGCCGACAACAATCCACACAACGTTATTGAGAGCATAGTATAACCAGTAGTATGCTATAAGGCACATTCAGGACAAATAGGCCAGACCAAAACATGAGAAACAATGCCAACTGCTAAATTCTGAAATCAAACTCACAACAAGTAGGCTAATTCTTTAGATCTTATATTGAACTCCATTTCCCAAGCATAGCCCCTACCTAGTGGGGTCCCCTGGGCTTGAGTCATTGTTCGGGCCCCTACCTACACCAAGAAAGGTTAGAAGTCATAAGGAAACATGTTTATTGACTGGGCAACACAGTGTAAATACAGTACTAGCCTGACCTTGGTCATGTGAACCAGCTTCATAAAATAAACCAGAAACACTCATTCTGCAGTCTGCACGTTTTATTCTGATATTAACCAGCTTGTTAACATTCAATTTGTCACATTGTATACCCACAAACCATATTACTGTGTTGACGCAACTTCAGGGGAGTGTGTTCATTTTCTTCTGTGCACCGCTCCCCTCTTTCACTTTCCCATAGTCATGCTCCCTCCGGACTCTTCAGAAGCAACACTGAGTCATCTAATAAAGTAACACTATTTAGGAGCAGTAACTAGTCTGCAGACTTCAACCATACTCAACTATCATCACTTCTATTCAACACATGGACAACGCATTATTGGATAACGTTTACGTTAGCCCAATATTGCTAGCTTATAGCAAGGAGTCTGGCTAATTAGATGGTAGACTCGCCAGCCAATGAGGGGGCTCTTCACGAGTGCTTCGCCAACCAATCAGGTAGCGGTATTGCTCTAACATCCCCTACCATCCTAGGTTCCGCAAATTCGCGGCCCGGGCATCCACGCAGAACTGCGTGGACGCCACGGGCCGATATAATACGTTTTGGGCCGCGGTCTGCTGAAATAAGTTATTTTCAATGAAAATCACCAGAGACAAAATTACAAATAATATATATATACAGTATATATATTAAAAAAAAGATAATACATTCTGAGCGGCCCAGAGTCTCGCGGCCCTCCTGGCATTTGCCAGGCATGCCCGGTGGCCAGTCCGCCACTGGTCGCAAGACATTTCCAGAATAAACACGCAGCCTTTGCTCAAAAATATCCGGATGGAGATGAGAGAAAAAAAGCAGTTTCGGAACTAATGCGGAAGGTTGATCTGAGCAAAAATCACTTCAAGAAGTGGATGAAGTCTGCAAATTCAAGTACATATGTGACAGGTTTTGATTAATAGGTCCCCATCTCGGCAATTTTGAAAGCTCACAATCGAGCCAAACAAGTCTTGTTGTGAAAAATGTGTTTTCCGGTTTTTGGCATAGGACGACAAACGAAGCGATGGAGAACCCACTCGATATCATATCCAACAGTTTTACATTCACTAAATACCTACATTTAGCAAAGTCGGGTGGGGGGCAGTGGCGGCTGGCCGATAGAGGGCGCTGGGGCGTCGCCCCCACCTTCACTTCCTAGTTGCGATTTGTAAAAGTTTTTTTTTTTAAATAAACATTGTTTATTCACAAAATGCGGCTGATATTCTGTCGGCGCCTATCAGCATTCATTAAAAATCCTCCAATACAATAAACATTTTATCTGTGTGTGTGTAAAATTCACTGTTAAAATACATAGGGGGAGGAGTCGGGGCGCCGGCCGAATGCAAGTCTATTGCATGCCAAATACTTTTGCCTTACACGTGAGCTGTAGCAGCGCTCCAATTGGCTGTCTCCTATTTCTCGTCCGGGGCGCAAAAATTGCGCCCTGAATATCCGGTTGTTAAGTCTGACGTCAAACGTGACGTTTTGCAATTTCCGGCTCCAAACTTTTTTTTACAAAAAAAGAAAACAATGTGGTGGGCTGTAAACTGTGCAGAAATGAAATGGCCTATCACAGCAGTACATCTGCAATGAACGAGCACCTCAAGCGAAAGCATCCTGGAGCTCTTTGTGAAGACAGCCGCAAGATAGCACCGTAAGTCAGCGTTGTATTTCTGTTCACTTTTCCGGCCGTGTATGAATGAAAAATGGATATCTACTAGCTAATGTTACACAAGCAATGTAGCTCACCACAGTTTGTATGTCTTGTCTTCTGGTGTTAGTAACGTTAGCTATGTAGCTTGCTAGCTACGGTAGCCTATTGTCATTGTGGTGCTCGCACCTACTGTACGTTATCTAGCTTGTAGCTCGCATGCTACGTTAGCATCAATTTAGCTAATCATAACATAGCAGCGAGAGTAACGTTAGCTAGCTATGTAGCTACTAGCTAGCTATGTGTTGTTGGTGATGGACAGACTTCTAAATGGCCATGTTGGCATTCAAGTTGGCTAAACATAGCAGTGAGGTGGAAATTAAGGGGCCTACACATGATAATATTTTTTTTTATTTTTTTTATCGAACAGAACTTTCTTATTCTGCTAGAATTGGGCTTCATTGGTAATACCATAATGGCATATTTACAGTACATGGACAGTGGATTGAAGCATTTGAAATGTCTGTTTTGTATAGTATAGTTGGACATGTTTTTTTTCCAGGTGAGAGAGTAATGTCAAAATGACATTATCTGACTGCATTGCCCACAGCAATCCAAAATTCAATTATAATTATGTTATAAATTGATATGGACCCAGCCATTGTGATTGTCATGAATCATCTATTACGTCACAGTAGAATTCTATTCTATAAAAACCAAGAACAACGAGTCATGCGTTCATAAGACACATGTTGCTGATGAAAAACAGACTGTGACAATTAACCTTGCCAAGCTGTTCAATAGCAAGCTTAGCGTAGAAATAGGTAAGGGTCTATTTATTTATTTTACATACATTTTTGCAACTTTTTGATTTAAGAAAAAAATCATAATCATTGAATACTGTACCCGATTTAATTTGATTCTCTTATCTTACCTGCAGTAATATTGACTACTGTACTCAGGGTTCGAGTTATGTGGGAGCCAATGGGAGCTGAGCTCCCATAAGGAAGGTCAACGCTGCCTCCAGTAAGCAATCTGTGTATTGTGTTCGAGCCTTGATGACATGTGAGAAACGGAGGGTCTTGTGGGTAGCTAAGCAACTGGACAGTCTTGGGAGGGTGAGGTTGGGGTGGAGACGGGGTGGAGATTAGCAGGATTATAGATTATACAGGAGGGCATCTGTTAAATAGAGCCTGTTCCCTCATCCAGGCTAGGCCCACCACTACTTCCTGGAAACAGTTTGTCTACACGTCCATGTACTATAACTGTACTATAAATGTACTATAACTGTACTATAAATGTATGAATGAATGAATGAATGACTGAATGAATGAAAGCTTTATTTCGAACATGTGAAAAAAGAAATAGTTATAACAACAAAAAACTAATCAAAAACAAGAAAAAACAAAACAAAAACAAGAAAAAACAAAACAAAACAAAAAACACTATTTACTTAACATGTCCGAAAAGGAGTAGGAAGAAGCATAAGCTTATTTAATCCTACCCCTTCTCCAATAATCAGAGATTAATAATTAATAATCTGCAGTTAACTTCAATATTAATATAATATTTTTAAAATTAAATCAAATTTATTTACGTATTTACATATTTACCAACAATAGAAAACAGATAATGTAAATAAACAAATAATCTGTGAAAACAACTGGTGACTATCAAAGCCCTTCTTCCTCCTCGTACCTGGTGAAAACCATGTTTTTATACCACTTTTTGAACTGGGTCATGCTTGGACACCGCTTTAGCTCCACACTCAATCCGTTCCACAGCTTCACTTCAAGAGGAGAACAGGTGCGCATAAGGCAGCTTCCCCAGCACCTGCTACTGTTCTGGCCCCAGCCACGGCCGTGCCCCCCAGGGTGAGTCTGGCCCCAGCCGTGCCCCCCAGGGTGAGTATTCCTCCCCCAAGCCTGCACATGTCCAGTGAGGGCCTCTCCAGTCAGGTAAGCCACCGAGCCCAAAGCCAGAGTAGCACTGACACCTCTGGGGACTCTTCCTCTGATGGCTCCCAGAGTGCCAGGACTACCACTGCCAGCTGTGGTAAGTACAGTGACACATTGAATTTAGTTTAAATTAGTTTAGACTGAATTTTGCATACTTTCCGAACTTTCTTATTCCTGCATACACAAAATGCCTACTTAATGGTAGGCAGTATGAGTATTCGTACACAGGACATTGGCCCACAGTTTTTTGTACTTCCTTGGCCAGGCTTGGCCTCATCTCAGGCAGCAACACAGAGGGGCACAATGGATGTGATCTGCTCTTATGGTAAATGATGGATGGATGGATGGATGGATGGATAGATGGATGGATCTTTTTTCATTTGTATGCCTCTTTCTGACCTGAACATGCCATTGCTGAATACACCCAAAATATATTTAAAACAATTATAATAATTAAACAAATGTACAATGTCTGTTTTTACCAACAATCTTACAATTAGCACAAAATCTTGCTTCCGCAAACCATTTCACAAACACTTCCGCAAACGTTGAACCCATTGTTTGTGTGTGCGTGTGTGTGTACGTGTGTGTGTGTGTGTACGTGCGTGTTTATTGCAGTGTGCATGTGCATGTTGTGGTGTGTATGCAGATGTGTTGCGTTGCGGTGTGTATGCGCACGTTGGTCGTGTGTGTGTATGTGTGTCTGTGCATGTGTGTGTGTGTGTTTGCGTGCGTGCGTTTGCATGCGTGCGTGCATGTGTTTAATCAAGTAATGTATACTTAACAATTCGCATTATCTCTCTCCTGTAGATCATTTGTTAGCATTACTTGTTTGTTTGTTGACATTAGCCTTTTTCTCTCTCCCTGTAGCTGGTGCATTGTTCAACATTGATGTGAGGAAGGCCATCCTGCTTCTTCTCCTCTTGACTTTCGGTGAGTGTCACTTCACATCCATTTCATTCTAGATTCATAAGTCCTACTTGTGTGGTGTTACTAGCCCACCAGCAAGCTATTCACAGTGATATATATGATGTGACCTCTTTGGCCCTATTAGTACATTTTCCACAAAAGATTTTTTGTGCCTTTTGAAGTACATATGTTCTGACCACCTGACCTACCACATCATTAACATGTAGGGTTAGGTTATCCTAAAGACATTTCCAAGACATAAATAGACTTGACAAACAAATGAATAAAAAATGTGTTTAAACTACAGACCGGCGATTGTGCTGCTAGCAACAGATTTCCACGTTGTTTAATTTCAATTTGCATATCTGATTGCCCTCTTTCCATGGACGTTATTAAAAGAGAAGTTTCTATAAATCACGGTTATAGTATTGTGATTATTACAGAGTTTGACGTCATGACTCATTAGTTTTTGCAACGCAAAACTGTAAGAAAAATATGGCAGCATCAATAAAAGGAATCGATATCCTTGGAGGCGTACGATTCCGATTGATCGAACAATTTGAAACCGGTTCTCAACTGGAACCAGTTCTCGATTCCCATCCCTACCAATAATTTCTTTCACCAGTTAACATGGCAAGCTAATATCATGAATTTCAGAGACAGACATTGTAGCTTTGTCACTAGCAGCTTGGGTGTTGTTTCAATCAACCGACAGCATGGAGCATGTTGCAGATTTGTTGAGGATAGTGAAGCATACCACTTGATAACGTATTCAGTCCTATTTTCGATTCTCTGATTCTCCCTTCTCCCTCTGGCTCTCAGGCGTTTGGTACTTGTACCCCAGCACGTTTGTCATCACCCTGCCTTCCAAGGAAACGGTAAGGCAAACGTCATTCATTGTTTAACAGATTTAATTGTCAGAAAAGTGAGGCGAGCGAGGGAAGAAAAAAATAAAGAAAAAACTATCAGAATGTAGAGTGTACGAAGATCCAGCTTAGATGGAAAAGTATGAGAAATATTATGCTACACGATTATTAAACACATTAACATTAATGAATTTGGTGTCTGTAGGCTTGATCTTATCTTAAGTTATTGGTGTTTTGGTTATAGAAAGGTGAAACAGTTGTAATTAAGTCAAGTAATATTTATCCAAATCCAGGGGGAGGGGTATACAGTATACATTATTTGTAATGTTTGAGCTTTATTGAGAATGTTGTGATTATTGGCCATGTTTGACCTAAAACCTATAAAGCATATTCAATTGTAGCCTAATGAATGAATGATGAAATAACAGCTGTTTTAAGACCTCAGTCAGACCTCAGCCAGCCAGTGTGTCTATCTTGCATTGAATAGCACTAAACACAGCTGTAATATGAAATCTGTAGTAGAAATCTTCTCGTTTTGTTAATCAGGTCTTGCCTAAAGCCTGGTACACACATAAAGATTTTCTAAATCTTAACAGATTTTTTATCTGAGAGAGACCCCACACATGAAGATAAAAAATCATGGATTGAACAGTTTTGATCGTATTGTGTGTGGTGTGTTCCGATATTCTCAATACAGCACACAACATACATAAAGATCTGTCCTACGACAGTCTAGAGTCTCGTCACTCAAGCCAGAAATCTCGAAAATCTCGAAAGAAGTCAGCTCGCTTCTTTCGAGACTCGGGAGTTGCCCACACACAAGAGGACTTTTGATCGTAAATATTGAACACGTTTAATATTTAAGATCGTCGGCCCGACCATTTTCCGAGCAGATTGTCAGGAGAAATTGACTCTTAACACACCTCACACAACAGGATAATCTTGTAGGATAATCTTTAGAGCCATCCGATAATCAGGCGTTTGCTGTCCTTGGTCAGAAGGGGAGAAATCGGGCCAAAATCGTCCAGATTACCTTTATGTGTGTACCAGGCTTTATATACAAATCTGAAGTAACTGAGAATCCTAACTTGGAGTTCTCTCTCTTGCTCCGCTGTCAGCTTTAATGTTTCAGCTGCTGTGCTGCTAATTGCACCTACTGCTTGCGCTGAACCTAGAAAATACATAATTTAATTTGGGGGCCATATGCTATCGCCTACTTCATCCCATGCTTTGTGCCATTTTTCTAAGTGACGCAGGGCGTCTGTTAAACCATTACTGAAGTTTGTACAGCATAAGGCATAATTGTAGTGTATCGCTGGGCCCTCCAGGTTTTCCTGGTTCATGTGGTAGAGAAAATAGATGAGGGTAGAACATTCCTCCCTTTGCCATCTACCTCTTAACTTTTTGTCTTCATTTGTGTGATATATTGGTTCTCTGCCATAAAGGTGTGTCAAAAGAGCTACACATAAAATGTTCATTGTATGTTACATACAACATATAAAGGTACGGCCACTTTGTTGTCAAATCGTAACTCTTTACAGAAAGTAGGCAAATAAAAACTATTGTTGTGTCCAAGCAAATATTTATTATGACCTGTTCACTTGACATGTCGGGATCTTATCTCAGTGGTCTGGGTACTTGATTTCGAGATGCAAGTTAGCTATTGTAGTACTCGAAGACTTGTACACAAACCACTCATGTGTAGTCTCAAAACCACACAAACCACTCCTTTAAATCTCCAATCTCTTTCTACAGGATGTTACTGCTGTCATAAATGCAGCTCTGGAAGACAACACCAATAGCATACTGAGAGAGATTGACATTCTGAAGGATAAGCAGATACCTGTCTCAGAGGTGAGAAGTCTGACCCTACAACAGCTCCTCGGTCTGCTACAACAGCTCCTCGGTCTGCTACAACAGCTCCTAATAGGTCTGCTACAACAGCTCCTCGGTCTGCTACAACAGCTCCTCGGTCTGCTACAACAGCTCCTCGGTCTGCTACAACAACTCCTAGGTCTGCTACAACAACTCCTAGGTCTGTTACAACAGCTCCTAGGTCTGCTACAACAGCTCCTAATAGGTCTGCTACAACAACTCCTAGGTCTGCTACAACAACTCCTAGGTCTGCTACAACAACTCCTAGGTCTGCTACAACAACTCCTAGGTCTGCTACAACAACTTCTAGGTCTGCTACAACAGCTCCTAGGTCTGCTACAACAGCTCCTAGGTCTGCTACAACAACTCCTAGGTCTGTTACAACAGCTCCTAGGTCTGCTACAACAACTCCTAGGTCTGTTACAACAGCTCCTAGGTCTGCTACAACAACTCCTAGGTCTGTTACAACAGCTCCTAGGTCTGCTACAACAACTCCTAGGTCTGCTACAACCAACCTACGTATGAAGTACAACAGACCTACGTATGAAGTACAACAGACCTACGTATGAAGCACAACAGACCTGTACTTTTCACTCAAAGCAATAAATGGTTTTCTTTCAAAGAAGTAGCTGTGTGACAGTGTGATTGATTCTATCACTTCCACCCAGGATACTGTGACACATGAACATCAGATAGATAGATTTTATTAACCCCGGTAAGAGTCACACTACGGGAAGTATAACACTGGCTATGAAGGGAGTAGAAACACAAGACTATGCTGAATAAGTTCATTAGGTCTACACGGTAACAGAAGAGAGAGAGAACAGAAGAGAGAGAGAACAGAAGAGAGAGAGAGAGAGAACAGAAGAGAGAGAGAACAGAAGAGAGAGAGAACAGAAGAGAGAGAGAGAGAGAGCTGTGGGCAAGATTAGTGCCTGCTTTATACCGGGTGGTAAAATAACTTATACCGACTTTTGAGATTCAGCCATCAGTCTCCAGGGATTAAAGTTCTCCGTCGCTACGACGGATTTCCGTAAAATTTTTCCAAGTCGCGACGGATTTCCGTCAATTGGCTACCTGGTGTAATATGATTTGTAGAGGCATACAGTCTCTTATGATATCGGTCAACAGCGGAGCCAGGGTGGGGGCGGCCCACCATTGACGAGGGGGTTCTTGACGGCCAAGTGCCACAACCGCAGGGCCCTGTTCACCTGTTTGTATTGTCGATTCCGCCCGTCTTAGTACCACCTCAGCAGGGCCCCCCGTCACTCTGAGGAGAGAAGATTTTACGGTCGCGCTGATATTTAAAACACCTAGCCTGTCTGTTGTAGGCCTATTTCTTTCCCTCGCTGTCTTTTTGTAAAATAAAATAAAAGAGTCAAGATGAGCGTTTGAATTCAGAAGAGGTGATGATCATTAACGTACCAAATGCAATGGCAATGTAAAAAAAAAGTCAATCTTTCAGACTCGGGGAGATGATTGGCTGTCAATCTCACTCTGATATTGTTTACTGTACGTGCGACCTGTGCGTCATTTGATTTGAGAGGACGTGATTTACGTGACCATCAGAGTGTAACATTGCAATTACCTAAAATACCCGAGAAATAACAGCGGAAGAACTTGGTGGCCTCATGTGTTGTACTGAAGAAGACCTCACGGTCGAAACGTCTTTTTTACTTGCTGCTTGATAAATAAAAATTGGAGCAACGAAAAGTGAGTGCGGGCTACCTTTTTGTATCAATATTACTGCACTGTCAGTTTTAGCTCAGCACCGACAGGAGGATGTGCGTTATTTTTTCTTTAAAAACTCATGTGTTCCACTCACAAACTTCTTCTCAACGCAACCCTCCACACCTGGCCAGTTTCCCACTAGCCGTAACGTTAGCGAAGTAAGTGGGTCTTCGGGTCGGACTCGGGAGGATGAACAGCATAGGCCTACAGCTGGCTCCGTTCATGTGTTGTGGAAAGCAACCACCGCGACGATGATGATAGTGATAATAGTGATGAGGATAATATAAACGAAGACAGTGACAACACGGGTGAAGGTCTAGTTAGTGATACTGGAAATGCTGCTGACAGTGCTAGCCCCACTACTCGCCAAGCAAGTGAAGAGGACGCAGCTAACGTTATGCAGGAAAGCAATGATGGAAGTGAAAATGATGATCCGTAAGTTGAGTTGTTTCATATTCATTAATTTGTAAATCTGTCTATCAAAATCTGTCGACTGCCGTGTCTCCTTAATTTGTGTTGGTATAGTCAGTCACACATTGCTTGCACTTCTAGTTTGTTGTGTGTGGCTTGATTATGTGGCTTGATTGTGTACTAGGCTATGGCTGTGTATGAGAATCCAACAATCACATGTTAAATTGGTAAAATCCATCCAGGAGTTGTTTCGTTTAGTATCAGCAGTTCGGTCTTTACCGATAAATGCATGGCTCTGACCATGGTACTGAAATAGGCTACAATAATAATAATTATTATTCATATTATTATTAGGCTATTATAGCCTTCTAACGAAAACACAAAGTTCAAGTAGGATATCCTATAATTCTAATTTAAATTAACCCCGTAGGCTACGGATTTAGAAAATGTAATTGGATACTGTGGTGGGTTGACATAATTCACCCACGGAACTATGGGTTGGGGATCTCGGCACTACATACACACCTATATGATGCACCCCCGCGGTAATCTGCGATCGGTCAGCTAGAAGCATGGAAGCGCTCATACTAAAAGAAGGCTCCAATGTATCGGACATTGATCAAAGCGTGAGAAATAAATGGAGATGGGCTTGGCTCTACGAAACGGGGTATGATAACAAGCCTTTTAGTTCATGGTGCAAAAAAATAAAAGAGCCAGGTGTGTGTTTTTGCACCATATGCCACAGGAAATTACAGTATGGCAGTAATGGGAAAAAGGTGCTAGCTCGCCATCAATCAGAAGCTAGCCACAAGACTCGCGTTCATGCTCTCCAGCACACAGCCTCCCTGCCTGGTGCGACAACCACAACAACGGAGGTAAAGGTATCTATGACCGACCGTGTGTGCAATCATAAAGTGCGCATATGTTCATTCATAGCAGAGCATGACCTGTCTTTCACGATCTCGCAACCACTAGTTGACCTCATCCTATCGGCTGCCGAAGACCAGAGTGCACTTTCAAGATTGTCCATGTCCAATGCCCACGCCTCTTACATGTCCACACACGGCATTGCTGCTCATCAGAAAAACGAATTGTCAACTAGACTGAAAACAAAGATGTTTTCTTTAAATGCAGATGAGGCAACAGATGGTAACATGGACAGGATCCTTAATGTTCTTGTAAGGTACTTCGATGAGGATATGGGGAAAGTGTTGACCCAGCATCTGGCCTCAAGGATAGTTAACATCGCAGATGCCTCAACCCTCACACACACACTGACAGATATCCTCCAGTCATACAACCTGAACTGGAATCAGGTTGTTGCTATACTGCTGGATAACTGCATGTGATGAGAGGGAAAAGGTCTGGAGTGGAGACACAAATCCGAAAAGAAAATCCATCACTCCTGGACATCAGCGGAGACACGGTTCACATGGTCTCAAATGCAACCAAGGCCCTTTTGAAGCCTTTCCAGGGATTTGGGGATGAATTTTGCTCTGATGTCTACTATGATGTAGAAAAATTCCCCAAACAGAAGGAGCTTTTTGGCGAGTTTCAGTCCTTGCTCCATTTGGAGAAGAAGAGCTTGATCCGTCCCATCAGCAGCAGGTTCCTCCAAATGCTGGATGTGTGCAACAGAATATGGGAGCTTATGGATCCATTGATTGTGCACTTCTACAGCTTCCTGTCTCCTCAAGATCAGCACAAATACAGGTACAATAGCATTAGCATTCTCTTTTTATGTCTGTTTTCTCTGTACTAGCAGGCCCAATTTGCAAAATCTAATTAAATAAATCAGAGCAAATATAGCATTCCTGTTCCCCCAACTGTATAATTATATGCTTTTTGTGATGCAGATGGCTCCTGAACCAGGTTCTTGATCAGCATGCAGTTACATCTGATGAGAAGGCAAGGATCACGGTTCTGCAACTGCAAATGGCAAAATCTGCAGGGACCGGAACTGATGTCAACCAAAACCGGAAGACACACATCTGTATGCTTTTCTCAGAGTTCAACAAGCTCACAGCCTTGATTGATTTATACAGAGGTATGTTCTCGGGCTGGGTGATATTGGAAAAAACTGACATTGCAATATTCTTTTTCACTGCAATATATAGACCTATTGTGATACATAAAAGAAAACTGGCATGCAGGCACGTGTTACAGATTTACTTATCTAACTTAAGATCAGTAAATCTGATTGGCTGACCTGGCATGTAGGAAAGAAGCAGCTTCATTGGAAGAAACATTACACAGCAAAAAATAATGATGCAGTTTTTTCACGAGTTGCAAGTGGGCTTAATAGGGACGTTTACCCTATATTGTGCAGCCCTAGCTCAGTCACTTTTGAAGTGGAAAGAAATGTACAGAGATGTCTTATCGATTTATTTATTGTTGCATATTTTTCCTGTAATGGAATCTGAGTATGTTACATTACTATGTTTGTGATCAGGAAAGAATAGTAAAACATATTCAGCGACTTTTCTAATCAGGCTTAATTGTGATTTTCAGGTGTACTTCCAACTTTCCAGGTGTTCCTGAAAAAGTTGCAGCATGAAAAGCCCATGCTCCACGCACTGCATGCCGAAATGATGCTACTGGTCCGGGAACTTCTTTCCAAGTTCATGAAGCTTGTTCACATCCCCCTGAGTGTGAAGGGCTTGTTGAAGCTTGATGTTCAGAAGAGAGACCTGCAGTACCCTGACCAAAGGTTGTCTGTGGGGAGATTCAGCTTCTCTACCTTAAACAAGGCTAGAGTGGAGAAAAGGCCCTGGGTGCAGAACGTCTACAGCTCTCTCAGAGAAGGCTACATCAATGCAGCAACATACCTCCTGAAAAACCTTCCCCTCAACAACCACATCATCACCTCTTTGTCTGTGCTGACACCATCATTGATTCTCCACGAATCGGTCCAAGGGGCATTCAACACCTTAGCCAAGGCCTTGCCAAATGCAGTGAAATCTGAGGAGCTTGGTCAACTGAATGAAGAGGTGCGAGCCTACCAGATTGACGCAGATTTAGGAGCACAGGCCAAACACTTTGAGGAGAATACCGAACGAATCGATGTTGACTGGTGGAGTAGGATCTTGGCCAAGAAGACGCCAGAGGGAGGGATGAGATTCCCCATCTTAGGGAAGTTGGTAAAGGCCCTTCTGTCATTGTTCACTGGCCCTCTTGTCGAAGGATCATTTAACATCATGGATGACATCATAGAAAAAGACAGGGTCAGGCTGAACATTGAGACATATGAAGGCTTAGCCATTATCAAGTCCCACATGAAGGCAACAGGGAAAACGGCCTCCAAAATGGAAATCAGCCCTGCACTGAGGAGCTCGTGCCTGTCTTCTTATGAGAGATACCAAAGTCATCTGAAGAAGAAGAAGGAGAACATTGACAAGCAAAAGGAAAGGAAACTGATGGAAGCTGTGAAAGTCCTCTCAGCAGTTAGGGTAAGAAAAGTAACAGAAAAGTTAAAGAAAGGTTCCACCTCTTCTGCTCCTGCAAGAGCCTCCTCCTCCACTCTTGGAGTCACAGCCATTTCACCTGTTAGAGCCTCCACCTCCTCCTCCTCCTCCTCCTCCACTCCTGGTGTCAGAGCCACTGCATCTACTACAGCCTCCTCCTGCTCCTCCTCCTCCTCCACTCCTGGAGTAAGAGCCACTGCACCTGCTACAGCCTCAAAATCCTCCTCCTCCACTCCTGGAGTAAGAGCCACTGCACCTGCTACAGCCTCAAAATCCTCCTCCTCCACTCCTGGAGTCAGAGCTACTGCATCTACTACAGCCTCAAAATCCTCCTCCTCCACTCCTGGAGTCAGAGCTACTGCATCTACTACAGCCTCAAAATCCTCCTCCTCCACTCCTGGAGTCAGAGCTACTGCATCTACTACAGCCTCAAAATCCTCCTCCTCCACTCCTGGAGTCAGAGCTACTGCATCTACTACAGCCTCAAAATACTCCTTCTCCATCCCTGGAGTCAGAGACACTGCATCATATTATAGAGCCTCCTCCTCCTCCACTCCTGGAGTCAAAGCCACTTCACCTGCTACAGCCTCAAAATCCTCCTCCTCCTCCTCCTCCACTCCTGGAGTCAAAGCTGGTCCCACTCCCACAGAAGAAACCCTGAAACGGACATCAGGTGTAGCCAAGCTTCAGGCATATCACGTCACTGCCAAAAAGCAGAAAAAGTGAAAAGCACTATAGTAAGTATTACACTTATTATTATTTAATGCTGTTTTGGTCTTTTTCAGTGATCGCTCACTTCAAAACAAAAACTGTGTTTGTTTGGTGTTATACTAGACAGCTGCCATCTCAAGGTGGGTCTTACTATTAACCTGAAAAAAATGTCAGTATGCATACAGTAGCATTGCATAGTCTTAACATCATATGTTTCTTTTACCTGCACAGAAACTGGCTGATTGCAGACACCAAAGACTAGAGGAACCTCTGAATGCAGAAGATGTGTGGATTAAGTGCAATACAAGACACATTCAGTTCATGTGTTTTTTTGTGTTTTTAGTTCCTTGTTCAAGTTGTAAGCTTGCTCCGTTGGCACAATGTAAATAAAAAACTTGAAAAGTTATGTAGATGGTTGATTATTTGTATGTCAGAGTCAACCCTTGCAATAAGTATCAATTTTATTTCATGAATTGAAAACAGCATTGATGTCACATAAAAGCAAACTGGCAATAGAAAAGCTGTTCAAAAGAATCTTCTTCCCTTAAAACGCTAACGTTATAAAATACAAACATATAGTGGAGGTTAAAATGAGAATATGACTTGGCTTGAACACATTTTCAGTCAGGAGATTTTTTTTTGCTTTAATCCCTGAGTCTCAGACCCATCGGGAATAAGGCTGTGATTTCCTCCTGAGACATCTACTACCCCCCTGTACTGTCCCTCCTGAGACATCTACTACCCCCCTGTACTGTTTCTCCTGAGACATCTACTACACAAACCACTCATGTGTAGTCTCAAAACCACACAAACCAATCCTTTAAATCTCCAATCTCTTTCTACAGGATGTTACTGCTGTCATAAATGCAGCTCTGGAAGACAACACCAATAACATACTGAGAGAGATTGACATTCTGAAGGATAAGCAGATACCTGTCTCAGAGGTGAGAAGTCTGACCCTTCCCACTTCCTGTCACTGCTTGAAACGCAAAATGTGGCTGAATCTCAAAAGTCGATTCCTATACACTCTCTCTACTAACCTCTACACCAGGGGTCGGCAATTAGGTTTGGCCTCGGGCCAACATTTTTTGGAGCCACTAGATGGCGGGCCAGAACATAATCAAAGGCTAATTTAAGTAATTGATTGTTTAAGAAATGTGACACGTTCTAATACTTTGACTTTTCTTTCGAAAAATGTACACATCGCTAGTCGACTAACACAGCTTGTTTTGTGAGCCTGCTAACAATGTAAAGTAGTGTTCTAGTTAACTAGGTAGTAGTCCAATCCATTACGTTGCAGTATTAGGCTTGACTAGCGAGTTTGTGTTGTGATTCTCAACAACGTTGAAACGTAGTTTCACCCTTTTCCATAGTTTTGAATAATAAATGTGTGGACTGACGATGTATCGCAGCCTAACTTATTCTAATAATTATTTAACATAGTTTTATTCAGATAATTATTCCCCCCTCCTCCCAGACAAGGTCACATTATTATTGGATTGGTTGTTTGCGTGTCGGGTGAAGTTAGCTAAACATTTAACCTGCTAGCAAGAGAAACATAATGTCACTCTCCAAAGGTCTAAAGAGGAAAGTTGACGGTGGAAACAGGGAATTTAAAGAGGAATGGACAGCGAACTATGCGTTCATCCTACCTGGTTTCATCAATGCAAAGCCGTTGTGAGACTCACATTTTCAGTGCTCACAATGTTCCCTTTCTATACATGCGAGTCGTCCTTTTCGTCAATGAATGTGTTAAAGACGCACGAGAGGAATCGATTGATGCATAAAAAATAAAAATAAAAACTGCCTGCGGATGGCGGTATACCCTTCAAATAACAAACAATCTCTGCATGTCTCGTGGACATCTCAACATGGATCCATGTCGTTATCATAATGGTCTTATTAATTAGTAATCACTGAGTATGAAAGCATAGTAAGACTGTCAAATTAGTCCAGAAATCTCCTCAGTAAAGTGTTGTGTCAATCCAGGAGGAACTCCAGACAGCTCTGAACCCCTTACGTTCGTTGCATCGTAGAAAGAAGGTTGCGGCGGTGCATAAACTATAGAGTTGTGATAGTTGAGACTCTCTCTAATTAATTTGAAATACAGTGTCCGTTATTACAAACCTGCCTAAATGTCCCTTTTTGAAAACACTCAAGTTATCACTATTATCAATAATCAAATCAAGAATATTATTAGTTTTCAAAACAACCGCGGATTAAAGTGACGTCAATATCACCAGATATCAAGCAAATAATTTGTATTATACTGACCGATGGCCGATGGGAGATGCCACTTTTCACATTACGTGAGTACCAAGCCTGTCGTTATTGTATTTAATAACCTAATTGTATTTTGTATATTTTGAATGAATGGCTTATGGCTCATTGTACTTATTATCCCTAATAGCGCGTTTGCTCTGTCGTTTCAGGAGCATATAGGCCTACCACCACTTTTGCGCCGATTTTGTTGTCAATGTTTTTCAGAAAATTAAACAGAATTTGCTTTGTTACTGTTCATATGTGTGTTGCAGTCACATACGTAAACATTACGTTTGAATGATTTAATGAGCTGATGTTATTTTTTTCAAACCACACACACTATTTCAGCACCACGCCTTGTCCACCTACTTATGGGTCACTGATTATGGTTCAGCGTCAGTGCGCTTCGCTGCCTGATTGTCTGTCCCTGTGTCATTCACTCTCAACATGAATAAAAGTACAATACGCATTATTCAGGTGGAGGTCGATTCTCTATTCGGACATTATAGGCGTGGTGTGGGACTGTCGGTCCGATATTGTAAAAAAATAAAATAAAATAAAAAATAAAAGTGGATTCTCAAAATAATCTGCTGGGCCAAATATTATTGGTGACGGGCCAGCAATGGCCCACGGGCCGCCTATTGCCGACCCCTGCTCTACACAGTAGTTGAAATGTGTCTCTCAAAACTGTAACAGCAAGAAGGCGAATACATTTCCTTGACATGTGAAGATGCGTGCAACTGGACAAGGACTGTCTTATATCTGACCACTGTGTCTAGGAAAGACCATTGGGTTACCCTTTATAGAGCTTTGTTCAGCCAGTATTTACTACGAATTTATGTGGTAACAATGTTGTAACAAGGGGTACTTTCTGGTCATTACCTCAATACATTTGACACAGTTGTGAGTGTCATTAATATAGAATATCATATAATATCAAGAGTAACTATGCTACACTATCTAAAGTCGTTGATGTACACTAATGTCTCCAGTCAGGTAGAAACAGCAGAGGTATGCCACCAAAGGATGTATGTTGTGGTTGTTTATATTATATTTTATTTTGCATATGTACAGATAACGTGACCAGTCGCAAAAATAGCCTAAGCTCCTAGGTCTGTTACAACAGGTCCTAATAGGTCTGCTACAACAGCTCCTCGGTCTGCTACAACAGCTCCTCGGTCTGCTACAACAGCTCCTAATAGGTCTGCTACAACAGCTCCTCGGTCTGCTACAACAGCTCCTAATAGGTCTGCTACAACAGCTCCTCGGTCTGCTACAACAGCTCCTTGGTCTGCTACAACAGCTCTTAGGTCTGCTACAACAGCTCCTCGGTCTGCTACAACAGCTCCTCGGTCTGCTACAACAACTCCTAGGTCTGCTACAACAACTCCTAGGTCTGTTACAACAGCTCCTAGGTCTGCTACAACAGCTCCTAATAGGTCTGCTACAACAACTCCTAGGTCTGCTACAACAACTCCTAGGTCTGTTACAACAGCTCCTAGGTCTGCTACAACAGCTCCTAATAGGTCTGCTACAACAACTCCTAGGTCTGCTACAACAACTCCTAGGTCTGCTACAACAGCTCCTAGGTCTGCTACAACAGCTCCTAGGTCTGCTACAACAGCTCCTAGGTCTGCTACAACAACTCCTAGGTCTGTTACAACCGCTCCTAGGTCTGCTACAACAACTCCTAGGTCTGCTACAACAGCTCCTAGGTCTGCTACAACCGCTCCTAGGTCTGCTACAACAACTCCTAGGTCTGTTACAACAGCTCCTAGGTCTGCTACAACAACTCCTAGGTCTGCTACAACAACTCCTAGGTCTGTTACAACAGCTCCTAGGTCTGCTACAACAACTCCTAGGTCTGCTACAACAGCTCCTAATAGGTCTGCTACAACAACTCCTAGGTCTGCTACAACCTGTAGAGTATTTGGGTTTGCATCTATTGCTCTAGCATTGTTTATTCTACCTGGCCTAAGTACGTTACGTCACTACGTTATTACGTACCTGTTGGACGTACCTCCCAGCATTCCTATGTAGGACGTGACATGCAATGTAACGTGGTCATTACTCCAAGTAAAGAAGCTAGTAAACTACAGTCCGTTTCTCCGTGTTTATTTGAGTAGCCTACTAACCACAGTAGGTACACAACAGTGACGATGAGGTGGTTGGAAAGTGAACCCTGTCTCTGATATGACCGAACTTGTTTTGCGGGAACAACAAACTGAGACTAGTGACTCCGACGTCAGTAGTGAAAGTGAAAGTCCCGTTATACAGCGTGGCAAGATGGCTAGAATTGGATCAATTGACCCGTTTGACGGCGCGACGGATGACTGGGTCGAATATACTGAACGCATTTCACAGTATTTCAAGGCAAATGACATTGAGGATGACAAACATGTTGCAGTGTTGCTGAGTGCAATGGGGGGGAAATCATATGGCCTGTTGCGCAGCTTAACTGCCCCAGAAAAGCCTTCCGTAAAAACATTCCAGCAACTGGTGGAGGTAATGAAAGAACATGTATCCCCAAAACCACTACTAATTGCTGAACGTTTCAGATTCCATAGACGAAATCAACATGAGGGTGAATCCATAGTCAGTTACGTGGCTGAGCTGAAGAGACTCACTGAACATTGTGAATTTGCAAATGGACTGAATGATGCGTTGAGAGACCGTTTGGTATGTGGCATTCTTGGTGAGGCCATACGGAAGAGACTGCTAACAGAGGCCGGCCTCACGTTCAAAAGGGCAGTGGAAATCGCAGTCTCAATGGAAACAGCAGCCAGGGATGCTGTTGAACTGCAGACAGGAGTAAAGGCAGTAAATGTAAACAAAATGGCAACCGTCACACAAACAAGAGAGCAAGAACTGTGTTACAGGTGTGGGAGGGGCTCACATTCCCCATCACAGTGTAGGTTTAAAGACGAAGTCTGCAGACTATGTAACAAAACTGGACATATCCAGAGGGTGTGTCGCTCGGGAAAATCAAGAGTGAACAAAAATGAAAAAAAGACACAGTGGAGTGCGCAAAAGAACAGGAAAGTGCACAACATGGAGGAGGCTGCAGACGACGAGTCAGACGAGGAGAGTGAACATACCAATAGCTTGGATGTTTACCATGTCAAAGGAGGCGGCAGGGAAGCTATCTGGCTTGCACCACAGGTGAATGGCAAACAAGTACAAATGGAACTGGATACCGGCTCTGCAGTGTCAGTGATGACACACATTGACTTTGTGAAGTACTTTGGAGACCAGAAGCTGAACCCATCATCTATCCTCCTAAAAACATACACTGGAGAGAAAATCAAGCCCCTCGGAGTACTGCCTGTGGAGAAAATCAAGCTCCTCGGTCTGCTACAACAGCTCCTCGGTCTGCTACAACAGCTCTTAGGTCTGCTACAACAGCTCCTCGGTCTGCTACAACAGCTCCTCGGTCTGCTACAACAACTCCTAGGTCTGCTACAACAACTCCTAGGTCTGTTACAACAGCTCCTAGGTCTGCTACAACAGCTCCTAATAGGTCTGCTACAACAACTCCTAGGTCTGCTACAACAACTCCTAGGTCTGTTACAACAGCTCCTAGGTCTGCTACAACAGCTCCTAATAGGTCTGCTACAACAACTCCTAGGTCTGCTACAACAACTCCTAGGTCTGCTACAACAGCTCCTAGGTCTGCTACAACAGCTCCTAGGTCTGCTTCAACAACTCCTAGGTCTGTTACAACCGCTCCTAGGTGTGCTACAACAACTCCTAGGTCTTCTACAACAGCTCCTAGGTCTGCTACAACAGCTCCTAGGTCTGCTACAACAGCTCCTAGGTCTGCTACAACAACTCCTAGGTCTGTTACAACCGCTCCTCGGTCTGCTACAACAACTCCTAGGTCTGTTACAACAGCTCCTAGGTCTGCTACAACAACTCCTAGGTCTGTTACAACAGCTCCTAGGTCTGCTACAACAACTCCTAGGTCTGTTACAAGAGCTCCTAGGTCTGCTACTACAACTCCTAGGTCTGCTACAACAGCTCCTAATAGGTCTGCTACAACAACTCCTAGGTCTGCTACAACCTGTAGAGTATTTGGGTTTGCATCTATTGCTCTAGCATTGTTTATTCTACCTGGCCTAAGTACGTTACGTCACTACGTTATTACGTACCTGTTGGACGTACCTCCCAGCATTCCTATGTAGGACGTGACATGCAATGTAACGTGGTCATTACTCCAAGTAAAGAAGCTAGTAAACTACAGTCCGTTTCTCCGTGTTTATTTGAGTAGCCTACTAACCACAGTAGGTACACAACAGTGGCGATGAGGTGGTTGGAAAGTGAACCCTGTCTCTGATATGACCGAACTTGTTTCGCGGGAACAACAAACTGAGACTAGTGACTCCGACGTGAGTAGTGAAAGTGAAAGTCCCGTTATACAGCGTGGCAAGATGGCTAGAATTGGATCAATTGACCCGTTTGACGGCGCGACGGATGACTGGGTCGAATATACTGAACGCATTTCACAGTATTTCAAGGCAAATGACATTGAGGATGACAAACATGTTGCAGTGTTGCTGAGTGCAATGGGGGGGAAATCATATGGCCTGTTGCGCAGCTTAACTGCCCCAGAAAAGCCTTCCGTAAAAACATTCCAGCAACTGGTGGAGGTAATGAAAGAACATTTATCCCCAAAACCACTACTAATTGCTGAACGTTTCAGATTCCATAGACGAAATCAACATGAGGGTGAATCCATAGTCAGTTACGTGGCTGAGCTGAAGAGACTCACTGAACATTGTGAATTTGCAAATGGACTGAATGATGCGTTGAGAGACCGTTTGGTATGTGGCATTCTTGGTGAGGCCATACAGAAGAGACTGCTAACAGAGGCCGGCCTCACGTTCAAAAGGGCAGTGGAAATCGCAGTCTCAATGGAAACAGCAGCCAGGGATGCTGTTGAACTGCAGACAGGAGTAAAGGCAGTAAATGTAAACAAAATGGCAACCGTCACACAAACAAGAGAGCAAGAACTGTGTTACAGGTGTGGGAGGGGCTCACATTCCCCATCACAGTGTAGGTTTAAAGACGAAGTCTGCAGACTATGTAACACAACTGGACATATCCAGAGGGTGTGTCGCTCTGGAAAATCAAGAGTGTACAAAAATGAAAAAAAGACACAGTGGAGTGCGCAAAAGAACAGGAAAGTGCACAACATGGAGGAGGCTGCAGACGACGAGTCAGACGAGGAGAGTGAACATACCAATAGCTTGGATGTTTACCATGTCAAAGGAGGCGGCAGGGAAGCTATCTGGCTTGCACCACAGGTGAATGGCAAACAAGTACAAATGGAACTGGATACCGGCTCTGCAGTGTCAGTGATGGCACACATTGACTTTGTGAAGTACTTTGGAGACCAGAAGCTGAACCCATCATCTATCCTCCTAAAAACATACACTGGAGAGAAAATCAAGCCCCTCGGAGTACTGCCTGTGGATGTACAACACAATGGTCAACAACGCATTTTGGACTTGTACGTCGTAAGAAGAGGAGGACCAGCGTTGTGGGGGCGAGACTGGCTGAGGAAGCTGCAGCTGGACTGGAAATCCATTAAGAGCCTGCAGGTGGCGCCAAACCCCACTCACAAGTCCACAGAGGTGAAACTGGAGAAAGTCTTGGATGCCGCAGCACCTGTATTCCAAGACGGCATCGGGACATTAAAACACATCAAAGGAAAAAATCGTTCTCCAAGACGGAGCCAACCCACGTTTCCACAAAACACGCCCAGTTCCATACGCCATACGACAGAAAGTGGAAGCTGAGCTGGACCGCCTGGAAGCTGATGGGATCCTGTCCAAGGTAGACTGGAGTCCATGGGCCACACCCGTTGTCCCAGTAGCAAAGAAGTCAGGGGCAGTGAGGCTGTGTGGAGACTTCAAGATCACCATCAATCCTGTGCTACAAGCAGAACAATATCCATTACCCAGGATTGAGGACATCTTCGCAAACCTGGCCGGTGGAAAACGGTTCACCAAGGTGGACCTGGCTGAAGCCTATCTACAGATGGAGATAGAAGAAGACTCAAAGATGTTCCTGACGATAAACACTTTGAAAGGCCTGTACCGATACAACAGGCTGGTCTTCGGAGTGGCCTCTGCCCCGGCCATATGGCAGCGAGCCATGGATCAGGTGTTACAAGGGATTCCAGGCACACAGTGCTACTTAGATGATATCATTGTGACAGGGCCAACGATAACGAACACCTGGAGAACCTCCAGAAGGTCTTACAGAGACTTCAAGACTACGGACTCCGGGCCAGACGCGACAAGTGTGAGTTTTTTAAATCATGTATCACATACTGTGGCCACACCATCGATGCACAGGGCTTGCATAGATGCAAAGAGAAAATCGAGGCCGTCATGGAGGCTCCTCAGCCACAGGATGTACAGCAGCTGAGGTCGTTTCTCGGATTCATCAACTACTACAACCGGTTCATGCCTAACCTGTCCACGGTGCTCTACCCGTTGAACCAACTACTTCAGGCAGAACAGAAATGGAAATGGACCACAGAATGTGAACAGGCCTTCCAGGAAGTGAAGAAGCTTGTGACATCGGAGACAGTACTCACACACTACGACCCCTCCTTGCCTGTGAAGTTAGCATGCGACGCTTCGCCGTATGGTATAGGAGCCGTTATGTCACATGTGATGCGGGATGGGACCGAAAGACCAATAGCGTTCGCCTCACGCTCCCTGGCCCCGGCCGAGAAGAATTACTCTCAAATAGACAAGGAGGCGTTGGGCCTGGTCTGGGGCGTAAAACGGTTTAACCAGTACCTGTACGGCAGGGAGTTCATCCTGGTGACTGACCATCAACCGCTGGTCTCGATATTCAACCCCCAGAAGGCGATTCCCGTGACAGCTGCAGCACGGATGCAACGCTGGGCCCTGTTCCTAGGAGGGCACCGGTACAAGATCGAATTCAAGAGAACACTGCAACACGCCAACGCAGACGGGTTGTCCCGGCTGCCACTTGACACAGCAACAACGACAAAGGGGGACAAGGAACCGGTGGAGATGTTCACACTCATGCAACTCGAAAGCCTCCCGGTGACGGCGGAAATGATTGAGAGAGAGACCCGGAAAGATGCAACTCTCTCACAAGTGTACAGAGCAACGCAGACTGGCTGGACAACCCACGAAGGGTCTCCCCTCACTCCCTATTACCGACGTAGGGACGAGCTCACCATTGACTCTGGATGCCTTATGTGGGGAATGAGGATCGTCATCCCCACCAAGCTCAGGTCCAGGGTGCTGGAAGAGCTACACAGTGGCCATCTGGGAGTGGTGAAGATGAAAGCACTCGCCAGGAGCTACGTCTGGTGGCCGGGGATTGACCAACAGATAGAACAGCTCGCCATGCATTGCTCTGGCTGCCAGCGTGTACAGAATGAGCCGACAGTTGCACCTCTCCATGCCTGGGAATGGCCTGCATCCCAATGGCAACGTATCCACATTGATTTCGCCGGTCCATTCATGGGGACAACATTCCTAGTGGTGGTCGATGCATGTTCAAAGTGGCCAGAAGTGTTCACCATGAGCTCCACGACAACAGCCCACACGATCGACGTGTTGAGAAGCCTCTTTGCAAGAACTGGTATCCCCGAACAGTTGGTGAGTGACAATGGTCCTCAATTCACGGCTAATGAATTCCAGATGTTCCTGAAGCTCAATGGAATTCGCCACATAACATCAGCCCCCTATCATCCGGCTACCAACGGGCTCGCCGAGAGGTTCGTACAAACCCTAAAACAAGGTCTGCGAGCTATGGCAGATGCCTCTCTCTCTCTACGTCAGAAGCTGGCCAATGTCCTGTTTGCC
Organism: Nansenia antarctica; assembly: GCF_963989245.1. Lineage (NCBI taxonomy): Eukaryota > Metazoa > Chordata > Actinopteri > Argentiniformes > Microstomatidae > Nansenia > Nansenia antarctica. The sequence goes on along the minus strand of NC_137679.1, from coordinate 17,812,094 downwards.
TACCGTAACGCCACTCACGCTACTACCAACCGGACACCCGCCATGCTGTTCCTGGGACGTGGGTTACGCTCAAGACTGGACTTGCTTAAGCCAAATCTGCGGCGGACTGTAATGGATCGGCAGATCAGACAGGGTCTAAGGGCGCACGACAGGGAAACACGTCAACTAGAGATTGGACAGACTGTGCTGGCCAGGGATTACCGTGGAGAACACAAGTGGGTGCCCGGCATAATCAAAGAAAGACAAGGGCCCTTGTCCTACACTGTAGAAGTAGCTCCTGACACTGTCTGGCGACGCCACCGTGACCAACTACGGAGGTCAGAGGTACGCACTGCAGAAGAGGTGGTGGATCCTGCACGTATCACCGCTGCTCAGGAGAGCCTGAGCCTGCCTACCTCCAACACTGCTCAGGAGAGCCTGGGCCTGCCGACCTCCGACCGTGTAACGGGGTGTCTGCCTAGCCCTGGTCGGCCCCTGACCCCACGCCTGGGTCTCCCGGCTGGTGGTGCGAGCCGGGAGACCCACAGACCTCCAGACAAACTATCTCTCTGAATAAGACACTAGTGTGTTTAGTTATCCGTTTAAAGCAAGGGTATTGTTAGTTATGTTCAACCTAGTAAATGCTATGGTGTTAATGTTGTTGTTATCTAGAAGGGGAGGAGTTGTAGAGTATTTGGGTTTGCATCTATTGCTCTAGCATTGTTTATTCTACCTGGCCTGAGTATGTTACGTCACTACGTGATTACGTACCTGTTGGACGTACCTCCCAGCATTCCTATGTAGGAAGTGACATGCAATGTAACGTGGTCATTTCTCCAAGTAAAGAAACTAGTAAACTACAGTCCGTTTCTCCGTGTTTATTTGAGTAGCCTACTAACCACAGTAGGTACACAACAGTACCTGTACTATATCAATGACAATAAAGACCATTATACACAAGATTTGGACAGTCCTTTGTTCCAGCTGCACTCCGACTCTACAACCAGGCCCTGCAGGGTGGGGGAGACCTGGAGCTGGAACTTTGGAACTTGGAACTTTTTACTTATTGAGCCTGCACTGTTTTATCTATTTATTTATTGAATGTTTTCTGTCTGCCCTAACTAAGCTGTTTGACAACAACATTTCCCCATTGGGGACAATAAAGGTTTTCATCATCATCATCATCACAGGGGTGCAAACTGGCGATGGTCCAAAAAGGTGACACTTTTTTTTTGCCCGTAGATGGTTAGCTCTATCATTAACAGTGGTCTAACAATGATGCGCGTGTAAGTAGCGATGGCCCTGACCTTAACACCCTCAAGCAACCTGTTCTCAAAATAATTATGCGGGTTCCTGCAGGTTTCAACAAGTTACATTTAAGACCTTTATAAGACCACTTTTAATAGATTTTAAGACCTATTGAGCAAGTATTGGTATTAGACTCACATTCGTTGATTATTTTCATTAGCAATGCTGGGTGATCTGTTCTGTTGCATATAGAACAATGATAATGTAAGTTAGCCTACTCTATCAATTTCTTGATTCATTTCCATTGCTTCTCAACACATTAGATATAATAGCATAAATAACAGAATAAACTCACACACTTACTCACACTCACTTACACTGCATAGCCTACATACTGAGATATGGCACACACACACACACACACACACACACCTCTCACAGGAGGTCCACACACACACACACACACTATATTTACTAAACCACACATACCGTTGCTACCACTGCAAGTTTGAAGAAATTCTAACTTCACATGCCTACAGTCGAATCGCCTCCTACGGCGATTATCGTATCGAGGCCTCTTGTCTTATCATTTCACGTGTCAAAATATCAGGGTTTTGGGCACAGCTTAACCAATGTTACACGAGCAATAAGTGTGCGATAAGTTTTGTTTTATATGTTGTCTCTCATCTGCACGCGTCGTATTCCCACGCAGTGGGTCTGGCGACAATAATACATTTTCCGGTCGGACTTTTAAAATTAAAATAAAATCGATTCTACGCAAGTCTAAAGCACACAGAAGCCATTAAAAAATGTGATTTTGAAAGTCTCGCCCTTTGTCTGATCCTGATGTTATAGAAGCAGTGTAGCAGCAGGTTAAAAGCGAGGTAAAGGGGGACCCGAGACAGTCTCGGGCAGCGTTCGTAAATTTGCTCTGCGCACTGGGCTCAACGTCATAAAGGGACCAAGTAATTTGATTGGACAAGAGGCATTCCATGACTGCTGATCAGATTTCCAGAGCGAATTTACGAACGCAGCCTAGGGCAAACCACTCGCCGACTCGTTTTTTTCATAACACGAAACTTGAAGTTGTAAAGTACCCACTCGATATAATAAACAACAGTTTAACAATCACTAAATACTTATAATGATCATCTAATTATGTGTAGTTATGTGTTTCTAGCATGTCGATGTTCTATCAGGTAAATTCGCTAGAACTAACCTCCATACCCTGGTTCAGAAGAAGAAATCAGTCCTTCGTCACTTACATCGTCGTCCTCGATGAAACTTTTAGGTGGATTGGTTACCCTAGCCTAGATGGTCTTTGTGACATTTCACAATCACAAACATATACTGTATGTACAGAAACTCACTAAAGTATAAAACACCGCTAAAATACTGCTTCTCTTCAAATCACTCCATGACACTGAGGTCAGTGCATTTGTTTTTTTGGTGAACTACCGTAATAACCCTAAATGGCCAGAGAGTGCAACTTATGTGCTTTCAGAAACTGTTGGATTTTTTTCGATTGCACATATAGTTCAAGAATTACGATAGTTTGAACGAACCCTGTAAATTCCTGTTGAGAAGTTATCGCAACATAGACATACAGTAACTTCTATGTTATTTTATTTGATTACTTCTTATGTTTCTACATCCATCTTAAGAACTTTTTAAGACGTTTTATTTCAACTGCAGCAGAGTTTAGCAGACAGGAAGATGTTAGCTTGGGCATCATGTGACTTGGATGAGATGAGATGTAGACCCCCCCCCCCTCCCCAAATATTTTTTTTGCAGATCTGCAAGATTCACGTAGGTCACCTATTTTGAGGTAAAAACGGCGAATTTCACCTAAAGGTGACACGTTTGCACCACTGGAACTGTCACTATCGATGGACCAGGGTCTGAGCCAGGGGTCAGATGAGGTCGGGGGTCGTGTGAGGTCACACCTCCAGGATGCTGACGTCCTCGTCGTGTTCGTCTGGGACCAGGACGGGGCTGCTGGGGTTCAGAGTCACCGGCTCCTCATCTGAGTCATCTGATATGGTGATGATGAGCTGCCGCTCCCGCCGAGCCCTGCGGCCTACACACTAACCAGTTGCCTTTCAGGAAGTAGTGGAGATTGTGCACCTAGCCTATAGGATACTTATAAAAAATGCTCATGAATGACGCTTTGCAGACCGGGAGTTTTCCAGTCTCATTCTGAATGTAGTACTTGACCGTCAGATCCCTTGTTTTGTGTTTTGCTGGATTATCCACTTTAGGTCTTCGCCGTTTCACTGGCACTATATCCATGTAAGACAACAGAGTGGCATCCTGTTTTACTTTATCTGTTGTGGAATAAAGCACTAGGTTTATCTTGGCTAACTCCTTGTTTGACAGTGCAGATGCCTGACAGGCTTTTTCTGAGTTATGATTACATGCAATGCAGGGAGCTTTTCCCAGAATATGAATATACATTCATATATGACTGATCAGATATTCTACTGCTGTGGTGGATCTGATGATAATAATTAAGGGTACATACATAACCTATTTTATCGGTCACAGAGCTATAAGTTGTCGTGGCCTACCTAGAGCACGTTAGTCTGGTTCATTAGAACGTGCACATCCAATCATATCGCCAAATGCTTTAGTGGTGTCCAATCATGTCGCCCAATGCTTAGTGGTTGCTTTAGTGCAGCCAATCAATGCTTTAGAATGCTTTAGTGGTGGTGGCCAATCATGTCGCCCAAATGCTTTAGTGGTGGTGCACGTCATCATATGCAAACAACTCATGACATTTCGAACTGTCAGTCCATCGGTTTTGTCACCTTCAGCTTCACTGCATCCGTTTATGGTAAGTCCAGATACTGAGCTTGGCTTTATAAATTGTTTTTATCAACGGAATTGTTAATATAAATTAATTCGGTGTTGTCAGTTCATAGCAACACTTTGCACCTCTCGTTTTTGACTACGGACAGACACGGCTAGTTCTATGTTGAACACTCACGTTCGCAGAAAAATGTATCCATCAATTATATTGAATATTATATATGTAATACATATCCTGCTGAATTAATGCTGTGTTGTTTAATCCATTCATAGCAACACACTCAACGTTCGCTGTGTATGAGACCGATACGAGCGAGTGCAAGGTAAACTCGCTTTTCGATCACTAAGAATGTGTCACTAAAGTCACTAAAAACAACTTGAATAGCTACATAGCTTATTGAATCAAGAATGAATAAGTTGAATAAGACCGCTGATATGTGGTTGATGTGTGGTTGATGTGTGGTTGTCGTTACTGGCGAAATGTTGATGAATGTGCTCTGTCATTCATTATACCATTAAGTGAAGGGAGTGACCCGTTGCAGATAGATTGATTTAACTCATGACCATTTTTTACTGACAATGGTATGGTGAACTATTATGGAGTGTATGCTGAACTATTATGGAGTGTATGCTGAACTATTATGGAGTGTATGGTGAACTATTATGGAGTGTATGGTGAACTATTTTTTTTTACTGACAATGGAGTCACCACTATGGACTATGGAGTCACCACTATGGACTATGGAGTCACCACTATGGTCACCACTATGGTGAAAGATTATGATTGATGACAGGTAAGACAGATTTCATTTATAAAATATTGCTACTGCAGACTCGACAGTTAGATTGACATTCTTCCTCTTTTTGGCCTCAGATGGCGACCAAGAAGCACAGGGCCATGGGGTCCAGTGAGTGGCTGTCTCGCCTAAAGGCATTTGCCACCATTGGGGTATGGCCCTCTAATGTAGGGAACAAGCCAGCCCCCAGACAAAAGAGGTGGTATACCCTCTACCAGAAGGTAATGTTTGTCTGTGAAATACACCAACTTCAGAGTGAACACATAGGCTAGATTGTATATGCAAGGAAATTGAGCATTCCATTTGGTTACAGATTGAGAAATGTCCAGCGCAGGCACATGGCCAGACATTGCTGTTTGGTGGGCCACGGCGTTGCGTCTGTGGATTTCACTCCCAGAAGGTAATGAAATGTAACTATTTGTCATGCTGAAAAATGATCCCATTATCAGTCTCTCTTATTCTGGTAATTGATACTTGTTGTTTCTGTGTGTCTTCAGCAGTCATCCAGTGTTCCATCGGCACCCACGTCTGCCTCTGTGACTGCTGCTACTACGGTGCAGGGTCCAGCTCCACCTCCTGCCATGGCCCCTGCTGCTGCCACAGCCTCAGTCCCTGCCATGCCTGTGCAGAGTCCTCTCCGGCCTGGGCCTGCATTGACTGTCTCAATGGTGAATATGTCCATAACATTTTGCCATGTTATTCATTCATTTGATCCAAGCACTGTTTTGTCATAATTTTATTCTGCTGACCAATTAAATTTGCCATTCTTCTCTTCAGTTTAAACGTTTGCACAACCGATGCCCACCCCCTTTACCCCATCTTCATGTCCCGCCTGTCTGTATGCATCTTCGAGTGGGACCCCACGGATGTGGCTCTGTTGCGTCGGGCCAAGAGGGAGCAGCTGCGGCAGGAGGGTCTGCCAACTATCACAGACGCTATAGTAGACAGGCAAATCACCAAGGCTGACCTGGGGGCGTACTGCAGGCGGAGGACCCGTGGGGAGGAGGCCACCATCCGTATGTTGGACCACCTGCTGCAGGAGCTGATGGGAGACAAAGGGAGGGACCTTCTTGGTGTTCCTCTGCTTGACCGGGTGCGAATGGAACACATCTGGAGAGTCCAGAAGAGGCACGTGAAGTGCATACAGGACCTGCCAGGCGTGCCTCTCTACACAGAGAAGGGAACCACAACTAAGGGGGGCATCGTGCTTACTAAATACCGATGTGCACGAGGTTCCAACTCCCTGGAGTCCTTCCACCTCCACCTGAACAGGTTCATTCCAGGTGAGTTCAATTACATCATTGTTATTTTGAAATGTTCATATTGATTGCTTCTTTATTAGTGCTTTTGAAGAGACTGTGTGCAAATTAAAATAATAAGTTTATGCTATAATTCATTCATGCATTCTCTTTTATTTTCAGGGACCCAGGCCAACGGCCTCAACTTCCAGCTGTACTTGCTGGAAGGCCTGAACAGGTGGAATCAGGACCGGGCTGCTGCAGCTGTGACAGAGAAGCCGTCAGCTCTCCTCAGCTACTCTGGAAAGCTGGTGCATTGTGTAAACAGTGGTTGGTGTTGTTTCCACATTGGAGAAGAGGGGAAAAATGTTAAAGTCTTCCAAGTCTGCCCTGAATCTCTCCAAACCTATTCCGATGACATACCCTCTCCTTTCAACTTCTTGTCTGTATGCACCTTCCACCATTGCATACTGGCCAATCATATCCCTGTGATCGCTGCCAGCCTGCCACTCAGGATTGTGTCAAATCCAATCCCAGAATGACATGGTGGTGGCCCCTCAAGGGGCATCAGGGTCTTCCATTCATTCCTCTTTAAACAGTCTAAAATGAAGAACATATCAACAGTGAACCAATGAGACGTCGCCTGCCTGCCTGAGTACAAACTGATCAGGCCATCATTTGAGTCCACAGTTGACTGGCACAGACTGACCATCTGATCTGAGACTATTCAACTCATGAGACAATACTATGGACACACAAAGCAAACATAATGTGAACAAGCACTCTTGGTTCAGAGGGGAGAGATGCTGAGGCCCACAGTTAGCTGAACTGTCCCCCTCAGAGAGGCCTTGTGGAGTCTCATCTCGGACTGGATGACAACTTATTCAGAAGACTGTCACATGGAAGTGATCGGAGAGAATTCCTGTATCGGACTTGTTGTTTACAGAACGTTTTCCAAAGAAAATAAGAAGAATAACTTAATATAAGAATGAATATGAGATATGACGACCCTACGGTGATCTGAGGGAATAGCGTGTTTATTGTAACTATTAGTTTGAATTTTTCAAGGTCCCCCAGCAGTGTTTATGTAAGCAGGGGAACTGTGGTTTTGGGATCATATGTGAAAACAGATCTTTGAAGTAGCAGAGACAGCAACTTAGTGTTTTCAACTCCAGACCCAGTGTACCAACATACCATTCCACACCTGGAGGGTATTCCAACATCGCTAAAGGAAAATCTAGGCTTATTTTGATCAGTCTCACGAGACTGATCCAAAAATAAGCCTGGATTTTCCTTTAGCGAAGTTGGTGGAATACCCCCCTGGTGTTAATAAAGCCTGTCTGTTTGTGTAATTACCACCTTCTTAACCCTTCTGCACCGAAATGTGACGCCGCCGGCACAAATCCGCACACAACATTGAAATTACCGTAATTTCTAAACGGTTTGTGCAATCGAAAAAATTCCAACTGTCCCTGAAAGCTGAGATGTTGCACTTCAACCAACATATAGGGTATTACGGTAAAATGTGACGTGACGACATTCTCAGAGTCCATACACACAGTGAAGGCGGAGGAGGCGTTTTACAAAATGGAGGAGGTTTTACAAAATGTTTGCTATCGTAAAAATTGTTCCCTAACCTATTCTGAAGCTTTGGAAACGATGAAATAGTCTTTGCTATCTCTCGAGGGTAAACAAGTATTATTATTATTATTAAAAATGTCTCGGAAATCATTGAGGGTGTCAAAACCTCCATCTCGATTTATCCAGGACGACAGCGAACACGGGGACGTGATTTCGTCAGAGTGAGTTTTTTTTGTTTGTTTGTTTGTTGTAGCCTAACACATTTGTAGCCTAACTTTTTGGGTAACTCGCATAATATTTTCCTTCGGGATGAATGAGACTCAAGCTATAATCTTATGTTATATTATCTACATTACTTTTAGCATGCCTTCTGAGGGGAGGAATGGAAGTATTGAGAGGGGAGAGAGTGCACACGGTGCCGGCGGTGACAGCTTCAGAAGCCGGTCACCAATCAGAGCAACCGGTTGGAAAACGGAGGCAGACCCTGACATTGCCCCCAAACCACCACGGTTTGCTCCCAAAAGGAGCCCCGGAGTTCAGCCCCCCTCAACACTGGGAATCCATCCCCAGGCGAAATATTTTTACAGTTCTTTGATGAGGAGATAATGAGAGTGCTGTGTAACAACACAAACAGCAAAGCAGCAACGAATAAAGAGAATGGCAAAACATTTGTGTGGAGAGAGTTGACCCCTGCAGACATGAAGCAGTACCTGGGCATCATGCTTTACATGGCGGTGCTGCACCTGCCCAAGGTGAGAGATTTTTGGAGGAAAGAAACCATCTTTCATGTGCCGTTTCCAGCCACCATGATGCCCAGAGACCGCTTCATGGCAATTTCTGCCAATCTCCACATGAGCGATCCAACTGAAGATGTGGAGAATGACAGAAAAAGGGGCACTGATGAATATGACCTCCTCCACCGGGTCAGGCCACTGTATGGCATGATCAGGAACCGCTGCATGGCCATTTACCATCCCAGGCAACACATCTCTGTCGATGAGAGGATGGTCGCCACCAAGGCCCGGTTGTCCATAAAACAGTACATGAGGGCAAAGCCCACCAAGTGGGGGCTGAAGTTTTTTGTTCTTGCTGATGTAAATGGCTATACCATCGACTACAGGCTCTACACCGGCAAGTCCAAGTTTGCCACTGGGAAGGGTCTGTCGTTTGATGTTGTGGCTGACCTGGTGAACAAGAACTTCCTGGGCTCTGGTTATCACATATATTGTGATAACTACTACACCAGCCCAGCCCTCTTCAGACACCTCGGCCAGCAGGGATTTGGGGCATGTGGAACCTACCGGCAGGGTAGAGTTGGCACTCCATCCTCTCAGGAGAATGCTGTGTGTAAAAGGTAATAACAGTAATAATACTATCTAGACAGAATAATAATAGTAATAATACATTTGATTTTATTTGTAATGCACTTTTTGTTTGAAACACCTCAAAGGTCACCACGAGGAACCATCCGGTGGATCAGGGATGGTAACCTGCTCTTTGTAAAGTGGATGGACACGAGAGAGGTGTCCATGTGCACCAATGTCCATCCAGTCTACACTGGCGAGACGGTACTGCGCTGGCAGAAGACAGGTATTGACATAATGCTGTAATGTAACCTTTTTGTCAGTTGATGAATAAATGACAGGAGCAAAACACATTGAATTACCATTGTGACAATGTACAGCCTCATTTTCTCTCCTATCTATCTAGCTGATGGACAAAATGAGAGGGTCCCCAGGCCCACAGCTGTCGGGGAGTATAATAAGTACATGGGGGGTGTTGATACATCTGACCAGATGCTGGGGACAAACTCTGTCCACCGCAAAACCAGGCGGTGGCCTATTACTGTGTTCCAGCACTTTGTGGACATTAGTATGACAAACAGCTACATAGTCCACAAGGAGCTATGTAAAAGCAAGCAGGAGGTATGTAATTGTACTCTTCTGTATTTTGCACTGTCCTGTCTTGTCCTTGCACCTTTTGTATGCTTGTCTACTTATTGTTATGCACCAACATTCCAAAGCAAATTACATGTGTGTGAAAACCCCCGGCAAGAGTAAATCTGATTCTGATTTTGTTTCAGGGACACATGACACGCCAGGACTTCCAGGAGCAGCTGACTGCCCAGCTCCTGGGAGTGCCACTGCATGGCAGGACGAAGAGGATCCCCAGCCAGGGCCATTTCCCTGTCCCTGTGAGCGACGGTCAGGGGAAGGGCAAGACCGTGAGAGCCACCCTGGGGAGAAAGAGGTGCACTCTGTGCAAAAGAAACACTCCTTGGAGATGTAGAGAGTGTGGTGTGGGCCTCTGCCTTCAACTCGACAGGAACTGTTTCACTCTGTACCACGACTGAGTACAGTAGGCCTGTCTGTATATAGTTAGTTAGTTAGTCCTCTTCACCCCGTTGAGGGGCATAGGGCGTCCACCAGAGCTCTCCATCTCACTCTCTTTTAGGCCTGGGCCTTTGTTTTTGTTGACTAACACCTGGATCTTGCTTGTGAGGCATAGCTTGTGTATATAGTCTGTTCTTAATTATTTGTATAATAGTCTGTTCTAAATCATTTGTATATAGTCTGTTCTTAATTATTTGTATATAGTCTGTTCTAAATTATTTGTATATAGTCTGTTCTTAATTATTTGTATATAGTCTGTTCTAAATCATTTGTATATAGTCTGTTCTTAATTATTTGTATATAGTCTGTTCTAAATTATTTGTATATAGTCTGTTCTTAATTATTTGTATAGTCAATTTAATTTAACTAAAAACCCTCTAAAATCAATTCCGTTTTTGTGTTTTTCTTCCCTCAAAACATTTCAGTAATGTCAGATATTGAAAGCTGAAGTAATCCTGACAAAAGGAGCAAAGGCATTTACTCACAGGACATTATCTGATATTTCTACAGCCAAAACAATACAAAATACTTTTATTCTTGACTAAAAACCTATAAAACCCAATTCCAATTTTCTTTTTCCTCCATGTCACTAATCACTAGAATGGTCATTACTCTTGAACAATATAAGATATTTCTAACCTGTCTTCTATTCTGAATTGCCAACAGAATTGTGCATGCCTCATACCCTCTAACTTTCCTTCAAGCTTGTAAGTAAAATGGTTTAAAATGCAGTTTTCTGATGGAGTATGGCAGCCGGAGAAGATTTTTGTAAAGATTGCTGTGTGAAATCTGCTGGATAAAGGATAGTTATTCTCAAATAATAAAATAAACATTGATACCATTTAAAAGTACTAGCTCTTCTCTTTAAAATGGTCATATCATTTTTGGCTCTGTGATGTAATATGAAAACACCAAAAATGTTCTTGTATCGGAATGCCATATTCCGGAATATGAACATATGAAAATATGAATATAAAATTAGGTCTAAAAGGGAGGCCCAACGTTTGTATGTTAGAGGAGGTTAAAAGAGTGTGTGTGTGTGTGTGTGTGTGTGTGTGCCTGGGAGAGAGAGCATTGTCTGAGAATTAATGACAATGTGAACTTGTGTTTGGGGCAGATGTGTTCATGATCATCCTGACACTCCTGCCAACACGGGTACCTAGATTTTACTCACTAGGTTTTTACTTATAGAAATATTTCTCTTTCTGTTACCTGTGTCTGTGCTCTGGAGTCATGGCACTGAAAGGCAGCACATTATCAAAAACATGTTTTATGTAATGTAACAACAAGATCAAATAAGCACTAGCCTATAGTATGTGTTCACATACATACATATGCACACCACTTTGTATATATGTGCAAGATATTGAATGTTGAATACACTGAATGAAATTGTTTTAAATGCAATGTCAATATTAATGACTTTTATCTATTTCAACAAAGCATCTTCTATCTCTTGCCATACAGCTGCAAACCTCTTCTTTACTCGAATCTATCTATCTGTCTGTCTGTCTGTCTGTCTGGCACAGTGACTAGTAAGCTACTGCTAGTCATCTGGCCATCTCTCTATCATTCCAGCTATCTATCAAAATGTCATCTAAATATTGTACATTTGTTGATAGCCCTTGAGCCCTGGGTAGCTTTAGCCCAGTGACTTTGTATTGATCCCGAGGTTCACACTGTACATGAGATTAGGTAGGGGTTTGGGAGAAATCCAGTCTGGAACAGATGTATTATGAGATCAATATGATTCAGTTGAGTATTGCACTATGGCAGATGCACTATTGCTCTTACAATATGTACAGAGTTGGTATCAAATACAATCTGTTAGATGATGGTCATTTTGCTCTCATTTTGAATTCAGGAAGTAGAGAAAAAGAGAAGCATCTTACCCCGTATTTTTAAAACACAATCTTTTTGAATGAACAAATAATTTAAATTAATTAACTTAGCCCTGTAGATGAATAAAAAAGGGTTATAAAAATAAAATCTAAAAGTGAAATCAACATTTCTCCTGTGTCCCCTACAATGTGTATGTGTCATTGCTTTCTGACAAAATGGTATCACTCCTGTTTAGAAAAGGTGTACTTCTTTTACTGTGATGCCAGTGCTGCTACATCTTTGGACAAAATAATCTGATATCTGATATACTGGATATCAAGATGGGTATAATAATTACGATTCTAATAATATTACTGAACACCTAATAGTTCTTATTTTTTAAGAAAGAGGCAAGAACAAAGCTATACTAAAAGAATATGTCACTTTATTCCACATTTGCATCAGTTGTTTACTTGACAATAAATATGTGGATTGTTTTCCTCGTGCTGAACCCAAAACAGACACCTCAAATGGGGCACCATTCAACACATCAAAGAAATTGAAGTAAAAAAGTTGTAGATCACTGACCTTCTGTCAGGGCTAAGGCACAAAGGCATCTCAAATGTCATATGCATGTAAGTGGCACAATAATAGTCACATTAACAATTATAACACACCTTTCCTTATTTTAGAGATGAAACAGCCATTCTAGTATTATGTTACAGTAATTCCACCATGGACAGCCCTGACCACCCTTTTGTCCTGGGTGAGAGGTATTGTGTGCATTAAGCTATGTTGCTGAGGCCACGTTGTTGCTGAGGCCAATTGAAAACAACAAACATAAATGAATTGAACACTAAAAACTCTTTATTTTTTTTCTAAATAATCAGCTAGAGCTTTGGACATAAGAATTCTAAGGACATTGTCTCTCAGGTCACTGTAACTAATAGAACTAAAGAACATTTATTAAAAATGAATATGTAATCCCTTAGAATTATGATTTTAGATTTCAATAATCTAATGTCTTAAATTACATGACATGTAGGCTATCACAATTTCCTATAAATAGCCTACAACTATGTATAATATGTAGACAACACATTAAGTAGCCTTACAATTCAGGAGACATTATAAACAATATAATCTTATGATAAAAACAAAAAATAATGTATTTATAACTTAGATTAGCCTAATGGTTTGTAAAGCAATGCATTTTAGCATTACAAATAAAATGTGTATCTCACAGCAGCGCACACATACATAGACAAGGATATAACTCCCACATACCAGCACATATATGAGCTAAGATTGTATCCAGTCTGTTGTAGTCATCTTCTAGGGACCGGGGTTGGTGGTATACAAAGATTCGTACTGGTGTCCGATAAAGAGTCCGGTAAAGAGTTGGTCCAACTAATGATGAAGTGCAGAGGGAGACTGGCCCTGGTCTGGGTCTCTGTCACAAGAGAGGACAAACTGACTCCTGCAGTTTAACATGGCATGGGCACCATCATCTCAATGTTCACCTGCAAATATGCAGAATATATCACCAAAGACAATTTACATACATACACATTGCTATTGAGGAACGCTGAATGGTTTGTACCTCTGTGAGCTCAGGGAACTCTGCAGCTGGGGAGGGAGCAGACTGCAGTGCCACTGATCCCCTGGGACTGAGGTCAGAGGCAGGGACCCAGGTCTGGTGGTTCCCTGCCCCGCTTGAACCTTCCTTCACGTTGGGGACATTGCTGGAGACCTGGCTGTCTTTTTTGTGTGACATCGTGAAAAACTGCAATGTGAAATAAAGTATTAATTACAAATTGAAACCAAAATGAGGCTACGTCGAGTCGGCTACCCACTCAATATATTAACCACCTCTTTAGCTAGCAATACATTCCGACATCACATACACGTGAGAAATCACTTGAGAAAACGGCAAATCAAAATGCAGTCAAACAGTAACAACATTTTTTTTCCTAAAATGGTGTTGTGTTGCACTTCCTATTGTTAAATATGGTATAGATACATCTAAATAAAAAATACAGGCATTCATACCTATAACCGCCACAGCTTCAAATGACCCACATATAAAAACCGTTATAACCGGTCCCTCATGTTTATGTCGTTGCCTAGCAATAGGCTAGGTGCACGATCTCCACTACTTCCTGTAGTCCTATAGTGCTTATAGGCATGTTGAAGAGAGATAGACAGCTCCGGAGGGATATAAAGAAAGACTGAAATACAATCATAAACAATAGTTCCCTTTAAATCTTGAATTAAACTCATTTTCTCGGCTGGTAACAACATCGTTAATTTTATGACGAGCCACTTAAACTTCGCATGAATTACAGTAGGTAACGTTTTTCCAGTGCGGCTCACATGCCTGTAATAACTCCGCATAACCAGTAGGTAATGTAAGTAAGCAAGTTGAATACTCGACGTCGAGCTACGATCGTTTCCACGGTCAAATTGACTCACGTTGAAATGGTATAAATCACTACGTTGACGTGGTTTTCTATGTACGACACGGGTAAGATCAACATTTGATCTAAGCACGTTCTATGAATGAGGCCCCTGGTCTTACCTGAAGACCACTCACTCCGCTTATCATCCTGTGGACGACAACACCACATCACATCTTAATATTATTACTAGTACTTTAAAAAAATCTATATCAATTCAACACATTGGGGTTGAGTTCATTCAAAGTAGAGGAGGGATCGAGCTGTCAGTCAGAGGTGGAGAGTTACTAGTCTGTGACAGACAGGAAGCCCATATCCGCGATCAGATCCTCCTCCCTCCTCTCCTTGGTACCGAGCCACCGCTGGTCAGTCCAGCTCTCACGTCGTCTCCTCCGTGCTGGCCCCAACTCTTCCTCTACCTTCCTCTTCCTCTCCTGTGACGCCAGGGTCTCTTCTGTTCTCTGGTTCTCAAGGTCTCTCTGTGTGCCCTGCTGTGGACACACTCTGCCCTGCCGATCAGAAGATCCCTGTAGTGGCACGCCCCTTGCCACCCTCGCATCCTCTGATACGGATCTGTCCCGAATGAGGGACATGGTGTGCCGGTGCCTCCAAAAGGTTGATGTAGTTGCCTCCTCTGTAGCCGTCTTAAGAGGCAGGGGGGCGGCCGCCTGCGCTGGCGTGTACCGGTACCGGATAAAACCCAAACGATACCCAACCCTATTCCTCACACATGACTGTAGAGCAGGGACGTTCTGTCCTTGTGATGGCAAGGTATTGCAGCGTTTTTTGTTTTGATGAGCTCATATCAAGGTTGAGGCTCTGGGGTGTAGGAGGGGGAGAGCTCCTATGGCAGCTTGACCCAACAGACTCAGCAGGATTAGTTGCTTGTCATGGTAAAATACAGCAATGCATCATGGAAAAAAGGTTAATATTTTAAACGTTGGTCTTTGAGATTAAGATTTCAAATACATTATCAATGCACCTAGACATTGTATGTGGGAATTATTGTTTTTGCATTGAAGATGATGTGGAAATTTTATTTCCATGTTTGTTTTTTTTGCAAACATTAATTTGTCCATGAAATGCACATTTTGGAAAGCAGTTTAGGATTTTGATCGACTCCTATCATGGATTTAATGTAATGTCACTAACTTCTAAGCATTCCAATGTTCTCAGGCTACTCTTAGTCACCTTAGGTGGATACAAGATAATTAAATAACATGCAGGCCTACTTGGGGATGAGTCAATTGTCTACAGTGGGCCTGTTCATGTTCTTCACTGTATGGATATTGCAATCATTGGACTTATCGGGAATGTTACCCTTATGAAGACGTACATTACTGTGAAGTCAATGCGGACGGTGGTCAACCTCGCGCTATACGTGCAACGAATATGAATGTAAAAAGTAAATATATTTGCATGAATATCAATATGAACAGTAAATATATATGTATATAGTGTGATGCGTACAGGACATGGACGAATACGATATGTGCAGTGTGCACGTATCCTTTGTGTGCACTCCTTCATAATAGCCTACGAGAGGCAATATTTCTTATGTCGGTGGAAATGGTATCCATTTCAAAGCGTTTCTCCTCTTTCACCCTTCTGCCAGCGGAGTCGCAGTTGCTCATTTCTGTCTGATGATGCATTGGTAACGTTAGCTACCTTAGCTAGTACCTGGTGGTAACGTTAGCTACCTTAGCTAGCACCTGGTGGTAAGGTTAGCTACCTTAGCTAGCTAGCACCTGGTGGTAACGTTAGCTACCTTAGCTAGCACCTGGTGGTAACGTTAGCTACCTTAGTTAGCTAGCACCTGGTGGTAACATTAGCTACCGTAGCTAGCTAGCACCTGGTGGTAACGTTAGCTACCTTAGTTAGCTAGCACCTGGTGGTAACGTTAGCTACCTTAGTTAGCTAGCACCTGGTGGTAACGTTAGCTACCGTAGCTAGCTAGCACGTGGTGGTAACGTTAGCTACCTTAGCTAGCTAGCACCTGGTGGTAAAGTTAGCTACCGTAGCTAGCTAGCACCTGGTGCTAACGTTAGCTACCGTAGCTAGCTAGCACCTGGTGGTAACGTTAGCTACCTTAGTTAGCTAGCACCTGGTGGTAACGTTAGCTACCTTAGTTAGCTAGCACCTGGTGGTAACGTTAGCTACCGTAGCTGGCTAGCACCTGGTGGTAACATTAGCTACCGTAGCTGGCTAGCACCTGGTGGTAACATTAGCTACCGTAGCTAGCTAGCACCTGGTGGTAACGTTAGCTACCGTAGCTAGCTAGCACCTGGTGGTACGTTAGTGTAAGAGTCTCTAGGCACAGAGGGAGGTCGACACAAAGGAACAGCTGTACAAACGTGTTTGTTAATGTACAGCATGGCTCAGCACCGTCACTGACGGGCTAACCCACACACACTGCACCGTCACTGACGGGCTAACACACACACACACACACACTGCACCGTCACTGACGGGCTAACACACACTGCACCGTCACTGACGGGCTAACACACACACTGCACCGTCACTGACGGGCTAACACACACACACTGCACCGCCACTGACGGGCTGAGCGAGACGTTCAAAATAATCAAGAATAAATACTAAGTGCAGCGCGCGGCCGTCACTGCCGCTCAAACTTTCCATACAGTGTGTGTGTGTTGTGGTCGCTCGTATCTGTGGACTGTTTAGCTCTAGCCACCCGCACAGTTGTTGTCAGCTCCAGTGAGAAGCGAGAAAATGCTTTTGAATGCCGTGTGTACGTGTTATATAGGCGGAGGGTCCCGTCCCTCGTGACACAAGCGTCGCCTGGGCCAGCCAATGGGCTGGCGCAGTGTAATTCAGTTTCTGATGAGGTCACGCAGGGGGCGTTCCCATAGTGAGATACCAAACGAATACTATGAAAGAGAACTGAAGGCACTACAACTAGAAATCAGACAGTAACTATTTTTTTTTCTACAATGCTGAATGCTGCTGTTTAAATTGTTTTAACTTGAAACCAGTTGGTCACTGAGTAGTGAGTAACAGTGAGTACTGTTTTTGTTTCTTGAATAAAGGCTGGCAGTCTTTAATAGCCAAATGTTGTGGACTATACTGGGGAAGTATTTGTTATTATTCAGGAGTAAAACAATAAATACAAATATTGGATTGATATCCATCAATTTACTTACTTTATTTTTTTGTGAGGGGGGGACGGGACGCGACGGGACTTTCAGACACTCATTTATGGTGCCTACATAAAATGTGGGAATATTGTTTTGTTCTTAAAAAAACCGATACTGTAGTATTGCAATTGTTAGTGTGTTCTTTCATATCGTAATAGATTGTGTTCACCCTGTTGAACTAATAAGAATTTAAACACAAGCCTGTTGACATGAAAGAGAATTAAGTCAGACAGTGGCCTACATTTCAGTATTGTGTCATGCATGATTTAGGACTGTATACTAGCTACATAGTGTACAGAATGTTGGTTTATGTGATTTCTCTACCTGTATGAGGATCAAATTATCCATAACATGTCTGAAATAAAATGTAGTTATTGGTCACTCATACTGTAAGTCTCACACAACACTCAGATGTGTTTAATAGAGAATAAGCTCTAGCTAGTGGTTCAACTTAGAGCCTTTTCGTTACTTGCCATTATCTTTTTTTCTTCTTCTGTTAAGTGCCAGGCAGAGGGGGTTGTGCCATCAATCCAAACACAATGGAAGCAATGCGGAAACACAGAAAGATACAGTTTTTACAGTTTTTTTATTATAAAAACGGCTGTTGTTTATTCTGTGATAGTATACTCAATGCAAGGCTATATGTACACTACCTATATGTACACTATCTATATGTACACTACCTATATGTACACTATATATATGTACACTACCTATATGTACACTATCTATATGTACACTATCTATATGTACTAGGGATGGACGGTTTTTCGGTTAAACCGAAAACCGGGGTTTCTAAAATTAGACCGTCTGAAACCGTTTTTTTTTTTTTTTTTTTTTTTTAGAAGAATAAAATAGAATAAGAATAAAACTGGAACATGTCACATGTTTGTCGTGTGTGAAAATAAAAATGATACAGTCTGAATCTGCCGCACAATGAGTGAGAGGTTTGGTCAGTTGTGAAGAATAACTGAGGATTAATATCTAATTGGGATTATATTTAAGGGTAACGAATCACTCTATGGGAAAGATAGTTGCCTTCAGTTATTGGTAGATAGGAAAGTTTTTTTTTACAATTACTCGCTTACATTTAATAAGATCATTTTCGCTGCTCTCTGTAAAGCGCATTGGGTCACTTTTGTGAGAAATGCGCTATAGAAATAAAATGTGATTTGATTTGATATCAATCAATCAAACTTTATTTATGTTCTATAGCACAAATCATGCATTGAATGTAACTCCAAGTGCAGTATTTACTAAACCACAATATAATAAAACAAGAGCTATACGGATCAAGAGTGTACTTTGTGCACAGCGCCACTGTGTGTCACAAGTTCACCTTCAGAGCGGGTGTTCAGCGCAGCAGGCAACATTGTAAGTCCGTTCCGAGCGCAGCTGAATCCTGAAAAGGTGAACATGCTCGTGTTTCTTGCGAAGGACCTCGATTAACGGACTATTTAATAGCCTTTAATAGCTTTTATGCTCATTTTTTGTTACTGCCAGTTTTTGTTATTTAGTTATTAGCCATAGGTTGTGAATTAGAATTAGAATGAATGTGATCAGTGATATCTTTGCACAATTGTTTTACCTGCTTGCACTCAATTTGCACTCGTTTGTATTTATATTTATAGATGTTTTTGTTTACGTTTTCTATTCTATTGTATATTCCATGTTGTTCAAAGAATAAAACTGGAACATGTCACATGTTTGTCGTGTGTGAAAATAACAATGATACAGTCTGAATCTGCCGCGCAATGAGTGAGAGGTTTGGTCAGTTGTGAAGAATAACTGAGGATTAATATCTAATTGGGATTATATTTAAGGGTAACGAATCACTCTATGGGAAAGATAGTTGCCTTCAGTTATTGGTAGATAGGAAAGGTTTTTTACAATTACTCAGAAGATACGCGGTCACTTAGTGACGCAAAGGTAGTTCTGTATTTATCTCTATCTGTATTAGTACATTTATTTTGAAAGCTCTATTTTGACAGCTCTACCATGGGCACTTTTATTTTGATGGGGCATTCTTTGTTGATTGACTTACGACAGTTCAGGACGAGTCAGTCTCGCGGCATGTGGTTTTTATGAAAAGCTTTAAGTATGTTCACTGCATAATTCTAAGTCTAATATTTCAGTGATTATTGAGCAGTATTCAAATATTTAAATACATTGAGCAGCAGCTGAAACTTTGTCTAAGAACCAAGATATTGAGAAAGCAGTTCATTCAATGAAGACGCTGTTCCAAGAGATGATCTTCCGCGCAGGCGTGCACCCTGGATCAGCGGAGCTGGTGTGTTAAGTGTTCATGTGTTTTCATGTATGGTGTAGCTTACAAAAGTCTGCCTTTCCACTTATATTTGTGAAACTAAGTAGCCTAAATGTGTTGCGACTGTGCTTACGGTGTTTTAATGGTGTTCGACATGAGTGTACTGTATTGTAGCAGTAGGGCTCAATTATTTGAAATTGGCGTTTTTTTTTTATTTTTTTTTTTACCTTTTCGGTTAACCGGAAAACCGCGGTTTTAGTCTTTGACGGTTTTTCGGTTTCAATAATTGGAAACCGTCCATCCCTAATATGTACACTACCTATATGTACACTATCTATATGTACACTATCTATATGTACACTATCTATATGTACACTACCTATATGTACACTACCTATATGTACACTATCTATATGTACACTACCTATATGTACACTACCTATATGTACACTATCTATATGTACACTACCTATATGTACACTATCTATATGTACACTATCTATAATATGTACACTATCTATATGTACACTATCTATATGTACACTACCTATATGTACACTATCTATATGTACACTACCTATATGTACACTATCTATATGTACACTACCTATAATATGTACACTATCTATATGTACACTATTTATATGTACACTATCTATATGTACACTACCTATATGTACACTACCTATATGTACACTACCTATATGTACACTATCTATATGTACACTATCTATATGTACACTATATATATATGTACACTATCTATATGTACACTATCTATATGTACACTACCTATATGTACACTACCTATATGTACACCACCTATAATATGAACACTATCTATATGTACACTATCTATATGTACACTATCTATATGTACACTATATATATGTACACTATCTATATGTACACTATCTATATGTACACTATCTATATGTACACTATCTATAATATGAACACTATCTATATGTACACTATCTATATGTACACTATCTATATGAACACTATCTATATGTACACTATCTATATGTACACTATCTATATGTACACTACCTATATGTACACTATCTATATGTACACTATCTATATGTACACTATCTATATGTACACTATCTATATGTACACTATATATATATGTACACTATATATATGTACACTATCTATATGTACACTATATATATGTACACTATCTATATGAACACTATCTATATGTACACTATATATATGTACACTACCTATATGTACACTATCTATATGTACACTATCTATATGTACACTATCTATATGTACACTACCTATATGTACACTATCTATATGTACACTATCTATATGTACACTATCTATATGTACACTATCTATATGTACACTATATATATTTGGTTTGTTTTTGTTTTTTTGTTTTGTCACTTAAAACATTTATTCCCACATACATGAAACCACACATCAATCCCAAAAAAGAAAAGTCGCTTTGGATAAAGGCATCTGTTAAATGCCCCAAAATGTAAATGTATCATGAGACTTGTTAACCAAGGGCAGTGTGGTGAGTTGGAATGTAACGATGGACATATATGTGCTGAGAGAACATTCCACAACAAACAGTATCAAAACTAAACTTCAAAATGGGAATTTCTTAACAAGGTTCCCATACGTAGGGACGTCTACAGCTCCATGAGGGCTATTATTTCATTAATGTGTGACGCCTTCTTGTCGGTGGGGTTCTTGGAGCCGAAAGCCTTGTCCACCAGATCCTGCTTCTGCCTCTGAATCTTCACCATGTTCTCCTCCACAGAGTCCTTCACGATGAACTTGGTGATGAAGACGTCTCTCTTCTGGCCCAGGCGGTGACAGCGATCCACACACTGGTCCTCTGCTGCAGGGTTCCACGCTGGATCCATGAGGAAAACACGGGAGGCGGCTGTCAGGTTGAGTCCCACCCCGCCAGCTTTGAGTGACAGCAGCATGATCGTGGGGGCCGTCAGGAGCGGGGCTCTGGAACTCCTGGATGACCTGGGGCCGCCTCTGCTTTTTTTTTCTGCTTTTTATTTTTTTTCAAAGATTCAAACATTTTTACAATATAATTGAACACATTTTTTCTTGTTTCCCCGCCCCCTTGTATCCACCCCCCCCCCCCCACCCACCCACCATTGTGCGGCAACGCCCAACGACAACACAACAAAAATATAATAATAATAAGACAAAACACACATGCCTACATACACACACACACACACACACACACACAATAATACATTCATTAGGGATGCGCTATGATATTAACAGCAATTCACATCACCGTGCATCCCTACAAGAAACACTGTCCATCAAACAATAGTACCTGAAGCTGCCCTTCTTGCCATAAAATCTATATGTGGTTGCCATATTTTTACAAAGTCCTGACTCTTATGTCTTATATTATAGTATATTTTATCTAATGGAATGTAGCTAGAGATTTCATTTAACCAATGTGATATTGTAGGAGAGTAATCGGATTTCCAATGGATTGCAATTACACTTCTTTGCAGCAATCAAAGCAAGATCAATATATATTTTTAGAAATTCATTCCAAGGATCCATATTGATTGTGCCTAAAAGATACAAGCGAGATGATTTTGCAATGTGAATATTTAAACATAATGCTATCGTGTCAATTACAAAGTTCCAAAATGTTAACAACAAATTACATGACCAAAACATATGGTAAAAGTCCCCTTTTTGTTTTTTGCAGCGCCAGCACAAAAAGGACATTTCATTATTCATTTTATAAAGTTTTGCAGGTGTATAATAAGTTCTATTCAAAATGTTAAAAAGAAGGAGTTTGTGCCTCTTATTGTAAGAACATTTATGAACTTTAAGACAAAAGAAAGACCAGTCCTCTTTACTTATATCCATGTCTAAATCCTTTTCCCATTTACACCTCGTAGCATCTGTACTTGTAGACAAGCATTCAAGCAGAGATAAATAAACTTGAGAAATACATTTAGAACTTTGAACCTCCTTATTGATAAGGCCTTCTATTTTGGAGGGCTTGGGTTCTTCAAGAGTGCCTTGAGTTGTCTGTATCATATGGCGGATTTGAAAAAATCGAAATAAATGTGTGGAAGATAAATTATATTTTGACTTTAACTGAAGGAAAGAAACAAATGTACCACTGTCGTAAAGATGTGTTATTTCCCTTATCCCCTTGTCGTACCAAGACTTGAAGGTGTCATCATTAAAACAAGATGTAAAATTGGGGTTTCTCCAGATAGGAGTATAGGGCGAAAGGTGTTCCTTGTGACCCATACGTTTATGGGAGTTCTTCCATATTAGTAAACTGTTAATAATAATAGGATTATTTGTGATTTTTTGAACCTGTTGTAAACCAATATAAGGCAGGTATCTCAGTTCATATGGAAGAATGTCATAAGATTCCAGTCTTGACCATGCGCTAGATGAGCTAGAGAACCACTGCCTAATCTGGGTAAATTGGGCAGCCAGAAAGTAAATGTTAAGGTTACGGTAGGTTTAAGCCACCATCATTATATGGAAGTTGTAAAACTTGTTGGCTAATCCTTGGTGACTTACTCTCCCAAATGAAAGAGGAGAAGATGCTCTGTAAATATATTTTGAACATTTATTTTTGAACAAATAAAACCAATTCTGATGAAGTCCATCCCACCAAGCACATCACTTGTGCTTTTTTGCCTTCTTTGCCTGTACCAGCACTTCCAGTGCTTTTTTTTCTTTTTTGAGCAGCCATGTGCCTCACTGTGGCTTGCCTGTCCTCCTCCACTGCAGTCTTCCTGCTTTGTGCAGCACTGGTTGTTGGCTGGCAACCAAACTCTTCCTGCCTCCCTTTTGTCTTCAACAGGGCCTGTTGTCTGCGAGCCTTGTCTTTTGAGCCTGCAGTGTGGATGTTCCTGCATAGGACCTTGTCTACCTTTGAGAACTTGACATCCTCTCTCCTGAACATCTGTATTGCTGTCTGACCCCTGGACCTGAGGGCATACTTGGTTGTCTGGATTGGTTGTCCCTTTTTTTCCTGAGAAGGCTGAGGTCTTTCGGTGTCTGCAACAAGCTGCTGCAAATGTTTTATCAGTCGGTGGTTGCCAGCGTTCTGTTCTTCGCCGTGGCCTGCTGGGGTGGAAACATCTGTGCCAGGGATGCTGCGAAGCTAAACAAACTGGTGAAGAAGGCCAGCTCTGTGGTGGGGACCGGGCTGGACAGCCTAGAGGTGGTGGCAGAACAGAGGATGGGGAAAAAACTGGCGGCCATGCTGGCCAATCCCTCCCACCCGATGTACTGCGAGCTGGCGGGGATGAGGAGCAAGTTCAGCCACAGATTTGTTCTCCCCCGTCAAAGTACAAAAATATTTGGACAGTCCTTTGTTCCAGCTGCACTCCGACTCTACAACCAGGCCCTGCAGGGAGGGGGAGACCTGGAGCTGGAACTTTTGGAACTTTTTACTTATTGAGCCTGCACTGTTTTATGTATTTTATTGAATGTTTTCTGTTTTCTGTATTGAATGTTTTCTGCCCTAACTGAGCTGTTTGACAACAAAATTTCCCCACTGGGGACAATAAAGGTTTTCAATCAATCAATAAAGGTGTCCATGCTCATTCTGGTGCTTTTGCAGTCAATAATATCTCCCATGGCACTGAACGATGACTCCACCATTGGTCCATGGAAAATGGAGAGCGCTGCTCGAACCACATGGTTGAGGCCTGGGTACCTTCCAGTGTCAATGACATTTGCCCACCAGTTAACCATGTTGTCCCCATCAGTGTACAGGGGAAGGGTGGAATTTGTGCTGAATTTGACAACTTCCAGTGGCACGTCAAATTGGGGTGTGGCACCAAGTGGCTCATCATCCCTGCCAGCCACTTCAGGAGGATGCCCGTCTCTGAGTGTCCCCTCACCAATGGGTCCAAGGCAGACAGTGACTGCAGGGTCCTGCTGTCCAGTGGCAGCTTTTTCTGCATATAGGCTGCTGTCGACATGTATGCAGTCTTCGCTGTTTCGAGAAACTCTAGCACAGTCTGGAAAACATTAAAACGATTGCAATTAAATCATTTTACCTGGAGAAATTTATAAATGTTTGATTTGCCGTTTTTAATACATTTACTAACCTGATTACGTGGATTTCCTGCCTTCAGTTTCTCCGCCACCTGTCCGACATACAGCTCTCAGAGAGGCAGCATTTTGTCGTTGAAATCCAACTCCATGATATTCTTTGGGGTGGTATGCAGATTCTCAGCCTTGATAAAGCACCCCATGAAGGTTTTCACAACTTCAAGCTGCTTGTCATGCAGCTTGTGGACAAGGGTTTGGCTGCCCTGTGAATAATGGCATTATTATAAAATGCTACAACAATTCTATTACCATACACAGACATGCAGTTGAGGGAGTTGAGGGTCTGTTTATATCACAATCTAACTGATGAGAGAATGGGCCTATTTAGTTTATCTATCCAGAGATTGATAATTCACTAATTCATTAGTGTGAAAACACACACCTGGAACACCGTAACATACTCCTTCATGATGGGAAGGACGGCGAGGTAAATGCTCAGCTGGAGGTCTGTGTTGCGACTCTCAAACCAGAGCTTCTTCCACACCCTTTCTTTCCTGTCCTTCCCAACTTGCGTCATTCCTGGAAGAGAGAGATTAAATACAATATGTATTTTGGGCTACATACAGTATACAAGAGGATTAATCACATAAGATTGTTGGCGTCTGAGGCTCCCCTTTACAATATTAGATTAATTTAAAGAATTTTTGGGGGGGTCCTGGTGGAAAAATTGTATCCTGGCCTTTGCCCGCTCACCAACACTGTGGTCCTTGTATATCTCCACTATATCACTGTGGATCTTGTATATCTCCAATTTTGCCGGCATTGTGGATGTGGTGGCAGGAATCTCCATCAACATCTAGGAGGTTCTGACAGTACTTGGACCTTATCCTGGTCTCCAGCCCGGACTTACTCCCTCGCATGACGTTGCAGGAGTCCATCATCATGCTAACCATGTTAGTAAATGGAATTGTGTGTTCCTTGAAAAAGGTCACTAGGGTCTTTTCCAGATGTTCAGCAGTGCCCTTTAGTACTTCAATGGAGCCAAGGTGCTCAACGACCACATGCTTCAGCTCCTGATTAAAGTAACCAACAAGGATTACAGCACCTTCTTATTGGAGCTTGATGTGCTCTTATCCAGGTTGATGGAGAAAGGGCTTGACTGAATGCTCTCAAACGTCCTCTCTGAGAAGGTGTACATTGATTGCAGCTTGGCAAGAGCTTGTAGTAGATCTCAAACTTCTCCCGCGGGTCCTGGGGCGCATGCCCAAAGACGAACCAGTGCAGCTTGGCACTGATGCTCCACGCCTCTGAGTGTAGCTTGTCAAACACCACGGGCGTCTTGATGGTCAGTGACAGCTGATACATGGGCATCTTGATGGTCAGTGACAGCTGATACATGGGCATCTTGATGGTCAGTGACAGCTGATACATGGGCATCTTGATGGTCAGTGACAGCTGATACATGGGCATCTTGGTGCTGCGGCCACAGTCGGGGATGAGCCGGTGCTTGGGGTGCAGCTTGCCAGGCCCCACCCGGGAGTCAAAGTCCAGCAGGGCCTTGTTGAGCTGTGCCACCTTTCGTCCTCCTGGGCGAGGGAGAACAGGTCCACCTGGTCGCCTTTGGACTCCAGCATGGCCTCCAGCTCTTCCTTGCCTTTACAGATCATAATAAATAAATAAAAAAGCGTCTGCTGAATGTCAGAAATGTAAATATAAATCTCAGATCAAATCTGAATTGGGTATCAGAGTATTCTAATGGGCATCAGGGGCCTCATTTATAAAGCTTGCAAAAAAACAAGCAAAAAACTACTTTGTAAAAACAAAACGTGTGATGCATGATAAATCTACAACCCAAATCTGATGTTTTACATGAAGACCAATTTAATAAGTAATATGTCCTGAGCATCATGTCCTCTCAGTATTTATTCTATCTATCTCTGATGGCTAAAATGTTTTTTTTCCAAATCCAAAAGTGCTATTATCAAGAGGATGTACTGTTGAAGGAGACCTGGGAGGAAGGTAGGAGATGGCTGATCATGCAGACAGTCGGCAGCTGAGGGCAGTGGTCATGTTCAGCCACATACGCAGAGAGTGACCGTTTCTGCGCGATGAGGCTTTCAATCATGTAGTGGTGTGTGTTCTAGTGGTGGAATGTTCAAAACTCCACACTTGGCAGTTGGGAATTTCATGTAGTGGTGTGTGTTCTAGTGGTGGAATGTTCAAAACTCCACACTTGGCAGTTGGGAATTTCCATTTCAAACCCATTTTCGACAACTTTTAAGGTACACAACATACAGATGTACATCTGGTTCCCAGGATTACTACGGTGTGACTTTCTAAGCTGTGACATTTATACGTTTTGAGACAGAGCTGGCTGAAGCTAATATCTATATTAACTTTTTTTTTGTGTGTGCAGTAACTCTACCCAATAGCAATACATTGATTGTCTAGCCACAGATCCATCACTGACAGACAAACGCTAGCAGTTGCAGCCACAAAAGCTCACTACCGTTATTTACATATTATACAACAGTTAGTTCCGACCAAGTAATTTGATTGGACGAGAGGCATTCCATGAGTTACGATGACTTTTAACTATATGTATCACTCCGCCGCACAGGTGTTCTACTAAATGACCGTTAATTAGACTACATTGTTTGTTTTCAGGTTACTAGGCAACAGTCCATTTGAAGTTTAGTTGCGGAACTATTTTTTGTTTATTTTTATGATTAAATAAACAAACAAATCATAATCTGTTGTCGCTTATTACTGTTAACTAATAAATCACGCTGTAGAACTGTTGTATAAAAGCAATATCACACTTGAGGTCGTGCTGTTATACTATGGTGACCAGACGCCCCCGATTTCCGGGGACAGCCCCCGGTTCGGATGACCTGTCCCCGGCAACAAACTGTCCCCGGAAAAGTCCCCGTTTCAAGCATTTCCTTTTTGTGTGTGTGTGTGTGTGTGTGTGTGTGTGTGTAAAAAGCAAATTACAGAATTCAGAAATATTAAAACGGAAAAAACGGAATTTGGGAAAAAATAAAATGCCTAATTTCCATCAAGCATACAGCCGGTCCTCCACCAAGTGCATCAGCCGCCCGCCAAACTTTACCTGCTGAATAAACTGTGGTAAGTGCTGTAAATCTTGATGACAGTAAGCACCAGAATGTTCATGACACGTTATAAATACAGAATAATCTGCTGATTTTGAGCTGACAATGCTTCGTGGTGTTTGTAAAGAGCATTGATCATTTACTTTAGCTAGTGATCACTTAACCAGACTAATATTGGTAGCTATAATGTCAGCGCTGTTGTGTGAAGCGTTACGTTAGAATTATAGACCCTATTATAATGTCAATGTATGCATATTACCACGTTAATGGAGGATCGTTACATTCAATAGGAATCATTTCAGCCACGATTCAGTGATTGTTCCCCATTAGCGAGCTCATTATGATTGCTAGCTTCTGTTTGTATAAATAGTGCGGTTGCTGACAGCCTCCTTGTCATTTGTTCCAGTGACTGACCCAGGCACGGCTTGAGGATTTTCCTGGCTGGAGATACTGCATTTTGGTATGTTTGAATTTACTTTATTTTGTTTAGGACTGGGTTGTGCTTGTACTAGCTGAGTGCTTTGCGTTGTGTTATGTTGTTTGTCTTGCTGGTAATCACCTATGGGTCATTATACGAAAACGTGCCATTTTCCAGTTTTAATGTTTGGTTTTCGGAGTATTTGATTTAAAAGTTTAAGCCCCTTTTTGGATGAAGTAGATCCTCACCTCTTAGAAAAAAATTACGTGCCATCTCAGGGTATCTTATTTATTTATTTATTTTCACATAATCAACATGCGTAAGTCTGTTTCGTCAACCCTGTTACCGACATATTAATTAATGTTTGAAAATGTTTTAAATCCATATTTAGAACAAATCTGATATTCTATTAAATATAAAGTCCCCTTTGTTACAATAAGTGTGTTTGTAAAGTGAGAATAATGAGGAGTTTACTTTTTTTCCATGATGAATATGCTCATTTACAATTGACACTTTAACAGCATCTTCTGTTTTAAGAAAAAGTTATGGAAACAACATAATAATACCCTGATTTATTTGTGTGGATTACTGGTCTATTTTACTTTACATATAAAATGAGTTGATTTTGCATTAGTCTTTTCATTGTTTAAATTATATTATAATATTATACAAGTAACAGGGCTGACAGCTCAGTAACAGGGTTGACACCAGTTGGTTGTCAACTGGTTACTGCTTGTTTAAGTTACAGTTATAGGTCTAATGGAGCTTAATGGTACATTCATAAACCTTTAACTCAAAACTACTAATCAGAATAGTCTGGACACAGATTTATTAATAGACGGTGATGAAAAATGATGATAGTATGGATGGAACCAATCGTTTTATTCAAAACTTAGAGCAGTTTTGTTCAAGTGACATAAAATGGCACGTTTTCGTATAATGACCCCTATACATATTACAACAAATGTTTATGTATTTGTATAATAGCCTATGGAAGTGTGCCTTTATTACTTTCTCAAACTAGTAATAATGTCATTAATCTTAATCTGATTGTACTTGTTGTACGGCGACCTTGAGTGTCTTGAAAGGCGCCTTATAAAATAAATGTATTATTAATAGATTACCATGTGTTGTGACAGGATTGTGTCTCTGTTTTAGAAGACTGAACAGTGAAGGAGAGACGACGAGTGGAGGAGAGACAAGAAAGAGGACTGATTAGGAAGAGTGAAGAAGAGAGGAGAGAGGATTGACAAGAGCAGAAGAGTAGGCCTATTGGAAGGAAAGAAGAGGAAAGAAGACAGGCTGAAAAGATGGCTCTTTCAAAGAAGAGGAAGTGTCATTTCACTGATAAACTACAAGCAGAATTTCCATTTATTCATTCTTGTAGACCTGGCCAGGCTGAGACCATGGTGCTCTGCTCCCTTTGTAAATCTTCCTTTTCAATAGGCAGTGGTGGGAGGTTTGCTGTGGTGGAGCAGTCAGAGGATGAACTGTCCGTGTCCGTTAACTCTTTTAAAGCATTAAAAAGCCCAGGCTTAGATGGAATACCAGTTGAATTTGATCAAACCTTTCATCATTCCATTGAAGCACATATGTTAGAATGTTTTAATAGTGCATATGTGACACATTTTAAAGCTTAGGTCCTTATGTCGGAATCTGATGTAATTCTCTTGAAAAATGTGAATACATTTCTGCGTTAGGGAACAGCAAACAGCCGCAGTGCGCATGATCATAAGGCCAATGCACACGGCGTGCGATTTTTGTCGCCGGACAACATTCGATTGCAATGCACATGGCGTGCGATGCGATTTTTGTCGCACCGCAAAATTCCATTTTCAACTCACACTATTGAAGTCTATGAGAAAATCAAAAGAAATCTCATCCCAATGCACACGGCGTGCGATGCGATTTTTGTCGCACCACAACATTCCATTCTCAATTGTTACTTTATTGTTACATAGTTGGACCAGGCAGGCTGATTACAATAGGCTCTACCAATATTGCTTGCCTTGCTTCCACAATTTCTACAAGATACAACTGGACATATTGTGATAAAATATGTGGGTCCCTGATTTAGGGGTATTGGTAAAATGTCAGGAGAGCGAGCGCACAAAACACACAGCCAGAAAGGTGTATTATAAAAGCCACTTCATTATTATGGGCGATGATCAGGCAGACATAGATTCGGAGGACGGAGACAGTCCAACATCTAGCTATTCACCCTTAGGACTCAACTTCCACAACTGATCATGCATCTCAATTAATCATCATAAATATACAGTAGTACAAATTCATCTCATTCAAATAATCACAGGCCTATAAATAAGACAAACATTGGACTATTGGCTGAATAGTAAATAATTAAAAGGGCACGTAACTCGCCGGGTATTTGAGACCCCCGTGGGGTCTGAGCGGTGCACTGCGTCCAACCGATGAGGCTCAATATGTAAGTCCGTCTGGCTGACGAATGTTCCTGCGTTCACGCTACAATATTGTGCCTACATGCTCGATTGTTATTATTATGTAATATAGGCGTCTTGTATGTGAGATGGGCCGTGTAGCTATGTGGCATGACACGGAAATAAATCATACATGCAGTAATTCGTATAGCTAGTAATGTGTATAGTGGCAGCTGTGGGCTATATAAAATGTGGGCTATATAAAATATAAAATGGATTGATGTGCACAAACCTGGATGAACTGAGGTTCATAATTGCATCAACATCTGATACAGCCTCTGCAAATCTGCCGCCAACAGAGGATGCATTTCAGCAGCATGTGCAGAGAGCAATGTTCCAGACAGCGGTATGGTGTCACAGCCACATGCCCAAACCCCTGTTATGGAGTCCTATTGGCAAGGGGTGGATTATCAGAGATGGGGCCATTCAACCTGTCCTTTTTACAAAACCCCCAGCACCTACAGAAGTGAGAGACATCACTCACTTATATTGCAAAGATGCAAAGTGTGGAGAGAGTGGAAAGTGCCAGTGCCTCTCTGTTGGCCTTCCCTGTACAGAGTTCTGCACCTGCTGTGCAGAATGTCAAAATGTGTCCCCTAATGTTTGAGGACTGTATTTAATTGTACTTTGAATTAAGGTTCCAGTTTTAATAAAACCTGTACTATTTACACCTATGTTTTAGAGGCTTGCAATTTAGAACTAATACACTTTATTTTATTGGGTTACTCTTATTCTGACTATTTGGTGATGTAGTTCAGCCACCTGGTATTTCCCTCTCCAAATATAATGACCATCAGAGTAGGCATTCTTAACTTATAGGCTATTATGCCTCTTATCCCCCATTCGGAATTTGACTGTATCAGAGAAGAGGTAGGCCTATGTCTAAAGAAATCTCATTTGCAATAGAACTGTATGAGATATTTCCATACAACTACTGGTTATTGTTCAATAGCACCCTAGACAATTCAGTAATGATATATTTTTCAGGGATTTCTGTTTTTCTGATAAATGAGAGAAAAGTGATGGAGTCCTATGTTCCTGTCACCAAAAAGTACAATTTCCGTCTAAACTAAAGCTAAGTTTACAGGACTATAATTCAGTATTTATTGAGGTAAATAGTTGTCTGACTATTTGGTGATGGAGGACAACCACCTGGTTCATACCTCAGCAAATCTGAAGAGGAAAAGAGTGATCATTCTCAAGTTATGGGCTTTTTTGTCACCTTCCCCATATCCGGCCTGGTCTAATTTGGCTCTTTTTCAGGGATTGGGGTAGCTCTAAAGAACAACCAAAAAAATATATTTTCCCCCAAAATAAAATTTGACAACAATCAATTTCATTAATGGGAGACCCTAAAGATAAGAAAAATCATTGTTTTCATTTGCCCTACCTCGGGTAGGGGTATCTCGAAAACAAATCTTGCTGCTGTGTTTGCACATTGCTGTACCTTCCTCTTCCTTCACCACAATCTGGCAAGAGGCATTGCGCTGCTGGCACTCCACTTC
This sequence comes from Nansenia antarctica, assembly GCF_963989245.1. Taxonomy (NCBI): domain Eukaryota; kingdom Metazoa; phylum Chordata; class Actinopteri; order Argentiniformes; family Microstomatidae; genus Nansenia; species Nansenia antarctica. Next base: position 17,779,790 of record NC_137679.1, on the reverse strand, counting down.
CTCCTCTTCATCATCACTGCTTATCACCACAATCTCCTCAGGCACATCATCGTCATCATCATCAGATATGATGATGACGGGTGGAGCAGCATGATTTCTAGACACCCTCTCCAGAGGAGCCACAGTGGAGGAATGACCTAAGAGCATAACAATAGTCAAATAACATGTTATAGCATATTCACATTTATTTATTTTTAGTTTTTTTCTATCCTTTATTTATTTTGGTGTCCCATTAAACCGCAGAGGGCGGTTCATTTCGGTACGCTCCAGGACGGAGCGATATAAAAAAATATTTTATCCCGGCTGCACTAAGACTGTTCAATGGCAACTAAAGTAGTAGTCGGGGTCAAGGCTCCTGAATCTGTATTTATTTATTTATTTTAATCATCATCACTTTTTAGTATTTTAATATGATAACTATAGCCATCTTTTTATCCACTTTTCTATCATGATCTCACTGTTTTTTATATACTATACATGGCTGGCCCAATATTGTTGTCTGTCCTTTATGTTGTGTTGTCATGTGTTGTTTTTAGAGAGTGGCGTGGCAAAATGAATTTCCCCACGGGGATAAATAAAGTATAATTGAATTGAAAATTGAATTGAATTGATTGTAACCAACACTTTGTTCCACCTTTCCGTTCAATTACACTATGTCAGTGCCCACAATATCAGTGTCTAATTGTGTTGAGAAGAACCTTGCTTATGGAGTCTTTGCTACATGCCACGTCTTGAGCGAGTGGCTAATATAGGTATTAATCAAGTAATAATCCATCTACACTAGGTAAAAAAGGCCGGTTCAGTGGTGGGAAGGAGCCTGGACTCTCTGGGGACGGTGGTGGAGAGAAGGACTAGGAGCAAGCTGCTGTCCATCAGGGACAACCCCAACCACCCCCTCCATCATGTCCTCGCTGGGCAAACCAGCAGCCGCCGCAGAGGGCGGTTCATTTCGGTACGCTCCAGGACGGAGCGATATAAAAAAATAATGTATCCTGGCTGCACTAAGACTGTTCAATGGCAACTAAAGTAGTAGTCGGGGTCAAGGCTCCTGAATCTGTATTTATTTATTTACTTTAATCATCATCACTTTTTAGTATTTTAATATGATAACTATAGCCATCTTTTTATCCACTTTTCTATCATGATCTCACTGTTTTTTATATACTATACATGGCTGGCCCAATATTGTTGTCTGTCCTTTATGTTGTGTTGTCATGTGTTGTTTTTAGAGAGTGGCGTGGCAAAATGAATTTCCCCACGGGGATAAATAAAGTATAATTGAATTGAAAAGTGAATTGAATTGATTGTAACCAACACTTTGTTCCACCTTTCCGTTCAATTACACTATGTCAGTGCCCACAATATCAGTGTCTAATTGTGTTGAGAAGAACCTTGCTTATGGAGTCTTTGCTACATGCCACGTCTTGAGAGAGTGGCTAATATAGGTATTAATCAAGTAATAATCCATCTACACTAGGTAAAAAAGGCCGGTTCAGTGGTGGGAAGGAGCCTGGACTCTGGGGACGGTGGTGGAGAGGAGGACTAGGAGCAAGCTGCTGTCCATCAGGGACAACCCCAACCACCCCCTCCATCATGTCCTCGCTGGGCAAACCAGCAGCCGCCGCAGAGGGCGGTTCATTTCGGTACGCTCCAGGACGGAGCGATATAAAAAAATAATTTATCCCGGCTGCACTAAGACTGTTCAATGGCAACTAAAGTAGTAGTCGGGGTCAAGGCTCCTGAATCTGTATTTATTTATTTATTTTAATCATCATCACTTTTTAGTATTTTAATATGATAACTATAGACATCTTTTTATCCACTTTTCTATCATGATCTCACAGTTTTTTATATACTATACATGGCTGGCCCAATATTGTTGTCTGTCCTTTATGTTGTGTTGTCATGTGTTGTTTTTAGAGAGTGGCGTGGCAAAATGAATTTCCCCACGGGGATAAATAAAGTATAATTGAATTGAAAATTGAATTGAATTGATTGTAACCAACACTTTGTTCCACCTTTCCGTTCAATTACACTATGTCAGTGCCCACAATATCAGTGTCTAATTGTGTTGAGAAGAACCTTGCTTATGGAGTCTTTGCTACATGCCACGTCTTGAGCGAGTGGCTAATATAGGTATTAATCAAGTAATAATCCATCTACACTAGGTAACAACGGTAGCTTAGCTAACCTGCCACAGCCAGGTAAGTAGTCTAAAGTTGGTAGCTAACGATATATCGATAACAGTCATCGTATTGATGACCGTGTTTCAAACAATACAACCTAATGTTAGCTAGCCTGACTAGTTCATAGGTATGCTGGATTTTGAAATAAGCTAATCTAGCTTGAGACAGACCTAGCAGTTAAAAGTCGTTATTTCAAATATTGTGTTGTGGGCGTCACTCCTTTAAGCGTGGAACTACAAGCCAAAATTAAGATTAATAAATTGTATTAATAAACAATTTAATTTGTTATAACTATGGCTCGTGTCTTTCTATTGTACAAACGAAATAAATCTTTAGCTTCCATAGGCTGGTTTTCCCCTGCTTCGGCAGGCTACTTTATCTCCGCTGAGGTAACTACGGTTAGCTACGAGTTAGTTATAACTTACACCACCTTAGGGGTACGTACATATTTAGTAGTTACTAAGGTCTACGTGATAACTAGTGTGCTTGGTGCAACCCGTTCAAGTTTAGTAGTGACTAAATCTTGATTTAGTAAATACTTACGCAATAAATAGGGTTAGTTTGTACTTAGTAAGACATGGTGCAACCGGCTCCAGGAACATCCCTAGTAACTATATGGGGCTAGGTGCAATTGCTATATTGTTTTAGATAAATTATTATTTAATTAATATATTACTTTCACAACTGACTAGCCTGCAAATAAACGCATTCATTGCTTATAATTTAGCTACCGCCCCACCCCGACGCCACAGGATGCTATCTACAACACCCATCCCCCTCCCCCGGATGACACCCATAATCAGTTGATGCTCTAACAGTCCCTGCTTCCATAGAGTTGATACCATTGACATTCCTGATATAAAGCTGGGACTCTCAACTCTTGCTATCCCTGTTCATATCAGTAACAGAACAGTTAATTGCAAGTCTGAATGCTTTATACACCCCTCAAATTTAATTTGAGGGGTAAAGTCTGCACACCCACGTGGTTCGACAGGATACCGTTTCCTGTTCACCAATTTTGACTTGTTAGAGTCTCCGTAGAAACCCAAGCACATGCCAAACATACTGCAATATCCTTCCGCGGCTAGGCAATAGTAGTTAAGATATGATTTGCCTGATCAAAGATTGCGATTTTAAACACAATAATACTTTACATTTAATATATCAGCAATTAGTTATGCTGTTATGTTGAGAATATACTGCTGAATAGATCGAGTTATGTTACTTACTCACTGAGGACCACCTCATCCACGTAGCGGCAGTGCCTCAGTGCTTCGTAGCGCTCGCCTTCTGTCATCACTGTGTAGTCCTTAAACTTGTGTGTGAGTTCATCACTGCAGACTCCCACTATCAGATGTGTGTTGGGGAACAAGTTCTTGGCTTGCATCAAAGCACGAGCATGCCCAGAGTGGAAAAGATCAAAGATCCCATCAGCGTAGACTCGGACTGGTCGGTGTGCTGCCGTGCCCCTGCGGGCTTGGGCGATGGTCAGTTTTTCGTGACGGACATCCGACTCGAAGCCTGTGTCCTTCGCAAATGCGGCAGGCTCTTTCAGAGTGGTAGAATGGTGGAGGTGAAGCAGATGCGGTTGAGTTGTAAGATGAGTTGGGTTGACGCGTTGCACACACGGACTCAGTCCTGATGGCGGCAATGTTGATAACAATCCTCTGATTCAGTCTAGGGTACAAGTTGCTGCTCCGGTAGCAGGCAGAACGTCCCCGGTTTGGTCGTTGTACACGGTACACGTTTATCATAAAATGAAAAATAACAAACCGGCTAAGCCCTTTAAACTGAAACAAAACCCGAAATTGCTAAATGTCAAACAGTAGTCCAAACTTAAATCACAAAATAGTCGCACGCTCTCCAAAACACACAGCCAACTCTGCCACAGGTGTCTGTTGTCCTCTCAATCATTCAATCATCTGTCACCCCCTTGCACTTCCTCAAACTCTCAACATATGACTTCTCAAGTGATCTGATTGGCTTAGGAGCACATCCATCAAACAAACAAGCCTTTTCTCAAAAATACAAAATAATGAAATGTGGAAAATACACACTTTTGGTTTCTGTTTATATTACATTTTCAGATCTCTACACTTATTAATGTATAAAATGTCTTAGCCAATATTATTCCATCACAACCAGCAGTGCTGGATACACCTAACCTATGCTGTTCCCATACCCCAGAGGGAGGCAGCTGGAGAGAATGATGGAGGAGAGGAAGAAAAGGATGCATGCCACGCTACTGGAGGGTTAGCACCAGCAGTGCTGGACACAGCTGTCAGCCCAGACGAGCCACTGCAGGCTCCTTACCTTCTGCCCTCCAGAAAGGGAAGAAGATGGAGGAGAGGCTCGACCACAAAAGAAAACCAAGCTCCAAACAGAGGCGAGGCTAGAGACCACGGCGCTGGTGGTTGGTACATGGTGTCTACAACCATGCCAATGCCAGTAGACGTGTGCGTGTGCGTGTCGAGTGTGCGTGTGTGTGTGGGCATGCAAATCACACCATTATGCCCAGAAGAGCGAGAAATACCTCCCGCACCACCGTCCGTCCCAGAGGAGGGGAGGCCGGAGGAGGGGAGGCCTCCCGCCCCGTCCGTCGCCCCGGAGACTCTATAACGTGCTGTCAGCCATGATGGCGTACTTTGGCATGATAACGGGCATCCTCATCGGCCACGACAACATCTGCATGTGGATGTTTGCCCTCACCGCAGGGCTCTTCATGTACGTCGCTCTGGTGGACATGGTGAGTCACATGATCCCGAGACTTTGTTTATTCATAGGCACTAAGAGAGAGGCTGGGGGCCGTAGCCGGTACTACTAACCTATGCTGTTCCCATACCCCAGAGGGAGGCAGCTCGACAGAGTGATGGAAGAGAAGGATGAATGCCACGCTACTGGAGGGTTAGCACCAGCAGTGCTGGTACCATGCTCCTGTCCACTGCCACATGGTCTGGAAACGTCCTTCTCTGGCTTCTGGCTCAGGCGTGGCTGCAGAGGGCCCCTGAAAGAGGTGTTCTTCTTCCCTTCGGAGAACGGATGCGTAGAACACCTCTTCACTCCTTCATTGTAATTTGTAACCAACACTTTGTTCCACCTTTCCGTTCAATTACACTATGTCAGTGCCCACAATATCAGTGTCTAATTGTGTTGAGAAGAACCTTGCTTATGGAGTCTTTGCTACATGCCACGTCTTGAGCGAGTGGCTAATATGATTGATTGATTGATTGAAAACTTTATTAGAAGGTTTGCAGAAGTAGGTACATGAAAGTACATATTACATACAAGGTCAACTAAAAGGATAAAAACCCAAGAAAGCCACTGGCTTATTTCAATTGGGGTCCTTGATTCTCAATTCATCGTTACATGTAAGACAGACAAAAGAAAAAAAAACTAGTACTATCTACAAGATAATACAGACAAATAACTATTACTATCTACAAGATAAACATACATCCATCATGGGAAGAACAATACAACAAAACATAAGGTATGTACAGCGGGTAGGACAGGTGGGGACATACACCACAGGTGGGGGCGGGGGACAAAACACAAAGTATGTACAGTGGGTAGTTCGGGTCTTTTAATCTGATTTTTGATTTAGAGGGTCCAGTTACGGATTGCAGCCTCCTGTAAATGTTTTTTGAGAGTGGTTTTGAAGGTGGGCAGTGTTTTGCACTCCTTTAAGATTATAGGAAGGGCATTCCACATTTTTACTGCATAGTTTGCAAACGAGTTTAACCCCTTGTTTGTGGTGCAACGCGGTTGAACGTGGTTCGTGGAGCTTCCTCTGGTGTTGTATGTGTGGACGTTGTTCACTTTTTGGAAGTATGTTGACAGGTACTTGGGTGTCTTTGTGGTGTAGCGTATCTTGAAGACCAGGCCCAGTGCAAGCTGCTGCACTCTGTCAACTACTCGTAGCCAATCAAGGCTCAAAAAATGAGCAGCGGTTAGATGTGTCCTAGGGTTGAGGCCTAGCAGAAGCCTAACCAGTTTATTTTGGGCTGTCTGGAGTCTTGTTTTATGGGCCTTTGTGGTTCTATAGTACCATGATGTTACGGCATAGTCGAAGTGACATTGAATGAGAGCTCCTGATAGGGTCCTCAGTGTGTTTTTACTGACAAGTGAGGATATCCTGTACAAGAATCTAGTTCTATGGTTCACTTTTTTGATTACTTTTGCTGCCATTTTATCTCCGGAAAGATTTGCCTCTAAGATGGAGCCCAGGTATGTAATATCCTCTTTTCTTGTGATTTTAATGTTACCCACTTTTATTTTAAAATGTTCAGCCTTTCTGAGTTTAGATGGGGATCCGTATAGGATGGTTTCAGTTTTACCTAGGTGTATTGATAGTTTATTGTCAGCTAGCCAGATGCAGATTCTACTCAGTTCAGTGCTTAGCGCTTTTTCCACCTGCAATATGTCCCTGTCAGAGACCAGCAGAGCCGAGTCATCCGCGAACAGGAACAAATTGCAATCACATGCTGATGACATGTCATTCACATATATTAGGAACAGTAAAGGTCCCAATATGCTTCCTTGTGGAACGCCGCAGGTCACTGGGAGGGGGGGGGACAGTGTTCCGTTCACACTAACCACCTGTTCCCTCCCCTCTAAGTAGGATTGCATCCAGCTCACCGATGTTCTATCGAACCCAATTGCTTTCAGTTTATCTAACAATATGTGGTGATCTACTGTGTCGAAGGCCTTCTGGAGGTCCAGCATGACCATGCCGCAGTACTTGCCCGAGTCCACCTCATGGTTGATGTGGTCGTTCAAATAGAGAAGGCATGTGTCAGTGGAATGGGATGTTCTGAATCCTGATTGAAATTCATACATCAGATTTTTTTCGGTAAGGTACCTATCAACCTGTTCATAAACTATTTTTTCCATAAGTTTCGAGATGGAATTAAGAATAGAAACAGGTCGGTAGTTGCCTGGGTCTAATTTGCTTCCTTTTTTATACAGTGGGGTTACCCTTGCTATTTTAAAGTCAAGGGGGACGTGTCCCTGTTTGATGGAGAGGTTTATTATGTGGGTGATGATTGGGGTAATGGAGGCAGCTGAGTCTTTTAGAAATCTGGCTGGAATATTGTCATGGCCCGTGGCCTTTTCTGAGTGTAGAGCGCCCAGCTTTTTAAACACCTCATCGTTTGACACCATGGAGAGTTTAAAATCATCTTTGCGTACACCCAGTTTATTGTAGAACGCACGGATGTGCTCTACACCATAACGCCCTGAGTGGGGTGGTAGATTGTTAACTAATTTAGTGGCTATGGTTGTAAAGAAAGTGTTTAAGCACTTAGCCACATCCAGCTTGTCTGTAAGGAGAGAATCTCCAGATTTTATGCTGATGTTTGTAGACCTGGTTTTGAGTTTTTGACTGCAACCTAGTTGGCTATTAAGTAGCTTCCAAAGGTCACGTGGTTTGTTTAAGTTTTCTTCGATTTTGTTATCGAGGTATTCTTTCTTAGCAGATTTGGTCATGGTAATTACCTGATTGCATAGTTTGTTGCATTGTTTTTTAATTTTCTCAAAGTGGGTTTTGTGATCTTCGTTTAAGTGTTTCACTAATTTTGATTTGCATTTTTGAACTTTGAGCATTTTAGGTCTCTGACTTTCATAGCATTTAGAATGTCCGAATTCATCCATGGTTCCGATCGGGCTTTAACCCTGGTGGTTCTCATGGGGGCTATACTGTCAATAATATTTAGGAATTTGGTTTTGAAACCTAGCCATGCCTCTTCAACCTGTGTGCATTTTAGTTCATCTAACCCAGGGGTCCCCAAACTTTTTTCTGTGAGGGCCACATCATTTTTCCTTTCTGTGATGGGGGGCCTGGGTCGGTCTCTAACATAAAATAATATGGAACGGAGTGAAATGGAGGCGGTTGCGCAAAGCAATTGTGCGCAGGAGAGCACTGGTGGATGCAAACAAAGTCTAAACAGTTGAATTTGGATGGAATTTATACCTATAGTGATATGTCAATGAAATATAATCAGTTTTACAGTCTGATACATGAGGGAGGACCCTCATCATACACGGGGGGACCCATGAAGCAGGGCTGTCTGGGGGTCCTTAAACGAGCATCAAACACTTAATTTCTTGCATTCTGGTGAATTGATATGCACCAATTTGTGACCTTTCTGCATCAATTTATGGTGGAAATGTCATTATTTATGTAAAGGAAAACACAATATTCAGGCACCAGATGATCAAAATGTAATGTAATATAATGCAATATAAGGCTCTCAGGCATTCTGTACTTTCAAATGTGTATTCTCCTTGAGCAGTCAACATACTATCAGCTGTTTCGCTAGCAAACACGAAAGCTAACTTATTTGCGAAACAGCGCCCCCGCCACCACGTCGGCGCAATGCCGCAATTGCAGTTAGAAATCCACTGTAGAAAATACGACCGTCAGAGTTTTGTTGAGAGCTGGAGGCGGCTAGAAATATGACGGAGGCGGCCGCCTCATAATTCTCTATGCAAGAAAAACCCTGCTTGACACAGATCATGAACATATCGGTACAATTATTTCGTTTTCTCCTGCAGCTGGGCATCTACATTATCTAATCACCCATTGTTTCAATTCATATGGTGACTACTCGGGACCAGTGATGCCGGTAACGCGATACTAAGTAACGTGTTACTCTAATCTGATTACTTTTCCCAGTAACGAGTATTCTATCGCGATACTATTTCCAAATCAGTAATCGGATTAAAGTTACTTATTCAAGTGACTTTGCGTTACTATTGCGCAGTGGCGGCTGGTGCTAAACATTTTGGGTGGGGCACAGGTTATGGGGGCATGCTCCACGGGGAAGAATATCAACTTTAAAATCTGGATTTACAGTCGATTTTAGCATGAGAATAGCTCTACCCCCCTGTACAGACCTCGCCATCCCCTCTACCCCCCTGTACAGACCTCTTCATCCCCTCTACCCACCTCTACAGACCTCTTCATCCCCTCTACCCCCCTGTACAGACCTCTTCATCCCCTCTACCCACCTCTACAGACCTCTTCATCACCTCTACCCACCTCTACATCCCCTCTACCCACCTCTACAGACCTCTCCATCCCCTCTACCCCCTGTACAGACCTCTCCATCCCCTCTACCCTCCTCTACAGACCTCTTCATCCCCTCTACCCCCCTGTACATACCTCCTCATCCCCCCTACCCCCCTGTACAGACCTCTCCATCCCCTCTACCCCCCTGTACAGACCTCTTCATCCCCTCTACCCCCCTGTACATACCTCCTCATCCCCCCTACCCCCCTGTACAGACCTCTCCATCCCCTCTACCCCCCTGTACAGACCTCTTCATCCCCTCTACCCCCCTGTACAGACCTCTTCATCCCCTCTACCCCCCTGTACAGACCTCTTCATCCCCTCTACCCCCCTGTACAGACCTCTTCATCCCCTCTACCCCCCTGTACAGACCTCTTCATCCCCCCTACCCACCTCTACAGACCTCTTCATCCCCTCTACCCCCCTGTACAGACCTCTTCATCCCCCCTACCCACCTCTACATACCTCCTCATCCCCCCTACCCCCCTGTACAGACCTCTTCATCCCCTCTACCCCCCTGTACAGACCTCTTCATCCCCTCTACCCCCCTGTACAGACCTCTTTATCCCCTCTACCCCCCTGTACAGACCTCTTCATCCCCCCTACCCCCCTGTACAGACCTCTTCATCCCCTCTAGTGAGTGTGTGAGTGTGTGAGTGTGTGTGTGTGTGTGTGTGTGTGTGTGTGTGCGTGTGCTGAATACATAAACAAACAAGCTAAAAGACGACAATAGAAAACGTACCATGCTGACGATATTACTAAATGTTTGAAGTAGCTTTTATCTTAGCTGACTCTCTTACCTTCAGGTCGAGTTTGTGTATTCTGGCTTCGCAAAACACCAACAGTAGCAGGCTAAACACAGCCGGTGCGGAGATTGCGACCACAAACGAAGTTTGACTTCGGTAATAGGTCCAGTTGTAATATCCTCAAGTTGGGAACAAAAGATGCCTCCTTCTAATCCATTTGTTCAATTTTTTACAGAAAGAAATCCTCCTAAATCCTCGGTTATACGATTTTCCCATTACATCACATTACTAGCCGCCATAGCGATGGTAAAGCAGGTGAACGAAGCTACGCCGGACATGACGTAAGCACGTACGATTCTTTGTGCATGTCCCAAAACCCCATAGACAATTGACCGAATGGCCTGAAGTTACCAAAATAGATTTTACATGCAAGTCTACGAGAACAGCCTAGTGCAATTTCGAGTAGACTGAAAGTTGCCCCGAAAGGGGCGGGACTTGAAGCTGATTGGAACATACTCCACAGAACACTAGCTGATTGGACTATGATATACTCCACAGAACACTAGCTGATTGGACTATGATATTCAGAAGCAACACTGTCTAGAAGTCATAGAAAAAAAATCTCTCTCTTCTCCCTTTGGTGGGGCATTGTCCAATTGCCCCTAATGAACCAGCCTCCCCTGCTATTGCGTTACTACCTCATAACTTAGGCTAAATGCAGTATTTCTTTGTAATGTTCGATAGTAAACAAACATTTATTGCTTTTCTCGCGTCTTGGGGAGTGACGTCAGTGATCACGTTTTCAACACGAGGTGCAGCAGAATCGCTCACGTGTATCACCACGCTGATTGCACAGTGTAAACAGAAGCGTATAGCCTACACAATGGAGCGAGAACAGAGATATGCGTTAAATAGCTGGAAATATAGGGATTATTTTGAGTTTGTGTCAGCAAAGGATGACAAGAACATAAATGTTCGTTGTACACTCTGTGCTGGAAAGAAAATATTGTCCTGTGGTAAAACCACAACATCAACTTTAAAGAAACATTTGGAATCTCAGCACAGCACAGTCAAGCTCGCGGAGAAAGTCCCAGAGACCGCGGCCTCGACTTCTGCGGGAGGTCCCACACCGCTCAAGCAACAAAAGCTGGACTTCAGTAGGCCTACAAAATCACAACCTGTAAGTGTGGGAGAGTTGAATAAATTGGTCGGGCGGTATGTTGTAGAGGAAATGCTGCCCATAAACACAGTTGACTCGCCCTCTTTCCGTGCCATCATTAACAAGATCCCCACTACTACCAATGCCGAGCTACCTCACAGAACATCTTTTTCTTCGTACTTGGAGAAGGAGTATGCAGAGATGGAAAAACATCTGAAGGCTGCGCTGAACGAGGTCGACTATGTGTCAACTACAGCGGACATTTGGACAGCTAACAATAGGAGCTATATGGGAGTAACGCTCCACTGGATTAGTAGATCCACATTAGACCGCAACAAGGCTGCATTGGCGTGTAGGAGAATCCGCGGTAGACACACGTATGATGTTATTGGTGCAGAAATCGAAAACATTCACTCTTCATATGGACTAATCAACAAAGTAGTAGCAACAGTGACAGATAATGGATCTAACTTTGTCAAGGCATTTCAAGTCTATCAGCCTGCTGTCACAGAGTCCGATGATGAGACGGTGGAGGAGGCCACGGATGATGTCACTTTTTTAGATGTGTCAGAAATCCTATCAGCTGAGGATGATAGTGATGGCCAGCTGATTCTTCCCCCGCACCAAAGGTGTGCTTCACATACCCTCAACCTTATTTCTACAAGTGATGTGGAGAAGTACATCACTTCCAAACCAGAGAGCAAGGCTGTGTATAGGAGCAGCACAGCAAAATGCACAGCTCTCTGGACGAAAGCAAGCCGATCTACCGTTGCGTCAGAAACGGTGGAGGAGGTTAACAAAAGAAAGCTCCTGGTACCGACATCCACAAGGTGGAATTCCTTTTACGAAGCCATAAAGAGAATCGCAGAAATCCCCATGAATGAGCTGACTACTCTGTGCAACAAGCTGGGAGTGAAGTGCTTCAAAGACCAGGAGTACCAGTACCTGCATGAGTACTGTACCGTCATGAAGCCTCTAACTGTAGCACTGGATATCCTACAAGGTGACTGTCCGTATGGGACTTTACTGCCCACACTTGAAGTCCTGATGCAGAAGACCCTTGCTGTGAAAGACACCCTATCCAAGATGACTGCAGGCCTTCCAGATGCCATAGTGCAGGTATGCTATGTTGTTCCATCTTAAAGATAAATAAATACATTTTCATTGCACTATTCATGAACATGGAGCAGAGTCACACCATACTGCAGTATGTAGGTTGTCAGTTGCACAAACTAATTGCATACATAATTAGTAAATAAAGGTATAAATAATAGACCTTATAGGCTACAACTAGATAATAATAAACATATCAAATTATATCTTTCAGGCTATCCAGACTCGTTTTGCCAGTGTGCTGGACAACAAAGATGCCCTTCTCGCAGCTGCTAGTTGTCCAAAATTCAAACTCCGATGGCTGAGAGATGAAGGTAGGAGGGAGCAAGTAAAGGAGCTTCTCACAGCAGAATGTCGCAAAACTGCTCCTGCAGCACAGAGCCCTGCCAGTGTACCCACCACGACTGCCAACCAAGGCGAGATGGACTTTTTTGCTTTTGAGGCGGAGCCAGAGGAGACCTACTCGGCAGAAAAGGAAGTCATGGACTACTTGAGGTCAGGGCATGAGCTTCAGATTCTGAATCAGTATCCAAACATTAAGAACATTTTCTTGAAGTATAACACTCCAACCCCATCTAGCGCTCCTGTAGAGCGGCTCTTTAGTCTGGGAGGTTTGGTGCTCACGCCTAGAAGGAACAGACTTTCTGACAAGAGGTTTGAGAAGCTTCTGTTAATGAGATACAACCACTGGTTTACTCGCCCCTTTCCACTGTTTCACTCATAGTGTGTTCATGGCCTCCATAGCGTGTTCATGGCCTCCATAGCGTGTTCATGGCCTCCATAGCGTGTTCATGGCCTCCTTCCAGTCTTGACAGCTGAGTTCACTCTTCATTGATAAACTCAGACTCACCCAGTTTAGGATTAGGATTATATTAGGATCATATCTGAATGGTCAGGGTAGGTTTTAGGTTTTGTGAAACCACTCCTTGCTAGTTACTGTGTTAAATAAAGATTATATTTATTTTATTGTTTAAAAACAAGTATTTATGTTGGGTGAGGCAAAGAAAGACTCTTTATTTTGTTGTTTTAAGTTATTGTTTAAAGTTTAATTATGTAATTTAAGTTACTGTTAAAATAAAGTGAGTTTTGGCAAAACCAGTTTTCATTTTTATGTTGCGGGGGGGGGGGGGGGGGTCGGGTGCCTAGGCAGCTGCCAATAGTAACTAAAAAAGTAACTAGTAATCTAACTTAGTTACTTTTAAAATCAAGTAATCAGTAAAGTAACTAGATTACTTTTTAAAGGAGTAATCAGTCATCAGTAATCAGAATACTTTTTCAAAGTAACTGTGGCAACACTGCTCGGGACACACCTCCTCCGCGATCACATTCATACATTTATTGACAAACTTCTTTGCCTTTAACAATAATAATCACTTGTGCACTGTTGGTTAAAAACCCTGCATTCTGAATCAACTTTTCTCTTTACCAACCGTTTGGCCATTTTTCATCTCTCTGAATGTTCGTTCTAGCTCGCGTGCACCTGCTATAGATCCGCATTCTGTGGGCGGGTGAAACTAACTAATAATGTTATTAATGAAAATAGTTTATAACTAAGGGCAATTTTAATTTGAAAGCCAACCTTTAATATCAAATACAGATATGATATGATTAAAACATATATTTAAAGTTTAATTTTAAAAATATGTTTCTGGCATTGTTGAGAGAGTGTGGGGGCGACGTTGTTCAAAGGGCCGGTCCAAGTGTGGGGTCGGGCCGTGTTCGGCCCGCGGGCCGTAGTTTGGGGACCCCTGATCTAACCAGTCTTAATTCTCCAGTTTATGGTTTAAGGCCTCACTAGAATAGGATTTAAGGGATCTAGTGGTTACAGTTTTATGACCGCCAGCCTTGGGTTTATGTTTTTTACGAGTGCAAAAGATCATGTAATGATCACTTAGCCCACATACAATAACCCCACTCTTGGAGATTTTGGACTCATCCGATGTTAGAATGAGATCTATGGTGGTTTGAGTAGAAATACACACCCTAGTGGGTTTGGTAATTTGTTGACGGAGACCGTGTAATTCAGAAAACCTAGTGAAGGATTTGAAAACGGATGCTTCATTTCTGAGCATGTCCGTGTTCAAATCCCCAATAAGAATCTTTTCCACACAGTCAACGTCATCCAAGCACCCCTCAAGAATATCATAGAAATCATTCTGATCGGGAGGTCTGTAGATAGTACCAACCAGCACCGGTTTTGCTTTGTTAAAGATAATTTCAACCCAAACAGATTCTAATTTGTCATATAGGTATTAATCAAGTAATAATCCATCTACACTAGGTAAAAAAGGCCGGTTCAGTGGTGGGAAGGAGCCTGGACTCTCTGGGGACGGTGGTGGAGAGAAGGACTAGGAGCAAGCTGCTGTCCATCAGGGACAACCCCAACCACCCCCTCCATCATGTCCTCGCTGGGCAAACCAGCAGCCGCCGCAGAGGGCGGTTCATTTCGGTACGCTCCAGGACGGAGCAATATAAAAAAATAATTTATCCCGGCTGCACTAAGACTGTTCAATGGCAACTAAAGTAGTAGTCGGGGTCAAGGCTCCTGAATCTGTATTTATTTCTTTATTTTAATCATCATCACTTTTTAGTATTTTAATATGATAACTATAGTCATCTTTTTATCCACTTTTCTATCATGATCTCACTGTTTTTTATATACTATACATGGCTGGCCCAATATTGTTGTCTGTCCTTTATGTTGTGTTGTCATGTGTTGTTTTTAGAGAGTGGCGTGGCAAAATGAATTTCCCCACGGGGATAAATAAAGTATAATTGAATTGAAAATTTAATTGAATTGATTGTAACCAACACTTTGTTCCACCTTTCCGTTCAATTACACTATGTCAGTGCCCACAATATCAGTGTCTAATTGTGTTGAGAAGAACCTTGCTTATGGAGTCTTTGCTACATGCCACGTCTTGAGCGAGTGGCTAATATAGGTATTAATCAAGTAATAATCCATCTACACTAGGTAACAACGGTAGCTTAGCTAACCTGCCACAGCCAGGTAAGTAGTCTAAAGTTGGTAGCTAACGATATATCGATAACAGTCATCGTATTGATGACCGTGTTTCAAACAATACAAGTTACCTAATGTTAGCTAGCCTGACTAGTTCATAGGTATGCTGGATTTTGAAATAAGCTAACCTAGCTTGAGACAGACCTAGCAGTTAAAAGTCGTTATTTCAAATATTGTGTTGTGGGTGTCACTCCTTTAAGCGTGGAACTACAAGCCAAAATTAAGATTAATAAATTGTATTAATAAACAATTTAATTTGTTATACAGGGTTCGACAGTGCGACTGTTTTGGTCGCATTTGCGAGTGAATATATTTCTGTGCGACTTGGAAATACATTCAATCGCACCAGTGCGCCAAAAAAAAAAAAAAAAAAAAAAAAAGCTGAACTACTGTCATAACAATCTTATGTTCGTTAATAAGATCACAGCGCATCTAAACCAATGCAATCCTTTGAAAACAGACACGTGACAGACACGTGACCCGCAAGCACAACAAGCGGGGGTAGGGTGGTCTAGTGGATAGTGAGTTGGACTTGTGATCGGAAGGTTGTGAGTTCAAATCCCACCTGAAGCCACACCACTACTAGTGTGCCCTTGGGTAAGGCACTTAGCCCTCAGTTACTCCAGGGGGAATGTCCCTGTAATTCGTAATTGTAAGTCGCTTTGGATAAAAGCGTCTGCTAAATGGCAAAATTATTAATTATTACAAGCGCGCATTTACATTTGAAAATCCTGTCAGAAAAAGACCGCTGTTAAAATGAATCAGATTACGGCATACTTTAGCAAGAAGGCTAATGTTAGCAGCGTTCCAGACAGAGAGGAGGTAGAGGGGGGTAGTGGAGTCAACATTACAGCTGGAGACGAGAGGGACGAAGAAAACAGAGACGGGGAAAGCGAGGATGAGAGCGCCCGGTCAGAAAGTGTGTCAGGGGAGGGGGAAGGTCATTATCCGCGCAGTAATAATGGCAGTGCCACTGCCAACGCGAAGTCTGGTCTGACAAAAGTGACAAAGGTCTACAGGTACAGTGCCGAGTGGCAAACATCTTTCCCGTGGCTGTTGCTGAAGGAAGGGAAGATGTATTGCAAGTGGTGTGTCGCCCACATGAAGTTAGCTGGAAAGACCGCGTTTGTGTCAGGAGACGCACAGCTGAAACGCGACACAGTGAAAAAACATGGTCTGTCTCGCAAACATGTGAAATGCAGGGAAGCTTTCATGTCAGCTCAGAACAAGCCCCTTGAGAAAGCTGTTGGACGCCAGAAGGCTAGCTCCAGTGAGGAAATTAAAAGACAGCTCAAGTTAAAGTTTAACATCGCTTACTACGTGGCAAAAGAAGAGATCCCATTTATTAAATTCCACAAACTATTCGCCCTTCACAAGAAAAATGGCGTTGAATTAAATCCAACCTATAGTAATGACAAACGATGCGCTGACATGATCGGGCAGATAGCGGATGCCATGAGAGAAGACCTTGCTGTGAAGATCAATTCCGCACACTATCTCGCCGTACTGATAGATGGGGACACGGACATCACGAACACAGAGTGTGAGATTGTATATGTACGTCTTCTTGACAACGGGAAGCCTGTGAACCTTCTGGTGGGACAACAAGCCCTCGAACATGCCCATGCCATTGGTAAGTTTTTTTTTAATAGTCTTAATTTATGTAAGTTGTAATTAGTCTATTTGGTTTTGGAGACTATTGTGTTTTTCTAATTGTGTTTTTTTCTGTAAAGGGGTTCTGAAGGCCACAAAGGCTGCCTTTGCAGCTGTTTGTGAAGGTGATGGAGCGGCATGGATGCAGAAGTGTGTGTCGTTTGGTGCTGATGGGGCCGCAGTGAACATGGGCAGGCAGGGGGGGGTGATAGCCCATCTTCAGCGAGAGGCAGGGCCTCACATCATACCCATCCATTGTATGCCACACAGGTGAGTGTAAATGCATAACGCTACACTATACATAAATAATGACTACCTACTGTAAACTATAAATACTATACACTTAATAAATACTACACTTTAAATAAATACTCATGAACACAACCATTCATAGTTGCATTACAATCTCCATACTCTTAACCTGGAAAACATTTTTAATTAAGTGGCAACACAGTATGTTGAATTACGTGTGTGCAGCCTTTTGCTCAAAAGTTATCAATGTTTCGTTTTCAGAGTCTCTTTTGACAATCTCTTAAAGAGCTGATTTCAGTCATTAACAGAGCTGTTCTGAAAGTGTCCAAGCGGCCTGTTCTGAGAGTGGTGAGTCTCTTGTGTTGGAAGAATATGTCTGCTTCTTACACAGATTGGAGCTTGCCATACTCACTCTACAGAAGACAGAGCCAAAGGTGTCGATAGTCTATGATCTCCTGCACCTCATCTGGAAGACCTACCACTACAGTGGAAAATCTAAACGAGAGCTCTGTGCTCTTGGACAGGAGCTTGGAGTGGATGTCCACAATCCCAGCAGTGTCAAGGTGTTGTATTTAATACTTATCTGGAATGTTGTTTTGTTATGGACATGATTCAGATGTTTTACCCTGTAAAACACTTAATAATAATAATTATTATTAAGGGAACTCGGTGGATCCCCCACATTCACCGGGCGCTGAAGGTATTCCTGCAGTATGGAGAGGGGAAGGACCTTGCCAGTGATCCTGATCAATACTCTGTGGTTCTCCAACATATGGAGCATCTGGCAGCCTCACAGTCCACTTCTGTGGAAGTGCAAGGACGGGCCAAAAAGGTCAGTTTTCTTGTGTTGACCACTATGAATAAATAAACTAAAGTTAGGCTTTAAATAATAGGTTAAAAACGCAAACACTACTGTCATCAAGTTGTTAGATGGTTAAGTTTATTTTCAACAGCTAAC
Source organism: Nansenia antarctica (assembly GCF_963989245.1). Lineage (NCBI taxonomy): Eukaryota > Metazoa > Chordata > Actinopteri > Argentiniformes > Microstomatidae > Nansenia > Nansenia antarctica. The sequence goes on along the minus strand of NC_137679.1, from coordinate 17,761,629 downwards.
CATTTTTTATCGTATCCATTTACTCAACTACTCAACAGATAAAGAAGGAAATGGAGACTACACTTTTCTGTGTATTCTGCCACTTTCTCTGTGACCTGTTTGGCCTGCTAGCCAGCCTCAGCCTCACACTGCAGAGGAACAGTTTAATCCTCCCCACAGCCACTTCAGAAATAAGAAAAACGTTAACCAAGCTTCAGGCACTCAAGACACAGCCAAAGGAAGGTGGCTTGTTTGAGAGAATCCTGGCCACATTCGCACAGCAGCAGGGAAATGAGATGAGATTCCAGGTTAGTTTAGGATAAGTCAGTGTTTGTGATGTCAGGGTTTAACATTGATCATCTTGAGGATTATGCAGGGTTGAGAGAGTTTGAGGATGAAATACTGCTATGGTCACAACCAAGATTGTGTGTGTGTGTGTGTGTGTGTCTTTTGAAGGGAATGACCCTGAAGGGGAACATGAACGGCCTCACACATCCACAGCTGAAGCGACATGTGGATGCTGCCATTGACATCAGCATGGATGCTATCAAAGCGAGGTATGGGCAACAAACACTAAAGGAGCTCTGTGCTCTCTTTAGTTTTTAAAAGCATCACACCAAGGTAAATCACAAATCGATTGTGTTGACATCGCAATAAATCTTCTTTTTTAGGTTTGGTAGTTTGGTGTCAGATGAGGGCGTCAAGTCTACACTGGACTCTTTCAAAGTCTTCAACCCTGATGCCTGGCCAAAAGACCAAGCCAGCCTACTCACTTATGGAAATGAGAGCGTTGCAAATCTGGCAAGGCATTTCCATGAGCCTCTGACAGGGTAAGAATGCATTTTAAGACATCGCATTGACAGACGTGAGACACTAGTTGCATATGTGCTAACCCAATTGCTCTCTTCTATCCTTCAGAGCGGGGTGTGATATTCCTGCCCTGCAACAGGAATGGGAAGGGCTGAAAGTACTCGTAAGCGAGAACTTCAGCGACAAAAGCTATGCTGAGCTGTGGGAGGTTCTCCTCACAAAGGACCCCTATAAGAACACAGACTACCAAGTAAGGCAAAGTAGATCCAGATAGCCCTACACTTAAACACATTAATGTTTATTGTATGTATGTTGTTTTTGAATAGTGAGAGGTGAGGGTTAAAAATTAATAAAAAATGAAAATTGTTCTCCCCTTAGAACATACTGGAAATGGTCCAAATTATGTTGGTGCTCCCAATCTCGGCTGCCCAATGTGAGAGGGGGTTTTCAGCCCAGAACCGCATTAAAAGTGCAACCAGAAGTAGGCTGGCCGTTTCTACCACAGAAGACCTAATGCGAATCAGTTTGGAGGGGCCTCCGCTTGAGCAGTTTGATCCAAGTCCAGCGGTTGAAAGATGGCTTGATAGCTCTAAGCGGGCCAGGCGACCAGATTATCAAGACTGCTGGACCACAGACATTCTTTGCATTTAATTGCTCAGAATTTATGAATTTTATATGAAAGCCTGGGCTTAATTATTTATTTATTCATGAATCATTTATTAATAAATGAATATTCTTACTTCCCCTTTACATTGTGAGTCTCCATTTTTATTACGGCCAAGAGCCGGTTATGATAATTCTGATATGTTATGATTATGATAATTTGTTGTCGTCATACGAAAATTGCGCAATTTTCATTGTGCTACTGAAATTCTTGGTGTGCTACTAAATTTGTTGACATGGTAGCACAGTGCTACCTGGGGAAAAGGTAAGCGTCAAACCCTGGTTATAACTATGGCTCGTGTCTTTTTATTGTACAAACGAAATAAATGTTTAGCTTCCATAGGCTGGTTTTCCCCTGCTTCGGCAGGCTACTTTATCTCCGCTGAGGTAACTACGGTTAGCTACGAGTTAGTTATAACTTACACCACCTTAGGGGTACGTACATATTTAGTAGTTACTAAGGTCTACGTGATAACTAGTGTGCTTGGTGCAACCCGTTCAAGTTTAGTAGTGACTAAATCTTGATTTAGTAAATACTTACGCAATAAATAGGGTTAGTTTGTACTTAGTAAGACGTGGTGCAACCGGCTCCAGGAACATCCCTAGTAACTATATGGGGCTAGGTGCAATTGCTATATTGTTTTAGATAAATTATTATTAAATTAATATATTACTTTCACAACTGACTAGCCTGCAAATAAACACATTAATTGCTTATAATTTAGCTACCGCCCCACCCCGACGCCACAGGATGCTATCTACAACACCCATCCCCCTCCCCCGGATGACATCCATAATCAGTTGATGCTCTAACAGTCCCTGCTTCCATAGAGTTGATACCATTGACATTCCTGATATAAAGCTGGGACTCTCAACTCTTGCTATCCCTGTTCATATCAGTAACAGAACAGTTAATTGCAAGTCTGAATGCTTTATACACCCCTCAAATTTAATTTCTATACCCTGCCACACACAGCCCACACAGAGACCAAACACAAAACCACTCAAGCTAGCACTTTTCAATGCCAGATCCTTAGCTAATAAGTCTCTCTTAATCAACGACTTGATTAGCTCCTATGAACTAGATTTATTATTTATCACTGAGACCTGGTTAGATAAAGATAACAAGACACCAATTCTTATTGAGTCAGCACCCCCCAATTTTAGAACCTTAGATGTCGTTAGATCCCACCAGGGGCGGACTGGGATCAAAAAACAGCCCTGGCATTTGCGACACAACAGCCCTATTTCCAAACGCAACACGCAACACGGATTGTTAACATAAAAAGTCAGAGGACAGATGCCAAACTACCGAATGTTTGCTGTAATTATATGTATTATCAGTAGGCAGTCATCAGTCAATATCTCTTTCAATAGTCTTTTCACACCGAATGTACTTTTTTGTGCTATTTTCGGCCCAATACATGCGAATTTCGGTGCATTCCTACTTCCAACCACACTTGCTCCCTGCATTCAGTTGTTGCACATTAACTGCATCGCTCTCATCAAATTCCCCCATTCTGAAAATGAAAGCAGTGTAACGTTAACTGCTGTTATAAACGGAATGATGACATGAGGTGCGTGTCCACTGGCGATATAGAACTGACTACGATAGTTATGGAGGTATACTCCTGTTCTATGAGTGGAGCTCCGCCCCATAGGGGAGCTCTGCTCCTATTGGTTTACCCCGCTACCTAAAGCTCTGCTCCTATTGGTTTACCCCGCTACCTAAAGCTCTGCTCCTATTGGTTTAGGGCCCTGGGCATCCGTGATGCAGAACTGCGTGGATGGCCCGGCCGATATAAAATGTTTTGGGCCGCGGTCTGCTGAAATAAGTTATTTTCAATGAAAATCACCAGAGACAAAATTACAAATATATATATATTTTTTATATAATACATTCTGAGCGGCCCAGAGTCTCGCGGCCCTCCTGGCATTTGCCAGGCTTGCCCGGTGGCCAGTCCGCCACTGGATCCCACAAAAAAGGTGGTGGAATCGCCTCTTTCTTCAGAGACAGTTTTAACTGCAAACAGAAATCCTTCTGGGAATTTTTATCATTTGAATATCTTTCAGTTGTTTTTAAATGTTCCACTCGAATTCTTTTTTAAATAATTTTATACAGACCACCCCAATACTCTACTAGCTTCTTTAATGAACTTACAGAGCTTCTCTCAGAATGTTACTGTTGCTGGGCTGAAGTAAAAGTCTGCACACCCACGTGGTTCGACAGGATACCGTTTCCTGTTCACCAATTTTGACTTGTTAGAGTCTCCGTAGAAACCCAAGCACATGCCAAACATACTGCAATATCCTTCCGCGGCTATGCAATAGTAGTTAAGATATGATTTGCCTGATCAAAGATTGCGATTACATATTACAATTTTAAACACAATAATACTTTACATTTAATATATCAGCAATTAGTTATGCTGTTATGTTGAGAATATACTGCTGAATAGATCGAGTTGTGTTACTTACTCACTGAAAATAGTCCATGCCAGTATAAAGGCTCGTGTCTGCGTCATCATCGGTCTTTTCATTCCAGCCTCGTGCCTCACTACACGTGAAGCTGGGAATACACAGCAACAAGTGTATCAATGGCGAGCGACTGAGAGAGACAGAGAGAGCTGTACTTGTTCTTTATTCGTTATTCTTTAGAAAATACTCGCTCAGCACGTCAGTGGCGTTGCTGAGCCGTGCTGTACGCCAATTAAAAACATATTTACAGCCGTTCCTCTGTACCTAGAGACTCCTACAACAACTGAGTTGATTCAGTGAAGGAGTCCAATGGGGGATGGGTGACGGGCTGATTACGGACAGGTGCTGAGGTGTTGGAGAGAGACTGAGAGAGGCAGAGAGAGCTGTACTTGTTCTTTATTATTTATTATTTAGAAAATACTCGCTCAGCACGTCAGTGACGTTGCTGTACGCCAATTAAAAACATATTTACAGCCGTTCCTCTGTACCTAGAGACTCTGTGACTAGAGAGAGAGGAAAAAGGGAAAATTGCAGAGGGAGCCAGACTGTCGGTGGGGGATGGATGACGGGCTGATTGCGGACAGGTGTCAGTGATCAGACTCGTTATCCTGCTGGTCTATTTAACCTGTGTGTGTTTGTTCCCCCGGGAGAGTGAAGGAGACGGGAAAACCTGCTGAGGTGTTGGAGAGAGACAGAGAGAGCTGTACTTGTTCTTTATTCTTTATTCTTTAGAAAATACTCGCTCAGCACGTCAGTGATGTTGCTGAGCCGTGCTGTACGCCAATTAAAAACATATTTACAGCCGTTCCTCTGTACCTAGAGACTCCAACAACTGAGTTGATTCAGTGAAGTCCAATGCCAGTTGAGCACCATTGAACTTATAGTAACATGACATCAATTCTACTTCTGAGTAAAACCTGCCAAGAAAGATGGCTCATTAAAATGTTTGAGATTTCTTCTCAAGGCCACATGAGATTTGTTATTTTCTAAGCAAATGCTTCTGATACCTACCTAATTCAAATACGAAATAAACCTAATTCAAATACTCCACTGGCTACAATTGTCAACTTTATTGCTGAAAATCAGATCAATCAATCAATCAACACTTTGAGCTGTCCTTGAAATCAGGCCTAGTGGGTCTCAACTAACGATTGAGGTTCGGGTTAGGTTCCCACGAACATCTGAGATTGAATTAAACTAATTTAAGTTAAAATCACCAGTTATAATAAGCTCATCGCCTGTATATTGGGCAAGTAGATCCCCAAGTGCTTCAACAGAATCCTTTCCAGCAGATGGAGAACAAACAAGATAGCTATCAGTGTCAGATATACTGATTCTTTTGAGCCATGATTCACTCGAAACAAGAATATCTGGGTCGGTTTGTAGTACAAATATTTAAACCTGATCTAACTTTTGATATAAATGTCACGAGATGAAACGGGACCTAATAATAGGATGGGAAGTTAGCAGGCATGTTGATTAGACACAGCTGAAGTGGGTTAGCTGATGAGCGAACTAGTCATGGGATTGGCTGTTGTACCCTTTAGGTGAGAGAGTGAGAGGAGAGACAGGGGGAAAGGATTACGTGTGTTGATGTGAATGGACTGTTGCTGATGTTCTCTTGGCGTGAACTGTGAGTGAGTGTGAGTGAGTGGCTAGTATTAGTGCCACACTATTAACCAGTGTTACGACCCCATATGTGTTCTAGGGGATACGGGGTGTAACAATTAAATAAAACCGGGGGGACAAGAATCAGAGGAGAAGGGAAATAAAATAAACAAGATTTATTGTACAAAGGTAACACAAACAGGTTTCCGTGAAACTCTTAACTGAAAACTACTCTATAAAAAAGGAGAGTGAATGAATCTACACTATTAATAATAAAGAATAAAGTAAATTAACAGGCCTTGTGGCAATCTAATCTAAGTAACCAATCAAATACAACTAAGACTAAACGACTATGAACCTAAGATTAATAAACACAAAGTACAAAACTAGGATACAAAACTACAGCTGTAACTAACAAAAGAAACCAACACAAAACAACTATAAAGTTGTTGTCTGGCCCACTGGCACCAACTGAGTGTCTCTCCCAGGCTTTTATCCTCCCTCCACCCTTGATTGAGGATTGAGTAGTGATGGCGAGATCAGTGGCGTACCGCAAAATCCCGAGGCCCACCCGCAAGGTGGCGGCAGGGGGCCTTTCGCAACGGAGGTTAACTCAAACGGATGTTGCGGTACATTTATTTTAAGGCTGCATATAGCCTACTACAGCATAGACCGTTAGTTAACCCTAACCCTACTACAGCATAGATAGACCCTATGGTTGGCCTGGACAGCTATCAGCTACAGCGCGCTGCCCGTTTGTTCAGAATGACACTGTGTGTGTGACTGTGCGGACATATCCATACACAAACGGCAACAAGAACAGACCGACAGGCTACACACCACCCCGAGTTAATTTGATTCATAGATTAATACATATCTCTAATAATATCAAATAATAGACCATTCTTTACTTAGAGATGACTCCATAGACCCTGACACTGGACTGCAGCTGTAATGTGTATTGAGATTATAATGTAGACTGTAGATTGTGTGGAGAATGAAGAAGGAGTCCTTGAAATGTTCTCAAAACATTCACACAAGAGACGTTCACTTCAGAACCCCAACTCAAATGTAAAAGTGCTACAGACTTATTATTTTATACAGATTTATTTTGTTGATCAAATCAATTCACATATGGATTATAACAGACTAAAAGTGGATTATAACAGACTAAAAGTGGATTATAATTATAATATTATAGTATAACACTTTACATCTCTTCTTCTTCTTGTTGTTCTTCTCTGTGTTATCCTGGACTTCCTGTACCTCTGCCTCCTCTCCTCCCTTCACTGTTACCAAGGTTCTTGGATCATCTGAGCCATTTTTGTAACGCTTGACAGCGGTTTCATAGTGACATCAACAAACTGTATAGTTACATTTGTACAGGATCCAAAATAACCTCAAATGGCTGTGTTCCATCTACAGAATCAGAACTCATTCCACCTTGGTCTTCCTCTTGGAGCTCCTGCAGCACAGCAGGCTGCAGATCGAGACCGAGGCCCAGAGAAGGCCCCCGCCGAGGGCAAGGAGCAGCGCTGACACGTCCAGGCTGTGGTAGGAGTACCAGGGCAGGCTGTAGGCCTCAGTGCGCAGGTGGGCTGCTCCTTTGTTTCTCATAACGTACTCGATCCAGAAGGTGGCGCTCGCCAATGGGGACAGGGGATGGTCTCCTCCTGACATTAGTTTGTGCGAAGTCCTTCACTATGTAACATAGTATGTTTGTTAAATCCATTTGACGTGCGCGCAGGCTTTCAATGCTGAGAATCGCTAGTCTGGAGGGTGTGTCCTGGGACATGGTGCTTCTCAGATAGCTTTTGATCATTTTGAGTTTTGAAAACGATCTCTCGGCCGGGTCAGCCTGCATGCCAACTGCAGTAACACTGACCTCCACAGCGGTGCAACAGGTGCATCCACGACGTTAGTCCCTGACCCAGTGCTAATACCATCCCTGCCCGCGTTAGTCGCAGAAGCTGCATTGGGTCGGTTGTGGAGGTGAGGTGGTTGTGGGGTGAAATGGTTGTGGAGGTCAGGTGGTTGTGGAGGTCAGGTGGTTGTGGAGGTGAGGTGGTTGACTATGGGTGCGTTCGTAAATACGCTCTGGAAATCTGCTCTGGTTCTTAAACTGAAATCAGTTAATTTCCGAACGGACAGAGAGCACAGGGCGTATTTATGAACGCACCCTATATGACAGTGAGTGTGTGACAGACAGCACCTCCTCAGGGCCTACGGGGTGGGGTGGTTGAAATCCTAACGGGTCGTTCAGTTCTTTCTGCAGCAGGCGAGGCTACGCGTCCTCATCCTCATTCCTCCTCAGGTTTACAGTCCTCCCGGGCCAGTCTCAGTTGTGACAGGATGTGCTTTTTGGGGAACTTCAGAGTGGTACATCCAAACTGGCTGACCCCCCCCTCTCCGGCAGTTTTTCCCGCCTCTGCACCCAGCCACTCCAGCCGGGCTTCCAGATGTACATGCTGTCGAAGAACCGCGAGCCGTTCTCCCCGCCCAGAACGTAGATCCTCTTGTTCCACCGGGCCAACCCCCCGGCCGCGAGCCGCTTGGGGAGCCCCGGGAACACGGCCCCCCCACCCCCGCCCCCGCCGGCCCCCCCAAATATAACATTTTGGGAAGTTTCACTGCATTTTGTTACATTTTATATTGCTCTTGCCGTTTTTGCGCACCACTGAGGTACTTTCGCTTGCTCATTTTTCTGCAGGGTCTTGTGTCTTGCTGCCTGCACCTGCACGCACGCACGCACAGACACACACACACACACACACACACACACACACATAAACAATAGCTTTACAAACTGAAAAGATTGAGTGGTAATAATAAAAGAAACCAAAAAGAAATAAAAGAAAGTATAGGGGCCTAATTAAGGTAGTGCTGGGGACACATGGGGAGGGGAGGGGAGGGGGAGAGGGTTAACTGGTGATGGCGAGCTTGAAGAGGTGGGTTTTGAGGGCCTGTTTAAATGTTGGGAGGGTGTTGGCCTGTCTGATGTGGTTGGGGAGGGCGTTCCAGAGGGACGGGGCTGCGGCTGAAAAGGCCCTATCACCCCAGATCTCTCCAGAGCTTGGCCCTCGTGGTCTTGAGGGTGATTTGGTCGTCAGACCTGAGGCAACAGGAGGGGTGTGGAGGGGGACGAGGTCGGCAAGGTAAGAGGGGGCCAGATTGTTGATGGCTTTGTAAGGGGTGAGTAGGATTTTGAATTGGATCCTGTATTTGACCGGGAGCCAGTGTAGGTTTTGGAGGACAGGGGTGATGTGGTCATGACGGCGAGTGGAGGTGAGCAGGCGGGCAGCAGAGTTCTGGACGTATTGGAATTTGTTTAGGATGTTATTAGGCAAACCGTAGAGGATGCTGTGTCCTCCACAGTGTCCGACACACTACTTACCCTAAGCCGACGAGCTGATGGTAGGTGAGACTCTGGGAAGGGACAAGGGGTCTGTGTCCCTCCTCTGTCTTGCCGAGTCCTGGCACCTTGATGCTGGCCCAGTCCAGCTGAGGCACACTGGTCACCAGCTGGTGCCCAGGGCCCATTGTGGTCCTAAGTTAGGATGGGAGTTTAAAAAAGGATTCACTTAGTGGTGAATTAGGGGAAGAGGAGGACGTGTACTGACAGTTTAAGCATTGTACCTTTTAAATTAAGTGGAGATTGTTAATTACTCATACACTTGACGTGTTACATGTTACTCATACTGTATGACTGTCCTTACTGTAGGCCTAAATCAAAATCAAATCAAACTTTATTTTTATAGCGCATTTCTCACAAAAAGTGACCCAATGCGCCTACATGTTTACTAATACTCTGACTGTTCTTGTTACATGTAGTTCCCACTCCGACCGGTCCGATGACAAACCACTGCTTGCAAAAGGTTCCTAGGCACGTATTGAATGTGCACAAACTGGCATAATATATGCTATCTCGGCTGCATTCTGAATTGAAGCGGTTTGAGGCAAATTTGCGACAATCGGCGTCAGGGGGTTAAATACTATGTCAATGTATGCAGGAACACTCACTGCCACTTTATAAGGTACAACTACGAATGCAGTCTAATACAACAGTCCTGTAATAAATCTCTCTTCATAATTGTTATCCCTGTTCACTTCAAGTTGAAACAGTTTACAAGATCATTTTGGAGGATGTAGGCCAGTTAGTGATGCTGATGAATTATGAATGATGACCAAAATAATAGTAACACATGTACAATGCGGCCCTGTCTAATGTTACTCTAACGATAGCTTACATTTTACACTGTCATGAACATTGAGAGAGAGAGAGACATAATTACATAATTTGTATTACCTTTGAGCAGCTGGTACATGTCCTCACTCATGAATGGTAGCATTGGCTTGTCGGTTTGGTACTGGACGAGGAAAGGGGTGACCTGCTTGGCTATGCTCAGGAATACTGCCGTTTTCACCGGGAAAAGAGGATCTGCACAGGCCTTCTTGATCTCCTGGAAAGATTTTATCTTTGGTTCGGGTAATTCACCTCGTGAGACTGCATCGACGTAGTTCATCACATGAGGCCACAGCATCAGCCCTCTCTCACAGACCTTCTACATTTTCAACCCATCGGTGCTGGCAGAATTTAAGCATGCGTGTGTCGCAGCCGGTGAGTTTTATGAAGTCCTCTCTGCGCGCGGGGCTGTTCTTGAAGAGCCAATACAGGCTGGAGAGGGTATGGTCCACCTCCCATCCGCTTGCCTTGTATCCATCTCTGACGGCGTTATGGAGAGTGTGCAGTCCGCATGACCCGATGTTCAGTAGAGATTTATCTATTTGGAATAAGTCAGATTGTATTAAATCGAACACTTTCCAATTCACGTTGGGCCCGTCCATTGACACCTGCACAAGATTCTTCATCCCTGTTTCAGAGAGGATATTTTGCATCCGCTCTACAATGTCCAGGGCAGTTGCGTGTCCAAGGAATTCTGAGCCTATATAGCGGGTTTTCACCTCCCCACCATCCCAAATGCGTACGTGCAGATCCATCTGTTTGAGCTGGAGAGCTTTATTCAAGCTTTCATCGAACATCATTACGTAACCTGCCTGCCTGGAAACCTCTCTGACCAGGAGTGATTTGAAGTATGGAGCTAATCCAAATGTTGCTAGGTATGCAGACTTAGTTTCCCCACACCTGAATTTGGAAGCTATTTCGCTGTCGGGAAACATTACTCGGAAAACGTCACCTGTGTTGGCACAGGAACTGTAGGAATAATGCGAATCCATTGCCTTTAGAGTCCACATCACTTCAGCTGATAGCACATCGTTTGAGGCAGCAAACTGATTGAGTGTCGGTTGTCTTGCAGATATGCTTGCCGTGCTTTCGGTTTTCTAGATGGCCCAGGGCCCATTGTGGTCCTAAGTTAGGATGGGAGTTTAAAAAAGGATTCACTTAGTGGTGAATTAGGGGAAGAGGAGGACAAATGATGTGTCATACGTTGAAGAAGATATGTTTATTTGAATGTTGGTACACCTCAAATAAACTAACAGTGAAAATGTCTTTCAAATTGTTCAAACTTTTTCGCAGGCAGGATAGTAATGTCAGCTACAACCAATACAACTAAAACTTAAGTTTTTTCTACTGAACATATTGATTGTTTTAACAATTTGTAATGATGAATTCATGTTTTATTGGGATGAAACTCCTCAATCATTGTTGATCAATCATTCTTGCCCAATCATGTTAAACTGTTCAATTCCTTGCTGGAAATATTCTCTTCTTTTCAGGGCAGGTAATGGGTGTAATTGGGCAGGTAATCCCAACCACTGACCCAGGACAACCACTCCCCCATGGAGGACGTGTACTGACAGTTTTAAGCATTGTACCTTTTAATCATCATGGTATGTTATATGTTTAAATAATAGTTCAAGTTAAAAATTAAGTTAAAAGATAACCCTAAGTCCTCAGAAGATGGGGCGTGAAAAAAATCAACAGAAACAAATAACAGTGAAACAAAACAGCACTCACGTGTCCAGGGAACAGGAGGCCCGGACGTCCCTGGAGAGAGAAGAACCTGGAGGGGAACCAAGAGGAGAGAGACTGGACCACAGATACACCCCATGTATACAACACATGATGACATTGCCTCGTTGTATAGAGAATGCTACGCAGCCTGGCTGGCATTTAAGCAGTATGCAACAACACTAATAGTCTATATATACAAGGAGTGTGAGAGAATGCCAAAACAAAAGACAGGAAGAGAGAAAAGGAAGGGAGATGTGCATACCTCTCATGTGGTGGACCTTGTTGAGGGCCACAGCCTCAACCATCGGGGCAGGGGTGGCCTCTCCTACCAGAGCAACGGTAAGCACTTCCTGCTGCTCAGGGGTCCCCTCTTCCAACACAGCAGTGGTGAGCTTCTCAGGGGTGACCTCTTCCAACACAGCAGTGGTGAGCTTCTCAGGGGTGACCTCTTCCACCACAGCAGTGGTGAGCTTCTCAGGGGTGACCTCTTCCACCAGAGCTGTGGTGAGCTTCTCAGGGGTGACCTCTTCCACCACAGCAGTGGTGAGCTTCTCAGGGGTGACCTCTTCCACCACAGCAGTGGTGAGCTTCTCAGGGGTGACCTCTTCCACCACAGCAGTGGTGAGCTTCTCAGGGGTGACCTCTTCCACCACAGCAGTGGTGAGCTTCTCAGGTGGCCGGAGGCAAGGCAGAGGGGCGCGCCCTTCACCCCATAGGAGCTGTCAAGACATAACTGTCAGTTAGCCGTTGTCAGATGTTGTTGATGTTATTATATTTTATTATATAATTGTTATTTCATTTTTATGAATCTGTTTAATTTATATAATAATAATTTAATAATTGTTTTAATTATGAGACAACGACGGGTTTTGCAAGGTAAGATCGGGCTAAGTAGCCTGTCCACATTCTCATTACTGTTTTGGTTGGGTTTCAAATGGAAAGTTAGATACGAGCTAGCCCTATATATCCTAACATTTCCCATAAACGGCCCTCCACCCTCTCTGTAATAGACTGTTTACAGTCGAGGAAATGTGAGTTCATTGTGACCCTGCGCGATCTATAATATAAAATAATAATAACAATAATATATATATTAAAAAAAAACATTATTTCCCATTTAGGCCAGTCCATGGATGGACCAAGTTAACCAAGCCCAACTCACCTGTTGTTGGACCACGCCGAGGTAGGGTTGAAGACTCCTGACACCTGAAAGCTGAAAGCCTCAAACCCAAACTGCACACCTGGGCTGGGTTTCCCAGGTACGATCAGTCCCCCCCCCACACACCCCACCTGGCACCTTGTGCTGCTTGTGAGTGATGTGATACCCTGTGTGACAGGCCATTGGCAGTTCAAGGTGGGTTGTTCCTTCCATTTACCCCAGTCCAAATACATTAGACTACCCAGCTGCAGAGTAAAGTCTGAGACAACTAAACTAAATCAAACTTTTAACAGACAACCTCCTTCCAGGATACTTTACGTAGAGGAGTATACGTTTTGATCTGTTCATCTGTGTCTACGCCGCACACCCCCTAAATGACAGAGACATGCCGCTCATAAAGACCAGTTGACAGACAGACCTTGTTGGGGGTGATGACAGGTTATTCAGTGGGCTATGCTGCCACCCAGTGGAGAACACATAGTACTGAATATAAAAAACACACATTCCTCAACAAAATCAATCCACACAAAACACCCCAGAATGACAAAGTGACCTAGTCCAAACCTCTTTAGAAATTTCAGTAGGCTAAATGTATCAAAAATGAACAAACTGGAGTGGCTGTGTTGGGCCTAAGATGTACTTGTGTGTGTGTGTGTGTGTGTGGGGGGGGGGGGTATGTGGACTCACACAGCAGTTGGACAGCACGTCCATAGCCTGGGCCTGGCTACTCAGCTCCATGGTCCAGCTGTGTGCCCCTGAGACTGAACTCTGACCCTGGGTCAGCTCGTCATCTATGAAGGTGACCCCTGGCTCTACGCAACGCCTCTTGTGACCCTAAAAGTGGAACAGGAGAGATTCAGTAACAGTATGTGACGTTAGAATGATAAGGTTCTATCTCCATTCTTGTCAAAATTGAGGTTGTTTTACATAATCTGATCCATTAGGTGTTTATTAATGCCTGTGTGGTGTTATTTTAAAAATGTTGACATTTTTTGTTAGTAATTAATAAAATACAAAGGTTCCATCTCACAAAACATAATGGAATGTAAAAACTTTGACGCTCAATAATTCTGAACTACCCTAAATGGAGATAGAACCATTTCATTCTAAGCTCACGAGTAGGCCTTTGGATCGATGGACTGATTATTGTAACAGTAGGCCTAATAATTAAAATAATAATAATACTACTGTGTAATAATGTTTTTACCATCTCCTTCGTGGCGGGGGTGCGGATGCGTTTCCTGTTGGGCAGGAAGTCATCGTCTTGCTCCTGGTCAGAGATGAGGGAGGCCTGTAGCTTGTCAGACAGTCTGGAGGCCAGCGATTGGCTCTTGGGCTTGCATTCCTCTGGCGGGGACACTGAGACCAGGGTATACAGGAATCTTGAGGTTAATTTCAATACCTTTCTAAGACTTTTTAAAGACCTTGTCAATATTTTTCCAGACCTCACCGCCACTTCGAGCTGTAACCGTTTACATCAGTGACACCTTTAACTTAACAGTTTTAGTTTGCAATAGACTAGACCACTATCATACAACAGAATTTCCGGTTCATCTTTGTTTTTTAATAAAACGAATAAATTCACGAACTTTTACTAAAAGTTTTTAGGACTCAAACTCTTTGGACAGAGTCTAATTCAGAAAAATACCTACAAAATTCAAGACCTCATAAAATCGTGATAAGACTTTTTAATACTTATTATGGGTCTTGATTTTCCCAAAATTGATGTATCAACTTTTAATACTTTTCAAGACACCGCGGATACCCTGATAAAGTACATTGTTCCATCCCAGGATGCATACCTGGGTCAGGGGGACAGGGCGGACAGGGCCGGGCCCCGGCCTCCTCCTCTGTGTCGGTGCTCGTGAGATCCACGATGGGCACCCTGGTGACCTCGCTGTGGCTGGTGAGGTCCACGATGGGCCCCCTGGTGGCCTCGCTGTGGCACACACACTGACACGGGGTGGCGATGGCGGCGGTGGCGGCTGGTTTCTTCTCCTCTGATTGGTTTTTACCGTCAGCGGTGTTGCCGCCGCCCTGTTCAATCTTTTCTGCAAGTACACCAAAAACAAAAACACTGGAATCACCGTCACAAACAACTTGTGGTTTTTAATGGCATAAGGGCACAAACTGCTGTGAGCATTGAAGAAGGAAGGAATTGAACATTGTTGCAAAGCGCAGTAAACAAAAAAAAAAGAAACCGTAGGCTATTTCCGTCATACGCTAATGTTAACGACCCCCAGCGTTAATGTTGTGACACAGAGAAAGGGGCATACGTGAGACCAATGTTGATGATGTATGAGGAGGGCTAATAACCCTGGTTGGTTGAGAAACACTGTCCTAGAGGTTAGAGAGGCGCCCTACACGGTCCTAGAGGTTAGAGAGGCGTCCTACACTGTCCTAGAGGTTAGAGAGGCCGGCCAGCAGTCAGTAGGTGCGACCCCCCTACCACAGGAGGGGGCCGGATGTGAGCTGGAGAGGTTGATGGCTTCATATCTAAGGACCACTCTAACCACTGCTGATGTGCCCTTGAGCAAGGCACTCAACCCCTAACTGATCCAGGAGCGCCGAAGATGGCTGACCCTGTGAACCAGAACTCTGTTCTCCCAGGGCGTGTGTAACCCTCTCTCTGTCTTACAGTAACATGTTCAACAACAACCCTACCATGGGGCGCTTAGGTGGCGTAGCGGGTTAAGCGTTGACCATGTAACCGCAGGGTCCCTGGTTCATATCCTGCATGTCATCCCTCCTCTCTCTCTCACCCATCCTAACTGTCAAATCTCTACTGTATCTGTCAATAAAAATGAAAAATATGAGTGGGACTGTCCCCCCCCCCCCCCCCCGAAAAAAACAAAAAAACAACAGCCCTACCATACTGGGCCTTCTGCCACGCCAGGGAAGAGCAGAGCAGAGCCAGACTCTTCCCGCTGCCAGTAGGACTCTCCAGCAGACAGTGCTGAGCGTTCTTCAGCCCTCGTATGATCTGTGGAGACAACCAGACAGAGCTCAGTCAATGAAGCTTAGAACAGGGTATATACAGGAATCTTGAGGTTCATTTCAATACCTTTCTAAGACTATTTAAAGACCGTGTCAATATTTAATAAAACTAATACATTCACAAACTTTTACTAAAAGTTTTTAGGACTCAAACTCTTTGGACACAGAGTCTAATTCAGAAAAATGTTAAAAGACTTTTTAATACTCATTAAGGGTCTTGATTTTCCCAAAATGTATCAGCTTTTAATATTTTTCAAGACACCGCGGATACCCTGCAGACAAAGCTCAGTCGGTGAAGCTTAGAAAGACCTCCTAACCACAGGAGGTGATACAGACTAGAGCACTAGAGCAAGGCACATAACAGTACAGGGATACAGTGAGTCCACTATCAAACAAGCAGTCCAGGGGAGGCTGGGGGCTGCTGGAGGCAGAAATCGGAGGACATAAAATCAGAGGATGGGCTCATTGTAGTAATGCATGGAGAGGAATCAGGAATGGCATCAAACACACATGGCTCATTCCATTCCATGCATTAAATAAAACAACGGGCTTCCTCCAATTTCTACCTCTACCTCTACCCTGATACCAAATCGTGAGTTTAGAATGATAAGGTTCTATCTCCGTTTAGGGCAGTTCAGAGATATTGAGCGTCAGTTTTTACATTCCATTATGTTTTGTGAGATGGAACCTTTGTATTTTATTAATTACTAACTCAAAAATGTCAACATTTAAAAAAATAACACCACACAGGCATTAATAACTGCCAAATATGAACTCAGGTCTGCAATCAGGAAAGCCAAATCAAATTATGCCACAAAACTGGAACAGCAGATTGCATCAAGCGACACTAGAACTATCTGGAAAAAAATAAAATAAATGACCAACTACAACAAAAGTCCCCCCCCTACAACTGACATTAACACTGACCTCCCGGACAAACTCAATGAGTTCTATGGGAGGTTTGAACAGTCCCCAATTCCACCCTACTCCCCCCCCGACCCCCCCCCCCACCATTTCACATCCAGGAGGCAGAGGTGAGGGCCGTGTTCCGAAAAACGAACAAAAGGAAAGCAGCAGGCCCAGACAGGATCAGTTCTGCTGTCCTGAATGTCTGTGCTGAACAACTGGCTCCAATCTTCACAACAATCTTCAACACCTCCCTCCGCCAATGCACAGTTCCTCAGTGCTTCAAAGACTCCATCATAATCCCAGTACCAAAATCAACCAAGATCTCCAGCCTCAACGACTACAGGCCAATCGCTCTGACATCTGTGGCCATGAAGGCGTATGAGCGCATCGTCCTCTCCTACCTAAAAACCCACACCACCCCCCTGATGGACTCCTATCAATTTGCCTATCGTGCCAATAGATCTGTTGAGGATGCTGTCAATCTAGCCCTCCATCACACACTACTACATCTGGAATCACCCAACACCTACGCCCGCATCCTATTCATTGACTTTAGCTCAGCCTTCAACACAATAGACCCGGTCAATCTCTTCAACAAACTGGTGGACATGAACATTGACCCCTGCATCTGCCACTGGATACAGAGCTTCCTGTGGAAAAGACGACAGTGGGTCAAGATGAACAGCCTTTCATCTCGACCCCTGACCCTCAGCACAGGCGCCCCCCAGGGCTGCGTCCTCTCACCCTGGCTCTTCTCCCTCTACACCATCGGTCACCAACAGGCGGCCCGCGGGCCAGATGCGGCCCACCAAAGCTTTCCATCGGGCCCGCCGAATATTCATGTTTTAACTTTTTTGGGGGGGGGATTTATTTATTTTATTTTATTTTGAAAATGAGGGAAATACCGTTTAGAACATATATCATAGATTCATATAGTTCTTACAATGCAGGAGGAGTCAGACCTACCTCATTCACAAAGCTGCAGCCTTGCTTCTGGTTGGGCACTGAATAGCAGTAGCGAAGCTGAAACTAATGCCCCTCTTTTTTAAATGGAATGCGGCAGACGTAGCGTTATTCTCATGCAAGAATGAGGACAAATTCATAGCTCTCATTTAACATTTCGTTGTATTTTAGTTTTTCACATAGCCTACTCATAGGCCTATTTAACATTTTGTTTTATTTTATTTTTCACTCTTTGTTGCTCTTGTTTAACATTTCGTAACATTAACAGTGACTTAAATAACTAACTTCTCAGTCAGAAAATGAAAAAGATTAACATCACTTAAATTAAAAAAATAGCATGGCAAATGATAGGCCTTCGTTGCCAGAAATGTCGGTCAGTCAAACGTTCAGTCGGTCAGTCAAACGCATCTGTAGCCTATATCAAATAAAACGGTAATAACCAGGTCATTAAATTACACTTTAACAATGAATAAACCATGCAATTTAACATAGCAAAAATAAAATCCTATGTCTGCAATACTCACATTTTGTTAATGAGAGAACTGACATCTCCCCTCTGACGCCAACTTCTTAAAATCAGGCTGGACAGTTGTTAGGCTTATGCGCAAGCAGTCCTCCAAAGACTCGTTTGACAGGCTATTCCTCTCATGCGTCTTGATAGCGTTCATCTTTGAGAACGCATATTCGCAGGTATAAGTTGACCCGAACATAGTGAGCAGTGAGCACATACATAGCCAACGTCTTCAGTGTGCCATAGTCTTGGGGACAAGCCACCCAAAAAGTGCTCACGCTTTCAGCACTATGGAGAGCAGCTTTCATTTCGCTGGAGGCCTGGATGTCAACTAGTTCACTTTGAATTGCGGCTTCGTCCAGCAGCATCACCTCTTTCGCATTAGCGGAGAATTCTCCGCCTGGGCTGATCGTGAATGGGTCACGCACAAACTTGATGATATCCCTGGAAATGCCAAAGTCATCAAATCTGTGAGAGAAATTCTCCCGCAGCTGTGTGATGAAGTCCTTCATACTCTCTGTGACGTCGCTCACACCCACTGTCTTCAATGTTTTGAAGTGCAGCAACTTCCCTGATAACAAATCCTGATTAAAACAAATTAAATTAAATTAAATTGTTCCCAAAGGCATCAAGCCTTTCCACCATATCCAGCACGGATTTTCCTTTCCCTTGTAGTTGCAGATTTAGTGCATTTAAATGTTTGAGATTGTTTGAGATTGTTTATTAAGGTAAGCCCCTTGAGAAGAATCTTCTCATTTTCGAGGGGTCCTCACATATAACAATACAAACATAATAGTAACGCATAACAAATAACAATACAAAGCACCTACACACACACTCACACACACAGCCCGTCATCACTCCACAACCCACCACTACAACCCAACCGCAATAGATGCAACAGTCAGATACATACATAATATAATTATCAGAAGACATCAGAAAGTAGTTGAATTGAGCAACAACAGAGAGCACATTAAAGGAAAATACAAATACAAACAACCTGAAAACTAGCCGGTCCAAACCCCCCACATAATTAATAACATGAGCAGGGCTTTTTTAAATAGGAAAGTAAAGATGATTTAAAGGAGTGAAAGGATGTGATGGACCTTAAAGGGGAAGGGAGATTGTTCCAATCACTAGGGGCCTTGTAGGCAAATGATTTACGACCTATTTTTTTTCGGTATCTGGGAACACAGAAAAAAAGGTTTTGATGTTGTCTGAGTGGATAGGGAGAAAATGTGAAAATATGTCTGCTAAAAATGTAACGTTGCCCATGTATTCTTTGTCTTGAATGATGTGCAGGTGGCCAGCTGCTCCTTGTGATTTGCTCTGCTTCAGAAAATCCACAACCTGACCCCTGAATAGAATAGAACGTTTATTTCACCATATAGAACCAGTAGTAGGCTACGGGATTCTTGTTATTGCTTGTCCTTGGCTTATCAGTTATAATTAATTCCTCATTTCAGTTCCTAGGTTCACATCTAAACAGCATAAAGTTCACAATCTGGTAGTTTACTATACCTGAGTTCAATGAAGCGCTCCAAGGCTTTGCCCTTACTCAGCCAGCGCACGTCACTGTGGAGTAAGAGGTCCTCGTGAATGGCTTCAGATTCCAGCACAAACTTGCGGAACAGGCGATGCTGCGTACTGGAAGTTCGTCTGATGAAGTTAATTATTTTCATTGTTTTGTCCATAACCTCTTTCAGATCCCCACTTAGTTTGGCACACAGCACGCTTTGGTGAATGAGACAGTGAAGTGCATTAATTTTGGGAGCGACATTCTTAATTCTGCTAACCAGACCCCTGTTTCTGCCGACCATGGCAGGAGCACAATCTGTGACGATTAGGTTGACTTTTTCGAATGACAAGCCATGCTTCTTAAATAGCTCCTCCAATTTTCCAAAAACTATCTCACCAGTGGTATTACCTTCCAGCGGAATCAAAGCCAAAAGTTCTTCTTTGAAATCTTTCCCATCAAAATATCTGACAAAAACGCACAACTGGGAAATGTCAGTGTTGTCAGTGGACTTGTCAATAGCCAGGGATATGTGTTGCGCTTCCTTGACCCCATCAAGTACACATCGTTCGACGTCCTCTGCCAAGACGTGGACACGGCGGGTGGTAGTTGTGGTAGACAGAGGTATTTGCTTAACAGAGGCGATTATCCTGTCCATCGATTTGTCGGTGGCAAGTTCCTCCAAAACAGTGACCATGCACTCCTTAAAAACCTCAGCATCAGTAAATGGCTTGTCATGCTTGGAGAGAACCCAGACAGCCCGAAGAGATGCACTAAATACAATAATTATATATATATATATATTAAAGTCCGGCCCCCACAGTGTATGCTTTGAAAAATTCTGGCACTTGGACAAATATAGTTGGTGACCCCCTATACCAACCACCTGATATCTCTCCACAGCTCAGTCACCTTTACGAAATATGCGGATGACACTACCATAATCGGACTCATAACTAATAATAATGAAGACCATTACCGCGAGCAGATAGCCCAAGCAGTCACTTGGTTGGTGCCTCAACAACAACCTCCAGCTCAACTCATCAAAAACACAAGAAATCATCGTAGACTTCAGGCACAGCCCCCCCCCCCCCCCAAAAAAAAACATCAACATCCTTGGAGAACCCATAACCATAACGGACTCCTTCAAATTCCTTGGCACTCACATCAGCAACTCCCTCAAATGGAACACCAACACAGACTTCATCACCAAAAAAGCCCACCAACGACTATTCTTTCTTAGACAGCTCAAGAAATTCAAAGTAAAACAAAAACTCCTCCTTCAGTTCTACACCGCCATCATTGAGAGCATACTCACCTCATCCATCACAGTTTGGTACGGCAGCTCGGACAGTAAATCAAAAAGGAAACTACAGCAAATAGTAAAGAAATCATCCAAGATCATCGGCACCCCTCTCCCATCAGTTGAATCACTGTATCTCAAACGCACCATAAATAGAGCACATAAAATTATCTCTGACCCCTCCCACCCTGCTTACCACCTGTTCCAACTGTTGCCCTCTGGACGGCGCTACCGATCCCAGGCCACCAAAACATCCCGGTTCAAAAACAGTTTTTTCCCCTCTGCCATAAGGACTCTCAATACCTGACTCACTGCACTGTATAAATTGTAAATTGTAAATATGTTCTGTCTTGTCTTGTGGTTATGTGTGTTTCATGTCCATGTAATAGTCATGTAAAATGTGTGTATGTTTTTTGACACTGCTTTTTGAGCTGTACCGAAAACAAATTCCACCGACCTAGGTCGTGTGGTCATTAAACTATTCATTCATCATTCATTCATTCATTCATTCATAAACACCTAATGGATCAGATTATGTAAAAAACTCAATTTTGACAAAAATTTAGATAGAACCTTATAATTCTAACATCACGAAAGGCTAAAAAAAATGATGAGATCAGTGTACAGTGTAGGCCTACATGTAGTGTTGCTTACCGAGTTCATCATGGCCAGTTGGGAAGGATAGGGTTTGCAGGGGAAGCAGATCTTTACCCCACCAATAATCACAGGCGCAGCCATGCTGACTGGCATCTAGTTCCACAGCGCAACTTCTGTAAAGAAGCCACAGCATTGTTGGCACAGGTGGCATTATCATCAACAGCCAAGTAACTTATGCTAGGCAGGTCAAACCCATTTTGAGGATTTCTGGGAAATAACATTTGAACCGTAAAAACATCATGTTTTGGTTTTTAACAATTGTATTTGCATTAAAAAAAACATAAATCTCAAACTCACTCTAAAATCACTTTATCCTTAGAATAAGATATCAGAATCATAATAATGATGTTGAGTTCTCGCTACGCTTCCTGTTCTCTTCCGGCCGGGTCAGTTGCTCATTTTCAATACGACGGTTTTTGTTATTCAAATATTCAGTAATTTTGACAATGGTAAATGGACTGCACTTATTTAGCGCCTTTTTTGCTGCTCCAAAGCGCTTTACAACGGCCTCTCATACACCCATTCACACACCCATTCACACACCAATGGCGGCAAGCTGCTATGCAAGGTGCCTGGCCCGCTCACTGGGAGCAATTTTGGGGTTCAGTGTCTTGCCCAAGGACACTTCGACATGTGGCCAGCCGGGGCTCGAACCGCCGATCTGCCAACCTTGTTAGACGGTGACTCTACCTCCTGCACCACAGCCTCCCCAATATACTGTAGATCAATATAGGCTAGGCCTATATATAGATATATACAGTAAAATTAACAGATTTCAAATATCGGTGCCCATATCATGTTTGTATTATACCACTATATATTATATTACACAGTTAGTTCTGACCAAGTAATTTGATTGGACAACAGGCATTCCATGAGTGCTGAGCCAAATAAATTATTAAATAAACAACCAAATCATTATCTGTTTATCTGCTTATTACTGTTAACTAATAAATGGCGCTTGTAAAACTGTTGTATAAAAGCAATATCACACTCAAGGTCATGCTGTTATACTGAATATCAGAACGGCTGTTATTCAGTCGTAGTTACGAGGCTGCAGGTGTTCTTGCGGTGTAACAGCACTCTGTCTAGTGTGATATTGCTTAAATGTTACTTATTGTATTTTCAAATATTTAAAAAAATATGATATGCATTAAAGGCATTAGGCCTATATCCTGCATGCACAGTGGGAGTATCTTGAATAGTTGCCAACTGACACACACACAATATTTATTTATTTTTCTTTTAAACCACAACATTTTAGCTTTTTAAATCATAATACTGTTTTTTACTATTATTTTTAAATGACTGGACTTTTTAAATAGGCACTACATAAACACTGCTATGTCTGTCTATGTATGTGACCTATGTGTGTTTTTATTAATGTGGAAAATGTATTCTTGAACTGCACTTCTGCCTGTCAAAGGAGAATTTCTGTCACTGTGTGACAGACAATAAAGCAATAAAGCTATCTGGAATCTTGATCTTGAAATCATTGACCTGCATCAGAAGAGGTTAGCTTTGAAGGTTCACGCCATGCAGTGTTGCCATTAGTGTTGTCATTATGTAGAAGCAATACGGTATCTCTGTCCTTTCCCTTCTCCCACATTCTAGCACCTTCTTCTGAACGGCCGTGTGTCTCTGTGTGTCTGTGTGTGTGTGTCTGTCTGTGTGTGTGTCTCTGTGTGTGTGTGTGTGTGTGTGTGTGTGTGTGTCTCTGATTGACGAACGTCTGACGAATAAAAATAAAAAAAATAACTTGGTTGGGGTTTGATGTTAAAATGTTTGTATGATGATGTACGCTGTATAAACTGTGGTATTTTGCATAAGAAACAGAGAGAGAGACGTGTTTTAAATGTGGTATTTTCTTATGAGAAGGAGAGAGGGAGTTGAGTGATAAGGCTGGCTGGCAGATGGAACCTCACTGATAGGAGGGCTGGAGGAGACCTCCTCATAGGCTGGCTGGCTCCGTGAGAGGACTGGACCCGAGATGGGCTGGGTTCTCCCTTGGCTGAGTGCAAGGACTGGACCTAACATGGGGTGGGTTCTGAACAATAACGGTAGCGGTTTGGTCAGGGAGCACAACCCTAACCCCAAACCCCTAACCTCAACCTCTAACCCCAACCCTAATGGGTCAGAACTGGTAGTTGGGCCTAGCCTTCTGGAGTTTTAACTACAACTCAGTATTCATTTTGGTGGCTATTTTAGATTGTCTTAGTTTTTAGACGAAAATGCACATTCGTTTTAGTCACATTTAATCATTTTCATCCTTCTTAGTTTTTATTTTCAAAGATCCATTTATGTATATATATATCTATCTATCTATATATATATGTATATATCTATCTATCTATAGTAGTGTGTGTGAGGAATTCTCCTCTCTCTCTGCTTCCTCCACTGGCCACCAGTGTTCAAGCCTGGCTAATTGTCTACCCTATGTTCAGTCCTGAGCCTTCACCGTATGACGTACCTGTTCTACCTGTGTTCTTCAGTAAAGTACCTACTGTACGTTTTTGGAATATTGCAAACCTTGCCTCCTGCGTTGTATCCACATTTACATTACATTTTTGGCATTTAGCAGACGCCTTATTCCAAAGCGACTTACAATCTGTTACGGTTAGTCAATGTGTTTGGACCCAGATGCAGAGCAGAACAGAATGGAAACGATGCAGGATATGATTCCAAAATAAAGGTACTCTTTATTTGAGTAAACAGTAAATAATAAACCGCACAGTAAGCGATGAAATAAACGGGGAGAAAGCAAGTCTCCTAACAAGGCAAAACAAAGGATTAGCAATAGTCATACGATACTTATCTCCTGGGCATACGAGGAGCAATAAGGCTGCGACAAGACTAAGACAACAAGCACACACACGACGCAACATAAAGTGAACAATCGACACAGAGGGAAAACACAGGGGGAACTAAATAGACCTAGACAATCACTCACAGCTGTTCACAATCACAGACAATTAGGACAGACAGAGAAACACTACACAACATAGGGGGCGCCAACGGGTCGCTCCAAGGTAGAGCGATCCCCAACCTGACAGTATCCCCCCCCGACGAACGGCACCTGCCGTTCACCTGGGTGCCTCAGGATGTAAACGTCGATAGTCCTCGATCAGGGAAGGGTCCAGTATATCCCTCTGAGGCACCCAGGACCGTTCCTCCGGCCCATACCCCTCCCAGTCCACCAAAAACTGAAACCCCCTACCCCTCCGCCGGCAATTCATGACCCTCCTCACCGTGTACACCGTTTGTCCATCAACGATGCGTGGCGGGGGGACAGGGGGGGGTGGTGGGGCCAGGGGGCATGTAAGGAACGGTTTCAGGAGGGACACATGAAAGGTGGGATGAACCCGCATGGATGGTGGAAGTAGCAGTTTATATGCCACCGGGTTCACCCGTCGCACCACCTTGAAGGGTCCCACGAACCGAGGCGCCAGTTTCCTCGACTCAACCCGGAGAGGAAGGTCCCGGGTCGAGAGCCAGACCTTCTGCCCCGGGTGAAAGATCGGGGCTGGGCGACGCCTGCGGTTGGCCTGAAGCTGGGACCGGACCGAAGCCCGCTGAAGCGCCGCCCTCACCCGCCTCCAGGTCCGACGACAGCGACCGACGTGGGCCTGGACGGAGGGCACTTCCGCCTCCTCCTGCTCAGGGAATAGGGGGGGTTGATAGCCATACTGACATTGGAAGGGGGACAGTCCAGTGGAAGAGCAGAGGAGGGTGTTGTGGGCGTACTCCGCCCACGCCAGCCGTCGGCTCCATGTCGCCGGATTGCCGGAGACGTAGCACCTCAGCACGCCCTCCAGGTCCTGGTTGACGCGCTCCGTCTGCCCATTGGATTGAGGATGGAAGCCGGAGGACAGGCTGACGGAGGCGCCGAGGCTGGTAGCGAACGCCTTCCAGAACCTGGAAGCGAACTGGGGCCCCCGATCAGACACCACGTCCTGCGGGAGACCGTGCACCCGAAAGACGTGCTGCACCACCAGGTCGGCCGTCTCTCGGGCTGAGGGGAGTTTGGGGAGAGGTATGAAATGGGCTGCCTTGGAGAATCGGTCCACCACCACCAGGATGGTAGTGAACCCGTCGGAGGGAGGGAGACCCGAGATGAAGTCCAATGAGATGTGGGACCAAGGACGTTTGGGGATGGGGAGAGGTCGGAGGAGCCCTGCTGAGGGCTGACGGGAGGTTTTGCTGCGCGCGCACACCGGACAGGCTGCCACAAAGGCGCGCGTATCCCTCTCCGCTGTGGGCCACCAGAACCTCCTACGAATAAAGTCCAGGGTCCTGGCAGCCCCGGGGTGACCGGTGAGAGACGACGCATGCGCCCATTGAAGCAGCCGTGAGCGCGCGGCCTTGGGGACATAAAGCCTCCCCGGAGGTCCCCCCCCCAGGATCAGGCTCCCGTCTGAGTGCCGTCCTTACCACACTATCAATCCCCCATGACACGGGGGCAACAATGAGGGTCTCTGGGACAATGGGGTGGCTTCTCTCCACTAGGTCCACCGGGTCAAACTGTCGGGAAAGGGCATCTGGCTTAGTGTTCTTAGACCCTGGCCTAAAGGAGATGGAGAAGCGGAAGCGAGTGAAAAACAGCGCCCACCTGGCTTGGCGTGAATTGAGCCGCTTCGCCCCCTGAATGTAGGCCAGGTTTTTGTGGTCGGTCCATACTACAAAGGGCTGCACGGCCCCCTCCAGCCACTGTCTCCACTCCTCCAAGGCTAATTTAATAGCCAAAAGCTCCCGATTCCCTACATCGTAGTTCCGTTCCGCCGATGACAGCCGACGTGAAAAAAAGGCGCATGGGTTCACCTTCCCGTCCTTCACACACCTCTGGGAGAGCACTCCTCCCACCGCTATGTCCGAGGCGTCCACCTCCACCAGAAATGGTATGTCCGAGTCTGGGTGGACTAGGACAGGGGCAGAGGTGAACCGCTGTTTGAGGTCCACGAAGGCGCTCTCCGCCTCCGTGGACCAGACGAAGGTCTGCAGGGTGGTCCTGGTGAGAGCCGTAAGAGGGGCAGCTAGGGCGCTAAAGTTACGGATAAACCGTCTATAAAAGTTCGCAAATCCTAAAAAACGCTGTAGCTGTTTGAGTGAGGAGGGACGGGGCCAGTCTAATACGGCGCTAACTTTAGCAGGATCCATCCGTAAATCCCCCCTTGTCACAATGAAGCCTAAAAACGAAACTGTGTCGGCATGAAAGACACATTTTTCCGCTTTCACAAACAATTGGTTGTGGAGGAGACGCTGGAGGACTTGCCTGATGTTGTTGGTGTTGAGCAATGTCCTTAGAAAAAATAAGAATATCGTCCAGATAGACAAAAACTGAGTGACCGATTAAATCCCGCAGTACATCGTTTACCAGCGCTTGAAACACTGCGGGAGCGTTGGCGAGGCCAAACGGCATAACCAGATATTCGTAATGTCCATTGGGTGTGTTAAAGGCGGTTTTCCATTCATCCCCCTCCCTCATCCTCACCAGATTGTAAGCGTTGCGAAGGTCCAATTTCGTGAACAGTCGCGCCCCCTGCAGCGATTCGAAGGCGGTATCCATCAGAGGAAGGGGGTACCGATTCTTAATTGTAATGTCATTCAGCCCCCGGTAATCAATGCAGGGACGCTGTCCCCCGTCCTTCTTCGCCACGAAGAAGAAGCCTGCGCCAGCCGGCGAGGTGGAGGGACGGATCTGACCCGCGGCCAGTGCCTCCGTGATGTAGTCATTCATGGCGAGAGTCTCCGGGCGAGAAAGAGAAAACAAGCGTCCCCGTGGCGGCAACGTACTCGGTAGAAGGTCGATAGTGCAGTCATAGGGTCTATGAGGGGGTAGCTCCTGGGCCCTAGATTTGCTAAATACCTCCCCCAGGTCCCAATATATCCGGGGCACGCCTGTCAGGTCAGAACTGGGGAGGGGAGCGGGAACAGCGAGACTAGAGGGAGTGGTGTGTGACTTAGGTTGGGATAGGGATAGCAACGGGGATGGGAGAGTAGTGGGTGGGGTAGTGAGGGGGGTGTCATCGTGCACAGTGACAGCGGCTGCTTCCACGGCGAGCCGTCCTGTAGACCAGTCAATATGGGGGTTGAGGGCCGCTAGCCAGGGGTGGCCTAGTACGATAGGGCAATCGGGCGAGGTTACAATAAAAAACTGTATGGTTTCCCAACTACCCCCCCCTACCTGGAGGCGCACCGGCACCGTGCGTTGAGTGATGGTACCCTACCCCAAAGGCCGACCGTCCAGGGCCCGAACTGGGACCGGTTCCTCCAACCTTTCTAAAGGAACCCCCCACCCCCCGGCCAGACCTTCGTCCATCAAATTCCCCGCTGCCCCCGAGTCCACGAGTGCCCGAACCTGACGAATACTGTCCCCCCAGCGCACCTTACATTAAAAAAAGGTTCGTGGGTCGTTAAACCCAGAGGGTAGGTCCCCACCCGCCAGTACCCCTCCCGATACTAGCGGGCTGCCCCGTTTCCCGAGGTCCCTGGGCAGGTGGCATATCGGTGACCCTTGCGCCCGCACCTAAAACAGCGCCGCTCGTCCAGCCGACGCCGTTTCTCCGTGCTGGAGAGATGTGCCGCGCCCAGTTGCATGGCCTCCTCTCCCTCCGTGGTCTCCTCCGGAAACCATCGGGCGGCCTCTCTAGCCGGAGGGGGTTGGGACGGAGCACTCTGTGACGAGCCCTTCTCATGAGCTCGCTCTCGGCGCCGATTGTCCACCTGCACCGAGAGCGCCACTATACCGTCCAACTACTCCGGGAGCTCCCGGAGAGCGAGTTCGTCCTTCATCGCCTCCGAGAGCCCCTGGGCATAGAGTACTACCAGAGCTCTCTCCTCCCAACCCGCCTCCTTAGCCAGGGTGCGGAACTCTATGGAGTAGTCCGCCACCGAGCGATCCCTCTGTCGACAAGCCGTGAGCCGCCGGCCGGCTTCGTGCCCCGATATCACCCGGGAGGTGTCGAATATCTTGCGTAACTCCCGGGTGAAGGCAGTAGCATCGAAACACGCCGGTGACTGGCTCTCCCACTCGGCCGTGGCCCAGGAGAGGGCTCGGCCCGTCAACAGGGTAATGATGTACGCCACCCGGGTCTGCTCGGTGGGGAAGGTCAGGGGCTGCAGACTGAAGATTAGTGAGCATTGGGTCAGGAACTCTCTGCAAGCCTCTGGTCGTCCGTCGTATCGCTCGGGAGGAGGCAGCCGGGGTTCCCGAGTGCTCACTGGAAGAGGAGGAGGTGCCGCAGCTGCCGCTGGTGGAGTAGGGTTGTCCTGGGCGGCCATCAAGTTGTTAATAGAGAGGGTCAGGTGCTGTAGCTGGGCCATCATTGTCTGCTGATTCCTCTCCTGCTGGGCTACCAAAGCCCCCTGGTTAGCTAGCACAGCGCGAAGGTGTTCTGTCTCTGCTGGGTCCATAATGGTCGATTGTTCTGTTACGGTTAGTCAATGTGTTTGGACCCAGATGCAGAGCAGAACAGAATGGAAACGATGCAGGATATGATTCCAAAATAAAGGTACTCTTTATTTGAGTAAACAGTAAATAATAAACCGCACAGTAAGCGATGAAATAAACGGGGAGAAAGCAAGTCTCCTAACAAGGCAAAACAAAGGATTAGCAATAGTCATACGATACTTATCTCCTGGGCATACGAGGAGCAATAAGGCTGCGACAAGACTAAGACAACAAGCACACACACGACGCAACATAAAGTGAACAATCGACACAGAGGGAAAACACAGGGGGAACTAAATAGACCTAGACAATCACTCACAGCTATTCACAATCACAGACCATTAGGACAGACAGAGAAACACTACACAACATAGGGGGCGCCAACGGGTCGCTCCAAGGAATGGAATGGAATGGAATTTATTTGTCATTGCTACAGTACAGGTACCAAACAACGAAATTTAGGAGGGGTGGCTCCCCTGGTGTTAGGAAAGAAAAAAAAAAAAACATTTTAGAAAAAGCATAAAAGCATAAAATCACAAGAAGGTAAGGAGCTGGTTTACATCAATAAAGGCTATGTACACAATCCACTGTACTATACTGCACAGATAGTCAACTAGGGTTGTCATATTGCACAAAAGTATTTTTTCACATTATTTTAAAGTGTCACAGTTTGCAGGCTTGAAAATGTACATGTTTGTGCCTCAGCACTAGCTGCCATACAATCCGTCCGGACTGTCCTGGGCCCAGAACTTAGGCCTTTTCTGTGTTCAGGGCCTTGACGGCCCTGTGGTAGAAGCAGTCCTTCAGTCTGTTTGTCTTAGCGGCCGGGGTCCTGTACCTCCTGTTCGAGGGCAGCTTGACAAAGTGTACGTGCCCAGGGTGGGTCGGGTCCCTGGAGATCTTGGAGGCCCTCCTGAGACAGCGTGTGTTGTACAGCTCCTCCAGAGAGGGGAGGGGGGCGCCGGTGATCTTCTGTGCTGTTCTCACGACTCTCTGTAGCGCGTTTCTCTCTGCTGTTGTGCAGCTGTGGAACCAGTTGGAGATGCCGTAGGTGAGGATGCTCTCCACTGCGCCGTGGTAGAAGGCCACCAGTATCTCCTGCTTGTTGTGTTCTTTCCTGAGGCATCTCAGGGTGTATAGCCGCTGTTGTGCCCTCTTGATGGTGCCTTTTGTGTTGTCCTTCCAGGCCAGGTCATCCCGCATGTGGTGTCCCAGGAATCGGAGGGTTGAGACTCTCTCCACGCTCTCTCCGTCGATGAGCAGGGGCTGGATCTCGGTCTTTTTCCTCCTGAAGTCTACGATGAATTCCTGGGTCTTTGACTTGTTTAGCAGCAGGTTGTTAACCTTGCACAGCTTGCTCAGTTGCTCTACCTCATCCCTGTACGCCGCCTCGTCCCCCCCCGAGATACATCCCACCACGGTGGTGTCGTCTGCAAACTTTACGATGTAGTTGCTGGGGTGGACGGGGGTGAAGTCGTGGGTGTAGAGGTTGTAGAGGATGGGGCTTAGCACGCAGCCCTGGGGGGACCCAGTGCTGAGGCTGAGGGCTGTGGAGGTGTGGGGGCCCACCCGCACCCTCTGGGGGCGGTCGGTCAGGAAGTCCTTGATCCACGCACATATAGAGTGTGATAGACCCAGGTCTAGTAGTTTGGTCACTAGCCTGTCTGGAAGGATGGTGTTGAAGGCGGAGCTGAAGTCCACGAAGAGCAGTCTCGCGTAGCTGTTTCCCCTCTCCAGGTGGGATAGAGTGGCGTGGAGAGTCGTCGCTATGGCGTCCTCTGTGGACCTGTGGGCTCTGTAGGCGAACTGGTATGGATCCAGGTTGGGCGGGAGGCGTGTGAGTATGTGGGCCCGGACTAGTTTCTCGAAGCACTTCATGATGATTGGTGTGAGTGCCACCGGGCGGTAGTCGTTTAGGCAGCTCACCGTGCTTTTCTTCGGGACTGGGATGATAGTTGAGGTTTTCAGGCAGGGTGGGACGGTGGCCTGGGACAGGGACTGGTTAAAGATGTTGGTGAAAACCCCGGCCAGCTGGTCGGCGCAGTCTCTCAGCACCCGTCCCAGGACGCCATCCGGCCCCGAGGCTTTCCTGGGGTCCACCGCCTTCAGTACGCGTCTCACCTCATGCTCTGTGAGGGTGAAGCTGCTGAGAGCTGGAGAGAGTGGTGTTTGTGTTGTGGTTACCTCCGTTCGCCCCTCGTCGAACCGGGCGTAGAAGGTGTTCAGCTTTCCCGCCAGCAGGGGGTCGTCCTCTGCGGCTGTGAGCCTGTTGGCTCTGAAGTTTGTCATCTGCTGAACCCCCTGCCACATCCGCCTGGAGTCGTTGCTCAGGAGGCATTCCTCAATCTTCTCTCTGTGCTCTGCCTTGGCCGCTTTGATGCCGCGCTTTAGGTTGGCCCTGGTGGAGCTGTACAGCGGTGTGCGCTTCCCTGCGAAGAAGGCGTTGTCCCTCTCATTTATCAGTTTTTGGACCTTCCCAGTCATCCATGGCTTCGTTTTGGGGTAGACCCGGACCCGTTTGTCCACGGTGACTGAGTTGGTGCAGTTCACTATGTGGTTCAGAACCGACGACGTGTACTGTTCCAGGTCCTCATGCTCATATTCCTGCCATAGGGTGTCATTTAGGCAGATCTGCAGTGGAGCGGACCCTTCTGGCCAGGTTCTGACAGTCTTAGTGGTGGTGGGAGCACTTTTCCCCATTGTGGTACCCAAGGTAGAGCGATCCCCAACCTGACAACAATCGATACATTTGACTAAGCAAATCATGTCGTAGCAAGAAGAGTAATCTAGCTCAGGCCAGGGGCCATTGGCAGTCGTCGTGATGGAAGAAGAAAAACATTTATAGACACTGGAGAAACAGTACAAGGGGGGAAGTAGAAATCTTAGGAGACACAGTATAGGGGGAATAATAATAATGATAACGTTGTTGTTGTTATTATTATTTAGCAGTCTGCCCATGGAGCTCCTCCTT
Organism: Nansenia antarctica; assembly: GCF_963989245.1. Taxonomy (NCBI): domain Eukaryota; kingdom Metazoa; phylum Chordata; class Actinopteri; order Argentiniformes; family Microstomatidae; genus Nansenia; species Nansenia antarctica. The sequence goes on along the minus strand of NC_137679.1, from coordinate 17,729,681 downwards.
GAGGCTCCGCCCCCACAGTGAACTCAGGTGACCAATCAACAGGCTGCTCTTTATGACCATGTTTATATACCTTGTTGCTAAGTTATTATAGTGACAGTACACCTCAGGTGGTGTTGAGGATGAAAATGACAGTTGCGTGACATATACCCACACACACACACACATGTGACAAACACAAACACACACACACACGTGACATTGTTGTCGTTTATTGTTCTTCTTTGCAATTTATGGTGTCACATTCAAATTTTGTCGGGTAAATAAAAAAAGAATCTGCTGTTTCTTGTGGTTTGGGGGTTCCTCTTCAACATACAGGAGGGTGCCCTGTGATATCCCTTCAGAATTTTCAGATATTAACCCCTTCATGCCCAAAATGCCCAAATCCCAGAAAAATAGGTATTTATCCAACCAACAAGAAACAGCAGAGAAAAAAACGTTTACCCAACAAAACAAGGTTCTTCAGAAAAGCAGGCTTTGGCTCCCGGACTAATAGCTTCCTGGTTCAGAACCAACAACCTGTCCTTCTCTTCTTCTTCTTGTTTGGAGCTCTGGAGGTGCTGTAGCTGGGCCCTGGAGGTGCTGTAGCTGTTTAAAGACCAGGTTCTGATAGGTCCAGATAGGCTGGCAGGCTGAGTGGGAGGACTGGACCTGAGATCTGATGGCTTCTCCCATCTGGACCTGAGATCTGATGGGTTCTCCCATCTGGACCTTAGATGGGCTGTGTTCTCCCATCTGGACCTTAGATGGGCTGTGTTCTCCCATCTGGATCTGAGATGGGCTGTGTTCTCCCATCTGGACCTTAGATGGGCTGTGTTCTCCCATCTGGACCTTAGATGGGCTGTGTTCTCCCATCTGGACCGTAGATAGGCTGTGTTCTCCCATCTGGACCTTAGATGGGCTGTGTTCTCCCATCTGGACCTTAGATGGGCTGTGTTCTCCATTCTGGACCTTAGATGGGCTGTGTTCTCCCACCTGGACCTTAGATGGGCTGGGTTCTCCCTTGGCTGCATGGGTGGACTGCACCTGACATCTGATGGGTTCTCCGATCTGGACCTTAGATGGGCTGGGTTTTCCCATCTGGGCCTGAGATGGGTTGGGTTCTCGCAGGGCTGCATGGGTGGGCTGGACCCGAGATGAGGTGGGCTTTGTCTGGAGGTCCTGTGCCAGGTCTCCCACGTACCTGGTGACGAGTCGGGGGAAGCCCCAGAGCCGATGGCTGTTTTTCCTTCGGACGTTTGACTCCAGCTTCTCTCTGGTCTCCTGGGAGACGAAGGGGATGGAAGCAGCCGGCAGGAACACCATGAAGGGCTTTCTCTCCGTTGCCGTGGCGACAGTCTGGCACAGGGATTTGGCACGTGGGCAGAAGACCAGGGGTCCTATCCTGACGGTAGACGTCTTGGCCAGAGGGTGCATGAACGCGTGGCGGGGGCATCGGAGTCTGGCGGGGAGGAGCATCCTGATGATGCAGATCATCCGTACTGCCTGCCTCCAGCGACGCAACGCAGAACTCTGGCTGGACTCCATCGGGCCCATGGGGGGTTGCTGGGCCTCTGGGGGGCAATGCCTCCACTGCACGTCCTCCCCATTTGGTCTGGGGGTAGGGCTTCGGTCAGGGTTTGTCGAGGGCGTCTGGGAGCGGGAGCAGGACCTGGACGACTGATCAGAGATGGAGGGGCAACTGGAGCTAGTAGAGGAGGAGTCAGGGTACAGAGTATCCATCCGGTCCAGTGTCTTGTCCACTAGCTGCAGGCGGTGGGTGTAGAGCGGAGTGTCCTCCTTGGGCTCCTTCAGCTTCTCTCTGGGGTGAGATGGGGCAGCTTCTCCCATCTGGACATGAGATGGGCTGGGTTCTCCCATGGCTGCGTGGATGGGCTGGACCTGAGATGAGGTGGGCTTTATCTGGAAGTCCTGTAGTTGTTTAAAGACCAGGTTCCGCTCCATGCGCCACCGATCTTCCTGGTTCATGAACATCACTCTGTCCGTCCGCCTGGGGCCCTGGGAGGGGGAGGTGTCACCAGTATCACATGGCTGGGGCAGGGTGGGGCATCGGAGTCTGGCGGGGAGGAGCATCCTGATGATGCAGATCATCCGTACTGCCTGCCTCCAGCGACGCAACGCAGAACTCTGGCTGGACTCCAGGGGGCCCATGGGGGGTTGCTGGGCCTCTGGGGGGCAATGCCTCCACTGCACGTCCTCCCCATCTGGCCTGGGGGTAGGGCTTCGGTCAGGGCTTGTAGAGGGCGTCTGGGAGCAGGACCTGGAAGACTGCTCAGAGATGGAGGGGCAACTGGAGCCAGTAGAGGAGGAGTCATGGTACAGAGTATCCATCCGGTCCAGCGTCTTGTCCACTAGCTGCAGGCGGTGGGTGTAGAGCGGAGTGTCCTCCTTGGGCTCCGTCAGCTTCTCTCTGGGGTGGGATGGGGTAGCTTCTCCCATCTGGACCTGAGATGGGCTGGGTTCTCCCATGGCTGCGTGGGTGGGCTGGACCTGAGATGAGGTGGGCTTTATCTGGAGGTGCTGTAGTTGTTTAAAGACCAGGTTCCGCTCCATGCGCCACCGATCTTCCTGGTTCATGAAGATCACTCTGTCCGTCCGCCTGGGGCCCTGAGAGGGGGAGGTGTCACCAGTATCACATGGCTGGGGCAGGGTGGTCGTGTTCCGATCAATGTCAGGGGTTGTTATCAGGTGGCTGGCAGTCACACACAGGGATTTGGCACGTGGGCAGAAGACCAGGGGTCCTATCCTGACGGCAGACGTCTTGGCCAGAGGGTGCGTGACCGCGTGGCGGGGGCATCGGAGTCTGGCGGGAAGGAGCATCCTGATGATGCAGATCATCCGTACTGCCTGCCTCCAGCGACGCAACGCAGAACTCTGGCTGGACTCCAGGGGGCGCCTGGGGGGTTGCTGGGCCTCTGGGGGGCAATGCCACCACTGCACGTCCTCCCCATCTGGTCTGGGGGTAGGGCTTCGGTCAGGGCTTGTAGAGGGCGTCCGGGAGCAGGACCTGGACGACTGCTCAGAGAGGGAGGGGCAACTGGAGCGAGTAGAGGAGGAGTCAGGGTACAGAGTATCCATCCCTAACTCCAGGCGGTCCAGCGTCTTGTCCCAGTCATCCTTGAGCTCCTTCAGCTTCTCTCTGCAGGAGGACACAGACAGGGCTCTCATTCAGGCTAACTGTTACTGTTATTATCAAACCTTTTTCATTTAGCTATGAAATATGACATATCATCAATTGATGGAACTTACTTGTGTGTCTCATTGATGATGTCCTCCTGTTCAAACACAAACATGGGAGGGTAAGGATTAGCCTTTAAAATACACAAAGCACACATCCCTCACACACATCCCTCACAGCCTTAACACACAGCTCTAACACACATCCCTAACAGCTCTAACACACATCCCTCACAGCCTTAACACACAGCTCTAACACACATCCCTCACAGCCCTAACACACAGCTCTATTACAGGCCTAAAACATTCCTAACACACAGCCCTATAACATAGCCCTAACACAGCCCTAACATCCAACCGTAACATACAGTCCTAACACTGAGGCCAGCCCCAACACTGAGGCCAGCAGTGCTTTCCCACGCTAATTCCATTGCGCAACAATAATATTAACGCAGCTTTACCTCTCTTGCCGGCCGCGCGGTGGCATCTTTCCACAGGTGGATCAGCCAGGTAAGGAGCAGCAGGAGCGTGGAGAGGACAAACACCCCGAGCTGGACATTGATGACCGCATCTCCACCAAGTTCCGATGTCGACTCCAGGAGATGCATGCGGTAGCGCAAGTGCTTGTTTGTTGGGGCTAACATGACTGGCGACTGGTGACTGGCACCTGGCACCACGAAGCGTCGGAAGCGCTGTCTGGGGGTAGGGCTTCGGTCAGGGCTTGTAGAGGGCGTCTGAAAGCAGGACCTGGACGACTGCTCAGAGAGGGAGGGGCAACTGGAGCCAGTAGAGGAGGAGTCAGGGTACAGAGTATCCATCCGGTCCAGCGTCTTGCCCCAGTCATCCTTGAGCTCCTTCAGCTTCTCTCTGCAGGAGGACACAGACAGGGCTCTCATTCAGGCTAACTGTTACTGTTATTATCAAACCTTTTTCATTTAGCTATGAAATATGACAAATCATAATTGATCTGAACTTACTTGAGTGTCTCATTGATAATGTCCTCCTGTTCAAACACAAACATGGGAGGGTAAGGATTAGCCTTTGAAATACACAAAGCACACATCCCTCACACACATCCCTCACACACATCCCTCACAGCCTTAACACACATCTCTAACACACATCCCTAACAGCCTTAACACACATCCCTAACAGCCTTAACACACATCTCTAACACACATCCCTCACAGCCTTAACACACATCTCTAACACACATCCCTCACAGCCTTAAAACACATCTCTAACACACATCCCTCACAGCCATAACACACATCCCTCACAGCCATAACACACAGCCCTAACAGCCTTAACACACATCCCTCACACACATCCCTCACAGCCTTAACACACATCCCTCACACACATCCCTCACAGCCTTAACACACAGCTCTAACAGCCCGAACACACAGCTCTAATAGAGGCCTAAAACAGCCCTAACACTGAGCCCAGCCCCAACACTGAGCCCAGACCTAACACTGAGCCCAACCCCAACACTGAGCCCAGCCCCAACACTGAGGCCAGCAGTGCTTTCCAACGCTAATTCCATTGCGCAACAATGAATGAATGAAAGCTTTATTTCGAACATGTGTAAAAAGAAATAGTTATAACAACAAAAGACAAAACAAAAACAAGAAAAAACAAAAACAAGAAACACTATTTACTTAACATTTCGAAGGAGTAGGAAGAAGCATAAGCTTATTTAATCCTGCCCCTTCTCCAATACTCAGAGATTAATCATTAATAATCTGCAGTTGACTTCAATATTAATATAATATATATATTTTAAATTAAATCAAATTTATTTACATATTTACCAACAATAGAAAACAGATCATGTAAATAAACAAATAATCTGTGAAAACAACTGGTGACTATCAAAGCCCTTCTTCCTCCTCGTACCTGGTGAAAACCATGTTTTTATAAGCGGTACAATAATATTAACGCAGCTTTACCTCTCTCTCATCTCTCCACAGGTGGATCAGCCAGGCAAGGAGCAGCAGCAGGAGCGTGGAGAGGACAAACACCCCGAGCTGGACATCGAAGCGCACATGTTTCTGGTCTAGCAGCTGTTTAGACATTATAACACATTAGGGAAATCTATCCATAGATTAGCCTACACTGTGTACGTGTGTACACTTCCATAGACAAAGCGTTTATGAATGTTGTTGATGATTGGCATACCTCTTATGCATTAAATTGTTATGACGTCATAATAATGTCAAGAGATTGCGTCATAATGAAGGGTTACCATGACCCTGATGCAGTGAACAGAGGGAGCTCTTTCATCCTTTTACACAGAGCTCAACTTTAAATAAAATTGCTGCAGCATGAACCAAGTCTGAAATGTGAAAACGATGGAATCAAACATATTGACTTATCCCATATAACACGTCTTAATTTAATTAATAACACCCACAGCTGGAACTGAATGACAGATTCACTCAAACTATGAGTGACGGACTCGCATCTCAAAACAATCTGGCCCGTGGCTGCCGCGCTTGTTGTATAGGCTCAACACATCAACACATGGCTAATTTAAATATTTACTATATTTATAAACTTGACTATATTTACTATATTTATAAACGTTCACTAACATCAACCAAACTTCCTTGGAAGTATTAAGAGAACGGACACAACGCGGAAATGTAACCAATTAAATATATGTATTTGTGTACACAGCTTTTAACGAGGTAATGACGTCAAAACCCGCTAACATAGCTTGACATGCTGAACGACGCCAGGGTTATTGCTTTTTATTTTTATTTTACCAGGCGAGACAATTAAGAACAACATTCTTATTTACAATGCCGGCCTGCAATAAGGGAAAAGGGGAGGGGGCCTGAAAGATAAAACATGTTAAAAACAAAGCACAATAAGCATTAAACACAGGCATGTAACACAAACAATACAACAAAAGCACTAACGGACATCAACAATGGAACACAACAGTAAGCACAAAAAGCAGACAGGCAACACAAGACAACACAATACAACAAAACGCACTGGGACACAGCCAAGCAAACACAACAATACAGCAATAAGCACTGAGACACAGTCAGGAAAGACAATAATACAACAATAAGCGCTGGGACACGACCAATCAACACAGCGATACAACATAGACACTAAGACAGCCAGTAAACAAACCAATACAACGATACACACTGAGACACAGTCAAGCAAACATAAATACGGTACAACAATAACCACTGAGACACAGCCACCAAATACAACAACAGCAATAAGCACTTACGAAACAGGCCAACAAACATTAGAACACTTAAAAGCAGAGAATGAGCAGACATGAGCGTATGGGGGCATAAAAACAAGTGCAGGTGGACAGAGGGGGTGTGTAAAGGGAATGAATACAAGTGCTTCCCTACAGAGAAGAGAAGCATGTGCAGGAATCAGTGAGGGTGTCTGAAATAGTGAGTCTGAAGGCAGAGAGGGAGATGAGTTTATCCAGTTTGAGGTTTTTTTGCAGAGCATTCCAGTCAGAGGGGGCAGCAAACTGGAATGATGCACGGCCAAGGGAAGTGAATGAATGAATGAATGAATGAATGAATGAATGAATGAATGAATGGTCTTTATTGTCATTAATATACAGAGGTGTCAAAAGTATTCACATTCATTACTCAAGTAGAAGTATAGATACTATGGTTTAAAAAGACTTCTGTAGAAGTTGAAGTATCAACTCAAGCTTTTTACTCAAGTAAAAGTATAAAAGTACTGGTTTCAAAACTACTTAAAGTATAAAAGTAAAAGTAATGTAAGGGGAAAAAAATGCCATTAAGGACAAAAGCTTAGGCCATGCCACAGGGGCCTATAGTGCACTACCCCACCTCCCCCCCAAAAAACATTTTTCTAAAGGCCATAATGACTTATGTTATTATTAAAATGTTAATGTTGAAAAATTTGGGATGCACTTGTTTCAGACGCATTTATGCCCATTGAAAATGAACACATTTTAGTACAATGCAAATACATTAAAGAACCATATATGTGTACTACTGAGCATTAACATGTGAACACGGAAGATATGATGACTAGTTGCCTAAGTATTGTAATGGTGCAAAAAAGTCAAACGTCAAAAGTCAAACGTCAAAAGTCAAAGGTCAATAGCCTTTATTGGAACTGTCAGGGCAAAACCATACAAACCATAACATAGTAGTGATTCAATATTTCCTGAAAAAACACACACATACACACAATCTACATCAGCATCAGAGTTACCAATAAGCTTTGTTCAGCCGCAAAAGCAGCAGGTTCTCAAAGTTCTTTGAGCCAATGCATGCTCTTTTTGGCCTGAAGATCAGCCCTGTGACACTAAACAGTCTTTCACAGGCTGCTGAGGCAGGGAGTCCCGTATTAAGTTTGAGTGATAGCTGGCACACAGCTGGGAAGGTCTTCAGTACCTCTACTGTGTCTCCTGGGCACCCCAGGTACGCATCCAACTGCTGGGACGTTTCAAGAGGGCCGGTCTTCTTCAAGGAGGAAAAGAAGTCCTCTTCCTCAGACGATTGGGAGCCCTCACTGAAGTGTTTCTCGGCCTGACAGTCCAAGTGGCTTCTGATATAGTGAAGGCCTGTGGAATAAAAAACAAAAATCATGACAATTTAGACTATATGAAATAATAAATAATTTATAATTATTTATGGCAGTATTGTAACTGTGTATTGGATAGTGTTGTGTGTGTGCGTGTGTCATTAAATGTAATTTCAAACTAATTTCACTGTCTTCATAGAAATTACACTAAGCGGAAGTGAGACACTTACCAAGTTTGAGGATATTTTCGTCACTTGTCCAACAGGTCTTACATTTGGGAACTAGAATGGCTGCGGCTATCAGTTCTGGATCTGCAAGCATCTCTCCGAAGCGTTTCTCAAGGCCTGAAAGAAGTGCAGCAATCAAAGGCTCACAGAACTTGGAGGCGACTTGAAGGTGCTGTAGCTTGGTCCTTAGCAGAGTTATGGTGGGGACCAACCATCCCATCTGCACACTGGTTTCTCCCTGAAGAACATCCAGTGCCTTTGCAACTGGGCTCATTGTCTTCGCATATTCTGCAACAAATGCAAGTTCCACTGGAGTAAACCTGTACAAAGAAGAAGAGAAAAACACAACATGGAACATTAAGTCTACTTGATGTAGCACCTTCAACTGGAGGAACTGATCATTAAAAAGGAAAAATATTGTCATCTGAGACTTTTAGAAATGAAGTTGTGTTGCTACAAATCACATTCATAGTAAATATGGGGACTGCATATTGGCATAGTGCATACGTGTTCTACAGTATTCCAAGTATAACACTGTGACTTAATCTATTGTTAATCACTTCATTAACTGTAAGGCAGAAAAACAAGCACTTACTTGGGTGTATCTAGTTCACTGCAGACAGCTGCAAGGGCTCCCTCGCCTTGTTCTCGTGTTATCCTCACTATTCTTTCTACGGCTGAGAAGAGTGAATTCCACCTTGTAGCAACAGGCCTTACGAGTTGGAGTTTGCAGTGGTCTTCAATTACTTCAGATGCGGTGGTTGATCTTGAACTTTTATTCCACAGGCTAGAGCATTTGGCAAATGTGGACCTTGACACACGCTTGTACAGTGGGTTGACCTCTGCTTTTGAAGCATCAACTGTGGACACTAAATTGAGGAGGTGGCAGGCGCAGCGATGGTGCTTGGGTAGCTGGTATTCTAAGTAGTCATCTTCTTCCAACAGGGCTCCGGCATCAACAAATTCAACACCCTCAAGGCTTTCCTCTTCTTCATCGTTATCATCATTTTGGCCACCATCATCCTCTTCTCCATCACCCTCTCCTACAGGTTCAGCATTGTTGTTCTCGTCAGTCTGCCCATAAACTCTGAAGGCTTTCAGGAAGTTTGATCCGTTGTCAGTTGTAGTGCGAACGATCTTCTCTCTGACATTGAATTCTGTGTGAATATCATTTAGGGCACCAGCCAGGGCAGAAAAGGTATGTGACCCTTTAAGTTGCTTGCATGCCAGGGCAGCACAGGATCTCTGCATGGTCTGGGGGTTAAACCAGTGCGCAGTGACACCAATGAAACCGCGACGGTGTGCCGTCCAGCAGTCTGTTGTTGTTGCTATGAACTCAATTTCACTAAGGGCAGCTTTCAGTTTTCTTTTCATTTCAACAGAGGCCTTTGTGACTTTGTTAACAACAGTATTACGTGTCATGACATTTGTATTTGGCTGAAGATGTTGCACAAGCTCAATGAAGCCCTGTTGCTGAACAATGTGTGGTGGGTGCAAGCCTTGGACAATGAATTTGAGGACTACTTCATCCACACTTGCCTGGGACACTCTTCGAGCCTCCCACAGCTTGGTTTGTTTGGAGGGTGGGGTCAAAGAACCTTCAGTGGATGACTTCCTTTTGAGGGCTGTTGAAGAAAGTTGCGTGTACCTCTCTAGACGAGTGGGGTGTTTCTTCTGTGGAGAAAATGAATGCACAGGCACAGATTGAGATTCATATTATTTCTCTCAAACCACAAGCTGAGACTATCTAGGACTTCCGCTGTATTAAATGTCACGCTGGAAGTTCATGAATGGAGGTCAGACTACAAGTTAGGGAGCAGTTTCACTGGTCTATGCAATTATGTTGAGCAGACCAGAATATTGCCACTTAAAGCTGTTTTAGGACCACAAGCAGCTGCTGGCATGACTGAAAAGTAACATTATTGTTAATGGCACACACCGCGCACATTTCTTCTCCCGTGGGAACATAATTAACTCTTTACAGCAACAAACACGGTAAAACTCCGACCTCAACACATGAAGGATTACAAATGAAACATTGAATCATAGCCTACTGTTAGCAAGCAAACCATGGCATGTTCTTAGCCATAGCAAACATTGCAAATTTACCATTAGTACGTTACTAGGTTACTACAAAATGTCGACTGATAATAACAAACTTTCAGCTTACCTCAATATGCTTTTTCAAATTAGACGGTGAGTTTTTGAAGGCCATTAGCTCGTGGTACTTGGGTGCGCAGAGCTTGCAGCGCATTCGAAAGGAGTTGTTTTTGCATACAACCATTTCAAAAAATTCTTCCAGGTACGGCCAGGGATGGAGAAGGGTTGGCTGATCTTCCTGGCTATCAACCTGGTTGATGCTGGTGCTTGGTTGGGACATTTCGCTGTTATTTTGAGTCTCTGGCACGATCACTGACATCTTTGGCTACATACATCTGCTTTCCTTGCTGGAGTGATTTGTGTCATGTGCAGCAGATGGAATGCATCTCGTACAAACCAATAGGGTGTCGGAATGGTATAATGTTTATACTTCTCATCCAACCACAATCAAATTCACTCTATCCGGATTGCGCGACTTATCTGGATAGGTTTTTTTTGTGTGTTTTTTTTAACGATGAAAAGCTGTAATGAAAACAAGCTGAAATGAAATAGGAGTAACGAGGCTATTTTTAAAATGTAAGGAGTAGAAAGTACAGATAATTGCGTGAAAATGTAAGGAGTAGAAGTAAAAAGTCGGCTGAAAAATAATTACTCCAGTAAAGTATAGATACCCAAAATGTCTACTTAAGTAAGGTAACGAAGTATTTGTACTTCGTTACTTGACACCTCTGAACATGACTGACCTGATGCCTCTCTTTAGCTGAGGCAGGGCTGAAGGAGGCTGACCTCTGGGATCCATTTTTTGTAAGCCTGTGCCCACTGCAGCCTTGGCTTTCTGTACTTGGCTGACAGAAGTAGAACACGATGTGACCTTCTGCTGTTGTAGCCTGCCTCAAGGTTCAATGCATTGTGCTTCTGAGATGCTTTTCTGCTCACCACAATTGTACAGAGTGGTTAGCTGACTGACCCTAGCCTTTCTGTCAGCTCGAACCAGTCTGGCCATTCTCCATTGACCTCTCTCATCAACAAGGTGTTTCCGTCCGCCCTCCATAGCTCACTGGATGATTTTTGTTTATTGTATCATTCTCAGTGAACTCTTGAGCCAGTTGTGCGCGAAATTCCCACGAGATCAGCAGTTTTAGACATACTCAAATCAGCCTGTCTGGCACCAACAATCATGCCACGGTCAAAATCACTGAGAGATCACATTTTTTGCCCATTTTGATTGTTGATGTGAACATTACCTGAAGCTGCTGGCATTGCACTGGCATTGCACTGATGCTACACGTTTCGCTGATTAGATAATTGCATGAATGAGAAGGTGTATAGGTGTTCCTAATAAAGTGTTTCAGTATACTGTGTAAGTAGTAAATTAGAGAATGATATAAGTGATCAGTTTGAAGAAAAAACTGTCTGAATGCAAGAATATTGTCAGACTCGGTTCCTTGGAGATTACTCTTTAGATAGATATTGATATGCACGCAGACTCGAGTTCACCATTGCAACAACTGGAGCTTTATAACACGTCACATCCAATATCTGGGATGGTGGGCTAATAGCGCCCCCTGCAGGCTACAATCGGTACACCTAATGCTTTTAATGACATGGTATCCTCCTGTATATTGTGTAAATCACCATTACATTTGATCTGTAGCTCTCCGCTTGCTGAAGTATTGAACGTCGCAACAAAAACAAAATATATTACACATACCCATAGAGAATAAATGGGAAAAGTTAGCATTATCCAGAGAATGAACGGGAAAATGCTTGTCAGCTCTAGGTTGGGGATGTAGCTCAGTGTTAGAGAGCGAGGTTCATTAGTGGTGTCCAATCATATCGCCAAATGCTTTAGTGGTGTCCAATCATGTCGCCCAAATGCTTTAGTAGTGGTGCACGTCATGCAAACAACTCGGCATGAAATTTCGAACTGTCAGTCCATCGGTTTTGTCATCTTCAGCTTCACTGCATCCGTTTATGGTAAGTCCAGATACTGAGCTTGGCTTTATAAATTGTTTTTATAAACGGAATTGTTAATATAAATTAATACGGTGTTGTCAGTTCATAGCAACACTTTGCACCTCTCGTTTTTGACTACGGACAGACGCGGCTAGTTCTATGTTGAACACTCACGTTCGCAGAAAAATGTATTCAATTATATTGAATATTATATATGTAATACATATCCTGCTGAATTAATGCTGTGTTGTTTAATCCATTCATAGCAACACACTCAACGTTCGCTGTGTATGAGACCGATACGAGCGAGTGCAAGGTAAACTCGCTTTTCGATCACTAAGAATGTGTCACTAAAGTCACTAAAAACAAATGAATGTGCAATAATACTATGTGCAATATGACAACCCTCGGGTACATAAGGTTCAGAGTTAGGAAATGTGTTACGGCTGGGCCGTCACACACGCCCTCCCCCGCCCCCACAGCTCGAGCACCCGCCCCCACAACTCGAGCACAGCGTGCTCTCCGCCGCAGGTGAAGCTCGTTCCCGGTGATTGGAGGGTTATCCAGCCACAGTCAAACCAACACACCTGTCTCCACTCCCAATTAACCCTCTGGCTACATCTACCCTGGACTCCCTTCATTCATCGTCAGTTCTTCCCTAAGAATGACCTGGCAAGTATCCGCTGTGATTAGTTATGAACTTTGCTCTTGTGCCTATTCTTGTGATTCGTTGATATCTTATGTACTGGCCTACCGTGGAGACTTACCCTGCTTTCCTGTTCCTCCACAGCCCATGCCAACCACTACCGCCATCCCGCCAGGTTGAAACCCCCAGCCCGCCAGGCTGAAACCTCCGGACTCATCATCTGTGTTTCCACCCACCTGCACTGTAAATCAATACCCTACGGGGCTAACACTGTATTCTGCCTCCGGTGTCGTGTCCTTGAGCTCCCTCGCCCCCGTGTCATAACAGAAGAACTGACCATGCAATTGGGCTCAGACGACACGAAGGACCGGGCACCATCTCCCACCCCTGGATCCGGTCCGACGGCTATCCAGATCCTCGTTGTACACACTCACCTCCTCCAGGCGGCCGCTACAGCGTGCCAGGCCCTGAACACTCGCATGACAACCCAGGAGGCTAACCAGGAGCACCGCGCCACCCAGATGCAGCACCTCATCTCTACGACCCAAGCGCTTACAGCACAGGTGGCCGCGCTCGCAGCCTTTGCCCCCCCCCCTGCTCTCCCTGACCCTGCCCAGCTACCGGCACCACCTACTGGACAGCCACGGGAGCCCCACCTAGCCAGCCCCCGCCCCTTCGACGGAGCCTTCGCCCAGTTCCGAGGCTTCATCCTCCAGTGCGAGTTGGTGTTCTCGCATCAGCCCAGCCAGTTCTGGTCGCCGGCAGCCCGGGTGGCGTTCATCACCAACCTCACCACCGGCGACGCCCTGAATTGGGTCCAGGCCACCCTCTGCGCCCGCCCTGACCTGTTCGGTGACTACGCTACCTTCCTCACGGAGTTCAAGAGGGTTTTCGACCACCCCACTGCAGGACAGGAGGTCGGGGCGCGACTGATGTCACTCCACCAGGGGAACCGGACCGCGGCGGCCTACTCTACCGAGTTTCGCACCCTGGCAGCCGGAAGCGGATGGAATGACAGGGCACTGCGATCTGCTTTCCGCCAGGGGCTGAGTGAGGCCATCAAGGACGAGCTCGTCCGGGACAGACCCGCCGCCCTGGACGAACTAGTGGCCCTAGCCATCGACGTTGACGAGCGCTCCCGGGAGCGTCGGAGAGAGAGAGGGCGCTACCAGACCAGCTCGCCACGCCCCCAGGACCCTATCGTCACAGCCAACCCCTCCTCCGCACGGGAGTCGACCTACACCCCATGCACTGGCGAGGAGCCGATGCAGCTTGGTCGAGCCCGCCTCACCACGGCGGAGAAGGAGAGGAGAAGGGCCCAGGGCCTGTGCCTCTACTGTGGAGAGAAGGGACACCTCCGTGACACCTGCCCGTCCCTATCAAAAGGGCAGGCTCACCCGAAGGGGGAATCCGGGTGAGCCGTGTCTCTCAATCCCCACCTACCACCAGCCCAGCCAGGTTCTCTGTCACCCTCTCCTGGCAGGGGCAGAACCTCACGGTCGAGGCCATTATTGACTCGGGAGCAGACGAGAACTTTATGGACGCCCAGCTGGCCCGCTCAGCTGCCGTTCCCCTCGTTGCCCTCGAGACCCCCCTCTCCGTCTCAGCCCTAGACGGACACAGCCTGGGGCCTCTCACCCACCGCTCTACACCCCTCTCCTTGACCGTCTCTGGGAACCATGTGGAGGAGATCCGGTTTTACATCCTCAAGACCCCCCAGTCCCCGCTCATCCTGGGACGACCGTGGCTCGAGCTCCACATTCCCCATGTCAGCTATGGTGAGGGACGTATCCTGAGCTGGAGTACCGCATGCTACGCCCGGTGCCTCCGTGCCGCCCATACCCCCACATCGCCTCTGCGACCGCCTCCGGCTCCCCCTGACCTCTCCTCCATCCCAGAGGTCTACCACGACCTCGGAGAGGCCTTCAGCAAGGAGCGTGCTCGCACCCTGCCGCCTCACCGGCCCTACGACTGTGCCGTCGAGCTCCGCCCTGGCAACAAACTTCCGGTCAGTCGCCTCTACAACCTTGCCCCCCCGGAGAAGGCAGCCATGGACACCTACATCTCCGACTGTCTGGCTGAGGGGCTCATCCGTCCATCACACTCCCCGGTGGCAGCGGGGTTTTTCTTCGTGAAGAAGAAGGATGGAACCCTCAGGCCATGCATTGACTACCGTGAGCTCAATGCCATCACCGTCCGGAACACCTATCCTCTCCCCCTCATGAGCTCCAACTTTGAGCCCCTCCTTGGGGCCACCATCTTCACTAAGCTGGACCTCCGGAACGCCTACCATCTGGTCCGGATTCGTGAGGGTGACGAGTGGAAGACGGCGTTCAAGACCCCCCGTGGCCACTATGAGTACCTTGTCATGCCCTTTGGTCTCACTAACGCCCCCTCCGTCTTTCAGGCCCTCATGAACGACGTCCTCAGGGACATGCTGGACATCTTTGTCGTCCTCTACCTGGATGACATCCTAGTATTCTCCAGGAACCCTGAGGAGCATGTCCAACATGTCCGCCTAGTCCTCCAGCGCCTACTGGAGAATCGCCTTTTTATTAAGGCTGAGAAGTGCTCTTTCCACACTCACTCTGTGGAATTCCTGGGGCTCATCGTGGAGGGTGGGTTGACTCGCCCTGACCCCAAGAAGACTCGGGCCGTCGTCGAGTGGGGCCAACCTACCACCCGGAAACAGCTGCAGTCATTCCTCGGCTTTGCCAACTTCTACCGGCGATTCATCCGGGACTTCAGCCGGGTAGCCGCCCCCCTCACTGCCCTCACCTCCCCCCTGCGCCAGTTCACGTGGACACCAGCAGCCAGCGCTGCCTTCAGTGACCTGAAGAGGCTCTTCACCTCGGCGCCGGTCCTAATCAACCCAGACCCCTCTAGGCCCTTCATTGTGGAAGTGGACGCCTCAGACACGGGCGTCGGTGGCGTGCTCTCTCAACGATCGGAGGACCAGACCGTGCACCCCTGCGCCTTCTACTCCCGCCGTTATACCTCCGCCGAGGCCAACTACGACATCGGGAACCGCGAGCTGCTGGCGGTGGTGGAGGCGTTCCACGAGTGGCGGCACTGGCTGGAGGGCGCAGAGCACCCCTTCACCGTCTGGTCGGACCACAAGAACCTAACCTACATCAAGTCGGCCAGGCGGTTGAACTCCCGTCAGGCACGCTGGGCCCTGTTCCTCGGGCGGTTTAACTTCCACCTCACGTTCCGTCCGGGCTCCCTGAACGCCAAGGCTGACTCCCTTTCTCGGCTCCATGCCGCAGAGGAGGAACCCACCACTCCTGACACCATCGTTCCATCCTCCCGGGTCGTTGGAGTGGTCACCCTGGAGATCGAGGCGGTGGTCAGAGCTGCACAGCGCACCCAGCCAGATCCCCGACCGGGGTCCCCCGGCCGTCTCTTCGTCCCGGACGCCGTCAGGACCAAGGTGATGCAGTGGGGCCACGCCAGCCGCTTCGCCTGCCATCCTGGGGCCCTACGCACACTGTCCTTCCTGCGCCGGCGGTTCTGGTGGTCCACCATGGCCGCGAACGTCAGGGAGTTCGTCTCGGCCTGCCCTACCTGCGCTCGCAGCAAGGCATCCCACCGGCCGCCTTCAGGACTGCTGCGGCCTCTACCCGTGCCCGGTCGACCGTGGTCCCACCTCGCCATGGACTTCGTGACCGGCCTTCCCCCGTCTCTAGGCAACACGGTCATCCTCACCATCGTGGACCGCTTCTCCAAGTCCGTGCGGTTGGTAGCTCTGGCAAAGCTACCGACCTCGGCGGAGACGGCGGAGCTACTCACCACCCACGTCTTCCGGCTTTACGGGCTTCCCCAGGATGTGGTTTCCGACCGTGGCCCCCAGTTCACATCCAAGGTGTGGCAGGCCTTCTGTTCTGGGATTGGGGCCACGACCAGCCTCTCCTCCGGCTACCATCCCCAGACCAATGGGCAGGCGGAGAGAGCCAACCAGAGCCTGGAGTCGGCACTCCGCTGCATGTCCTCCCTCCATCCATCCTCCTGGAGCAAGGACCTACCCTGGGTGGAGTACTCCCTGAACGCCATGGTGAATGAAGCCACCGGCCGGTCCCCCTTCGAGTGCTCCTTGGGGTACCAGCCACCCCTGCTTTCTACCCAGGAGGGCGAAGCGTCGGTACCGTCGGTCCAGGCACACCTCCTTCGCTGTCGTCGGGTCTGGACCTCCGTACGCTCGGCCTTGCTTCGGGCCACCGCCCGAACTACCCGAAGCGCCAACCGTCGTCGCACTCCAGCTCCGGTGTACCAGGTGGGCCAGAGGGTCTGGCTCTCCACGGCGGATCTCCCCCTCAATGTCCCCTCCCGGAAGTTGGCGTCGAGATACATCGGCCCCTACGCCATCGACCGGGTCATCAACCCCGCTGCCATCCGGCTGGTCCTCCCTCACTCCCTCCGTCGGATCCACCCGGTGTTCCACGTCTCCCGGGTTAAGCCCCATGTCGCCAGCGACCTGATGCCACCAGCCCCTGCACCGCCCCCTCCTCAGTTGGTGGATGGCCACCCCCAGTGGGCGGTAAGGAAGCTCCTCAGGGCTCGTCGCTGTGGCCGGGGTTTCCAGTACCTGGTGGACTGGGAAGGATATGGCCCAGAGGAACGGAGCTGGATTCCCCGGTCCCAGATCATGTCCCCAGTCCTCCTCAGGGACTTCTATCGGGCCCACCCGGAGGCTCCGGGCCGGTCGCCAGGAGGCTCCCCCTCGGGGGGGGGTCCTGTTACGGCTGGGCCGTCACACACGCCCTCCCCCGCCCCCACAGCTCGAGCACCCGCCCCCACAACTCGAGCACAGCGTGCTCTCCGCCGCAGGTGAAGCTCGTTCCCGGTGATTGGAGGGTTATCCAGCCACAGTCAAACCAACACACCTGTCTCCACTCCCAATTAACCCTCTGGCTACATCTACCCTGGACTCCCTTCATTCATCGTCAGTTCTTCCCTAAGAATGACCTGGCAAGTATCCGCTGTGATTAGTTATGAACTTTGCTCTTGTGCCTATTCTTGTGATTCGTTGATATCTTATGTACTGGCCTACCGTGGAGACTTACCCTGCTTTCCTGTTCCTCCACAGCCCATGCCAACCACTACCGCCATCCCGCCAGGTTGAAACCCCCAGCCCGCCAGGCTGAAACCTCCGGACTCATCATCTGTGTTTCCACCCACCTGCACTGTAAATAAATACCCTACGGGGCTAACACTGTATTCTGCCTCCGGTGTCGTGTCCTTGAGCTCCCTCGCCCCCGTGTCATAACAAAATGTTAGGATATTTATAGCATAGCATAGAGTACAGCACAGTGTTTTATGTGTATAGTAGTATAGTATAGTGGATAGTGTATATAGCCTTTATGTAAACCAGCTCTTTTTCCCTTCTTGTTTTTAGTATTTTTTACCTAGCACCAGGGGAGCCCCCCCTCCCAAATTTCGTTGTATGGTACCTGCACTGTATTAATGACAATAAAGACCATTCATTCATTCAGAATGAATAAGTTGAATAAGACCCCTGATATGTGGTTGATATGTGGTTGATGTGTGGTTGTCGTTACTGGCGAAATGTTGATGAATGTGCTCTGTCATTCATTATACCATTAAGTGAAGGGAGTGACCCGTTGCAGATAGATTGATTTAACTCATGACCATTTTTTACTGACAATGGTATGGTGAACTATTATGGAGTGTATGGTGAACTATTTTTTTTTACTGACAATGGAGTCACCACTATGGAGTCACCACTATGGACTATGGAGTCACCACTATGGACTATGGAGTCACCACTATGGTCACCACTATGGTGAAAGATTATGATTGATGACAGGTAAGACAGATTTCATTTATAAAATATTGCTACTGCAGACTCGACAGTTAGATTGACATTCTTCCTCTTTTTGGCCTCAGATGGCGACCAAGAAGCACAGGGCCATGGGGTCCAGTGAGTGGCTGTCTCGCCTAAAGGCATTTGCCACCATTGGGGTATGGCCCTCTAATGTAGGGAACAAGCCAGCCCCCAGACAAAAGAGGTGGTATACCCTCTACCAGAAGGTAATGTTTGTCTGTGAAATACACCAACTTCAGAGTGAACACATAGGCTAGATTGTATATGCAAGGAAATTGAGCATTCCATTTGGTTACAGATTGAGAAATGTCCAGCGCAGGCACATGGCCAGACATTGCTGCTTGGTGGGCCACGGCGTTGCGTCTGTGGATTTCACTCCCAGAAGGTAATGAAATGTAACTATTTGTCATGCTGAAAAATGATCCCATTATCAGTCTCTCTTATTCTGGTAATTGATACTTGTTGTTTCTGTGTGTCTTCAGCAGTCATCCAGTGTTCCATCGGCACCAACGTCTGCCTCTGTGACTGCTGCTACTACGGTGCAGGGTCCAGCTCCACCTCCTGCCATGGCCCCTGCTGCTGCCACAGCCTCAGTCCCTGCCATGCCTGTGCAGAGTCCTCTCCGGCCTGGGCCTGCATTGACTGTCTCAATGGTGAATGTCCATAACATTTTGCCATGTTATTCATTCATTTGATCCAAGCACTGTTTTGTCATAATTTTATTCTGCTGACCAATTAAATTTGCCATTCTTCTCTTCAGTTTAAACGTTTGCACAACCGATGCCCACCCCCTTTACCCCATCTTCATGTCCCGTCTGTCTGTATGCATCTTCGAGTGGGACCCCACGGATGTGGCTCTGTTGCGTCGGGCCAAGAGGGAGCAGCTGCGGCAGGAGGGTCTGCCAACTATCACAGACGCTATAGTAGACAGGCAAATCACCAAGGCTGACCTGGGGGCGTACTGCAGGCGGAGGACCCGTGGGGAGGAGGCCACCATCCGTATGTTGGACCACCTGCTGCAGGAGCTGATGGGAGACAAAGGGAGGGACCTTCTTGGTGTTCCTCTGCTTGACCGGGTGCGAATGGAACACATCTGGAGAGTCCAGAAGAGGCACGTGAAGTGCATACAGGACCTGCCAGGCGTGCCTCTCTACACAGAGAAGGGAACCACAACTAAGGGGGGCATCGTGCTTACTAAGTACCGATGTGCACAAGGTTCCAACTCCCTGGAGTCCTTCCACCTGAACAGGTTCATTCCAGGTGAGTTCAATTACATCATTGTTATTTTTAAATGTTCATATTGATTGCTTCTTTATTAGTGCTTTTGAAGAGACTGTGTGCAAATTAAAATAATAAGTTTATGCTATAATTCATTCATGCATTCTCTTTTATTTTCAGGGACCCAGGCCAACGGCCTCAACTTCCAGCTGTACTTGCTGGAAGGCCTGAACAGGTGGAATCAGGACCGGGCTGCTGCAGCTGTGACAGAGAAGCCGTCAGCTCTCCTCAGCTACTCTGGAAAGCTGGTGCATTGTGTAAACAGTGGTTGGTGTTGTTTCCACATTGGAGAAGAGGGGAAACATTTTAAAGTCTTCCAAGTCTGCCCTGAATCTCTCCAAACCTATTCCGATGACATACCCTCTCCTTTCAACTTCTTGTCTGTATGCACCTTCCACCATTGCATACTGGCCAATCATATCCCTGTGATCGCTGCCAGCCTGCCACTCAGGATTGTGTCAAATCCAATCCCAGAATGACATGGTGGTGGCCCCTCAAGGGGCATCAGGGTCTTCCATTCATTCCTCTTTAAACAGTCTAAAATGAAGAACATATCAACAGTGAACCAATGAGACGTCGCCTGCCTGCCTGAGTACAAACTGATCAGGCCATCATTTGAGTCCACAGTTGACTGGCACAGACTGACCATCTGATCTGAGACTATTCAACTCATGAGACAATACTATGGACACACAAAGCAAACATAATGTGAACAAGCACTCTTGGTTCAGAGGGGAGAGATGCTGAGGCCCACAGTTAGCTGAACTGTCCCCCTCAGAGAGGCCTTGTGGAGTCTCATCTCGGACTGGATGACAACTTATTCAGAAGACTGTCACATGGAAGTGATCGGAGAGAATTCCTGTATCGGACTTGTTGTTTACAGAACGTTTTCCAAAGAAAATAAGAAGAATAACTTAATATAAGAATTAATATGAGATATGACGACCCTACGGTGATCTGAGGGAATAGCGTGTTTATTGTAACTATTAGTTTGAATTTTTCAAGGTCCCCCAGCAGTGTTTATGTAAGCAGGGGAACTGTGGTTTTGGGATCATATGTGAAAACAGATCTTTGAAGTAGCAGAGACAGCAACTTAGTGTTTTCAACTCCAGACCCAGTGTACCAACATACCATTCCACACCTGGAGGGTATTCCAACATCGCTAAAGGAAAATCTAGGCTTATTTTGATCAGTCTCACGAGACTTATAAAAAAATCCAGCCTTATTTTGATCAGTCTCACGAGACTGATCCAAAAATAAGCCTGGATTTTCCTTTAGCGAAGTTGGTGGAATACCCCCCTGGTGTTAATAAAGCCTGTCTGTTTGTGTAATTACCACCTTCTTAACCCTTCTGCACCGAAATGTGACGCCGCCGGCACAAATCCGCACACAACATTGAAATTACCGTAATTTCTAAACGGTTTGTGCAATCGAAAAAATTCCAACTGTCCCTGAAAGCTGAGATGTTGCACTTCAACCAACATATAGGGTATTACGGTAAAATGTGACGTGACGACATTCTCAGAGTCCATACACACAGTGAAGGCGGAGGAGGCGTTTTACAAAATGGAGGAGGTTTTACAAAATGTTTGCTATCGTAAAAATTGTTCCCTAACCTATTCTGAAGCTTTGGAAACGATGAAATCGTCTTTGCTATCTCTCGAGGGTAAACAAGTATTATTATTATTATTAAAAATGTCTCGGAAATCATTGAGGGTGTCAAAACCTCCATCTCGATTTATCCAGGACGACAGCGAACACGGGGACGTGATTTCGTCAGAGTGAGTTTTTTTTGTTTGTTTGTTTGTTGTAGCCTAACACATTTGTAGCCTAACTTTTTGGGTAACTCGCATAATATTTTCCTTCGGGATGAATGAGACTCAAGCTATAATCTTATGTTATATTATCTACATTACTTTTAGCATGCCTTCTGAGGGGAGGAATGGAAGTATTGAGAGGGGAGAGAGTGCACACGGTGCCGGCGGTGACAGCTTCAGAAGCCGGTCACCAATCAGAGCAACCGGTTGGAAAACGGAGGCAGACCCTGACATTGCCCCCAAACCACCACGGTTTGCTCCCAAAAGGAGCTCCGGAGTTCAGCCCCCCCTCAACACTGGGAATCCATCCCCAGGCGAAATATTTTTACAGTTCTTTGATGAGGAGATAATGAGAGTGCTGTGTAACAACACAAACAGCAAAGCAGCAAAGAATAAAGAGAATGGCAAAACATTTGTGTGGAGAGAGTTGACCCCTGCAGACATGAAGCAGTACCTGGGCATCATGCTTTACATGGCGGTGCTGCACCTGCCCAAGGTGAGAGATTTTTGGAGGAAAGAAACCATCTTTCATGTGCCGTTTCCAGCCACCATGATGCCCAGAGACCGCTTCATGGCAATTTCTGCCAATCTCCACATGAGCGATCCAACTGAAGATGTGGAGAATGACAGAAAAAGGGGCACTGATGAATATGACCTCCTCCACCGGGTCAGGCCACTGTATGGCATGATCAGGAACCGCTGCATGGCCATTTACCATCCCAGGCAACACATCTCTGTCGATGAGAGGATGGTCGCCACCAAGGCCCGGTTGTCCATAAAACAGTACATGAGGGCAAAGCCCACCAAGTGGGGGCTGAAGTTTTTTGTTCTTGCTGATGTAAATGGCTATACCATCGACTACAGGCTCTACACCGGCAAGTCCAAGTTTGCCACTGGGAAGGGTCTGTCGTTTGATGTTGTGGCTGACCTGGTGAACAAGAACTTCCTGGGCTCTGGTTATCACATATATTGTGATAACTACTACACCAGCCCAGCCCTCTTCAGACACCTCGGCCAGCAGGGATTTGGGGCATGTGGAACCTACCGGCAGGGTAGAGTTGGCACTCCATCCTCTCAGGAGAATGCTGTGTGTAAAAGGTAATAACAGTAATAATACTATCTAGACAGAATAATAATAGTAATAATACATTTGATTTTATTTGTAATGCACTTTTTGTTTGAAACACCTCAAAGGTCAACACGAGGAACCATCCGGTGGATCAGGGATGGTAACCTGCTCTTTGTAAAGTGGATGGACACGAGAGAGGTGTCCATGTGCACCAATGTCCATCCAGTCTACACTGGCGAGACGGTACTGCGCTGGCAGAAGACAGGTATTGACATAATGCTGTAATGTAACCTTTTTGTCAGTTGATGAATAAATGACAGGAGCAAAACACATTGAATTACCATTGTGACAATGTACACCCTCCTTTTCTCTCCTATCTATCTAGCTGATGGACAAAATGAGAGGGTCCCCATCCCCAGGCCCACAGCTGTCGGGGAGTATAATAAGTACATGGGGGGTGTTGATACATCTGACCAGATGCTGGGGACAAACTCTGTCCACCGCAAAACCAGGCGGTGGCCTATTACTGTGTTCCAGCACTTTGTGGACATTAGTATGACAAACAGCTACATAGTCCACAAGGAGCTATGTAAAAGCAAGCAGGAGGTATGTAATTGTACTCTTCTGTATTTTGCACTGTCCTGTCTTGTCCTTGCACCTTTTGTATGCTTGTCTACTTATTGTTATGCACCAACATTCCAAAGCAAATTACATGTATGTGTGAAAACCCCCGGCAAGAGTAAATCTGATTCTGATTTTGTTTCAGGGACACATGACACGCCAGGACTTCCAGGAGCAGCTGACTGTCCAGCTCCTGGGAGTGCCACTGCATGGCAGGACGAAGAGGATCCCCAGCCAGGGCCATTTCCCTGTCCCTGTGAGCGACGGTCAGGGGAAGGGCAAGACCGTGAGAGCCACCCTGGGGAGAAAGAGGTGCACTCTGTGCAAAAGAAACACTCCTTGGAGATGTAGAGAGTGTGGTGTGGGCCTCTGCCTTCAACTCGACAGGAACTGTTTCACTCTGTACCACGACTGAGTACAGTAGGCCTGTCTGTATATAGTTAGTTAGTTAGTCCTCTTCACCCCGTTGAGGGGCATAGGGCGTCCACCAGAGCTCTCCATCTCACTCTCTTTTAGGCCTGGGCCTTTGTTTTTGTTGACTAACACCTGGATCTTGCTTGTGAGGCATAGCTTGTGTATATAGTCTGTTCTTAATTATTTGTATAATAGTCTGTTCTAAATCATTTGTATATAGTCTGTTCTTAATTATTTGTATATAGTCTGTTCTAAATTATTTGTATATAGTCTGTTCTTAATTATTTGTATATAGTCTGTTCTAAATCATTTGTATATAGTCTGTTCTTAATTATTTGTATATAGTCTGTTCTAAATTATTTGTATATAGTCTGTTCTTAATTATTTGTATAGTCAATTTAATTTAACTAAAAACCCTCTAAAATCAATTCCGTTTTTGTGTTTTTCTTCCCTCAAAACATTTCAGTAATGTCAGATATTGAAAGCTGAAGTAATCCTGACAAAAGGAGCAAAGGCATTTACTCACAGGACATTATCTGACATTTCTACAGCCAAAACAATACAAAATACTTTTATTCTTGACTAAAAACCTATAAAACCCAATTCCGATTTTCTTTTTCCTCCATGTCACTAATCACTAGAATGGTCATTACTCTTGAACAATATAAGATATTTCTAACCTGTCTTCTATTCTGAATTGCCAACAGAATTGTGCATGCCTCATACCCTCTAACTTTCCTGCAAGCTTGTAAGTAAAATGGTTTAAAATGCAGTTTTCTGATGGAGTATGGCAGCCGGAGAAGATTTGTGTAAAGATTGCTGTGTGAAATCTGCTGGATAAAGGATAGTTATTCTCAAATAATAAAATAAACATTGATACCATTTAAAAGTACTAGCTCTTCTCTTTAAAATGGTCATATCATTTTTGGCTCTGTGATGTAATATGAAAACACCAAAAATGTTCTTGTATCGGAATGCCATATTCCGGAATATGAACATATGAAAATATGAATATAAAATTAGGTCTAAAAGGGAGGCCCAACGTTTGTATGTTAGAGGAGGTTAAAAGAGAGAGTGTGTGTGTGTGTGTGTGTGTGTGTGTGTGTGTGCCTGAGAGAGAGAGCATTGTCTGAGAATTAATGACAATGTGAACTTGTGTTTGGGGCAGATGTGTTCATGATCATCCTGACACTCCTGCCAACACGGGTACCTAGATTTTACTCACTAGGTTTTTACTTATAGAAATATTTCTCTTTCTGTTACCTGTGTCTGTGCTCTGGAGTCATGGCACTGAAAGGCAGCACATTATCAAAAACATGTTTTATGTAATGTAACAACAAGATCAAATAAGCACTAGCCTATAGTATGTGTTCACATACATACATATGCACACCACTTTGTATATATGTGCAAGATATTGAATGTTGAATACACTGAATGAAATTGTTTTAAATGCAATGTCAATATTAATGACTTTTATCTATTTCAACAAAGCATCTTCTATCTCTTGCCATACAGCTGCAAACCTCTTCTTTACTCGAATCTATCTGTCTGTCTGTCTGTCTGGCACAGTGACTAGTAAGCTACTGCTAGTCATCTGGCCATCTCTCTATCATTCCAGCTATCTATCAAAATGTCATCTAAATATTGTACATTTGTTGATAGCCCTTGAGCCCTGGGTAGCTTTAGCCCAGTGACTTTGTATTGATCCCGAGGTTCACACTGTACATGAGATTAGGTAGGGGTTTGGGAGAAATCCAGTCTGGAACAGATGTATTATGAGATCAATATGATTCAGTTGAGTATTGCACTATGGCAGATGCACTATTGCTCTTACAATATGTACAGAGTTGGTATCAAATACAATCTGTTAGATGATGGTCATTTTGCTCTCATTTTGAATTCAGGAAGTAGAGAAAAAGAGAAGCATCTTACCCCGTATTTTTAAAACACAATCTTTTTGAATGAACAAATAATTTAAATTAATTAACTTAGCCCTGTAGATGAATAAAAAAGGGTTATAAAAATAAAATCTAAAAGTGAAATCAACATTTCTCCTGTGTCCCCTACAATGTGTATGTGTCATTGCTTTCTGACAAAATGGTATCACTCCTGTTTAGAAAAGGTGTACTTCTTTTACTGTGATGCCAGTGCTGCTACATCTTTGGACAAAATAATCTGATATCTGATATACTGGATATCAAGATGGGTATAATAATTACGATTCTAATAATATTACTGAACACCTAATAGTTCTTATTTTTGATTATTTTTTAAGAAAGAGGCAAGAACAAAGCTATACTAAAAGAATATGTCACTTTATTCCACATTTGCATCAGTTGTTTACTTGACAATAAATATGTGGATTGTTTTCCTCGTGCTGAACCCAAAACAGACACCTCAAATGGGGCACCATTCAACACAACATCAAAGAAATTGAAGTAAAAAAGTTGTAGATCACTGACCTTCTGTCAGGGCTAAGGCACAAAGGCATCTCAAATGTCATATGCATGTAAGTGGCACAATAATAGTCACATTAACAATTATAACACACCTTTCCTTATTTTAGAGATGAAACAGCCATTCTAGTATTATGTTACAGTAATTCCACCATGGACAGCCCTGACCACCCTTTTGTCCTGGGTGAGAGGTATTGTGTGCATTAAGCTATGTTGCTGAGGCCACGTTGTTGCTGAGGCCAATTGAAAACAACAAACATAAATGAATTGAACACTAAAAACTCTTTATTTTTTTTCTAAATAATCAGCTAGAGCTTTGGACATAAGAATTCTAAGGACATTGTCTCTCAGGTCACTGTAACTAATAGAACTAAAGAACATTTATTAAAAATGAATATGTAATCCCTTAGAATTATGATTTTAGATTTCAATAATCTAATGTCTTAAATTACATGACATGTAGGCTATCACAATTTCCTATAAATAGCCTACAACTATGTATAATATGTAGACAACACATTAAGTAGCCTTACAATTCAGGAGACATTATAAACAATATAATCTTATGATAAAAACAAAAAATAATGTATTTATAACTTAGATTAGCCTAATGGTTTGTAAAGCAATGCATTTTAGCATTACAAATAAAATGTGTATCTCACAGCAGCGCACACATACATAGACAAGGATATAACTCCCACATACCAGCACATATATGAGCTAAGATTGTATCCAGTCTGTTGTAGTCATCTTCTAGGGACCGGGGTTGGTGGTATACAAAGATTCGTACTGGTGTCCGATAAAGAGTCCGGTAAAGAGTTGGTCCAACTAATGATGAAGTGCAGAGGGAGACTGGCCCTGGTCTGGGTCTCTGTCACAAGAGAGGACAAACTGACTCCTGCAGTTTAACATGGCATGGGCACCATCATCTCAATGTTCACCTGCAAATATGCAGAATATATCACCAAAGACAATTTACATACATACACATTGCTATTGAGGAACGCTGAATGGTTTGTACCTCTGTGAGCTCAGGGAACTCTGCAGCTGGGTAGGGAGCAGACTGCAGTGCCACTGATCCCCTGGGACTGAGGTCAGAGGCAGGGACCCAGGTCTGGTGGTTCCCTGCCCCGCTTGAACCTTCCTTCACGTTGGGGACATTGCTGGAGACCTGGCTGTCTTTTTTGTGTGACATCGTGAAAAACTGCAATGTGAAATAAAGTATTAATTACAAATTGAAACCAAAATGAGGCTACGTCGAGTCGGCTACCCACTCAATATATTAACCACCTCTTTAGCTAGCAATACATTCCGACATCACATACACGTGAGAAATCACTTGAGAAAACGGCAAATCAAAATGCAGTCAAACAGTAACAATTTTTTTTTTCCTAAAATGGTGTTGTGTTGCACTTCCTATTGTTAAATATGGTATAGATACATCTAAATAAAAAATACAGGCATTCATACCTATAACCGCCACAGCTTCAAATGACCCACATATAAAAACCGTTATAACCGTTATAACCGGTCCCTCATGTTTATGTCGTTGCCTAGCAATAGGCTAGGTGCACGATCTCCACTACTTCCTGTAGTCCTATAGTGCTTATAGGCATGTTGAAGAGAGATAGACAGCTCCGGAGGGATATAAAGAAAGACTGAAATACAATCATAAACATTAATTCCCTTTAAATCTTGAATTAAACTCATTTTCTCGGCTGGTAACAACATCGTTAATTTTATGGCGAGCCACTTAAACTTCGCATGAATTACAGTAGGTAACGTTTTTCCAGTGCGGCTCACATGCCTGTAATAACTCCGCATAACCAGTAGGTAATGTACGTAAGCAAGTTGAATACTCGACGTCGAGCTACGATCGTTTCCACGGTCAAATTGACTCACGTTGAAATGGCATAAATCACTACGTTGACGTGGTTTTCTATGTACGACACGGGTAAGATCAACATTTGATCTAAGCACGTTCTATGAATGAGGCCCCTGGTCTTACCTGAAGACCACTCACTCCGCTTATCATCCTGTGGACGACAACACCACATCACATCTTAATATTATTACTAGTACTTAAAAAAAATCTATATCAATTCAACACATTGGGGTTGAGTTCATTCAAAGTAGAGGAGGGATCGAGCTGTCAGTCAGAGGTGGAGAGTTACTAGTCTGTGACAGACAGGAAGCCCATATCCGCGATCAGATCCTCCTCCCTCCTCTCCTTGGTACCGAGCCACCGCTGGTCAGTCCAGCTCTCACGTCGTCTCCTCCGTGCTGGCCCCAACTCTTCCTCTACCTTCCTCTTCCTCTCCTGTGACGCCAGGGTCTCTTCTGTTCTCTGGTTCTCAAGGTCTCTCTGTGTGCCCTGCTGTGGACACACTCTGCCCTGCCGATCAGAAGATCCCTGTAGTGGCACGCCCCTTGCCACCCTCGCATCCTCTGATACGGATCTGTCCCGAATGAGGGACATGGTGTGCCGGTGCCTCCAAAAGGTTGATGTAGTTGCCTCCTCTGTAGCCGTCTTAAGAGGCAGGGGGGCGGCCGCCTGCGCTGGCGTGTACCGGTACCGGATAAAACCCAAACGATACCCAACCCTATTCCTCACACATGACTGTAGAGCGGGGACGTTCTGTCCTTGTGATGGCAAGGTATTGCAGCGTTTTTTGTTTTGATGAGCTCATATCAAGGTTGAGGCTCTGGGGTGTAGGAGGGGGAGAGCTCCTATGGCAGCTTGACCCAACAGACTCAGCAGGATTAGTTGCTTGTCATGGTAAAATACAGCAATGCATCATGGAAAAAAGGTTAATATTTTAAACGTTGGTCTTTGAGATTAAGATTTCAAATATACATTATCAATGCACCTAGACATTGTATGTGGGAATTATTGTTTTTGCATTGAAGATGATGTGGAAATTTTATTTCCATGTTTGGTTTTTTTGCAAACATTAATTTGTCCATGAAATGCACATTTTGGAAAGCAGTTTAGGATTTTGATCGACTCCTATCATGGATTTAATGTAATGTCACTAACTTCTAAGCATTCCAATGTTCTCAGGCTACTCTTAGTCACCTTAGGTGGATACAAGATAATTAAATAACATGCAGGCCTACTTGGGGATGATAGTCAATTGTCTACAGTGGGCCTGTTCATGTTCTTCACTGTATGGATATTGCAATCATTGGACTTATCGGGAATGTTACCCTTATGAAGACGTACATTACTGTGAAGTCAATGCGGACGGTGGTCAACCTCGCGCTATACGTGCAATGAATATGAATGTAAAAAGTAAATATATTTGCATGAATATCAATATGATATGAACAGTAAATATATATGTATATAGTGTGATGCGTACAGGACATGGACGAATACGATATGTGCAGTGTGCACGTATCCTTTGTGTGCACTCCTTCATAATAGCCTACGTGAGAGGCAATATTTCTTATGTCGGTGGAAATGGTATCCATTTCAAAGCGTTTCTCCTCTTTCACCCTTCTGCCAGCGGAGTCGCAGTTGCTCATTTCTGTCTGATGATGCATTGGTAACGTTAGCTACCTTAGCTAGCACCTGGTGGTAACGTTAGCTACCTTAGCTAGCACCTGGTGGTAAGGTTAGCTACCTTAGCTAGCTAGCACCTGGTGGTAACGTTAGCTACCTTAGCTAGCACCTGGTGGTAACGTTAGCTACCTTAGTTAGCTAGCACCTGGTGGTAACATTAGCTACCGTAGCTAGCTAGCACCTGGTGGTAACGTTAGCTACCTTAGTTAGCTAGCACCTGGTGGTAACGTTAGCTACCTTAGTTAGCTAGCACCTGGTGGTAACGTTAGCTACCATAGCTAGCTAGCTAGCACGTGGTGGTAACGTTAGCTACCTTAGCTAGCTAGCACCTGGTGGTAAAGTTAGCTACCGTAGCTAGCTAGCACCTGGTGCTAACGTT
This sequence comes from Nansenia antarctica, assembly GCF_963989245.1. Lineage (NCBI taxonomy): Eukaryota > Metazoa > Chordata > Actinopteri > Argentiniformes > Microstomatidae > Nansenia > Nansenia antarctica. Next base: position 17,699,580 of record NC_137679.1, on the reverse strand, counting down.
AGCTACCGTAGCTAGCTAGCACCTGGTGGTAACGTTAGCTACCTTAGTTAGCTAGCACCTGGTGGTAACGTTAGCTACCTTAGTTAGCTAGCACCTGGTGGTAACGTTAGCTACCGTAGCTGGCTAGCACCTGGTGGTAACATTAGCTACCGTAGCTGGCTAGCACCTGGTGGTAACATTAGCTACCGTAGCTAGCTAGCACCTGGTGGTAACGTTAGCTACCGTAGCTAGCTAGCACCTGGTGGTACGTTAGTGTAAGAGTCTCTAGGCACAGAGGGAGGTCGACACAAAGGAACAGCTGTACAAACGTGTTTGTTAATGTACAGCACGGCTCAGCACCGTCACTGACGGGCTAACCCACACACACTGCACCGTCACTGACGGGCTAACACACACACACTGCACCGTCACTGACGGGCTAACACACACACACTGCACCGTCACTGACGGGCTGAGCGAGACGTTCAAAATAATCAAGAATAAATACTAAGTGCAGCGCGCGGCCGTCACTGCCGCTCAAACTTTCCATACAGTGTGTGTGTGTTGTGGTCGCTCGTATCTGTGGACTGTTTAGCTCTAGCCACCCGCACAGTTGTTGTCAGCTCCAGTGAGAAGCGAGAAAAGGCTTTTGAATGCCGTGTGTACGTGTTATATAGGCGGAGGGTCCCGTCCCTCGTGACACAAGCGTCGCCTGGGCCAGCCAATGGGCTGGCGCAGTGTAATTCAGTTTCTGATGAGGTCACGCAGGGGGCGTTCCCATAGTGAGATACCAAACGAATACTATGAAAGAGAACTGAAGGCACTACAACTAAAAATCAGACAGTAACTATTTTTTTTTCTACAATGCTGAATGCTGCTGTTTAAATTGTTTTAACTTGAAACCAGTTGGTCACTGAGTAGTGAGTAACAGTGAGTACTGTTTTTGTTTCTTGAATAAAGGCTGGCAGTCTTTAATAGCCAAATGTTGTGGACTATACTGGGGAAGTATTTGTTATTATTCAGGAGTAAAACAATAAATACAAATATCGGATTGATATCCATCAATTTACTTACTTTATTTTTTTGTGAGGGGGGGACAGGACGCGACGGGACTTTCAGACACTCATTTATGGTGCCTACATAAAATGTGGGAATATTGTTTTGTTCTTAAAAAAAACGATACTGTAGTATTGCAATTGTTAGTGTGTTCTTTCATATTGTAATAGATTGTGTTCACCCTGTTGAACTAATAAGAATTTAAACACAAGCCTGTTGACATGAAAGAGAATTAAGTCAGACAGTGGCCTACATTTCAGTATTGTGTCATGCATGATTTAGGACTGTATACTAGCTACATAGTGTACAGAATGTTGGTTTATGTGATTTCTCTACCTGTATGAGGATCAAATTATCCATAACATGTCTGAAATAAAATGTAGTTATTGGTCACTCATACTGTAAGTCTCACACAACACTCAGATGTGTTTAATAGAGAATAAGCTCTAGCTAGTGGTTCAACTTAGAGCCTTTTCGTTACTTGCCATTATCTTTTTTTCTTCTTCTGTTAAGTGCCAGGCAGAGGGGGTTGTGCCATCAATCCAAACACAATGGAAGCAATGCGGAAACACAGAAAGATACAGTTTTTACAGTTTTTTTATTATAAAAACGGCTGTTGTTTATTCTGTGATAGTATACTCAATGCAAGGCTATATGTACACTACCTATATGTACACTATCTATATGTACATTACCTATATGTACACTATATATATGTACACTACCTATATGTACACTATCTATATGTACACTATCTATATGTACACTACCTATATGTACACTATCTATATGTACACTATCTATATGTACACTATCTATATGTACACTACCTATATGTACACTACCTATATGTACACTATCTATATGTACACTACCTATATGTACACTACCTATATGTACACTATCTATATGTACACTACCTATATGTACACTATCTATATGTACACTATCTATATGTACACTACCTATATGTACACTATCTATATGTACACTATCTATAATATGTACACTATCTATATGTACACTATCTATATGTACACTATCTATATGTACACTACCTATATGTACACTATCTATATGTACACTACCTATATGTACACTATCTATATGTACACTACCTATAATATGTACACTATCTATATGTACACTATCTATATGTACACTATCTATATGTACACTACCTATATGTACACTACCTATATGTACACTATCTATATGTACACTATCTATATGTACACTATATATATGTACACTATCTACTGTATATGTACACTATCTATATGTACACTACCTATATGTACACTACCTATATGTACACCACCTATAATATGAACACTATCTATATGAACACTATCTATATGTACACTATCTATATGTACACTATCTATATGTACACTATATATATGTACACTATCTATATGTACACTATCTATATGTACACTATCTATAATATGAACACTATCTATATGTACACTATCTATATGTACACTATCTATATGTACACTATCTATATGAACACTATCTATATGTACACTATCTATATGTACACTATCTATATGTACACTATCTATATGTACACTACCTATATGTACACTATCTATATGTACACTATCTATATGTACACTATCTATATGTACATTATCTATAATATGAACACTATCTATATGTACACTATATATATGTACACTATCTATATGTACGCTATATATGTACACTATATATATGTACACTATCTATATGTACACTATATATATGTACACTACCTATATGTACACTACCTATATGTACACTATCTATATGTACACTATATATGTCCACTATCTATATGTACACTATATATATGTACACTATCTATATGAACACTATCTATATGTACACTATATATATGTACACTATCTATATGTACACTATATATATGTACACTATCTATATGAACACTATCTATATGTACACTATATATATATGTACACTATATATATGTACACTACCTATATGTACACTATCTATATGTACACTATCTATATGTACACTATCTATATGTACACTACCTATATGTACACTATCTATATGTACACTATCTATATGTACACTATCTATATGTACACTATATATATTTGGTTTGTTTTTGTTTTTTTGTTTTGTCACTTAAAACATTTATTCCCACATACATGAAACCACACATCAATCCCAAAAAAGAAAAGTCGCTTTGGATAAAGGCATCTGTTAAATGCCCCAAAATGTAAATGTATCATGAGACTTGTTAACCAAGGGCAGTGTGGTGAGTGGGAATGTAACGATGGACATATATGTGCTGAGAGAACATTCCACAACAAACAGTATCAAAACTAAACTTCAAAATGGGAATTTCTTAACAAGGTTCCCATACGTAGGGACGTCTACAGCTCCATGAGGGCTTTTATTTCATTAATGTGTGACGCCTTCTTGTCGGTGGGGTTCTTGGAGCCGAAAGCCTTGTCCACCAGATCCTGCTTCTGCCTCTGAATCTTCACCATGTTCTCCTCCACAGAGTCCTTCACGATGAACTTGGTGATGAAGACGTCTCTCTTCTGGCCCAGGCGGTGACAGCGATCCACACACTGGTCCTCTGCTGCAGGGTTCCACGCTGGATCCATGAGGAAAACACGGGAGGCGGCTGTCAGGTTGAGTCCCACCCCGCCAGCTTTGAGTGACAGCAGCATGATCGTGGGGGCCGTCAGGAGCGGGGCTCTGGAACTCCTGGATGACCTGGGGCCGCCTCTGCTTTTTTTTCCTGCTTTTTAATTTTTTTCAAAGATTCAAACATTTTTACAATATAATTGAACACATTTTTTCTTGTTTCCTCGCCCCCTTGTATCCACCCCCTCCCCCCCCCCCCCCACCCACCATTGTGCGGCAACGCCCAACGACAACACAACAAAAATATAATAATAATAATAAGACAAAACACACATGCCTACATACACACACACACACACACACACACACACACAATAATACATTCATTAGGGATGCGCTATGATATTAACAGCAATTCACATCACCGTGCATCCCTACAAGAAACACTGTCCATCAAACAATAGTACCTGAAGCTGCCCTTCTTGCCATAAAATCTATATGTGGTTGCCATATTTTTACAATGTCCTGACTCTTATGTCTTATATTATAGTATATTTTATCTAATGGAATGTAGCTAGAGATTTCATTTAACCAATGTGATATTGTAGGAGAGTAATCGGATTTCCAATGGATTGCAATACACTTCTTTGCAGCAATCAAAGCAAGATCAATATATATTTTTAGAAATTCATTCCAAGGATCCATATTGATTGTGCCTAAAAGATACAAGCGAGATGATTTTGCAATGTGAATATTTAAACATAATGCTATCGTGTCAATTACAAAGTTCCAAAATGTTAACAACAAATTACATGACCAAAACATATGGTAAAAGTCCCCTTTTTGTTTTTTGCAGCGCCAGCACAAAAAGGACATTTCATTATTCATTTTATAAAGTTTTGCAGGTGTATAATAAGTTCTATTCAACATTTTAAAAAGAAGGAGTTTGTGCCTCTTATTGTAAGAACATTTATGAACTTTAAGACAAAAGAAAGACCAGTCCTCTTTACTTATATCCATGTCTAAATCCTTTTCCCATTTACACCTCGTAGCATCTGTACTTGTAGACAAGCATTCAAGCAGAGATAAATAAACTTGAGAAATACATTTAGAACTTTGAACCTCCTTATTGATAAGGCCTTCTATTTTGGAGGGCTTGGGTTCTTCAAGAGTGCCTTGAGTTGTCTGTATCATATGGCGGATTTGAAAAAATCGAAATAAATGTGTGGAAGATAAATTATATTTTGACTTTAACTGAAGGAAAGAAACAAATGTACCACTGTCGTAAAGATGTGTTATTTCCCTTATCCCCTTGTCGTACCAAGACTTGAAGGTGTCATCATTAAAACAAGATGTAAAATTGGGGTTTCTCCAGATAGGAGTATAGGGCGAAAGGTGTTCCTTGTGACCCATACGTTTATGGGAGTTCTTCCATATTAGTAAACTGTTAATAATAATAGGATTATTTGTGATTTTTTGAACCTGTTGTAAACCAATATAAGGCAGGTATCTCAGTTCATATGGAAGAATGTCATAAGATTCCAGTCTTGACCATGCGCTAGATGAGCTAGAGAACCACTGCCTAATCTGGGTAAATTGGGCAGCCAGAAAGTAAATGTTAAGGTTACGGTAGGTTTAAGCCACCATCATTATATGGAAGTTGTAAAACTTGTTGGCTAATCCTTGGTGACTTACTCTCCCAAATGAAAGAGGAGAAGATGCTCTGTAAATATATTTTGAACATTTATTTTTGAACAAATAAAACCAATTCTGATGAAGTCCATCCCACCAAGCACATCACTTGTGCTTTTTTGCCTTCTTTGCCTGTACCAGCACTTCCAGTGCTTTTTTTTCTTTTTTGAGCAGCCATGTGCCTCACTGTGGCTTGCCTGTCCTCCTTCACTGCAGTCTTCCTGCTTTGTGCAGCACTGGTTGTTGGCTGGCAACCAAACTCTTCCTGCCTCCCTTTTGTCTTCAACAGGGCCTGTTGTCTGCGAGCCTTGTCTTTTGAGCCTGCAGTGTGGATGTTCCTGCATAGGACCTTGTCTACCTTTGAGAACTTGACATCCTCTCTCCTGAACATCTGTATTGCTGTCTGACCCCTGGACCTGAGGGCATACTTGGTTGTCTGGATTGGTTGTCCCTTTTTTTCCTGAGAAGGCTGAGGTCTTTCGGTGTCTGCAACAAGCTGCTGCAAATGTTTTATCAGTCGGTGGTTGCCAGCGTTCTGTTCTTCGCCGTGGCCTGCTGGGGTGGAAACATCTGTGCCAGGGATGCTGCGAAGCTAAACAAACTGGTGAAGAAGGCCAGCTCTGTGGTGGGGACCGGGCTGGACAGCCTAGAGGTGGTGGCAGAACAGAGGATGGGGAAAAAACTGGCGGCCATGCTGGCCAATCCCTCCCACCCGATGTACTGCGAGCTGGCGGGGATGAGGAGCAAGTTCAGCCACAGATTTGTTCTCCCCCGTCAAAGTACAAAAAGATTTGGACAGTCCTTTGTTCCAGCTGCACTCCGACTCTACAACCAGGCCCTGCAGGGAGGGGGAGACCTGGAGCTGGAACTTTTGGAACTTTTTACTTATTGAGCCTGCACTGTTTTATGTATTTTATTGAATGTTTTCTGTTTTCTGTATTGAATGTTTTCTGCCCTAACTGAGCTGTTTGACAACAAAATTTCCCCACTGGGGACAATAAAGGTTTTCAATCAATCAATAAAGGTGTCCATGCTCATTCTGGTGCTTTTGCAGTCAATAATATCTCCCATGGCACTGAACGATGACTCCACCATTGGTCCATGGAAAATGGAGAGCGCTGCTCGAACCACATGGTTGAGGCCTGGGTACCTTCCAGTGTCAATGACATTTGCCCACCAGTTAACCATGTTGTCCCCATCAGTGTACAGGGGAAGGGTGGAATTTGTGCTGAATTTGACAACTTCCAGTGGCACGTCAAATTGGGGTGTGGCACCAAGTGGCTCATCATCCCTGCCAGCCACTTCAGGAGGATGCCCGTCTCTAAGTGTCCCCTCACCAATGGGTCCAAGGCAGACAGTGACTGCAGGGTCCTGCTGTCCAGTGGCAGCTTTTTCTGCATATAGGCTGCTGTCGACATGTATGCAGTCTTCGCTGTTTCGAGAAACTCTAGCACAGTCTGGAAAACATTAAAACGATTGCAATTAAATCATTTTACCTGGAGAAATTTATAAATGTTTGATTTGCCGTTTTTAATACATTTACTAACCTGATTACGTGGATTTCCTGCCTTCAGTTTCTCCGCCACCTGTCCGACATACAGCTCACAGAGAGGCAGCATTTTGTCGTTGAAATCCAACTCCATGATATTCTTTGGGGTGGTATGCAGATTCTCAGCCTTGATAAAGCACCCCATGAAGGTTTTCACAACTTCAAGCTGCTTGTCATGCAGCTTGTGGACAAGGGTTTGGCTGCCCTGTGAATAATGGCATTATTATAAAATGCTACAACAATTCTATTACCATACACAGACATGCAGTTGAGGGAGTTGAGGGTCTGTTTATATCACAATCTAACTGATGAGAGAATGGGCCTATTTAGTTTATCTATCCAGAGATTGATAATTCACTAATTCATTAGTGTGAAAACACACACCTGGAACACCGTAACATACTCCTTCATGATGGGAAGGACGGCGAGGTAAATGCTCAGCTGGAGGTCTGTGTTGCGACTCTCAAACCAGAGCTTCTTCCACACCCTTTCTTTCCTGTCCTTCCCAACTTGCGTCATTCCTGGAAGAGAGAGATTAAATACAATATGTATTTTGGGCTACATACAGTATACAAGAGGATTAATCACATAAGATTGTTGGCGGCTGAGGCTCCCCTTTACAATATTAGATTAATTTAAAGAATTTTTGGGGGGGTCCTGGTGGAAAAATTGTATCCTGGCCTTTGCCCGCTCACCAACACTGTGGTCCTTGTATATCTCCACTATATCACTGTGGATCTTGTATATCTCCAATTTTGCCGGCATTGTGGATGTGGTGGCAGGAATCTCCATCAACATCTAGGAGGTTCTGACAGTACTTGGACCTTATCCTGGTCTCCAGCCCGGACTTACTCCCTCGCATGACGTTGCAGGAGTCCATCATCATGCTAACCATGTTAGTAAATGGAATTGTGTGTTCCTTGAAAAAGGTCACTAGGGTCTTTTCCAGATGTTCAGCAGTGCCCTTTAGTACTTCAATGGAGCCACGGTGCTCAACGACCACATGCTTCAGCTCCTGATTAAAGTAACCAACAAGGATTGACAGCACCTTCTTATTGGAGCTTGATGTGCTCTTATCCAGGTTGATGGAGAAAGGGCTTGACTGAATGCTCTCAAACGTCCTCTCTGAGAAGGTGTACATTGATTGCAGCTTGGCAAGAGCTTGTAGTAGATCTCAAACTTCTCCCGCAGGTCCTGGGGCGCATGCCCAAAGACGAACCAGTGCAGCTTGGTACTGATGCTCCACGCCTCTGAGTGTAGCTTGTCAAACACCACGGGCGTCTTGATGGTCAGTGACAGCTGATACATGGGCATCTTGATGGTCAGTGACAGCTGATACATGGGCATCTTGATGGTCAGTGACAGCTGATACATGGGCATCTTGATGGTCAGTGACAGCTGATACATGGGCATCTTGGTGCTGCGGCCACAGTCGGGGATGAGCCGGTGCTTGGGGTGCAGCTTGCCAGGCCCCACCCGGGAGTCAAAGTCCAGCAGGGCCTTGTTGAGCTGTGCCACCTTTCGTCCTCCTGGGCGAGGGAGAACAGGTCCACCTGGTCGCCTTTGGACTCCAGCATGGCCTCCAGCTCTTCCTTGCCTTTACAGATCATAATAAATAAATAAAAAAGCGTCTGCTGAATGTCAGAAATGTAAATATAAATCTCAAATCAAATCTGAATTGGGTATCAGAGTATTCTAATGGGCATCAGGGGCCTCATTTATAAAGCTTGCAAAAAAACAAGCAAAAAACTACTTTGTAAAAACAAAACGTGTGATGCATGATAAATCTACAACCCAAATCTGATGTTTTACATGAAGACCAATTTAATAAGTAATATGTCCTGAGCATCATGTCCTCTCAGTATTTATTCTATCTATCTCTGATGGCTAAAATGTTTTTTTTCCAAATCCAAAAGTGCTATTATCAAGAGGATGTACTGTTGAAGGAGACCTGGGAGGAAGGTAGGAGATGGCTGATCATGCAGACAGTCGGCAGCTGAGGGCAGTGGTCATGTTCAGCCACATACGCAGAGAGTGACCGTTTCTGCGCGATGAGGCTTTCAATCATGTAGTGGTGTGTGTTCTAGTGGTGGAATGTTCAAAACTCCACACTTGGCAGTTGGGAATTTCATGTAGTGGTGTGTGTTCTAGTGGTGGAATGTTCAAAACTCCACACTTGGCAGTTGGGAATTTCCATTTCAAACCAATTTTCGACAACTTTTAAGGTACACAACATACAGATGTACATCTGGTTCCCAGGATTACTACGGTGTGACTTTCTAAGCTGTGACATTTATACGTTTTGAGACAGAGCTGGCTGAAGCTAATATCTATATTAACTTTTTTTTTGTGTGTGCAGTAAAGGGCTCTGCACACAGCGTGCGATTTCTGTTGCACGTCAACGTTCCATAATTTCCATTGTTGTTATGAATGGAATCGAATTTTCGCCGTGCGGGGCCGTGTGCATTGCGATGCGATGTTCTCATAGACTTCCATTCAAACTTCAAAATGGAACGTTGACGCGCAACATAAATCGCACGCTGTGTGCAGAGCCCTTAACTCTACCCAATAGCAATACATTGATTGTCTAGCCACAGATCCATCACTGACAGACAAACGCTAGCAGTTGCAGCCACAAAAGCTCACTACCGTTATTTACATATTATACAACAGTTAGTTCCGACCAAGTAATTTGATTGGACGAGAGGCATTCCATGAGTTACGATGACTTTTAACTATATGTATCACTCCGCCGTACAGGTGTTCTACTAAATGACCGTTAATTAGACTACATTGTTTGTTTTCAGGTTACTAGGCAACAGTCCATTTGAAGTTTAGTTGCGGAACTATTTTTTGTTTATTTTTATGATTAAATAAACAAACAAATCATAATCTGTTGTCGCTTATTACTGTTAACTAATAAATCACGCTGTAGAACTGTTGTATAAACGCAATATCACACTTGAGGTCGTGCTGTTATACTATGGTGACCAGACGCCCCCGATTTCCGGGGATAGCCCCCGGTCCGGATGACCTGTCCCCGGCAACAAACTGTCCCCGGAAAAGTCCCCGTTTCAAGCATTTCCTTTGTGTGTGTGTGTGTGTGTGTGTGTAAAAAGCAAATTACAGAATTCAGAAATATTAAAACGGAAAAAACGGAATTTGGGAAAAAATAAAATGCCTAATTTCCATCAAGCATACAGCCGGTCCTCCACCAAGTGCATCAGCCGCCCGCCAAACTTTACCTGCTGAATAAACTGTGGTAAGTGCTGTAAATCTTGATGACAGTAAGCACCAGAATGTTCATGACACGTTATAAATACAGAATAATCTGCTGATTTTGAGCTGACAATGCTTCGTGGTGTTTGTAAAGAGCATTGATCATTTACTTTAGCTAGTGATCACTTAACCAGACTAATATTGGTAGCTATAATGTCAGCGCTGTTGTGTGAAGCGTTACGTTAGAATTATAGACCCTATTATAATGTCAATGTATGCATATTACCACGTTAATGGAGGATCGTTACATTCAATAGGAATCATTTCAGCCACGATTCAGTGATTGTTCCCCATTAGCGAGCTCATTATGATTGCTAGCTTCTGTTTGTATAAATAGTGCGGTTGCTGACAGCCTCCTTGTCATTTGTTCCAGTGACTGACCCAGGCACGGCTTGAGGATTTTCCTGGCTGGAGATACTGCATTTTGGTATGTTTGAATTTACTTTATTTTGTTTAGGACTGGGTTGTGCTTGTACTAGCTGAGTGCTTTGCGTTGTGTTATGTTGTTTGTCTTGCTGGTAATCACCTATGGGTCATTATACGAAAACGTGCCATTTTCCAGTTTTAATGTTTGGTTTTCGGAGTATTTGATTTAAAAGTTTAAGCCCCTTTTTGGATGAAGTAGATCCTCACCTCTTAGAAAAAAATGACGTGCCATCTCAGGGTATCTTATTTATTTATTTATTTTCACATAATCAACATGCGTAAGTCTGTTTCGTCAACCCTGTTACCGACATATTAATTAATGTTTGAAAATGTTTTAAATCCATATTTAGAACAAATCTGATATTCTATTAAATATAAAGTCCCCTTTGTTACAATAAGTGTGTTTGTAAAGTGAGAATAATGAGGAGTTTACTTTTTTTCCATGATGAATATGCTCATTTACAATTGACACTTTAACAGCATCTTCTGTTTTAAGAAAAAGTTATGGAAACAACATAATAATACCCTGATTTATTTGTGTGGATTACTGGTCTATTTTACTTTACATATAAAATGAGTTGATTTTGCATTAGTCTTTTCATTGTTTAAATTATATTATAATATTATACAAGTAACAGGGCTGACAGCTTGTATGGTTGTCAACTGGTTACTGCTTGTTTAAGTTACAGTTATAGGTCCAATGGAGCTTAATGGTACATTCATAAACCTTTAACTCAAAACTACTAATCAGAATAGTCTGGACACAGATTTATTAATAGACGGTGATGAAAAATGATGATAGTATGGATGGAACCAATCGTTTTATTCAAAACTTAGAGCAGTTTTGTTCAAGTGACATAAAATGGCACGTTTTCGTATAATGACCCCTATACATATTACAACAAATGTTTATGTATTTGTATAATAGCCTATGGAAGTGTGCCTTTATTACTTTCTCAAACTAGTAATAATGTCATTAATCTTAATCTGATTGTACTTGTTGTACGGTGACCTTGAGTGTCTTGAAAGGCGCCTTATAAAATAAATGTATTATTAATAGATTACCATGTGTTGTGACAGGATTGTGTCTCTGTTTTAGAAGACTGAACAGTGAAGGAGAGACGACGAGTGGAGGAGAGACAAGAAAGAGGACTGATTAGGAAGAGTGAAGAAGAGAGGAGAGAGGATTGACAAGAGCAGAAGAGTAGGCCTATTGGAAGGAAAGAAGAGGAAAGAAGACAGGCTGAAAAGATGGCTCTTTCAAAGAAGAGGAAGTGTCATTTCACTGATAAACTACAAGCAGAATTTCCATTTATTCATTCTTGTAGACCTGGCCAGGCTGAGACCATGGTGCTCTGCTCCCTTTGTAAATCTTCCTTTTCAATAGGCAGTGGTGGGAGGTTTGCTGTGGTGGAGCAGTCAGAGGATGAACTGTCCGTGATCGTTAACTCTTTTAAAGCATTAAAAAGCCCAGGCTTAGATGGAATACCAGTTGAATTTGATCAAACCTTTCATCATTCCATTGAAGCACATATGTTAGAATGTTTTAATAGTGCATATGTGACACATTTTAAAGCTTAGGTCCTTATGTCGGAATCTGATGTAATTCTCTTGAAAAATGTGAATACATTTCTGCGTTAGGGAACAGCAAACAGCCGCAGTGCGCATGATCATAAGGCCAATGCACACGGCGTGCGATTTTTGTCGCCGGACAACATTCGATTGCAATGCACATGGCGTGCAATGCGATTTTTGTCGCACCGCAAAATTCCATTTTCAACTCACACTATTGAAGTCTATGAGAAAATCAAAAGAAATCTCATCCCAATGCACACGGCGTGCGATGCGATTTTTGTCGCACCACAACATTCCATTCTCAATTGTTACTTTATTGTTACATAGTTGGACCAGGCAGGCTGATTACAATAGGCTCTACCAATATTGCTTGCCTTGCTTCCACAATTTCTACAAGATACAACTGGACATATTGTGATAAAATATGTGGGTCCCTGATTTAGGGGTATTGGTAAAATGTCAGGAGAGGGAGCGCACAAAACACACAGCCAGAAAGGTGTATTATAAAAGCCACTTCATTATTATGGGCGATGATCAGGCAGACATAGATTCGGAGGACGGAGACAGTCCAACATCTAGCTATTCGCCCTTAGGACTCAACTTCCACAACTGATCATGCATCTCAATTAATCATCATAAATATACAGTAGTACAAATTCATCTCATTCAAATAATCACAGGCCTATAAATAAGACAAACATTGGACTATTGGCTGAATAGTAAATAATTAAAAAGGCACGTAACTCGCCGGGTATTTGAGACCCCCCGTGGGGTCTGAGCGGTGCACTGCGTCCAACCGATGAGGCTCAATATGTAAGTCCGTCTGGCTGACGAATGTTCCTGCGTTCACGCTACAATATTGTGCCTACATGCTCGATTGTTATTATTATGTAATATAGGCGTCTTGTATGTGAGATGGGCCGTGTAGCTATGTGGCATGACACGGAAATAAATCATACATGCAGTAATTCGTATAGCTAGTAATGTGTATAGTGGCAGCTGTGGGCTATATAAAATGTGGGCTATATAAAATATAAAATGGATTGATGTGCACAAACCTGGATGAACTGAGGTTCATAATTGCATCAACATCTGATACAGCCTCTGCAAATCTGCCGCCAACAGAGGATGCATTTCAGCAGCATGTGCAGAGAGCAATGTTCCAGACAGCGGTATGGTGTCACAGCCACATACCCAAACCCCTGTTATGGAGTCCTATTGGCAAGGGGTGGATTATCAGAGATGGGGCCATTCAACCTGTCCTTTTTACAAAACCCCCAGCACCTACAGAAGTGAGAGACATCACTCACTTATATTGCAAAGATGCAAAGTGTGGAGAGAGTGGAAAGTGCCAGTGCCTCTCTGTTGGCCTTCCCTGTACAGAGTTCTGCACCTGCTGTGCAGAATGTCAAAATGTGTCCCCTAATGTTTGAGGACTGTATTTAATTGTACTTTGAATTAAGGTTCCAGTTTTAATAAAACCTGTACTATTTACACCTATGTTTTAGAGGCTTGCAATTTAGAACTAATACACTTTATTTTATTGGGTTACTCTTATTCTGACTATTTGGTGATGTAGTTCAGCCACCTGGTATTTCCCTCTCCAAATATAATGACCATCAGAGTAGGCATTCTTAACTTATAGGCTATTATGCCACTTATCCCCCATTCGGAATTTGACTGTATCAGAGAAGAGGTAGGCCTATGTCTAAAGAAATCTCATTTGCAATAGAACTGTATGAGATATTTCCATACAACTACTGGTTATTGTTCAATAGCACCCTAGACAATTCAGTAATGATATATTTTTCAGGGATTTCTGTTTTTCTGATAAATGAGAGAAAAGTGATGGAGTCCTATGTTCCTGTCACCAAAAAGTACAATTTCCGTCTAAACTAAAGCTAAGTTTACAGGACTATAATTCAGTATTTATTGAGGTAAATAGTTGTCTGACTATTTGGTGATGTAGGACAACCACCTGGTTCATACCTCAGCAAATCTGAAGAGGAAAAGAGTGATCATTCTCAAGTTATGGGCTTTTTTGTCACCTTCCCCATATTCGGCCTGGTCTAATTTGGCTCTTTTTCAGGGATTGGGGTAGCTCTAAAGAACAACCAAAAAAATATCTTTTCCCCCAAAATAAAATTTGACAACAATCAATTTCATTAATGGGAGACCCTAAAGATAAGAAAAATCATTGTTTTCATTTGCCCTACCTCGGGTAGGGGTATCTCGAAAACAAATCTTGCTGCTGTGTTTGCAGATTGCTGTACCTTCCTCTTCCTTCACCACAATCTGGCAAGAGGCATTGCGCTGCTGGCACTCCACTTCCTCCTCTTCATCATCACTGCTTATCACCACAATCTCCTCAGGCACATCATCGTCATCATCATCAGATATGATGATGACGGGTGGAGCAGCATGATTTCTAGACACCCTCTCCAGAGGAGCCACAGTGGAGGAATGACCTAAGAGCATAACAATAGTCAAATAACATGTTATAGCATATTCACATTTATTTATTTTTAGCTTTTTTCTATCCTTTATTTATTTTGGTGTCCCATTAAACCGCAGAGGGCGGTTCATTTCGGTACGCTCCAGGACGGAGCGATATAAAAAAATATTTTATCCCGGCTGCACTAAGACTGTTCAATGGCAACTAAAGTAGTAGTCGGGGTCAAGGCTCCTGAATCTGTATTTATTTATTTATTTTAATCATCATCACTTTTTAGTATTTTAATATGATAACTATAGCCATCTTTTTATCCACTTTTCTATCATGATCTCACTGTTTTTTATATACTATACATGGCTGGCCCAATATTGTTGTCTGTCCTTTATGTTGTGTTGTCATGTGTTGTTTTTAGAGAGTGGCGTGGCAAAATGAATTTCCCCACGGGGATAAATAAAGTATAATTGAATTGAAAATTGAATTGAATTGATTGTAACCAACACTTTGTTCCACCTTTCCGTTCAATTACACTATGTCAGTGCCCACAATATCAGTGTCTAATTGTGTTGAGAAGAACCTTGCTTATGGAGTCTTTGCTACATGCCACGTCTTGAGCGAGTGGCTATTATAGGTATTAATCAAGTAATAATCCATCTACACTAGGTAAAAAAGGCCGGTTCAGTGGTGGGAAGGAGCCTGGACTCTCTGGGGACGGTGGTGGAGAGAAGGACTAGGAGCAAGCTGCTGTCCATCAGGGACAACCCCAACCACCCCCTCCATCATGTCCTCGCTGGGCAAACCAGCAGCCGCCGCAGAGGGCGGTTCATTTCGGTACGCTCCAGGACGGAGCGATATAAAAAAATAATGTATCCTGGCTGCACTAAGACTGTTCAATGGCAACTAAAGTAGTAGTCGGGGTCAAGGCTCCTGAATCTGTATTTATTTATTTATTTTAATCATCATCACTTTTTAGTATTTTAATATGATAACTATAGCCATCTTTTTATCCACTTTTCTATCATGATCTCACTGTTTTTTATATACTATACATGGCTGGCCCAATATTGTTGTCTGTCCTTTATGTTGTGTTGTCATGTGTTGTTTTTAGAGAGTGGCGTGGCAAAATGAATTTCCCCACGGGGATAAATAAAGTATAATTGAATTGAAAAGTGAATTGAATTGATTGTAACCAACACTTTGTTCCACCTTTCCGTTCAATTACACTATGTCAGTGCCCACAATATCAGTGTCTAATTGTGTTGAGAAGAACCTTGCTTATGGAGTCTTTGCTACATGCCACGTCTTGAGAGAGTGGCTAATATAGGTATTAATCAAGTAATAATCCATCTACACTAGGTAAAAAAGGCCGGTTCAGTGGTGGGAAGGAGCCTGGACTCTGGGGACGGTGGTGGAGAGAAGGACTAGGAGCAAGCTGCTGTCCATCAGGGACAACCCCAACCACCCCCTCCATCATGTCCTCGCTGGGCAAACCAGCAGCCACCGCAGAGGGCGGTTCATTTCAGTACGCTCCAGGACGGAGCGATATAAAAAAATAATTTATCCCGGCTGCACTAAGACTGTTCAATGGCAACTAAAGTAGTAGTCGGGGTCAAGGCTCCTGAATCTGTATTTATTTATTTATTTTAATCATCATCACTTTTTAGTATTTTAATATGATAACTATAGCCATCTTTTTATCCACTTTTCTATCATGATCTCACTGTTTTTTATATACTATACATGGCTGGCCCAATATTGTTGTCTGTCCTTTATGTTGTGTTGTCATGTGTTGTTTTTAGAGAGTGGCGTGGCAAAATGAATTTCCCCACGGGGATAAATAAAGTATAATTGAATTGAAAATTGAATTGAATTGATTGTAACCAACACTTTGTTCCACCTTTCCGTTCAATTACACTATGTCAGTGCCCACAATATCAGTGTCTAATTGTGTTGAGAAGAACCTTGCTTATGGAGTCTTTGCTACATGCCACGTCTTGAGAGAGTGGCTAATATAGGTATTAATCAAGTAATAATCCATCTACACTAGGTAACAACGGTAGCTTAGCTAACCTGCCACAGCCAGGTAAGTAGTCTAAAGTTGGTAGCTAACGATATATCGATAACAGTCATCGTATTGATGACCGTGTTTCAAACAATACAAGTTACCTAATGTTAGCTAGCCTGACTAGTTCATAGGTATGCTGGATTTTGAAATAAGCTAACCTAGCTTGAGACAGACCTAGCAGTTAAAAGTCGTTATTTCAAATATTGTGTTGTGGGTGTCACTCCTTTAAGCGTGGAACTACAAGCCAAAATTAAGATTAATAAATTGTATTAATAAACAATTTAATTTGTTATACAGGGTTCGACAGTGGGACTGTTTTGGTCACATTTGCGAGTGAATATATTTCTGTGCGACTTGGAAATACATTCAATCGCACCAGTGCGCCCAAAAAAAAAAAAAAAGCTGAACTACTGTCATGCGCAGTCAATCTTATGTTCGTTAATAAGATCACAGCGCATCTAAACCAATGCAATCCTTTGAAAACAGACACGTGACAGACACGTGACCCGCAAGCACAACAAGCGGGGGTAGGGTGGTCTAGTGGATAGTGAGTTGGACTTGTGATCGGAAGGTTGTGAGTTCAAATCCCGCCTGAAGCCACACCACTACTAGTGTGCCCTTGGGTAAGGCACTTAGCCCTCAGTTACTCCAGGGGGAATGTCCCTGTAATTCGTAATTGTAAGTCGCTTTGGATAAAAGCGTCTGCTAAATGGCAAAATTATTAATTATTACAAGCGCGCATTTACATTTGAAAATCCTGTCAGAAAAAGACCGCTGTTAAAATGAATCAGATTACGGCATACTTTAGCAAGAAGGCTAATGTTAGCAGCGTTCCAGACAGAGAGGAGGCAGAGGGGGGTAGTGGAGTCAACATTACAGCTGGAGACGAGAGGGACGAAGAAAACAGAGACGGGGAAAGCGAGGATGAGAGCGCCCGGTCAGAAAGTGTGTCAGGGGAGGGGGAAGGTCATTATCCGCGCGGTGATAATGGCAGTGCCACTGCCAACGCGAAGTCTGGTCTGACAAAAGTGACAAAGGTCTACAGGTACAGTGCCGAGTGGCAAACATCTTTCCCGTGGCTGTTGCTGAAGGAAGGGAAGATGTATTGCAAGTGGTGTGTCGCCCACATGAAGTTAGCTGGAAAGACCGCGTTTGTGTCAGGAGACGCACAGCTGAAACGCGACACAGTGAAAAAACATGGTCTGTCTCGCAAACATGTGAAATGCAGGGAAGCTTTCATGTCAGCTCAGAACAAGCCCCTTGAGAAAGCTGTTGGACGCCAGAAGGCTAGCTCCAGTGAGGAAATTAAAAGACAGCTCAAGTTAAAGTTTAACATCGCTTACTACGTGGCAAAAGAAGAGATCCCATTTATTAAATTCCACAAACTATTCGCCCTTCACAAGAAAAATGGCGTTGAATTAAATCCAACCTATAGTAATGACAAACGATGCGCTGACATGATCGGGCAGATAGCGGATGCCATGAGAGAAGACCTTGCTGTGAAGATCAATTCCGCACACTATCTCGCCGTACTGATAGACGGGGACACGGACATCACGAACACAGAGTGTGAGATTGTATATGTACGTCTTCTTGACAACGGGAAGCCTGTGAACCTTCTGGTGGGACAACAAGCCCTCGAACATGCCCATGCCATTGGTAAGTTTTTTTTTAATAGTCTTAATTTATGTAAGTTGTAATTAGTCTATTTGGTTTTGGAGACTATTGTGTTTTTCTAATTGTGTTTTTTTCAAAGCGAGGTATGGGCAACAAACACTAAAGGAGCTCTGTGCTCTCTTTAGTTTTTAAAAGCATCACACCAAGGTAAATCACAAATCGATTGTGTTGACATCGCAATAAATCTTCTTTTTTAGGTTTGGTAGTTTGGTGTCAGATGAGGGCGTCAAGTCTACACTGGACACTTTCAAAGTCTTCAACCCTGATGCCTGGCCAAAAGACCAAGCCAGCCTACTCACTTATGGAAATGAGAGCGTTGCAAATCTGGCAAGGCATTTCCATGAGCCTCTGACAGGGTAAGAATGCATTTTAAGACATCGCATTGACAGACGTGAGACACTAGTTGCATATGTGCTAACCCAATTACTCTCTTCTATCCTTCAGAGCGGGGTGTGATATTCCTGCCGTGCAACAGGAATGGGAAGGGCTGAAAGTACTCGTAAGCGAGAACTTCAGCGACAAAAGCTATGCTGAGCTGTGGGAGGTTCTCCTCACAAAGGACCCCTATAAGAAAGACTACCAAGTAAGGCAAAGTAGATCCAGATAGCCCTACACTTAAACACATTCATGTTTATTGTATGTATGTTGTTTTTGAATAGTGAGAGGTGAGGGTTAAAAATTAATTAAAAATGAAAATTGTTCTCCCCTTAGAACATACTGGAAATGGTCCAAATTATGTTGGTGCTCCCAATCTCGGCTGCCCAATGTGAGAGGGGGTTTTCAGCCCAGAACCGCATTAAAAGTGCAACCAGAAGTAGGCTGGCCGTTTCTACCACAGAAGACCTAATGCGAATCAGTTTGGAGGGGCCTCCGCTTGAGCAGTTTGATCCAAGTCCAGCGGTTGAAAGATGGCTTGATAGCTCTAAGCGGGCCAGGCGACCAGATTATCAAGACTGCTGGACCACAGACATTCTTTGCATTTAATTGCTCAGAATTTATGAATTTTATATGAAAGCCTGGGCTTAATTATTTATTTATTCATGAATCATTTATTAATAAATGAATATTCTTACTTCCCCTTTACATTGTGAGTCTCCATTTTTATTACGGCCAAGAGCCGGTTATGATAATTCTGATATGTTATGATTATGATAATTTGTTGTCGTCATACGAAAATTGCGCAATTTTCATTGTGCTACTGAAATTCTTGGTGTGCTACTAAATTTGTTGACATGGTAGCACAGTGCTACCTGGGGAAAAGGTAAGCGTCAAACCCTGGTTATAACTATGGCTCGTGTCTTTTTATTGTACAAACGAAATAAATGTTTAGCTTCCATAGGCTGGTTTTCCCCTGCTTCGGCAGGCTACTTTATCTCTGCTGAGGTAACTACGGTTAGCTACGAGTTAGTTATAACTTACACCACCTTAGGGGTACGTACATATTTAGTAGTTACTAAGGTCTACGTGATAACTAGTGTGCTTGGTGCAACCCGTTCAAGTTTAGTAGTGACTAAATCTTGATTTAGTAAATACTTACGCAATAAATAGGGTTAGTTTGTACTTAGTAAGACGTGGTGCAACCGGCTCCAGGAACATCCCTAGTAACTATATGGGGCTAGGTGCAATTGCTATATTGTTTTAGATAAATTATTATTAAATTAATATATTACTTTCACAACTGACTAGCCTGCAAATAAACGCATTAATTGCTTATAATTTAGCTACCGCCCCACCCCGACGCCACAGGATGCTATCTACAACACCCATCCCCCTCCCCCGGATGACATCCATAATCAGTTGATGCTCTAACAGTCCCTGCTTCCATAGAGTTGATACCATTGACATTCCTGATATAAAGCTGGGACTCTCAACTCTTGCTATCCCTGTTCATATCAGTAACAGAACAGTTAATTGCAAGTCTGAATGCTTTATACACCCCTCAAATTTAATTTCTATACCCTGCCACACACAGCCCACACAGAGACCAAACACAAAACCACTCAAGCTAGCACTTTTCAATGCCAGATCCTTAGCTAATAAGTCTCTCTTAATCAACGACTTGATTAGCTCCTATGAACTAGATTTATTATTTATCACTGAGACCTGGTTAGATAAAGATAACAAGACACCAATTCTTATTGAGTCAGCACCCCCCAATTTTAGAACCTTAGATGTCGTTAGATCCCACAAAAAAGGTGGTGGAATCGCCTCTTTCTTCAGAGACAGTTTTAACTGCAAACAGAAATCCTTCTGGGAATTTTTATCATTTGAATATCTTTCAGTTGTTTTTAAATGTTCCACTCGAATTCTTTTTTTAATAATTTTATACAGACCACCCCAATACTCTACTAGCTTCTTTAATGAACTTACAGAGCTTCTCTCAGAATGTTACTGTTGCTGGGCTGAAGTAAAAGTCTGCACACCCACGTGGTTCGACAGGATACCGTTTCCTGTTCACCAATTTTGACTTGTTAGAGTCTCCGTAGAAACCCAAGCACATGCCAAACATACTGCAATATCCTTCCGCGGCTATGCAATAGTAGTTAAGATATGATTTGCCTGATCAAAGATTGCGATTACATGTTACAATTTTAAACACAATAATACTTTACATTTAATATATCAGCAATTAGTTATGCTGTTATGTTGAGAATATACTGCTGAATAGATCGAGTTGTGTTACTTACTCACTGAAAATAGTCCATGCCAGTATAAAGGCTCGTGTCTGCGTCATCATCGGTCTTTTCATTCCAGCCTCGTGCCTCACTACACGTGAAGCTGGGAATACACAGCAACAAGTGTATCAATGGCGAGCGACTGAGAGAGACAGAGAGAGCTGTACTTGTTCTTTATTCTTTATTCTTTAGAAAATACTCGCTCAGCACGTCAGTGGCGTTGCTGAGCCGTGCTGTACGCCAATTAAAAACATATTTACAGCCGTTCCTCTGTACCTAGAGACTCCTACAACAACTGAGTTGATTCAGTGAAGAAGTCCAATGGGGGATGGGTGACGGGCTGATTACGGACAGGTGCTGAGGTGTTGGAGAGAGACTGAGAGAGGCAGAGAGAGCTGTACTTGTTCTTTATTATTTATTATTTAGAAAATACTCGCTCAGCACGTCAGTGACGTTGCTGTACGCCAATTAAAAACATATTTACAGCCGTTCCTCTGTACCTAGAGTCTCTGTGACTAGAGAGAGAGGAAAAAGGGAAAATTGCAGAGGGAGCCAGACTGTCGGTGGGGGATGGATGACGGGCTGATTGCGGACAGGTGTCAGTGATCAGACTCGTTATCCTGCTGGTCTATTTAACCTGTGTGTGTTTGTTCCCCCGGGAGAGTGAAGGAGACGGGAAAACCTGCTGAGGTGTTGGAGAGAGACAGAGAGAGCTGTACTTGTTCTTTATTCTTTATTCTTTAGAAAATACTCGCTCCGCACGTCAGTGACGTTGCTGAGCCGTGCTGTACGCCAATTAAAAACATATTTACAGCCGTTCCTCTGTACCTAGAGACTCCAACAACTGAGTTGATTCAGTGAAGTCCAATGCCAGTTGAGCACCATTGAACTTATAGTAACATGACATCAATTCTACTTCTGAGTAAAACCTGCCAAGAAAGATGGCTCATTAAAATGTTTGAGATTTCTTCTCAAGGCCACATAAGATTTGTTATTTTCTAAGCAAATGCTTCTGATACCTACCTAATTCAAATACGAAATAAACCTAATTCAAATACTCCACTGGCTACAATTGTCAACTTTATTGCTGAAAATCAGATCAATCAATCAATCAACACTTTGAGCTGTCCTTGAAATCAGGCCTAGTGGGTCTCAACTAACGATTGAGGTTCGGGTTAGGTTCCCATGAACATCTGAGATTGAATTAAACTAATTTAAGTTAAAATCACCAGTTATAATAAGCTCATCGCCTGTATATTGGGCAAGTAGATCCCCAAGTGCTTCAACAGAATCCTTTCCAGCAGATGGAGAACAAACAAAGGCAATATCAGTGTCAGATATACTGATTCTTTTGAGCCATGATTCACTCGAAACAAGAATATCTGGGTCGGTTTGTAATACAAATATTTAAACCTGATCTAACTTTTGATATAAATGTCACGAGATGAAACGGGACCTAATAATAGGATGGACGTTCGCAGGCATGTTGATTAGACACAGCTGAAGTGGGTTAGCTGATGAGCGAACTAGTCATGGGATTGGCTGTTGTACCCTTTAGGTGAGAGAGTGAGAGGAGAGACAGGGGGAAAGGATTACGTGTGTTGATGTGAATGGGCTGTTGGTGATGTTCTCTTGGCGTGAACAGTGAGTGTGAGTGAGTGGCTAGTATTAGTGCCACACTATTAACCAGTGTTACGACCCCATATGTGTTCTAGGGGATACGGGGTGTAACAATTAAATAAAACCGTGAGGACAAGAATCAGGAGAAGGGAAATAAACAAGATTTATTGTACAAAGGTAACACAAACAGGTTTCCGTGAAACTCTTAACTGAAAACTACTCTATAAAAAAGGAGAGTGAATGAATCTACACTATTAATAATAAAGAATAAAGTAAATTAACAGGCCTTGTGGCAATCTAATCTAAGTAAGCAATCAAATACAACTAAGACTAAACGACTATGAACCTAAGATTAATAAACACAAAGTACAGCTGTAACTAACAAAAGAAACCAACACAAAACAACTATAAAGTTGTTGTCTGGCCCACTGGCACCAACTGAGTGTCTCTCCCAGGCTTTTATCCTCCCTCCACCCTTGATTGAGGATTGAGTAGTGATGGCGAGATCAGTGGCGTACCGCAAAATCCCGAGGCCCACCCGCAAGGTGGCGGCGGGGGCCCTTTCGCAACGGAGGTTAACTCAAACGGATGTTGCGGTACATTTATTTTAAGGCTGCATATAGCCTACTACAGCATAGACCGTTAGTTAACCCTAACCCTACTACAGCATAGATAGACCCTATGGTTGGCCTGGACAGCTATCAGCTACAGCGCGCTGCCCGTTTGTTCAGAATGACACTGTGTGTGTGACTGTGCGGACATATCCATACACAAACGGCAACAAGAACAGACCGACAGGCTACACACCACCCCGAGTTAATTTGATTCATAGATTAATACATATCTCTAATAATATCAAATAATAGACCATTCTTTACTTAGAGATGACTCCATAGACCCTGACACTGGACTGCAGCTGTAATGTGTATTGAGATTATAATGTAGACTGTAGATTGTGTGGAGAATGAAGAAGGAGTCCTTGAAATGTTCTCAAAACATTCACACAAGAGACGTTCACTTCAGAACCCCAACTCAAATGTAAAAGTGCTACAGACTTATTATTTTATACAGATTTATTTTGTTGATAAGATCAATTCACACATGGATTATAACAGACTAAAAGTGGATTATAACAGACTAAAAGTGGATTATAATTATAATATTATAGTATAACACACTTTACATCTCTTCTCTTCTTCTTGTTGTTCTTCTCTGTGTTATCCTGGACTTCCTGTACCTCTGCCTCCTCTCCTCCCTTCACTGTTACCAAGGTTCTTGGATCATCTGAGCCATTTTTGTAACGCTTGACAGCGGTTTCATAGTGACATCAACAAACTGTATAGTTACATTTGTACAGGATCCAAAATAACCTCAAATGGCTGTGTTCCATCTACAGAATCAGAACTCATTCCACCTTGGTCTTCCTCTTGGAGCTCCTGCAGCACAGCAGGCTGCAGATCGAGACCGAGGCCCAGAGAAGGCCCCCGCCGAGGGCAAGGAGCAGCGCTGACACGTCCAGGCTGTGGTAGGAGTACCAGGGCAGGCTGTAGGCCTCAGTGCGCAGGTGGGCTGCTCCTTTGTTTCTCATAACGTACTCGATCCAGAAGGTGGCGCTCGCCAATGGGGACAGGGGATGGTCTCCTCCTGACATTAGTTTGTGCGAAGTCCTTCACTATGTAACATAGTATGTTTGTTAAATCCATTTGACGTGCGCGCAGGCTTTCAATGCTGAGAATCGCTAGTCTGGAGGGTGTGTCCTGGGACATGGTGCTTCTCAGATAGCTTTTGATCATTTTGAGTTTTGAAAACGATCTCTCGGCCGGGTCAGCCTGCATGCCAACTGCAGTAACACTGACCTCCACAGCGGTGCAACAGGTGCATCCACGACGTTCGTCCCTGACCCAGTGCTAATACCATCCCTGCCCGCGTTAGTCGCAGAAGCTACATTGGGTCGGTTGTGGAGGTGAGGTGGTTGTGGGGTGAAATGGTTGTGGAGGTCAGGTGGTTGTGGAGGTCAGGTGGTTGTGGAGGTGAGGTGGTTGACTATGGGTGCGTTCGTAAATACGCTCTGGAAATCTGCTCTGGTTCTTAAACTGAAATCAGTTAATTTCCGAACGGACAGAGAGCACAGGGCGTATTTATGAACGCACCCTATATGACAGTGAGTGTGTGACAGACAGCACCTCCTCAGGGCCTACGGGGTGGGGTGGTTGAAATCCTAACGGGTCGTTCAGTTCTTTCCGCAGCAGGCGAGGCTACGCGTCCTCATCCTCATTCCTCCTCAGGTTTACAGTCCTCCCGGGCCAGTCTCAGTTGTAACAGGATGTGCTTTTTGGGGAACTTCAGAGTGGTACATCCAAACTGGCTGACCCCCCCCTCTCCGGCAGTTTTTCCCGCCTCTGCACCCAGCCACTCCAGCCGGGCTTCCAGATGTACATGCTGTCGAAGAACCGCGAGCCGTTCTCCCCGCCCAGAACGTAGATCCTCTTGTTCCACCGGGCCAACCCCCCGGCCGCGAGCCGCTTGGGGAGCCCCGGGAACACGGCCCCCCCACCCCCGCCCCCGCCGGCCCCCCCAAATATAAAATTTGGGGAAGTTTCACTGCATTTTGTTACATTTTATATTGCTCTTGCCGTTTTTGCGCACCACTGAGGTACTTTCGCTTGCTCATTTTTCTGCAGGGTCTTGTGTCTTGCTGCCTGCACCTGCACGCACGCACAGACACACACACACACACACATAAACAATAGCTTTACAAACTGAAAAGATTGAGTGGTAATAATAAAAGAAACCAAAAAGAAATAAAAGAAAGTATAGGGGCCTAATTAAGGTAGTGCTGGGGACACATGGGGAGGGGAGGGGAGGGGGAGAGGGTTAACTGGTGATGGCGAGCTTGAAGAACTGGTGATGGCGAGCTTGAAGAGGTGGGTTTTGAGGGCCTGTTTAAATGTTGGGAGGGTGTTGGCCTGTCTGATGTGGTTGGGGAGGGCGTTCCAGAGGGACGGGGCTGCGGCTGAAAAGGCCCTATCACCCCAGATCTCTCCAGAGCTTGGCCCTCGTGGTCTTGAGGGTGATTTGGTCGTCAGACCTGAGGCAACAGGAGGGGTGTGGAGGGGGACGAGGTCGGCAAGGTAAGAGGGGGCCAGATTGTTGATGGCTTTGTAAGGGGTGAGTAGGATTTTGAATTGGATCCTGTATTTGACCGGGAGCCAGTGTAGGTTTTGGAGGACAGGGGTGATGTGGTCATGACGGCGAGTGGAGGTGAGCAGGCGGGCAGCAGAGTTCTGGACGTATTGGAATTTGTTTAGGATGTTATTAGGCAAACCGTAGAGGATGCTGTGTCCTCCACAGTGTCCGACACACTACTTACCCTAAGCCGACGAGCTGATGGTAGGTGAGACTCTGGGAAGGGACAAGGGGTCTGTGTCCCTCCTCTGTCTTGCCTCCTGGCACCTTGATGCTGGCCCAGTCCAGCTGAGGCACACTGGTCACCAGCTGGTGCCCAGGGCCCATTGTGGTCCTAAGTTAGGATGGGAGTTTAAAAAAGGATTCACTTAGTGGTGAATTAGGGGAAGAGGAGGACGTGTACTGACAGTTTAAGCATTGTACCTTTTAAATTAAGTGGAGATTGTTAATTACTCATACACTTGACGTGTTACATGTTACTCATACTGTATGACTGTCCTTACTGTAGGCCTAAATCAAAATCAAATCAAACTTTATTTTTATAGCGCATTTCTCACAAAAAGTGACCCAATGCGCCTACATGTTTACTAATACTCTGACTGTTCTTGTTACATGTAGTTCCCACTCCGACCGGTCCGATGACAAACCACTGCTTGCAAAAGGTTCCTAGGCACGTATTGAATGTGCACAAACTGGCATAATATATGCTATCTCGGCTGCATTCTGAATTGAAGCGGTTTGAGGCAAATTTGCGACAATCGGCGTCAGGGGGTTAAATACTATGTCAATGTATGCAGGAACACTCACTGCCACTTTATAAGGTACAACTACGAATGCAGTCTAATACAACAGTCCTGTAATAAATCTCTCTTCATAATTGTTATCCCTGTTCACTTCAAGTTGAAACAGTTTACAAG
This sequence comes from Nansenia antarctica, assembly GCF_963989245.1. Classification (NCBI taxonomy): domain Eukaryota; kingdom Metazoa; phylum Chordata; class Actinopteri; order Argentiniformes; family Microstomatidae; genus Nansenia; species Nansenia antarctica. The sequence continues at coordinate 17,672,816 of NC_137679.1, read as the reverse complement.
ATCATTTTGGAGGATGTAGGCTAGTTAGTGATGCTGATGAATTATGAATGATGACCAAAATAATAGTAACACATGTACAATGCGGCCCTGTCTAATGTTACTCTAACGATAGCTTACATTTTACACTGTCATGAACATTGAGAGAGAGAGAGAGACATAATTACATAATTTGTATTACCTTTGAGCAGCTGGTACATGTCCTCACTCATGAATGGTAGCATTGGCTTGTCGGTTTGGTACTGGACGAGGAAAGGGGTGACCTGCTTGGCTATGCTCAGGAATACTGCCGTTTTCACCGGGAAAAGAGGATCTGCACAGGCCTTCTTGATCTCCTGGAAAGATTTTATCTTTGGTTCGGGTAATTCACCTCGTGAGACTGCATCGACGTAGTTCATCACATGAGGCCACAGCATCAGCCCTCTCTCACAGACCTTCTACATTTTCAACCCATCGGTGCTGGCAGAATTTAAGCATGCGTGTGTCGCAGCCGGTGAGTTTTATGAAGTCCTCTCTGCGCGCGGGGCTGTTCTTGAAGAGCCAATACAGGCTGGAGAGGGTATGGTCCACCTCCCATCCGCTTGCCTTGTATCCATCTCTGACGGCGTTATGGAGAGTGTGCAGTCCGCATGACCCGATGTTCAGTAGAGATTTATCTATTTGGAATAAGTCAGATTGTATTAAATCGAACACTTTCCAATTCACGTTGGGCCCGTCCATTGACACCTGCACAAGATTCTTCATCCCTGTTTCAGAGAGGATATTTTGCATCCGCTCTACAATGTCCAGGGCAGTTGCGTGTCCAAGGAATTCTGAGCCTATATAGCGGGTTTTCACCTCCCCACCATCCCAAATGCGTACGTGCAGATCCATCTGTTTGAGCTGGAGAGCTTTATTCAAGCTTTCATCGAACATCATTACGTAACCTGCCTGCCTGGAAACCTCTCTGACCAGGAGTGATTTGAAGTATGGAGCTAATCCAAATGTTGCTAGGTATGCAGACTTAGTTTCCCCACACCTGAATTTGGAAGCTATTTCGCTGTCGGGAAACATTACTCGGAAAACGTCACCTGTGTTGGCACAGGAACTGTAGGAATAATGCGAATCCATTGCCTTTAGAGTCCACATCACTTCAGCTGATAGCACATCGTTTGAGGCAGCAAACTGATTGAGTGTCGGTTGTCTTGCAGATATGCTTGCCGTGCTTTCGGTTTTCTAGATGGCCCAGGGCCCATTGTGGTCCTAAGTTAGGATGGGAGTTTAAAAAAGGATTCACTTAGTGGTGAATTAGGGGAAGAGGAGGACAAATGATGTGTCATACGTTGAAGAAGATATGTTTATTTGAATGTTGGTACACCTCAAATAAACTAACAGTGAAAATGTCTTTCAAATTGTTCAAACTTTTTCGCAGGCAGGATAGTAATGTCAGCTACAACCAATACAACTAAAACTTAAGTTTTTTCTACTGAACATATTGATTGTTTTAACAATTTGTAATGATGAATTCATATTTTATTGGGATGAAACTCCTCAATCATTGTTGATCAATCATTCTTGCCCAATCATGTTAAACTGTTCAATTCCTTGCTGGAAATATTCTCTTCTTTTCAGGGCAGGTAATCCCAACCACTGACCCAGGACAACCACTCCCCCATGGAGGACGTGTACTGACAGTTTTAAGCATTGTACCTTTTAATCATCATGGTATGTTATATGTTTAAATAATAGTTCAAGTTAAAAATTAAGTTAAAAGATAACCCTAAGTCCTCAGAAGATGGGGCATGAAAAAAATCAACAGAAACAAATAACAGTGAAACAAAACAGCACTCACGTGTCCAGGGAACAGAAGGCCCGGACGTCCCTGGAGAGAGAAGAACCTGGAGGGGAATCAAGAGGAGAGAGACTGGACCACAGATACACCCCATGTATACAACACATGATGACATTGCCTCGTTGTATAGAGCAGTGTTTCTCAACCCTCTCCTCGGGGCGCCCCAGCCGCTCCACATATTTGATCTGTTCCACCACCAGCACACCTGATTCAACTAATCAAGTCCAAATCATAATTGCTTTGGACTTGATTAGTTGAATCAGGTGTGCTGGTGGTGGAACAGATCAAATATGTGGAGCGGCTGGGGCGCCCCGAGGAGAGGGTTGAGAAACACTGGTATAGAGAATGCTACGCAGCCTGGCTGGCATTTAAGCAGTATGCAACAACACTAATAGTCTATATCAGTGGTCACCAACCTTTTTAAGCCCAAGATCCCTGACCTCAGCCTTGGTGAAGGCAAGATCTACCTATTGAAGCGTTGAGAGAAAAAGACAGACAAGATTGAACTTCAAACTTAATGCCTTTTATTTGCCTGTATTTTAATTACATGCAATGCTTTGGTCCAACATTAAAATTGATGCAACAAAAAAAAAAAGACTGTATCAAGCATATCAGGCAGCTGTCTTGCTTTAAGAATTGTACATAACTGAAACGTTAACAAATTGACATTCTTGACTGTAACAGGTTCGGGCACAGAGGGAGACAGACAATATGATTCTGCGGTTTAAGGAACGGGTTTTATTTGTGCAGCTGGTTTGGAGTCCGGTTTGGCTGAGCCTCGCTCAGGGGAGAACGTCTTGCCCGACCCTTCCGGTCGCGGCTCTCCTGCAGCGCTCTCCGACGTCTCTCTACAACCGACTCTCCGCTGCTTCTCCTCGATTCCTCCGTTCTCCGCTCACTGCGTCCTACCGAGGGAGAACAAAGCAACACATTAAGAGGGCACGTTGATGAGGACCCAATTGGCATCCCTTCACCAACCGTCCTGTAGCTCCCTCTGCAGGTCGGAACGCGCCATGTTCCCCACATTGACATTTTGACACTTGACTGACTTAATTATTATTCTTACTTATTAACATTGACAAACATATTTACAATTAGCATTTTATAAAGTAGAACTGTAATGTGTACTTTCTCAGTCAATGCTAAGTGCAGTCATCTTATGCAGCATCACTTTTCACATCAAAACAAAAGTAAAACTAATGTGTACTTTCTCATATTAACATTGACAAACATATTTACAATTATAGCATTTTATAAAGTAGAACTGTAATGTGTACTTGTGTCTCAGTCAGTGCTAAGTGCAGTCATCTTATGCAGCATTACTTTTCACATCGAAACAGTCATGTTACTCACTCAAGTCAGTGTGATGGTTGTGACTGGATACTGTCTACAAGTGCTTTGAAGTTTGGCTCATAGCTACTGACTGCCAGTCTGAGACAGTCTGTGAGGTGTCTGTCAGTAAGGCGGCTCCTGTACTTCGATTTGATTATTTTCATCTGTGAAAATGACATTTCACAGAGATATGTGGATCCAAAGTAGGCACTCACTCTTAGTGCACATGCAGTGAGAAGAGGAAACTTCTCTCTGCTGACAAGTCCCCAAAAGTCACTGTCCCTTGACCTGGCTTTCAGCTCTATGTCATTTTGTAAATCCACCATCTCCATGTCAACTCCACTTGGCAAAGTAAATACTTGCTGGAATTTGGCTGCTACCTGCTCTATATCAATGGGCACAAATGGGTTTGAGACAAATGCAGCAATATCTCCCATGACATCTAACTCGCCAAAACGCCGATTGAACTCTGTTGCCAGTTTGTCCAGGGGAGCACAGTACTGCTCAGGGTGAAAAGCATCATTGTCTTCCAAGGCCTGTGCCATTTTCTCCAGGTTGGGAAAGTGTGTCAGCCTCCCATTCTTTAGGTGTGTGGTCCAAACACCGAGCTTGGCCTTGAACCCATTTACTGCGCTTATCATGTGGGGGAGGTGTCGGTCTTTTCCCTGCAGCTCGTAGTTGAGTGCGTTCAGTTTTGCGGTTATGTCTGTCAGGAACCCCAGGTCCAGTAGCCACGCATCGTCTGACAGTTCCTTGTGCTCCTCGTTCCTTGTAAGTAAGTAAGTAAGTAAAGCTTTATTTATATAGCACCTTTCATACAAGAAATGCAGCTCAAAGTGCTTTACAACAGGAATAAGAACATTACGTGAATACAAACATATATAAAAACATATACATGCATAGAATGAATATAAAAGCAGGGGAAAACAGTAAAAAGAAAACGTAAAGATCTGACTTTCCACACCAATTTAAGTCCTTTGCCTATGAAAATATTTACTACCACTTGCCTTGTCGACAGGAACGTCTTGATCTCGGGCAGCAAGTCGACAAATCGCTGCAGCACTTTGCCGCGACTCAACCACCGCACATCAGCATGGAGAAGCAGGTCTCCGTAAGCAGCGTCGAGCTCGTCCAATAACGCTTTGAATAAGCGGTGCTGAAGCGCTTTCGCTCGAATCGAGTTGACTAGTTTCACCACCAGTGTCATTACATGGGAAAAGTCCAACACCTTACCAGCCAAGGCCTGCTGATGGATCACACAGTGATAATTGACGAAGGAGGGAAAATCAGGGTCATTACGACACAGTCCAATAAATCCATTGCGCGCACCGAGCATTGCTGGGGCCCCGTCAGTAGTAATCGCCACTAGTTTCTGAATGGGTATGTCATTTTCACCGACATATTTTTTGAACTCATTGTAAATATCCACACCCCTTGTTTTCTCCTTTAAGTGCAAAAGAGTGAGGAAATCCTCCTTTGTTGTAGAATCCTGGAAAACCATTTTGACAAATGCAACAAGCTGAGCTGTGTCCATTACATCCACGGATTCATCGAACTGTAATGAGAAATATTCACAGTGTGCCAAATCCGTTAACACTTGTCTGTCCACGTCCTCTGACAGTGACTCGACCCTCCTTGTCACTGTTGCAGGGCCCAGAGGTACACCACGTAGTGCGGTTTTGATTTCTTCTTTGTTTTTGAAGTCACTGAAAACAGTCTCCGCGGTAATGGCTATTGCTTCCTTGACAAATTCTCCATCTGTAAAGGGCTTCTTGTGTTTAGCCAAAAGGTAACTTATCCGAAACGACGCTTCACTAGCAGCCTTATTTTGATTAGCAGGTTTGGTGAAAAGGGATTGCTGGACCTTCAACCCTGATTTCAGCTCGTTAACTTTCCTTGCACGGATAGTGCTCTTTGGCGGGTAGCTGTCTTTGAATTTCTGGTGGTTGGTGTTGTGGTGCCGCTCCAGATTTCCTCTTTTAGCCAGTGCTTGTGGTTGGTTGCACAGCATACATACACACTTGTCTTTCACCACGGTAAAGAGAAATTCTTCTTCCCATTCTGGATTGAAATTATATATTTTGGGTTTCTTCCGTGGAGCTTCCGCCATGCTAGCTATTTCACCAACTGTGTCGATTGTTTTTTGCGAGTCAGTCACGCGTAGTCACGTTTTTTTGCGAGTCACGTGGCAGTACTATTCTCTTATCTGATTGGTCACTTTCATGCAGCATTTGCGACGAGAGAGAGAGAGAGAGAGAGAGAGAGAGAGAGAGAGAGAGAGAGAGAGAGAGAGAGAGAGAGAGAGAGAGAGAGAGAGAGAGAGAGAGAGAGAGAGAGAGAGAGAGAGAGAGAGAGAGAGAGAGAGAGAGAGAGAGAGAGAGAGAGAGGCGGAAATCCGACGGAAATCCGCGTCTGATTTTTTGGGACAGGGAAAGTCAGTCAAAGATCTACAGGGAAAGTCTGAAAGATCGACCAGTCGATCGCGATCGACGGGTTGGTGACCACTAGTCTATATATACAAGGAGTGTGAGAGAATGCCAAAACAAAAGACAGGAAGAGAGAAAAGGAAGGGAGATGTGCATACCTCATGTGGTGGACCTTGGTGAGGGCCACAGCCTCAACCATCGGGGCAGGGGTGGCCTCTCCTACCAGAGCAACGGTAAGCACTTCCTGCTGCTCAGGGGTCCCCTCTTCCAACACAGCAGTGGTGAGCTTCTCAGGGGTGACCTCTTCCAACACAGCAGTGGTGAGCTTCTCAGGGGTCCCCTCTTCCACCACAGCAGTGGTGAGCTTCTCAGGGGTGACCTCTTCCACCACAGCAGTGGTGAGCTTCTCAGGGGTGACCTCTTCCAACACAGCAGTGGTGAGCTTCTCAGGGGCCCCCTCTTCCACCACAGCAGTGGTGAGCTTCTCAGGGGTGACCTCTTCCACCACAGCAGTGGTGAGCTTCTCAGGGGTGACCTCTTCCACCACAGCTGTGGTGAGCTTCTCAGGGGTGACCTCTTCCACCACAGCAGTGGTGAGCTTCTCAGGGGTGACCTCTTCCACCACAGCAGTGGTGAGCTTCTCAGGGGTGACCTCTTCCACCACAGCTGTGGTGAGCTTCTCAGGTGTGACCTCTTCCACCACAGCAGTGGTGAGCTTCTCAGGGGTGACCTCTTCCACCACAGCAGTGGTGAGCTTCTCAGGGGTGACCTCTTCCACCAGAGCTGTGGTGAGCTTCTCAGGGGTGACCTCTTCCACCACAGCAGTGGTGAGCTTCTCAGGGGTGACCTCTTCCACCACAGCAGTGGTGAGCTTCTCAGGGGTGACCTCTTCCACCACAGCAGTGGTGAGCTTCTCAGGGGTGACCTCTTCCACCACAGCAGTGGTGAGCTTAAGCAGGAACAACCTTTAATCTACTCTAATCTGCTTTAGACCTTCACTACAATGTGTTCCAACATTCTGATACATTCAGCACATGGACAACCTGAACAACCATAACAACCATAACAACCTGAACAAGAAGAAGCATATAAGCTTATTTAATCCTACCCCTTCTCAATACTCAGAGATTAATAATTAATAATCTACAGTTAACTTCAATCAAATGTATTTACGTATTTACATATTTACCAACAATAGAAAACAAATAATGTAAATAGACAAATAATCTGTGAAAACACCTGGTGACTATCAAAGCCCTTCTTCCTCCTCGTACCTGGTGAAAACCATGTTTTTATACCGCTTTTTGAATTATCAAAATTATCATTTTGCCCACTGTCTTGTATACCCCGTTGTGCAAAGCTGAAGAGAGAAAATAAGCAAGTATTACATAAAATAATATCAGTGTAGTGTAGTGCATGCTTAAAACTAACAAAAGAAGTGATGGATCTAATGTGAACTGGTAAATTATTCCAATCAGCTGGGGCTTTGAAGATAACGGCTCTTTTACTAACTGTTTACGAAACGTAGGGGGTGTAGTGAAATGAAGCTGAAGTAAAATGAATCTATGACTCCATGGCTCTCCTCTTTTGAGCCACAGCCATCTTGAGGCCCTCTCTGTCGCATCGGTGGTTCTGCGGATGGCTCGCCTCTCTCCCCCCCTCGATTCCCAAATGACTGAAGTCTCTGAATAAAGAATGGGCTGCGATCTCCCCTACATCCAACCTCGACTGGGAGGCGCCTCACTCTAACATCCAGCCTGCACACATGGTAAGGCCTTCAGGGTGTTTGCAGGCCTCTTTACACCACAAGCACCTCAAGCTGGCTTAGTTGAACATGATGACGGGGCCTAGGTGCTGACCAGTCCTGTATACTTGGAGAGCTTCCTTTCAAAGGCCTCTTCCAAGTAATCTTCCCATGGGACTGTCAGCTCCAGCAGCACAAGTTGCTTGGTGGATTCAGACACTGGTCGCAGGGTCAAAGTCAAAGTCAATTGTATTTGTCACGTGCATATCGTACAGGTACAATGTACAGTGAAATGTTACTGCCGGCTCCTAAGAAGTGCTACAAGAGTAAGAAGGTGGAATACAAAAATTACATTTACAAATTACAAATCAATATATACAGTTTTATAAATATATATAATATACTATTAATATAAATTAAAATAAATATAAGTGTATTTAGTCCATATTGCTGTAGTTAGTCCATATTGTTCCCCATCAGGATGCTCTCGATTGTGCATGAGTAGAAACTCCGGAGAATCTGGCGGGATGCTCTGAATGTCTTCAGGCAGACCAGACCAACCTTCAGGGTGGTCGCTGCAATATGGTTGGGGAACTTCAGCTGCCGTTCGAGGTCTATCGATAGCTGCCAGTCCCTTGCAGAGGTCAGGATGGCTGCAGATGTTCTTTTGGCGGGTTTTGGCTTCCCAGCTCTGACAAAGGCGACGGCCTGCTTGGAGGGTCGGGACCGCTTCGCCCACTCAACTCCTGCACTGATGAATGAATGAATGAATCGTTTAATGACCACACGACCTAGGTCGGTGGAATTTGTTTTCGGTACAGGTGGAACAGCTCAACACAGCAGTGTCAAAAACATACACACATTACACATAACTATCACATGGACATGTACACACAACCACAAGACAAGAACATATTTACAATTTATAAAGTGCAGTACGTCTGGCAGGGTTAGCGCAGTGAGTCAGGTGTTGAGAGTCCTTATAGCAGAGGGGAAAAAAACAGTTTTTGAAACGGGATGTTTTGGTGGCCAGGGATCGGTAGCGCGGTGATGGCTTCAGCGACAGTCTTCAGGACCGGATTGTGCCTCCATCGGTACCGTCCCTCTCCACGTGCCTTTGTACAGCAGCTGAGTTTATAGGTGCATAACGTGTGTACCTGCATGGCCACTGGGTTTGTCAGCAGCGGAGGTTGCAACGGCTCTTCCTGAGGGAGGCCTGAGGCTGGCAGCGAGCCAGACGGTCGGGGTTTCATCAGACCAGATCTTAACAACATGAAGTCTACAAGATAATGAATAATTACGGTTAGGGTTAGGTCCCTAACCGAGGTGTTGACGGACAACCTCTGATATGATGTGTTTTCAGAAACTGGACTGACCAGAACTACGGTCATTTGAGATGTGGCGCCAAGCCAGAATTAGACCACTGGCTAGAGAGGCCAGGGGCTGTCCACCGTAGTAAATTAGGAGACTTGAAGTTTCTTGAGTTCTCTATATTAAGGAGCAAGTCAACATGTTTGGCAGGATAATGATTTGCAATGTACAGCTGATACCTGTGTCAGCAGGAAGCCACAATATAAGAAGCTGTGTACTGGAGTGGAACACTCACAATTGTCGCATGAGTAACTGAGTCGCTGATCAGCTGGAAATAAACCGTCTCTTCAACTCTCTGTCTCTGAGCAGACCTTGGTGATTTCTATTGATTAATTCTGGGGTATTCAGTTTTTTGATAAAACAAAAGGGGAGAACGCTTAGTCTCCAATAACTCCTTAAATAAGTAACAGTCAATAAACAACAAAACACAAGAGAAGGCTTCAATCTCCCAAAACTTCCATGCAGGCGAAGAACGATAAGGCCGTGAAAGACGCACACAACCCACATGACATGCAGCAAACAACTGAAGCAGAGGGAAGACACAGGGGAACATAAATAGACAAAAGACGAAGCATTCACACCTGTGAACAATCACAGTAATTAGGACAGACAAAAATACATACAGACAAAAATACATACATCCACCAAAGGGGGCACCAAAGGGTCGCGCAACCAATAGAGCGAACCCCCAATCCTTACACCTACCCTTGAATTTGGATAAATGTGACTTTCAATAGCACACTGAGGTAATTACAACTGTATCAGCTTTCCACACTCACCCTCGAAGGTGGTGAGGAACTTCCCGAGTCGTCCTGGCCCGTCGTTATCTTCTTCTTCTTCCACGCGCAGCGAGGAGCTCCGTCCTCTGCTTTCACCCTACGTCCAGCAGGGCCTCGTTCTGCACACGCTGCAGGCCGCCGCCCTGCTGCTTCTGGAGCCGTGCCAAGTGGGCCAGGATGTGGCCGAGCGGGGACGTCTCCGTGCCCGCGCCCCTCTACGCTCCCGCCGGGTCCTTGCCCCCCGTCAACGCACCGACTCTGTGCCCCTCGATTTGGCGCCACCGAACTGAAAGGTCTTGCACAGAGGGAGTCGTCGGCGGAACGAGGGTTCGGGACACAGCCCCGTTTATTTCAAACACCTCTAACTTCTAAGCAAAACCTCAGTCGCACCACTTGGGTTGCGCTGGCGTAATCGTCCGAACAAATTATAATAATAATAATGGTCGTCGCTCGGCAGTGTCTCTGGCTTCCACAGCTGGTCACTAGGGATGTGTCGACGCTTCGTAGCGTGTGTCGCACATTTATTCTACTGGTCACCGTTCTCCTACTACCTGGCTTCTCCAGACATCGCCCCCGGCTCACTGCTCTCCAGAGGGAAACAAACACACCAGTGTCCATGTTGAACAACGTTGATGTGATATTGCTAAGTAAAATACATAAATAATTATGTTAACAACTGATTTAGGCCTACTCATATTATTTATTATTGTAGCCGGCATCTGCAGTATCATCATTTATGAATTAGCCTATTGGCCTATTCCATCATGGCAAGGTAAAAATGAGCTGAGAAACAACATTTCAACAGTTTATATACATTAAAAAAAACATTATAATGCATAGTTTACACTAACTTCAGAATATGAATCAATGTAGCCTATACAGTGACCAAATACCAATACAATAACAAATTGAAAAAGAACTATACAATCATAAAAAGACCATTAAAATATTGCATTCCTGTAAGTAAAATAGTTGGGCATTGCTCCCCACACCAGTCTTCAACTGTCCGGTTTTGGTTAGCATCGCTAGCATCAGTTTTCTGTTCTTGGCTGACAGAAGTGGAACCTCACATAGCCTTCTGCTGTTGTAGTCTATCCGCCTCTTGGTGCGTTGTGCATTCTGAGATGCTTTTCTGCTCACCACATTTATACAGAGTGGTCATATGAGTTACCATAGCCGTTCTGTCAGCTCTGCTGGTGAGTTGTGCTGAGGTGTATCTACTGGACACGGTTGGCCACGAACGTGTGGAATCGTCGGGCCCCGTTGTTAATGTACCCTAGAACGACCTTGGAATCGGTCCAGAAGTACTCCTCGATGTCAGCATATCCAAGCTCCTCCTTCAGCACATTGCTGGTTTTCACTGAGACGACTGCGGCTGTTACGACTGGTGGCATTGAGCTTTCGTGTTTTACTGGGGGTCACAGTGCCAAGGAACCTCCTTTGAGTTGGTGTTCTGACGGACATTCCATAGAGCATATCCATTTCTGTCTGCTTGCTTTTCTTCAATTGTCTCTCCAGTTTCTCCTGCTCCTTCTCTACGCGGTGCGTCTCCCACTGCTCCTCCACAAACTGCAGGAACTGCTGTCCGTTGACCAGGAAGTCCCGCCCCTGCTCCTGCTCCCACACGTCTATCTGGGCTTTCAGCTTCTTCTCAAGCTTGGGCAGGCTTTTGTGTCAAAAATCATAGACACTACAGGTAGCAGTAGCAACACACTAAACCCAACAGTAGCAGTAGCTTAAGCTAACTTAGTAGGCAACTCACAGTAGCACACTATTGCAGTAGCTTAAGCTAACTAGCAACAAACACACAGTAACAGACTATAGTAGAACACAGTAACAGACACAGTAACAGACTATAGTAGAACACAGTAACAGACTATAGTAGAACACAGTAACAGACACAGTAACAGACTATAGTAGAACACAGTAACAGACACAGTAACAGACTATAGTAGAACACAGTAACAGACACAGTAACAGACTATAGTAGAACACAGTAACAGACTATAGTAGAACACAGTAACAGACACAGTAACAGACTATAGTAGAACACAGTAACAGACTATAGTAGAACACAGTAACAGACTATAGTAGAACACAGTAACAGACTATAGTAGAACACAGTAACAGACACAGTAACAGACTATAGTAGAACACAGTAACAGACACAGTAACAGACTATAGTAGAACACAGTAACAGACTATAGTAGAACACAGTAACAGACACAGTAACAGACTATAGTAGAACACAGTAACAGACTATAGTAGAACACAGTAACAGACACAGTAACAGACTATAGTAGAACACAGTAACAGACTATAGTAGAACACAGTAACAGACTATAGTAGAACACAGTAACAGACTATAGTAGAACACAGTAACAGACTATAGTAGATTCACATTTATAGTAAGTATATTTACATTGTAATCAATGAACTTGGCCTACATAACGTAAAGAAAATTAACAGTTATTGTTAGTGAGGTTATGGGAAAGGACTGTATACGGTGAATAGTTCAGTGAGAGTATGCTCCATTCGCCCCCGGGGCGTCGATCAGGACACACATGACAGGAGATTGACTTTGTGTTCAGGTTTCTTTAGTGGGTTCAGACAGGGTACAGTTCAGGCATGGGTAGGATGATTGCAAACACTACAATGGGTGTATGTGTGGTTCTTCAACCGTTTGACCATCTCATCGTTGCTGATCTTATCCGTGATCCCCTTCACCCCCGGCGGATAGGTGATCAGCTTCTGCTGCTGCGGGAACTCCATGTCCGTGTTCTGGTCCACACGGTCCTCTACTGGCCTAGTAGTTCAGTGACGCACATTGACACTGTAATGCTGCACAACGATGCTAACTGGTTGGAGTTGTAACATGAGAAACTTGTGACTTGTTCTCCGATCTGAATCAATGCGGCCCAGATTCCCAGAATGCACTGCGCACTTATTAAGGTGGCAGGTGATATTACGCACAGCTTAGCTCTTAATAAGGTGGAAATGATAACCAAATATAATAATCGTGGACTTACATGTTCTAATCATATCACTATATTATGTACAAAAAGGTAGAAAGTATAAATACAACTTTAACATCTTAAACTTTAGCAACTTTAAACTTAAACAACTCTAACATCTTAAACAACTTTAATATCTTTAAGTAAAATCACACTTGTGTTTCTTCAGAGTATCTGACCGGCTGAAGCTCCTCCCACACTGGGAGCAGTGAAAAGGCTTCTCTCCAGTGTGAATGCGCTGGTGTTGAGACAGGTGTGCTGCTTGACTGAAGCTCTTTACCTGTAACCTAAACCTGTAACCTAAACCTGTGGACTTAGAATATTGGAACCTTTCTAACAGTTATTTTACTCTTTACATTCTAATAATAAAATAAAAGAGGGTATTATGTTAATATTGTACACTTGAATAGACTAGACTACTGATGTGTATTTTGGTGGACTGAAAAACTCCAGCCAGCACATAGTAGTTTCATGTGCACGCACAACACTCCACTTGCTCTCTGTGAGAGTTAGCTACACAATATGTACATTGTACAGTATTAAGAGCGCCCTCTGCTTCTGTATGTGACTGTAAATAAATGCTGGCCAAAATAATGATTTACTAGGAAGGAATAAACATTCATTAACAGTAAGCTTAACCACGGTACTACAGAAAACAGTTTAGGTGTCCTTTTCCCCCCTCTTAAATGTTTTAGTTTTACAAACACTTCAGATAAACTACAAAACATGTTCATATTTGGCACTTTCTTACCCTCCACCTGCTGGAGCCAGTCCCTCCAAAAGACTATGGTCCTGGTCTCACTCCTCCTCCTGTTGGACCCAGGCAGCGACAGTCTTGACGGGGTAAACGCCGCCACCACGTCTGCCGCAAGCAAGGATCTTTGGTCCTCCAGGAAAATGCCTGCGAAGGCTTGGCAATGGGCCTTCACCGCCTCCAAGGCACCAAATATGGACAGGCCCTCTCTGAATCTGTAAATGTAAGAAGTGAAAGTCATAAATCTAAATGTGTCAGTTGCTCTGAAATAAGCACTGTAACAACCTACCGACTGCTTCCATTGTACAGTGTGTGAACATTATGAATATGTTGTGCAGATAAATATGATGAAATCTATTATACTTGAAAGTAAAGTATTTTTTAACTTAACTGTTTAAAAAACTTTTTTCTTTCTCATTTCCAGGAAGAGGTGATGAACCACAAATCTGTCGGTAGAGCCGCATGGAAAAGAAATTAGGAGAAACTCCCCCTTGCAGCAGGCAAACCATTATCATTTTTGAGTTACCATAGCCGTTCTGTCAGCTCTAACCAGTCTGGCTGTTCTCCGTTGACCTCCGTTGTCTCATCAACAAGGTATTTCCATCTGCAGAAACTGTCGCTCACTGGATATTTTTTCTACCATTTGCGAGTCAACTCTAGAGAATGTTGTGCATGAAAGTCCCAGGAGATCAGCAGTTCTAGAAATACTCAGGGGGTGCTTAAGTGGTGAGGTTATTATTGAATACATCCATGAGTGAGGTAATGCTTTAGAGCAAGGTACACCCTTCTTACTTCCCGGCATACCGTTGCCTTTGCAAGACCTTCTGCGTCTCCAACCGTGTACAAGAATGCCCCACATGCAAAAAAAACGCAGGCCTATGCAGACAGACTGAGCTGTGGTCAAGTGCCGAGCCATCCTCCGCAAAGGGCCTGCATTTTCGGAAATGTCTCCGTCAGAATCCTTGAAATCTTGGGTAAGCAAATCAGACAGAGGGACAGAGAAAGAACATCAGTGATAAGTGGCACATGACTAAGGCTATGTCTTGTGGTGACTGCATGTCATGCTGAGACAAACTACTGGGCTGATAACTGTACCTCTGTGTGGTTGCTGTCTTCAATAATGGACACTGTCCGTCTTCCCAGTCCCGCTTGCAGAAGTACAAGCTCCTCTGTTGGCAAAGGTGTCCTTGTAGTGTTTTTTTGCCAGCAAATACAAATTAAACAGTATTTTCTTTTCTGGCTTGGCTACGGTGTGTGTGCCTCCAGATGTGTGGCTCCGGCAGACTACATAGATAAACTATGCTGCGCCTGCTGAACCTATACCTCTCCCACAGGTACTCATCAGGAAAGGCCAGTGGGTTACTTCTGTCCCTGAAGACTCTTGGAGCTGGTGTAAAAAACTCTCTTCGGATGATCTGCGCCTCTACATTCACAGGGTTGATGGACATGCCATAGTTGATTTTTAACTAGCCTATAGGTATATGAGCAGGCTCCGCTTATATAGCATAGGCCCATGTCAATTAATTAATTAACTAATTAAGCTATTACAGTTTTTATGGTCGCAAAAATTCTGAAACAGAAGATTTTACATTACATTATGCATAGCTAGCGGTGTATGTATACCTTGTTTGGTTATTGAACAGCCATCTTACTGTACCTGGACATATTGATACTGTAGATCTTTCACACCTGTGTTGCAGGCTCACTCCCCCGGAGGGCGAAAGACACCACATCCTCAGGGCCTATGGGTGGGACGGACAGGGTGGTTGTGGGGTGAAATGGTTGTGGAGGTGAGGTGGTTGTGGGGTGAAATGGTTGTGGAGGTCAGGTGGTTGTGGAGGTGAGGTGGTTGTGGAGGTCAGGTGGTTGTGGAGGTGAGGTGGTTGACTATGGGTGCGTTCGTAACGCTCTGGAAATCTGCTCTGGTTTTTAAACTGAAATCAGTTAATTTCCGAACGGTCAGAGAGCACAGGGCGTATTTATGAACGCACCCTATATGACAGTGAGTGTGTGACAGACAGCACCTCCTCAGGGCCTACGGGGTGGGGTGGTTGACTATACCAAAAAACAAAGTGTCAAGAATCCTGAATCCTAGTTGGCTATGAACTACTGAGGAGACTAGTGTGACGGTGCTGTTAATAAGTGAGGACATGGTGATACACCAAACAGTCCTGTGATTGGCTCTATGGTCAAACAGGCCTCGTCCTGACTGTGACATACAGTATTTACCCATTTATTATTCATTGTTTTATTGCCATGCAATCAACCTGTCAGCCAATTGTTGGAATTTGGTATTTTATGCCATAGACGGCGACCCTGGAGCAATTAGTGGGGTTCAGTGCCTTGCTCAAGGACACCTTGACACGTGGCCAGCCGGGGGTTCGAACCTCGTCGACCTCGCGATCATTAGACGCCGGCGGCTCTACCTCCTGAGCCACAGCAGCCGCCCCGACCCGCCCAGTAGTACATTAGTAGGGGAACTCTCATGACTCCTGTCTTACCGTAGGGATCCAGTCCATACAGCCCCGGTCGGTAGTCCGGGGGTGAGAGGTTGCTCGTCTCCTTGTCCCAGTCCTCTTCCTCGAGAGGGGGCACGGGGGGGTTCGGGGCTTCAGGGTTTGGCATTTACTTAACCCTTTTCTCAGACTCCAACACCTCTATGGTCTAATCAGGAGTCTGTCTCCAGGATGTGCCTGGACTTGTAAGCTGCTCAGCCACAATACACGTAAGACAGGACAAGATGACAGAAGACGTTTGTATTCGTACATTCCTTGTAATGTATACCAATTAACATACATTGGCCAAAGGCTTTCCCAGGAACAGATTATAAGGCAGTGATGGTGAACAGACACTTACCACACTCATATTGTACCCCAAGTATTGTCACTGCAAAACACATGATTGACACAGACAAGATTTAACCTTCAAATGTAGTGCCACTACACAACTACTACATACACTGGATGACATACATACAAATTGAATGTTCCCCCCACAACTGAATCCCTCCTAACTCAGCTAGCTAGCTGACCCCACAGCTGCTTACAGACAGCACAATAACTAGTTAGCTTATAGATAAGCACATACATACATACTAACATTTTTACAGGTAGACTAGACTACATTCAGGTTAATATATTTTTTTTCTTATTCTTCTTCTGTTGGATTTAATGGCAGCTTGCATTCTTAACGTTGCACTACTGCCATCTTCTGGATTTAGCTAACTCCTACATTGTCCGATTTGTCAACTTTTCCATATCAGTCTCTGTTCTCTTGAGAAAGCTGACCTGACCCTTCCTGCCCTGTCCACCTCCACCACACTCCAAACCTTCTCGTCAGTCCCTATCTTTTCAGTCCCTCCATCATTTCCTTTCTTTCTGACGTATATTTCCTGCAGTTAACAAGTGCATGTTAAACTGTTTCTTTTACCTGACAATAAGTCATAGTCCAGATGGATGCTATCCTATAATGTAGAGTTCCGTTCAAGTTACTATGCCCTATTCTTAGTCTTGTCATTACTACCTCCTCTTTTATATTTCCTTTCCCCACCCATCCACATCCACACATCCACACACACACACACACACACACATCCACACACACACACGGCCAGCGAAGCCATGTCTGAGATGTGTCATGGTGTGCACATGGTATGAGGCAGGCAGGAGAAGAAAACTAGGCAGCAGCTGCAGCAGGCGGCTTGTTGATGTGTTGAATACTTATTTCCCCCACTGTATATAGTCTGGCGTGAATCTGTATTCAACTGGATAGACGTTAGCTATTGGGGGACTTTTAGAGGAAGTGCCAGTCGTCTTCATGCAGGAAGCTTGGCTCTGCATGACAATGACAAGTGCATAGAAAGGTTTCAGTTCCGGCAGAGTTTGATTTCAATCATACTGTTATTTTACCCTCTCTAACTTTGTAGTTATTATACACTGTAACACACAGCTATACTCACTGTAACTATAATCTATAGTAGTCCCAGGTCTAAACCTCAGTGAGTAGCCCTCCTGTGACTCAAGTTCAAGTTTATTTATCATTATATTGAAACAAGTATAAAATGCAACAAAATGCTTGGTGCAGAACAGCTCTTCAACATCAACATCAATGAACAGTAAAGTGTAATATAAGTTACAATAATAGCAAAACGTATGAAACAGCAGGAATATAGTGCAAAAGATGTACAGGTCAGATGTAGATCGGATGGCATTGCTTGTGATTGAGTTTCATCCTGCAGGTTGGACAAGTCTGTGATATGGCAAGGCTCTCACTAATGCATGTTTGGCAGAACAGGTGACCACACGGGGGGGAAACAACAATTCTCCCACTCTCTACGATCTGAGGGGAGACAAAACAGAAGCACTCATGTTTTCTGATGATTCGGAACCTCACATCCCCTACTATTATGATACAGTACAGTACACCCATTTCTACATACACTATCTGATCAATGCATTTCACACAAAGACTCAGTAAAAACAATCACATTATAAAGAATTTATTGCAGGCAAAAAATACTGGAAATAATATTTACAAACTATAAAACAAACATTCCTTTTGTGGGATCCATACATGACTGAGGGTAAAAACAAACGTTGAATTTATAGTTGAATTCTTCCATTGTGACATTCCTGGAGAAGTGGTGTGTTTCTCATTGACTGCCAGACTGCAAGAGATTTAAAGCTATGTTCAACAGACAAACTGCACCGTTGCCTGAAACAGTATTGTACTCCTCAACAATTATGTAAAATAACTTAAATATCTAAAATGGTCCATTAGAACCTGTAAAGGAAGAACAAAAATAACCTTACATTTAAACAACTTAAAATGTTTGTTGCCATTTTCCAGATTCAGTAGTATTTCAAGCTTTTTTTGTTAGTTCGCAAACCCATCCAACCATTTAACTTCTTAATTAATAATAATAATTAATTTAAATTTTATTTTTCTTAAATGTATAGCCTTTAACAGGTTACTTGACCAAAATTAAAATTAACTAAAAATGGCCAAGCACAGACAGATGGCTCTGGGGCTGAACCCTGGGGACGTATTCAGTAGGACATGCAGAATAGAAAGCATTTCTATCTGCAACATTGTTTATCTTGTGTCCATTGAATGAGCACTTGATGTACAGGAACCCCCTCCTATGTTGTCTTTGATAATTCAGTTAGTACGCAATCAAACTATGCACACATTGAATAATATGCTGATCTATTTCTTGTGCCAATAGCCTGTAACCATATAGCTATAACAAATGGTTGTTTTATTTTTAAGATAATAGATCTTTGTTCCATAGAACACAGTCTTGTCCCCCTTTTTTGTTAGGGTTAGGGTTAAGTACTTTGAGTCATCGTATTTGCTCCAGAAATCAATACCCCTAAGCCAATTTCACTAGCCACGTCAGATTCAATCAGGGCTTTATTCCTGCAGAGCTTGTAGATGGTATTTCAGTATGTTGTTGTGTGTCACAGTAGTTTCTCTTAGCAGTTACTGCCCGATACCTCTCCGGTTTGTCCTTGGAGTAGTTATCCCTCCTCCCTCCCATCCCTTTGCAGTCCCCTGCATCCTCCACTTGAGTCTCTGTCCCACATTCTCTTCATCCTCATCTCACTAAGAGCCGCACGCTCCACATCCTTTACCGCTGGCACAGTAGTCAGCAGAATTTTAAAAGTTAATAGCTCTCTCTATGATTGAGGGTAATTTTATCTGGATGATCTGGTTAAAGGATTTGCTTTTATCTCAACCACAGTGGCTGTCCCCTGGCTGGTGTTTTGGTTGGTTTTGTTGTTGCGCAAAAAAAGACCCGGAAGAATCTGGGCTGGCCCCAACGTGTTGTCCCTGGGTTCTGAGACGGTTCGGCTGCCGAACGGGAAATTGGGAATTGGACACTTTGGAGAAGAAGAGTGATTTGGCCAAGGGAAACGGGGGGGGGGAATGCTTGCGGTTTCACCTTGAAGCAAAACTCTCTAGTGTTAAACCAGGGTTGAGCTCTAATCAGACGATCTTCATGGACGTTAGCTGTCTCTCTCTTATAGCACATAGTGTGAAGATGTCACACACACGCACGCGCACACACACCTGGAGGAGGTCCACCAAACTTCCTCTGTCCGTTCTCCTGAACCATTTCGTAACCAGTCGTGTCTATCAGCTCCAGAAGCTTGGCCTGGATCGAGCTCTCCTGGTTCCAGCAGCTCTCCGTCACCATCTCCTCCCCCAACACGTTATCTCTGTCAACGTCCATCACTACCGACGGGAACGACCAGAGGAACAGTTTTCAGCGGTGTTAAACATTCACGTCCATCACTACCGGCACCTTAACTACCGACGGGAACGACCAGAGGAACAGTTTTCAGCGGTGTTAAACCTTCACGTTCACGACCTGTCTGTCTATGTACCTGTCTGTCTTAGACCTGTCTGTCTCTGTGAATGCTATCTACCTCTCATCAGATGCTAATGCTAATGCTATCTACCTCCACAACTGCTGGTCTTCAAAATGGCCTAAAGGGGTGTTGAACCCTGTCTTCCACTCATCCCCCTCTCGTATACGAACCAGGTGGTAGGCGTTGCGGAGGTCGAGCTTCGTGAACACTGTGGCTCCCTGGAGAGAATCGAGGGGTAAAGGGTAAGAATTTTTGATGGTGATGTTATTAAGCCCCCTGTAATCTATGCAGGGCCGCAGAGTCTTGTCCTTTTTAACCACAAAAAAGAAACCAGCGCCCACGGGTGAGGAGGAGGGGCGGATGAGGCCAGCAGCCAGGGAGTCATTGATGTAACACTCCATGGCCTCCCGTTCGGGTTTAGAGATGCTGTACAGGCGGCTGCTAGGAAGGGGTGCTCCGGGCAGCAAGTCAATGGCGCAATCATAGGGCATTAATTATCAGTCAACGGCTATAGGCTTTCATTTAAAAGTAAACAAAAATGGATGTACTAATCCCAATTGGTCCTTTAAATAAGATCTGACCGAGCCAGTGTGTGTGAACTGCAGGGGTGCAAACTGGCGATGGTCCAAAAAGGTGACACTTTTTTTTTGCCCGTAGATGGTTAGCTCTATCTTTAACAGTGGTCTAACAATGATGCGCGTGTAAGTAGCGATGGCCCTGACCTTAACACCCTCATAATTAATGTAAGCAACCTGTTCTCAAAATAATTATGCGGGTTCCTGCAGGTTTCAACAAGTTACATTTAAGACCTTTATAAGACCACTTTTAATAGATTTTAAGACCTATTGAGCAAGTATTGGTAATGGTATTAGACTCACATTCGTTGATTATTTTCATTAGCAACGCTGGGTGATCTGTTCTGTTGCATATAGAACAATGATAATGTAAGTTAGCCTACTCTATCAATTTCTTGATTCATTTCCATTGCTTCTCAACACATTAGATATAATAGCATAAATAACAGAATAAACTCACACACTTACTCACACTCACTTACACTGCATGGCACACACACACACACACACCTCTCACAGGAGGTACACACACACACACACACACTATATTTACTAAACCACACATACCGTTGCTACCACTGCAAGTTTGAAGAAATTCTAACTTCACATGCCTACAGTCGAATCGCCTCCTACGGCGATTATCGTATCGAGGCCTCTTGTCTTATCATTTCACGTGGCCAATTATTGAGACCAATTCTGCTTTATCGGTTCGATTCTTTATCGTTTTCTGATCAACTTTGGCCTACACAGCCTAGTCTAGGCCTACACAGGTGTTCAGCGTCAACGCAGCTGTTTTACGACACGGAGTCTTTGAACACATATCTGAGCATAACGTTTGAACATAGGCTAGCCTACATAAAAATACAAATACAAATACAAATAATGGGAAACACCAGCATTAACAACGGGCCGACAGTGTGGTTGTATCAGAGGCCGAGGTCTGTATAGAGGCCTAGGCCCAGGCCTACTACTGTTCATCTATTAGCAATTAATGATATATTAACAACTTACGTGGTCTGCGAGGAGAAGTCCAGTCAAACTTTCGGAGGTAAACATGATAATCCGGAAGAATTGACAAGCTGCTGTAACTGTATAACTTCCATACAGCGAGATGGAGGACTAGTCTGGTGTCAGATGTCAGACGCCTCTAAAATCCAACTGCGTGTTCCTACGAAATTATTTCCCAGCTGTCTGATCAAGGCAACACGTGACTGATCAAGGCAACACGTGCTGTGCACCCTAGAACGTAACCCTCCTACTACAAACAACGTGACTACAACATTCGTCAGAAGCATAATTAATTTTGTCTCCAAAAATATTGTTCAGCTGTTGAGTGGACAAGACAGGCATGTAAAATGATACATATTTTCTTATAATGAAAAAGGCTTTGATCTTTGGTTGTGGTTGAGTAGAACTTGTACAAAGTTCAAAGTCAATTTTATTTGTCACGTGTATATCGTACAGGTACAATGTACAGTGAAATGTTACTGCCGGCTCCTAAGAAGTGCTACACAAATGTACAAATTACATGAGCAGGTTTCAAATCACACAAAATCACACTCAAATCACACAGGGGGGGGGGGGGGGGTATGCACAGATGACATTTGCAGGTTGGGTAAAAACGATACTATTAGGTTGGACTATATAGAGATGCAACAGTGTGTACAGGTCAATTTACAAATCAATATGTACAGTTTTATAAATATATATAATATACTATTAATATACTACTAAATATACTAACATCTATCATAAATATAAGGTGCTGTAGTTAGTCAATATTGCAGGGGGGAGGGGGGGGCATCCTGCTGGGGGCAGGGGCAGTTGCCTGGCTGTGGCCTAGGTGGTGTCATTCAGGTCACAAAGCAGTCAATAAAAACGGAGGCTAGGTGAGATGTGCGCACCACTTCAGCCAGTGAGTGTCAGTTTGACTGCAAGAGGCAAACAGCATTGCAATGTCCTCTCACTCTCCTATTTATTATATATGATATGAACCATGTAAGCTATCTTGGCAAATGTATTCGATGTCAGTATTCAATGACTGCACAAATGGTGAACCACCAAATAAACTGATAAACATTGATCATACACAGTATATTATTATAAGGCTATAAATGGGAGGGCATTGGTTAAGCAAATGGCAATCATTTTGTTTAAGTCATCTGTTCTCTTGAGGTAAAACAAAAGCAAATAAAAACAAATATTCACAAAAGCAGTTATAATTAGGACTTACATGTTTGAGACATGGATGTAGGAACCAGACTTTCTTTGCATTCCTGTCAAATCAGCTCTTCAAGGCCATGTTCAGTCACAGAAGGCCAACTGACGCAGGTCTAGACAAATATTTGTTGGTGATGGAAAAAAAGAGCAACAGGACTCAAAATCATACTGAACAACTTGTTTGTAACAACTAGTGTTATACTAATTCAAGACTTGCACAGTAAAGGGTACAGTAGGCACCTATCCTATTGCTTCATCGGTTAATACCTCTAGTGGGGGTAGGTCGGGGGGAGACCCCAAACTGCCCCCATAACACGGACCTATAGAACAGCCTGCAGTTGCACAAGCGCTTATAGCTCATTTATATTATGGTACATTTCTATCGTCTTCTGTATGTCCCCAATAACACAACGTGATGGAAGTGCACCGGAAAGAGGAAAGGCATAATGGGACAACAAGGGTTGACATTCAGTTTATTATGCATTCATAACGTGTGATGGTTGGTTTCCTCAGCGGATTTTACAATATAATCACAGGCATTTAAAGACATTTATGATATAGCCTACTACTCTGGCCCAGGTATATTGATGTAATGTTAATTAATGTATGCATGTGTCATAGTACCATCATCTGCATGTTTGTAATAGCTGTATATTAATTTATGCACTACTATCACTAATTTCTACAAAACAACACTTGACTCTCCTTTTTGATTGATTTAAATTATGGTGATTGAGCATGATGATAACTCTTAATGATCATCTTCATAATTGCCTTAGTCCCTCCCAAGTCTTTGGCTTCAGTGTGTGACATCAAAGGAAGCTCCTCTCCAGATCTCGTGCAGATATGGTCCTGAAATGGTAGGATGAGAGGAAGAGAGGAGGGTAGGGCCCCACGGAGGGAGGAGGGGACAAGCAGGGGGGCGCTGTGATCACAGAGGGGGTATCATCCTCAGCTCTCTTCCACATTTCTCTCTCTCTATCAAACGCTCCTACAGAGCCGTAGAAGGCAACGGTCGGGGGTTCCGGGAGATCGAGGATTAATTCTAGAGAAACAGACAGACAGAAAAACTACTGTTTTAAGTGAGAAATAACAGTACTTACTGGTTCCAGTGTCACGGCCAGGCTCATGACCATGACAAAAGACGGGAGACACACACACAATCTTAAAGTAATGAAAATAAATGTTTTATTATAAACTAAATGAGGCTAATAACAATAATAAGATGAGGTGTGGTAGTCAGTAAATCAGTGGTGTAATGTGAGTGTAGTGGAAAGTGGTGAGGTGAGTGTTGCATGGTGTGAAACAAGGAACAAACAAATAAGATAGAAAATAATGGTGCCTAGAAGGGGGCCTCCATCTTGAGGCCTGCATGGGTCTCTTATGCCCTGGATCCTGGAACCAGGTGGGGCACAATCAGCTGTCCACCAGCTGACCTGCATTCTACTGATTAGTAACCCTGTCCAGCAGGAGGCCTCTCTGCAGACAGGGAAACAGATATTAGTACAGGCCAGGACAATATATGGGGCCAGGGCCGTCACACCAGTAATATCAGAGAACATACCAGAGGGGAGGCTGGTGGAGGTCGATGCCGGAGAACATGTGTGTTTGGTACCATTCCATGCATTACAACGAGCCCGTCCTCTGATCTCTACCTCCACCAGCCTCCCCTGGAACCTTCAGTGTCTACGGTAATATGCAACATTTCCAGGACAATATATTTAATGTCACTAGAAAGATTCCAAACTTAGAATAACTTTGTATATAGAATAGAATTATGTCAGTAGTATTACCTGAGTCGTCACGCAGCTGAGTGTGCAGGTAGGGGTGTTTGGTGTAGAACCTGTTGTAGATGCAATAGACGACGCCCATCAGAGTAACGGTTCCCACGGCTGCTGCTATGAACACGGCAACAACGTCTGCGTCTTTGATCCCATATGCATCTGTGAGGCAGAGTATTACCCCCCCCCCACACACACACACAGACACACGTGTTAAGCCTGCCAATATCTCCTATGTATACTAATACAAAACATTAATTTCTTTCCATCTTGCGATATCTGTCTGAATTGTCTTTCTCTAAAGAAAAAAACATCTATCCTGTTTATCTGTGTGCTTCTTTGAATGTCCTCCTCTCTGTGACTCACACATCTGCTTGATGTGGTTCTCTTGTTCTGTCCTCAGCACATTCTGAAGCTGGAGGTCAGGGGGTGGGGGCGGGTGGACCCCCTGGTCAGGCTGGTGGTGTGGGGGGCTCTGGGACCAGCTCAGTGGGAGAACCACACACAAACATACAGCTACCAAGCTTCCTTTTAGGAGGGTGTCCATACCATAAATCTAACCTGTGAGAAAGAGAAATTGGTCAGTGTTGAGGAAGCTACTTAGCTACTAAGTTAAATGTATTTAACTAAATGACTAATTACTTTACAAGGGAAGAAGCTTAACAACACTACAGCTACCCTTGAGAGAAATATAATTTGTCAAACTAAAGCTACTTTGAAAAGTATAGTTCACTACAGCGAAACGGCTTCGTCCGACACACGGGCAGTCAGTTACTAAAAGATGAAAGAATACTGAAAGATGACCAGTCTGTATAGAAACTGAAACGACAGAAACACTCTGAAATCACTGAGAAAGATAAAAACAGGTGAGGTGGAGCAAAGTCGGGAGATGGGAAGCAGTTGGGGAATAAATAGTAGGGAATTTGAAGTTCAAGGGCTGGAAAAATCGCCAAATTCCTATTCCTTTTTTGTTTTGTGAGGAAATGTAGTTAGCAACAGTGGCTCACTACACCGCTACATGGCAATAAAGTAGTTAACTACTGGAGATACTACTAACTTTTGAATTGTGTTTAACTACCACCAAGTTACTGCAATATTAAGTTAAACTAGTAGTTGACCTACATGCAGTGGAACTACTCCCAAACACTGGATTTTTTTTATTTATCTGTTAGACACTTGGCCCTCAGCATAAAATGCACATTTCAACCAAGAGCTCTCTCCTCTAAAAATAAAGGAAAAGCTTCTATAAGACACAAATCACACAATAGAATACAGTATACCCGCTCTTCCATTGAATCCACTAATATGGAAATATATTTCAGAAACAGCTAGTCACTAGTTATCATCATCTATTTCTATGGTGATGTGCTTTTTCTGTCATTTTTACCTGGTATTGTAACCGGATCCTATTCCCTCTCTTTGTGCCAGGTGTATTCACTCTTCTTTCACTCTCTTAACTGTAATCCCTTCATCTCTTCCTCTTGTTAGCATCTCCTGTGGTGTCCCAGGGTGATTGACTGGAGCCTGTATCCAAGACGACCACCATCCCCAGACACTTAAATATCCAAACAAAGCAGAGAATCTTTGCCACTTGTCGTGGAAATCTAAGTGCAGACTAGTTGGTCCTTGGTGAGACTTCGGCAAAGATGCACATACACAATACTTGTTCTTTTAAGTCTTTAATAAATGGTTGCAAGCATAGCCACTTCTAGCAAACAGAGGGCCCAGAATACAGTTAGAACATACAGTTTTCATACCTTTCCAAACCCCCTCTCCAGGGCGGGGTTTTCACACGTTAGTATCTATGGTGGTAGACTCGACCGAATGAGGTGATCTCTGAACAAACAATGATTCCTTTGCAAGGAACCACACACTCTTATCTCTTGGAACAGTTGGAACTTTAGGTGCTTACTCAGCTCTGCCTCTTTCGTCCTTTCAGGGTCATCCACATACCACGGCCCAATCTCATTTCACCCCTTGGTCCTCCATTTTAGCGTGTTCACGCGTAGGCTAGGGGTGTCCTAATTCTTGTTTTCATGTAGGGGTAGGGCCAAGTGGTAGGGCTACATAGCCTTCCAAACTGAGGTTTTGAAGGACCAGACTCCGAAGAGAGCCACAACACTCCATAGTGTTTGTAACATTATTAAGGACAGGTGGTAAATACAATGGCACACTATGCCGTCCCCTGAGAGACAAACACACGTTTCTTCTTTAAGGCAAGGAAATCATACACAAGGGAAATAGTCCAAACTTCCCCGACCAGAAGGTAGCCCCTTCCCAGTACTGTAGAGCAAGGAGTGACATGCTGGTTACCGGTTGCTCTAGTACACATGGTTAATACTTCATATCTAGGGGTTAGCCTACATGGTAATCAACAACTACATAAATGTTTAATAATCAATAACATTAGAGTCATTAAAGCATGTTAACAGGCAGTATTAGATGTTGATAAACTATTAGTATTACATACACATATTTTGCCATTACACACTTGACACACAGGCCAGTGAAGTCCAAGTCAGGTTCATTTGTGACATGGCTTGCTCATCTTTTGTGGATGAATAAGCAGACAATTTTTCCCGACATCACGACCTGTTAAGTAATTCGACTGGTTTGCTAATTTAAGAGTCTGTCTGTGTTGTCGATCAATCTATTGAGTGTACTGCTCACTGTTAATAACACCCTAATGAAGTAAATCCTGTGAAGAAAGATAATGTCACCTAGATAGAAGTGTGTCAGGCACCACTGACACCACTCCTAATATAAAAGCACAGACAATTGTTCAAGGTTTTGCAATTAAATGTATTTGTACAACAAGCTGCACAGATGTTTTCACTGTACATAAAAAAAAAAAAAAAACATTTGATCCTTTAACTCCAATGTGAGAATACTTAAAAAATAACAAATCCTTACAAAAGGACATCATCATCTGTTTAAAAAAACAGAGGCTAAAAAGCGATCAAATAAAATCAGCAACATGCATTTTCTATTGATTTCACCATGTTGATCATTTCAAACACAGCCAAGGTAAGAGACAAAAAATACACAAACATAATTCTAGCCAGTTCACATATTTTTGTTATTATACATTGAAATTGCTTCTCTAAAGTTTTAGAAAGACGGGAGAAATATATTAGACGTAGCATTATATTACATTTTCTCAACAAAAATACCATCTATACAAACGTGCATCCGAAAACACATAATATGGCTCTTCTGTGTTCGTAAAAACGTACAATAATGTTAAAACATATTTAAAAACCATGTTGAAACCAATGACCAATTGTGTTCATCACTGGATCATCCGCAACCAACAGTATACTATACAGCATGGAGGACCTAGGCACTTTACATCTGTAGCCTAGCCAAAACAATTTCAACAGGTTAAAGTTCAATAATAACCATTTTCTTAAATAAATAACCACAGGTTATATTATTCTATTGGGCTTGTTGACACTGGAGAGTTCTGACTAAAAGATAAGAATGTACCTGGCTTCCACATTTGCAATAGTATTGCCAACAAAATGTCATAAATTTGGCACGGTACAGAAACTTCATTCATCTTTTGGAATTATGCTAATAAATGGCTAATGAACAATTACTTCAACATATCAATGCTTTGATCCACAAGTGCATGAACTTGAATATTGTTCTTAATGTATCACTGAAGGAAAAGATCAAGTACTCAGCAGGCTATACTCTCAGTAATATTTGCCTTTTTCTTTCCTTTTTGGAAAATATGTATCATATGCACCAAGTTACCTTGTAACACCTAAGATAGGATTACAGAAGTGAAACATATAACAAAGGGGAGGCTGGAGGAGGTAGAAATCAGAAGGTGGGGGCATTACATATCATTAGAATGCAAAATTGATGAAATGTTGAAAAAAAAAAATCATCATCATGACAATCATTTAAATCCATGCATCACAACGAGCATGTACTCCCGATCTCAACATTTTGTCTGGATAGTTTGAGTTAATACCGAAGTCTGGTGCAAATGTCACTTGAATAGGCTCATTGGAAATACATTAACTGGACAAAATGTGGATGTGTTCAATACTTATTTCCCCCACTGTATGACGTCATCAAACACAAGAGTGGAGAGAAGCACCTGAAGTCAATTGTAATGTTTGAACTTGTCTTGGCAACACCCAACTCCTCTCTTGTTATGACTGTGAGGCCATCTCACAAGAGTCTTTTATAACTAATCATTTCATTTTTTTCAACAACACATTTTTGTTCCATGTATACATTCAGCTGTATAACAGCTGTATGCATTCCTCCTGGGTCCCACTGTGTGAAGTCTCATGGCAGCCCAACTGTTGAGTTTGAGTTCACCATCTCACCATCACACATTCTAGTCTGTACTTGCTCGCTCCCTCGCTCTCCCTCCCTCACAAACCTGTCGAGTCCTCCTCCTCCTCCTCCTCCTCCTCCTCCACCCCTACCGTTGGTGAGAGTAGTCTACAGCTCTCTTCAGCCAGTGGCATGGGAGAATTCTGTGTGGTCCTTCCCTTGTGTTCCTCCAATAGGGCGGCGATATGGGTGTCACACTCCACGGTGCTGCACTTGGTGTACCTGCCTGTCTCCCCGTCCAGGCCACTGCCGATGGAGTTCTGTCTCGCCCTGGCCTTCAGGGTGGCGTGGAGGTAGCCGAGGGGGACGGGCAACGTGGCAAAGATGATCAGAAGACCCATGACAGCCAGGGCCCAGTCTGGGTAGTCCAATTTCATCTCTGATGCCTGGGCGGAAAGTGGGGGGGGGCAGACATACAGCGGGGGAGAGGGTTAAATACAAGTACTCACTGTTGTGTTAAGAGTGCTGTGCTTAGGGTAAGGGTGTCATTTTGTAATGAGTATTTTAGACAGACAGGCAGAGGCAAGCTAGAGGGGAGGGCTTACTGCTATAGAGTTCAAGTCTCTATAGCATCCTTATCAAATACAATGTTGTTTTTTGGAGGCAAATACTGACAACATCCTCATATTCCGTGAAGCCACCATGAAGCTATCATGAAGCTATCATGAAGCCACCATGAAGCTATCATGAAGCCACCGTGAAGCTATCATGAAGCCACCATGAAGCTATCATGAAGCTATCATGAGGCCACCATGAAGCTATCATGAGGCCACCATGAAGCTATCATGAGGCCACCATGAAGCTATCATGAAGCTATCATAAAGCTATCATGCCCTGGAGGACACAGGTGGAGCAGCCTGGGGAGAGCCCGTACCGTAGCTTGGTTCCAGGCGGTGTAGGTCGGCCGTTCCAAAACCATCCTGAGCAGACTAGCACCCAGCAGCCCCAGCATGGCCAGGAGACACACATACTTCCACAGGTACTTATAGACCACCAGGGGGCGCCAGCCCAGCATCTTCTCTGTCATCTAGGAACCTGGAATTCAGACACAACAAGACATTGATTGACATTGAAATTAGTGCTTCCTTGCGGAAGTCCCACTCCAGACATTCCCCCCGGGGAGAGTAGGAAGGAGCAAACTGTCTGCGTCGTCAGAAACTTGTCTCCCGGCAAGTTTCACTATCAAACCGACTTGACTACTAAGAAACAATAATTGTTGATGTTTTTCCTCCAGCAAATTTCTTAGTAACATGACTTTGAAACTGGAAAAGCAGTTGTGTGGTTGAATGCGAGGCATTTATTTAGTTTGGAAATGTGGACTGAAGTTGTGAATCATTGGTTTAGTTCCACATTTAGGACAACATGCTCACTTAACCCTGAATAATGAATTCTAATAGGGTTAGACTCAATTCCTTAAATCATTTTCTTCATCCATGACAGATCATGGAGATCAACCCAAATTTCATTGTATGGTACCTGTAGAGTATTTGGGTTTGCATCTATTGCTCTAGCATTGTTTATTCTACCTGGCCTGAGTATGTTACGTCACTACGTGATTACGTACCTGTTGGACGTACCTCCCAGCATTCCTATGTAGGAAGTGACATGCAATGTAACGTGGTCATTTCTCCAAGTAAAGAAACTAGTAAACTACAGTCCGTTTCTCCGTGTTTATTTGAGTAGCCTACTAACCACAGTAGGTACACAACAGTGGCGACGAGGTGGTTGGAAAGTGAACCCTGTCTCTGATATGACCGAACTTGTTTCGCGGGAACAACAAACGGAGACTCCGACGTGAGTAGTGAAAGTATCCAGTTATACAGCGTGGCAAGATGGCTAGAATTGGATCAATTGACCCGTTTGACGGCGCGACGGATGACTGGGTCGAATATACGGAACGCATTTCACAGTATTTCAAGGCAAATTACATTGACGATGACAAACATGTTGCAGTGTTGCTGAGTGCAATGGGGGGGAAATCATATGGCCTGTTGCGCAGCTTAACTGCCCCAGAAAAGCCTTCCGTAAAAACATTCCAGCAACTGGTGGAGGTAATGAAAGACCATTTATCCCCAAAACCACTACTAATTGCTGAACGTTTCAGATTCCATAGACGAAATCAACATGAGGGTGAATCCATAGTCAGTTACGTGGCTGAGCTGAAGAGACTCACTGAACATTGTGAATTTGCAAATGGACTGAATGATGCGTTGAGAGACCGTTTGGTATGTGGCATTCTTGGTGAGGCCATACAGAAGAGACTGCTAACAGAGGCCGGCCTCACGTTCAAAAGGGCAGTGGAAATCGCAGTCTCAATGGAAACAGCAGCCAGGGATGCTGTTGAACTGCAGACAGGAGTAAAGGCAGTAAATGTAAACAAAATGGCAACCGTCACACAAACAAGAGAGCAAGAACTGTGTTACAGGTGTGGGAGGGGCTCACATTCCCCATCACAGTGTAGGTTTAAAGACGAAGTCTGCAGACTATGTAACAAAACTGGACATATCCAGAGGGTGTGTCGCTCTGGAAAATCAAGAGTGTACAAAAATGAAAAAAAGACACAGTGGAGTGCGCAAAAGAACAGGAAAGTGCACAACATGGAGGAGGCTGCAGACGACGAGTCAGACGAGGAGAGTGAACATACCAATAGCTTGGATGTTTACCATGTCAAAGGAGGCGGCAGGGAAGCTATCTGGCTTGCACCACAGGTGAATGGCAAACAAGTACAAATGGAACTGGATACCGGCTCTGCAGTGTCAGTGATGGCACACATTGACTTTGTGAAGTACTTTGGAGACCAGAAGCTGAACCCATCATCTATCCTCCTAAAAACATACACTGGAGAGAAAATCAAGCCCCTCGGAGTACTGCCTGTGGATGTACAACACAATGGT
Organism: Nansenia antarctica; assembly: GCF_963989245.1. Taxonomy (NCBI): domain Eukaryota; kingdom Metazoa; phylum Chordata; class Actinopteri; order Argentiniformes; family Microstomatidae; genus Nansenia; species Nansenia antarctica. The sequence continues at coordinate 17,641,362 of NC_137679.1, read as the reverse complement.
CAACAACGCATTTTGGACTTGTACGTCGTAAGAAGAGGAGGACCAGCGTTGTGGGGGCGAGACTGGCTGAGGAAGCTGCAGCTGGACTGGAAATCCATTAAGAGCCTGCAGGTGGCGCCAAACCCCACTCACAAGTCCACAGAGGTGAAACTGGAGAAAGTCTTGGATGCCGCAGCACCTGTATTCCAAGACGGCATCAGGACATTAAAACACATCAAAGGAAAAAATCGTTCTCCAAGACGGAGCCAACCCACGTTTCCACAAAACACGCCCAGTTCCATACGCCATACGACAGAAAGTGGAAGCTGAGCTGGACCGCCTGGAAGCTGATGGGATCCTGTCCAAGGTAGACTGGAGTCCATGGGCCACACCCGTTGTCCCAGTAGCAAAGAAGTCAGGGGCAGTGAGGCTGTGTGGAGACTTCAAGATCACCATCAATCCTGTGCTACAAGCAGAACAATATCCATTACCCAGGATTGAGGACATCTTCGCAAACCTGGCCGGTGGAAAACGGTTCACCAAGGTGGACCTGGCTGAAGCCTATCTACAGATGGAGATAGAAGAAGACTCAAAGATGTTCCTGACGATAAACACTTTGAAAGGCCTGTACCGATACAACAGGCTGGTCTTCGGAGTGGCCTCTGCCCCGGCCATATGGCAGTGAGCCATGGATCAGGTGTTACAAGGGATTCCAGGCACACAGTGCTACTTAGATGATATCATTGTGACGGGGGCCAACGATAACGAACACCTGGAGAACCTCCAGAAGGTCTTACAGAGACTTCAAGACTACGGACTCCGGGCCAGACGTGACAAGTGTGAGTTTTTAAAATCATGTATCACATACTGTGGCCACACCATCGATGCACAGGGCTTGCATAGATGCAAAGAGAAAATCGAGGCCGTCATGGAGGCTCCTCAGCCACAGGATGTACAGCAGCTGAGGTCGTTTCTCGGATTCATCAACTACTACAACCGGTTCATGCCTAACCTGTCCACGGTGCTCTACCCGTTGAACCAACTACTTCAGGCAGAACGGAAATGGAAATGGACCACAGAATGTGAACAGGCCTTCCAGGAAGTGAAGAAGCTTGTGACATCGGAGACAGTACTCACACACTACGACCCCTCCTTGCCTGTGAAGTTAGCATGTGACGCTTCGCCGTATGGTATAGGAGCCGTTATGTCACATGTGATGCGGGATGGGACCGAAAGACCAATAGCGTTCGCCTCACGCTCCCTGGCCCCGGCCGAGAAGAATTACTCTCAAATAGACAAGGAGGCGTTGGGCCTGGTCTGGGGCGTAAAACGGTTTAACCAGTACCTGTACGGCAGGGAGTTCATCCTGGTGACTGACCATCAACCGCTGGTCTCGATATTCAACCCCCAGAAGGCGATTCCCGTGACAGCTGCAGCACGGATGCAACGCTGGGCCCTGTTCCTAGGAGGGCACCGGTACAAGATCGAATTCAAGAGAACACTGCAACACGCCAACGCAGACGGGTTGTCCCGGCTGCCACTTGACACAGCAACAACGACAAAGGGGGACAAGGAACCGGTGGAGATGTTCACACTCATGCAACTCGAAAGCCTCCCGGTGACGGCGGAAATGATTGAGAGAGAGACCCGGAAAGATGCAACTCTCTCACAAGTGTACAGAGCAACGCAGACTGGCTGGACAACCCACGAAGGGTCTCCCCTCACTCCCTATTACCGACGTAGGGACGAGCTCACCATTGACTCTGGATGCCTTATGTGGGGAATGAGGATCGTCATCCCCACCAAGCTCAGGTCCAGGGTGCTGGAAGAGCTACACAGTGGCCATCTGGGAGTGGTGAAGATGAAAGCACTCGCCAGGAGCTACGTCTGGTGGCCGGGGATTGACCAACAGATAGAACAGCTCGCCATGCATTGCTCTGGCTGCCAGCGTGTACAGAATGAGCCGACAGTTGCACCTCTCCATGCCTGGGAATGGCCTGCATCCCCATGGCAACGTATCCACATTGATTTCGCCGGTCCATTCATGGGGACAACATTCCTAGTGGTGGTCGATGCATGTTCAAAGTGGCCAGAAGTGTTCACCATGAGCTCCACGACAACAGCCCACACGATCGACGTGTTGAGAAGCCTCTTTGCAAGAACTGGTATCCCCGAACAGTTGGTGAGTGACAATGGTCCTCAATTCACGGCTAATGAATTCCAGATGTTCCTGAAGCTCAATGGAATTCGCCACATAACATCAGCCCCCTATCATCCGGCTACCAACGGGCTCGCCGAGAGGTTCGTACAAACCCTAAAACAAGGTCTGCGAGCTATGGCAGATGCCTCTCTCTCTCTACGTCAGAAGCTGGCCAATGTCCTGTTTGCCTACCGTAACGCCACTCACGCTACTACCAACCGGACACCCGCCATGCTGTTCCTGGGACGTGGGTTACGCTCAAGACTGGACTTGCTTAAGCCAAATCTGCGGCGGACTGTAATGGATCGGCAGATCAGACAGGGTCTAAGGGCGCACGACAGGGAAACACGTCAACTAGAGATTGGACAGACTGTGCTGGCCAGGGATTACCGTGGAGAACACAAGTGGGTGCCCGGCATAATCAAAGAAAGACAAGGGCCCTTGTCCTACACTGTAGAAGTAGCTCCTGACACTGTCTGGCGACGCCACCTTGACCAACTACGGAGGTCAGAGGTACGCACTGCAGAAGAGGTGGTGGATCCTGCAGGTATCACCGCTGCTCAGGAGAGCCTGAGCCTGCCTACCTCCAACACTGCTCAGGAGAGCCTGGGCCTGCCGACCTCCGACCGTGTAACGGGGTGTCTGCCTAGCCCTGGTCGGCCCCTGACCCCACGCCTGGGTCTCCCGGCTGGTGGTGCGAGCCGGGAGACCCACAGACCTCCAGACAAACTATCTCTCTGAATAAGACACTAGTGTGTTTAGTTATCCGTTTAAAGCAAGGGTATTGTTAGTTATGTTCAACCTAGTAAATGCTATGGTGTTAATGTTGTTGTTATCTAGAAGGGGAGGAGTTGTAGAGTATTTGGGTTTGCATCTATTGCTCTAGCATTGTTTATTCTACCTGGCCTGAGTATGTTACGTCACTACGTGATTACGTACCTGTTGGACGTACCTCCCAGCATTCCTATGTAGGAAGTGACATGCAATGTAACGTGGTCATTTCTCCAAGTAAAGAAACTAGTAAACTACAGTCCGTTTCTCCGTGTTTATTTGAGTAGCCTACTAACCACAGTAGGTACACAACAGTACCTGTACTATATCAATGACAATAAAGACCATTATACACAAGATTTGGACAGTCCTTTGTTCCAGCTGCACTCCGACTCTACAACCAGGCCCTGCAGGGTGGGGGAGACCTGGAGCTGGAACTTTGGAACTTGGAACTTTTTACTTATTGAGCCTGCACTGTTTTATCTATTTATTTATTGAATGTTTTCTGTCTGCCCTAACTAAGCTGTTTGACAACAAAATTTCCCCATTGGGGACAATAAAGGTTTTCATCATCTTCATCATCATCACAGGGGTGCAAACTGGCGATGGTCCAAAAAGGTGCCACTTTTTTTTTGCCCGTAGATGGTTAGCTCTATCATTAACAGTGGTCTAACAATGATGCGCGTGTAAGTAGCGATGGCCCTGACCTTAACACCCTCAAGCAACCTGTTCTCAAAATAATTATGCGGGTTCCTGCAGGTTTCAACAAGTTACATTTAAGACCTTTATAAGACCACTTTTAATAGATTTTAAGACCTATTGAGCAAGTATTGGTATTAGACTCACATTCGTTGATTATTTTCATTAGCAATGCTGGGTGATCTGTTCTGTTGCATATAGAACAATGATAATGTAAGTTAGCCTACTCTATCAATTTCTTGATTCATTTCCATTGCTTCTCAACACATTAGATATAATAGCATAAATAACAGAATAAACTCACACACTTACTCACACTCACTTACACTGCATAGCCTACATACTGAGATATGGCACACACACACACCTCTCACAGGAGGTCCACACACACACACACACACACTATATTTACTAAACCACACATACCGTTGCTACCACTGCAAGTTTGAAGAAATTCTAACTTCACATGCCTACAGTCGAATCGCCTCCTACGGCGATTATCCTATCGAGGCCTCTTGTCTTATCATTTCACGTGTCAAAATATCAGGGTTTTGGGCACAGCTTAACCAATGTTACACGAGCAATAAGTGTGCGATAAGTTTTGTTTTATATGTTGTCTCTCATCTGCACGCGTCGTATTCCCATGCAGTGGGTCTGGCGACAATAATACATTTTCCGGTCGGACTTTTAAAATAAAAATAAAATCGATTCTACGCAAGTCTAAAGCACACAGAAGCCATTAAAAAATGTGATTTTGAAAGTCTCGCCCTTTGTCTGATCCTGATGTTATAGAAGCAGTGTAGCAGCAGGTTAAAAGCGAGGTAAAGGGGGACCCGAGACAGTCTCGGGCAGCGTTCGTAAATTTGCTCTGCGCACTGGGCTCAACGTCATAAAGGGACCAAGTAATTTGATTGGACAAGAGGCATTCCATGACTGCTGATCAGATTTCCAGAGCGAATTTACGAACGCAGCCTAGGGCAAACCACTCGCCGACTCGTTTTTTTCATAACACGAAACTTGAAGTTGTAAAGTACCCACTCGATATAATAAACAACAGTTTAACAATCACTAAATACTTATAATGATCATCTAATTATGTGTAGTTATGTGTTTCTAGCATGTCGATGTTCTATCAGGTAAATTCGCTAGAACTAACCTCCATACCCTGGTTCAGAAGAAGAAATCAGTCCTTCGTCACTTACATCGTCGTCCTCGATGAAACTTTTAGGTGGATTGGTTACCCTAGCCTAGATGGTCTTTGTGACATTTCACAATCACAAACATATACTGTATGTACAGAAACTCACTAAAGTATAAAACACCGCTAAAATACTGCTTCTCTTCAAATCACTCCATGACACTGAGGTCAGTGCATTTGTTTTTTTGGTGAACTACCGTAATAACCCTAAATGGCCAGAGAGTGCAATGTGCTTTCAGAAACTGTTGGATTTTTTTCGATTGCACATATAGTTCAAGAATTACGATAGTTTGAACGAACCCTGTAAATTCCTGTTGAGAAGTTATCGCAACATAGACATACAGTAACTTCTATGTTATTTTATTTGATTACTTCTTATGTTTCTACATCCATCTTAAGAACTTTTTAAGACGTTTTATTTCAACTGCAGCAGAGTTTAGCAGACAGGAAGATGTTAGCTTGGGCATCATGTGACTTGGATGAGATGAGATGTAGACCCCCCCCCCCCCTCCCCAAATATTTTTTTTGCAGATCTGCAAGATTCACGTAGGTCACCTATTTTGAGGTAAAAACGGCGAATTTCACCTAAAGGTGACACGTTTGCACCACTGGAACTGTCACTATCGATGGACCAGGGTCTGAGCCAGGGGTCAGATGAGGTCGGGGGTCGTGTGAGGTCACACCTCCAGGATGCTGACGTCCTCGTCGTGTTCGTCGGGGACCAGGACGGGGCTGCTGGGGTTCAGAGTCACCGGCTCCTCATCTGAGTCATCTGATATGGTGATGATGAGCTGCCGCTCCCGCCGAGCCCTGCGGCCTACACACTAACCAGTTGCCTTTCAGGAAGTAGTGGAGATCGTGCACCTAGCCTATAGGATACTTACCAAAAATGCTCATGAATGACGCTTTGCAGACCGGGAGTTTTCCAGTCTCATTCTGAATGTAGTACTTGACCGTCAGATCCCTTGTTTTGTGTTTTGCTGGATTATCCACTTTAGGTCTTCGCCGTTTCACTGGCACTATATCCATGTAAGACAACAGAGTGGCATCCTGTTTTACTTTATCTGTTGTGGAATAAAGCACTAGGTTTATCTTGGCTAACTCCTTGTTTGACAGTGCAGATGCCTGACAGGCTTTTTCTGAGTTATGATTACATGCAATGCAGGGAGCTTTTCCCAGAATATGAATATACATTCATTCACACACACACACTAACCCATCTACCAGGATTGTTCCAGCCTTTACTGCTGTGTGTGTCCCGTGTGTGTGTGTGTGTGTGTATTCTTACACATGGGACACACAGCTACGCAGCAGACCCAGAGAACCCAGAGACAATGAGACACTCGCCACATTGTGCATCCTTCCAGTGGAGGGCATGAAGAGGAGGAAATACAGACATTATGATGGGATGGGTGAGGGACATGGGTGTTGTTAGGAGGTAACAGGGGAGTTTGGAATTGTATGGAGAGGAAATACACGCGTGGATAGTCAGAGAGTATCAGGTCTCCATTGAAGACCTGGATGAGCTTGATAAGTAAGGTTAAATAAAAATTGTTACATTGTCGGGATGGCATGTGGAAAGGAAGTAAATGAGACTGTCCATTAACTTTTGATCGGTTCATTTGACTAACATGGGTGATTACCACGTGTTCTCAGTTGGTCAATAGTGAAAGTGTACTTACCTATGCAAGACCCGACAGCGAACTATTTGACAGGGATTTCCCTAACCTTTCACCTAGTAACCCTGTCTACAAAAAAAATCCACGGATGAACAGCAGGCTTCGATATCAATTAGAATCACCACCGGCAGCTGAATGCGTTGAGGGGCTGATAACGTAGCCTCTCAAAATGGTAACAGTATCCCAATGTTACAATAGTTTCAAACAGTTTTGAGTTTGGTGTCTCCGCGGCAGATGATTGACTGAACAACGCCTCTGCATCAATTTATAAAAACAACAACATTGAAATAGATTAACGATGGAGTTCCGTTAGTACACATTCAAGGCCGAGCGGAAAGTATAATACAGATGTGTGGTAAATATCGATAAATATTTGAGAATACAACAATGCGTGCCAGACAATTTTCTGTAGGCTACTCCATATTGAATGTTATTGCAGTGCGACCTCCAAGCACCGCCTAGTTTTTCCTCAGTCAGCTCAGCCATTTGGTGCTTTGAACGCTCATTAAACATTAAGCATGACTCAATTCAATTGGATGATCTCATGGTGTTGAAGGGAACCCATCCTTTGCCCCGCCCTATGGATTTGCTGATTCAGTTAACGTCTGACACACACATGCCTGGAGACAGTTTAGTCAGTTTCAGACAGTCTTTCACTTCAGTAGGCGATGTAAGAAGTAGCTAACAAGAGACAAGAGACGATTAATTAAAAGATGAGTTGTGTTCTAAACCAGCTGAGAAGACGCAAATTTGTCGCCGCGGCTGGCCTGGTAGCAGTCGCTGCTGGTTCCTACTACATCTATAAGACCTGGGGCTCTGAAGAGGCCCCTGTTATCACTGAGGAGGAAGGTGGGTTAGTGCATGTTGGTGGGTAAGTACTTCTACTCTTTTGAAAAAGTGTTTCCGAGTCTGAACGGATTCAGTTAACGTCATTTGTTTGGTCAATGATTGTGAAGTGCTGCTTAAAACTGGTAAGGTGAATATCACTAGATAATCACTTAAACAACTATCAAAATAGAATAGTAGTATGTATGAATAGTATTACTCATTTACACTGTGTGACTTAAATTCAAATAGTCTCATCTGGGAATATCCCTCTGGAAATGTTCAGAAAAGTTGATAAATAAACATGCCTACAGTTGTTTTTATTGTCAGTAGACCCAACACCTGTGTAATTTACAGCAAACAGTACAGTGAGGTGGTATATAGACTTTTACAATACAGAAAGTATTTGATTTCAAAACATAGACTATCATCAGCACACAGGTCTTAGTAGTATATACCTGGTCACCACACCTTTTTACAAACTATATTTGTTAATGAGTTGACTGTCCCATGTAATCTGCATTACAAAGTTTCTATTTCTGTTGGAGTTTGATATGTCCACATCCACATGCATGTTGATTATATGTGCATAGATAGTGTGACGCCTCCCACTCTGCCTGCAAATTGGCTGTGGCTGGAGCCTGGGCAGAGTGGGTGGGTCGTTAGGTTGAGTGGTGTCACCTGGGTTTGGGGAGCTGGGGATATATATATGAGAGGGGTGTCCTCAGCTCTCTCTCTCTTCCTTATGATTTGGGTTCTGTTGGTAAGGTCTCTGGGTACCTGGTTTTTGGGGCCTTTTAGTTTTACACTACATACGTTCATACACCTTACACATACAACATACATTCTACAACCATTCACTCATGGCATACACTACTGATTCTTATCCATAATCATATACATGTTATTTAGTTTATTTTGTTTCATTTAAGTAAATAAAACTTTAATTGTATCATTTAAACGCATGTGTGGACTCCCTTATTTGTTACTACCTTCGGGTGTGTAACAATAGCATTTGTCCCAGTGTCTCAAATTACAGTTGTTTATTGGTGAATAAAGTGTATGTCTTCTCCTTGCCTCAGTACTTTTCAGTGTGTCTCCATTCTCCAGAAGTTGGGGTCTTGACAAGTCAATGTAGACTGATGTCCTGTCTGCGTGAGTCTGTACAGGAGCTTTGTGTTATGGTAGATCTGTCTTTCTGGATGACATGACAAACTCTGCGCAGCACTGCTCGCCTCAGTAAGATGTAGACCCAAGGATCCAGGATCTGATTCCAGGAGGCCATGTGAAGGCCCAGCAGAATCAGGCTCCCTGACTGATGCACTGAGTAGGTGGAGCATTGGTAAAACTGCCCCACCGACAAAGAGATGTAGATCTAAAGATGTAGAGAGACAAAGACAACAATGGAGATAATGAATGGTCAGATCCTGGTATGAGAAGTGTGCAAAACTCTAAAGAATTCTAAAGTAAGGTTTCTGTGGCATGAGAAGGCTGTCAGGGGACTGCTTTGTTAGATCTGGTGTTAATCCCCCAGGGGAGGCTCTCCACCTCAGACGTTGACATTTCCTCATCTATGCTATTTGCACTAAATGTAATACCAAAGGCTATTAAGAGGTCCCTGAGAAGCTAGATATTACATGCTGTTCAACATGAATATATGAATAATTAATACATTGTGTACAAAATAATTTCAATGTTCATCTCTGTTTAAACATTAAGTGATGAGAAAGCCAAATAATTAAGGAAAATTTATTAAAATAATAAAATAATCAACAGTATGACGATGGTCAAATACGAGAGGAGGTTTGACTCACTAGGAATGGGCTCCAACACACACATGACACCACAGTAATCACTGCCAGCTGAGCCATCATCTCCACATCCAGTGAGCACATGAGGGAGGAGGAGGAAGCTGAGGAGCCATATCGCCCTGTCTTATTTCTCCTGAAACCTTGGGAGCTCATCCTGGCCTGTAGCAGTGCCAGCCCACTCAGGGTGTTACAGAGCAGGGAGAGGATGAGCGCCGCCAGCCCCAGGCCTGAGAAGGCTAGGGCTAGACTGGCATCAGCTGTGGACCGTGGGCCATGCACAGGCAGGAAGCACCAGGTGCCAGGAAACTGGGGTGTGTAACTGCCAACGTCCAGCAGGGGCAGCACTGCTAGCAGGAGGGCGAGGGAGTACAGTAGGAGCACAGTGAGCCGAGCATGGGCTACTGTGATCATAGCAGCGTGTAGGAGGGGCTGGGTGATGCCCACCCAACGCTCCACTGCCATGGCACCCCCCAGTAATAAAGGGCACAACCCGAAGAACACCATACTGGCCCTGAAGAGCTGGCAGAACTTCTCAGCAGGCTCAGTGGCTCGGGATGCTGACCTGTGCCTCAGACTTTGACCCAAGTGCAGATGTAGGGCAAAGGCACCAGTGATCACATGACCTCCGAGATCAGTCAACAGCAGGGCTCCTACCAGCAGCAGGAATGGAGCCTTCACCCGGCGACGGTACCCAAAATGGGATTTGGCCAGAATGGCCAACGCAGAGAGGTTGGAGAGGGCACCCAAGGTCATGGTGAAGCAGGACATTCCCAAGGTTAAAGGGGTGACAGGGGCAAACAGACTGGCATTGAGGGCCTGGGGAAAGGGGCAAGCAGAGGAGTTGAGCTCTGGGAGGTGTTGGAGGAGAGAGGGAGAGGAGAAGGTAGAAACAGAAGCCATGGTGTGATGCTCACTAACACAGATTGAAACAAATTTGTGAACACAATTTGAGATAAATAGGCCTTTTGTGTGGCCTTTTGATTTCAACTAGTGACAAATTGGAGCAAAATGCATTATAATGTTATATGTATATAATTTGTTGAAATGTTGTTTCTCAGCTCATTTTTACCTTGCCATGATGGAATAGGCCAATAGGCTAATTCATAAATGATGATACTGCAGATGCCGGCTACAATAATAAATAATATGAGTAGGCCTAAATCAGTTGTTAACATAATTATTTATGTATTTTACTTAGCAATATCACATCAACGTTGTTCGTCCAGACAGGCTCTAAATACAGAAAGACACTGAATATGTATTTCTTTTTCTGAAAAATATGTAACCAAGTTCGTGGACGGCGTGTCGGACGTCTCCAGGACGACCCAGATCCAGAGCGACTCCAACGTGCACTAAGCTAACTAGCTAACACTCCTTACTCGAACTTACTCGAAAACCACCGAATTCAACCAACAACGGTAAGAATCCAAAGAGTTTCTATACGTTATATAGCTACTATGCTATCTATTTTTCTCGAGGAGAGGCTTGAGAGTCATTGTTTACTGTATATGTCAGTATCTCATGTCCAGGATACATTGAAGAGCGTATAGAGCTCGCTTCGCATTGTAAAACCATGGGTGTGTGTGTGACTTTCAGGTCCGACTTGGGTTCGGGAGTCTGGTCCCAGGCGGCACACCCTCGGTCCATCACGTTTCAACCAGCCTATGTTCACAACTTCAGTGAGTACCTTTCTATCCACCGAACTCTCCCCCACGACTTCAGATGTGTTTTGAGACGAAGAAGAAAAAAACACATTGCAGCATGAATTATTCAAACTGATCATAACTTCTTCTGATCATTTTTTCTCCAGCCTCACTGCGTCGCCTTACTCGAAAACCACCGAATTCAACCAACAACGGTAAGAATCCAAAGAGTTTCTATACGTTATATAGCTACTATGCTATCTATTTTTCTCGAGGAGAGGCTTGAGAGTCATTGTTTACTGTGTATGTCAGTATCTCATGTCCAGGATACATTGAAGAGCTTCGCATTGTAAAACCATGGGTGTGTGTGTGACTTTCAGGTCCGACTTGGGTTCGGGAGTCTGGTCCCAGGCGGCACACCCTCGGTCCATCACATCTCAACCAGCCTATGTTCACAACTTCAGTGAGTACCTTTCTATCCACCGAACTCTCCCCCACGACTTCAGATGTAAGAAGAAGAAAAAAACACATTGCAGCATGAATTATTCAAACTGATCATAACTTCTTCTGATCATTTTTTCTCCAGCCTCCCTCTCAACAGCCTCACACGCCAGCGCAGGCGGCCGCCCCCCTGCCTCTTAAGACGGCTACAGAGGAGGCAACTACATCAACCTTTTGGAGGCACCGGCACACCATGTCCCTCATTCGGGACAGATCCGTATCAGAGGATGCGAGGGTGGCAAGGGGCGTGCCACTACAGGGATCTTCTGATCGGCAGAACAGAGTGTGTCCACAGCAGGGCACACAGAGAGACCTTGAGAACCAGAGAACAGAAGAGACCCTGGCGTCACAGGAGAGGAAGAGGAAGGTAGAGGAAGAGTTGGGGCCAGCACGGAGGAGACGACGTAAGAGCTGGACTGACCAGCGGTGGCTCGGTACCGAGGAGAGGAGGGAGGAGGATCTGATCGCGGATATGGGCTTCCTGTCTGTCACAGACTGGTAACTCTCCACCTCTGACTGACAGCTCGATCCCTCCTCTACTTTGAATGAACTCAACCCCAATGTGTTGAATTGATCTAGATTTATGAAGTAGTAGTAATAATATTAAGATAAGATTTCTGTCAGCATGCATACATTTTAAAACAATGATAAATAAAAGTGTTTTTTGAATGAACTCAACCCCAATGTGTTGAATTGATATAGATTTTTTTTAAGTAGTAGTAATAATATTAAGATGTGATGTGGTGTTGTCGTCCACAGCCTGTACGGGTTCAGGAAGGTAGTGGTCGCCCAACCGGCGGGGTCTCCAACCGGCGGGATCCTACGTCACTGCCAGAATCCAAACTTCAGACAAGATCGTCTTGAACTTCTCGTCAATATTAAATCTAATCGCGTTCGCAGACTGCGTCGCCTTAAGGCCCTTGCACACCAATGCGTTTTTTACGTCCGTAAATTTTTTTTTTTAGAACTCATGTTGTGTCAACCACGCTTGCACACCAATCCGTAATAATTTGTCAGTCAAAAAAAAAACGCAACAGGTTCGATTTTCTGCGTTTTTCGCGTCCGTCAAAAGCCTTTTGAGAGTTGTTATTGACCACTCCGCCATGGTATAGACTGGGACACATCGTCAAATTAGAACTTTAGGACAGTTGGATTAATGTTACGTCTTAGGACGTCATCCAGCACAGAGGCAGCCTGAGGAGACACATTTGAGGTCTTTTGATAATGAAGAACTGAATAATCGGGCCAACTGGAAATCCCATGGGTTTATATTAAGGGCTTGAGTGTGAGTGGGTTATTTGCAACCTATAGTGGTAACGATTGGGACAGTGACTGGGCATGCAATCACTTGATGTTATTTATGTCTTTAAAATCTATACTGTATGAAATGTATCTTAATTGTGTCTTAAATGTATCCCTCCTCAGATCTGTGAGTACGTCGCTTTTCTAGTTCAATATTGAACTTATAAACAGGATCAAGGGGGCGTGTCTGAACACCGCATGGAGTAGCTGCGTTTTAGAGAAGCTCTTCAACCCTCATCCAAAATATACAACTAAGTAAACTCGCACCGCCAACAAAATGTCAAGGAGAGGACGTATATCACACTGCAGGAGATGCACACCACGCTTTGTTAAAATAAATAAAGATTTATTGTACTTTTCTACTGATAATACATTCTACTGATGTGGTCTACCATTTGGTTTTAGTTATATTGCTCTCAGTTGTTTGTACCTTTTGCTAAATCAAGCATTTAGAATGTAGGTGATAATGCGAAAGTTCGCAACGTAAAAAAACGCAACGGACTCCGCAACGGACCGGTGTGCAAGGTCTCGGTGCGTAACGTTTTTTTCGGATGACGGATTAAAAAATACGCATGCGAAAACGCACGCATTGGTGTGCAAGATCTGAAAATGTAATATAAACAGAAACCAAAAGTGTGTATTTTCCACATTTCATTATTTTGTATTTTTGAGAAAAGGCTTGTTTGTTTGATGGATGTGCTCCTAAGCCAATCAGATCACTTGAGAAGTCATATGTTGAGAGTTTGAAGAAGTGCAAGGGGGTGACAGATGATTGAATGATTGAGAGGACAACAGACACCTGTGGCAGAGTTGGCTGTGTGTTTTGGAGAGCGTGCGACTATTTTGTGATTTAAGTTTGTACTACTGTTTGACATTTAGCAATTTCGGGTTTTGTTTCAGTTTAAAGGGCTTAGCCGGTTTGTTATTTTTCATTTTATGATAAACGTGTACCGTGTACAACGACCAAACCGGGGACGTTCTGCCCGCTACCGGAGCAGCAACTTGTACCCTAGACTGAATCAGAGGATTGTTATCAACATTGCCGCCATCAGGACTGAGTCCGTGTGTGCAACGCGTCAACCCAACTCATCTTACAACTCAACCGCATCTGCTTCACCTCCACCATTCTACCACTCTGAAAGAGCCTGCCGCATTTGCGAAGGACACAGGCTTCGAGTCGGATGTCCGTCACAAAAAACTGACCATCGCCCAAGCCCGCAGGGGCACGGCAGCACACCGACCAGTCCGAGTCTACGCTGATGGGATCTTTGATCTTTTCCACTCTGGGCATGCTCGTGTTTTGATGCAAGCCAAGAACTTGTTCCCCAACACACATCTGATAGTGGGAGTCTGCAGTGATGAACTCACACACAAGCTTAAGGGCTACACAGTGATGACAGAAGGCGAGCGCTACGAAGCACTGAGGCACTGCCGCTACGTGGATGAGGTGGTCCGGGATGCTCCCTGGACCCTCAGCCCTCAGTTGCTGAAGAAACATAAGGATCAGAGGATGTCTACAAACACATCAAGGAAGCAGGGATGTTGGTGGCCACACAGAGGACAGACGGCATCTCTACATCTGACCTGATCACTCGCATCGTGAGAGACTGATGTGTACGTCCGACGCAACCTACAGAGAGGCTACACAGCCAGAGAGCTCAATGTTGGCTTCATGACGGAGAAGAAATTCTGTCTGCAGAACCAGGTAGATAAGATGAAGGAAAAGGTGCGGACGGTGGAGGAGGTGTCCAAGCACACTTTGTTCACAGTGTGGAGGAGAAGAGCCATGACCTCATCCACAAATGGGTGGAGAAATCACGCGGGTTCATCAGGAATTTCCTGGAGCTGTTCGGTGTAGACGGAGCATGGCATGCCATTCAGGAGAGTAGTGGCCGGATGCTCCAGGCTCTGTCTCCCTACGCATCTCCCCGTGCTTCTCCCAGCAGCAGCCCCACTAGGGGGCGCTCCCCATCGCCGTCCTCAGACTGGCCCTCGTCTCCCCCTTCCTCCCCTAAGGGTGCCTCTCCCTCAAACTCCCTCAGCAGCAGTGAGGTGGATGAGGGGTCATAGCTAAGACTCAGAATCCTGTTATATCTTAATTTATTGAAATAGTACCTCAGGAGAGGGTTACATTTTGGAGGCTCCGCTGAGATTCCCTTGTTGTAACATATTAACACACATTAACACTTTATAATAACTTTCATCCATAAGGCATTTATAAACCACTAATAAATAACACACAAATAAATGTGAATATGCTTTTATCATGTTATGTTGTTATGCTCTTAGGTCATTCCTCCACTGTGGCTCCTCTGGGGAGGGTGTCTAGAAATCATGCTGCTCCACCCTTCATCATCATATCTGATGATGATGACAATGATGTGCCTGAGGAGATTGTGGTGATAAGCAGTGATGATGAAGAGGAGGAAGTGGAGTGCCAGCAGCGCAATGCCTCTTGCCAGATTGTGGTGAAGGAAGAGGAAGGTACAGCAATGTGCAAACACAGCAGCAAGATTTGTTAGCTGCTGTGATAGAAAAAGGCAATCAAATGGGCTAAAACCACCATAAGAATTGAAATAAGTTTTATTTCATTTATTTATTCTAGTATGTAATCTATTTGTAATCTATTTATTTGTAATCTAGTATGTAATCTATTTATTTATTCTAGTATGCACATTACATTCTTCTTGTTTTTTATCTTCACACTTCACATGCTTTGGGCAATGTAAATGTATGTTTCCCATGCCAATAAAGCCCTTTGAAATTGAAATTGAATTGGAAGAGGAGGTCCCTTCCTCAAGCTGGGCCTTGACCTTTAGATCAATTTTGTTTGGTTAGTGAATGACTTGTTCACTTTGATACTAGAAATGTTTTTCTAAACAATTGTATGGGGTGGAATGAAAAAAGATATAGTAACAACTTGTACATCGCCTCTGTAATGGGGGGGCGGGGGGGCCGTGTTCCCGGGGCTCCCCAAGCGGATCGCGGCCGGGGGGGTGGCCCGGTGGAACAAGAGGATCTACGTTCTGGGCGGGGAGAACGGCTCGCGGTTCTTCGACAGCATGTACATCTGGAAGCCCGGCTGGAGTGGCTGGGTGCAGAGGCGGGAAAAACTGCCGGAGAGGGGGGGGGGGTCAGCCAGTTTGGATGTACCACTCTGAAGTTCCCCAAAAAGCACATCCTGTCACAACTGAGACTGGCCCGGGAGGACTGTAAACCTGAGGAGGAATGAGGATGAGGACGCGTAGCCTCGCCTGCTGCGGAACGAACTGAACGACCCGTTAGGATTTCAACCACCCCACCCCGTAGGCCCTGAGGAGGTGCTGTCTGTCACACACTCACTGTCATATAGGGTGCGTTCATAAATACGCCCTGTGCTCTCTGTCCGTTCGGAAATTAACTGATTTCAGTTTAAGAACCAGAGCAGATTTCCAGAGCGTCCCATAGTCAACCACCTCACCTCCACAACCACCTGACCTCCACAACCATTTCACCCCACAACCACCTCACCTCCACAACCGACCCAATGCAGCTTCTGCGACTAACGCGGGCAGGGATGGTATTAGCACTGGGTCAGGGACGAACGTCGTGGATGCACCTGTTGCACCGCTGTGGAGGACAGTGTTACTGCAGCTGGCATGCAGGCTGACCCGGCCGAGAGATCGTTTTCAAAACTCAAAATGATCAAAAGCTATCTGAGAAGCACCATGTCCCAGGACACACCCTCCAGACTAGCGATTCTCAGCATTGAAAGCCTGCGCGCGCGTCAAATGGATTTAACAAACATACTATGTTACATAGTGAAGGACTTCGCACAAACTAATGTCAGGAGGAGGACGTTTTGGTCTTTGTTAAAGGTAAGAACCTTGGTAACAGTGAAGGGAGGAGAGGAGGCAGAGGTACAGGAAGTCCAGGATAACACAGAGAAGAACAACAAGAAGAAGAAGAGAAGAGATGTAAAGTGTGTTATACTATAATATTATAATTATAATCCACTTTTAGTCTGTTATAATCCACTTTTAGTCTGTTATAATCCATATGTGAATTGATTTTATCAACAAAATAAATCTGTATAAAATAATAAGTCTGTAGCACTTTTACATTTGAGTTGGGGTTCTGAAGTGAACGTCTCTTGTGTGAATGTTTTGAGAACATTTCAAGGACTCCTTCTTCATTCTCCACACAATCTACAGTCTACATTATAATCTCAATACACATTACAGCTGCAGGCCAGTGTCAGGGTCTATGGAGTCATCTCTAAGTAAAGAATGGTCTATTATTTGATATTATTAGAGATATGTATTAATCTGTGAATCAAATTAACTCGGGGTGGTGTGTAGCCTGTCGGTCTGTTCTTGTTGCCGTTTGTGTATGGATATGTCCGCACAGTCACACACACAGTGTCATTCTGAACAAACGGGCAGCGCGCTGTAGCTGATAGCTGTCCAGGCCAACCATAGGGCCTATCTATGCTGTAGTAGGGTTAGGGTTAACTAACGGTCTATGCTGTAGTAGGCTATATGCAGCCTTAAAATAAATGTACCGCAACATCCGTTTGAGTTAACCTCCGTTGCGAAAGGGCCCCCGCCGCCACCTTGCGGGTGGGCCTCGGGATTTTGCGGTACGCCACTGATCTCGCCATCACTACTCAATCCTCAATCAAGGGTGGAGGGAGGATAAAAGCCTGGGAGAGACACTCAGTTGGTGCCAGTGGGCCAGACAACAACTTTATAGTTGTTTTGTGTTGGTTTCTTTTGTTAGTTACAGCTGTACTTTGTGTTTATTAATCTTAGGTTCATAGTCGTTTAGTCTTAGTTGTATTTGATTGGTTACTTAGATTAGATTGCCACAAGGCCTGTTAATTTACTTTATTCTTTATTATTAATAGTGTAGATTCATTCACTCTCCTTTTTTATAGAGTAGTTTTCAGTTAAGAGTTTCACGGAAACCTGTTTGTGTTACCTTTGTACAATAAATCTTGTTTATTTCCCTTCTCCTCTGATTCTTGTCCTCACGGTTTTATTTAATTGTTACACCCCGTATCCCCTAGAACACATATGGGGTCGTAACACTGGTTAATAGTGTGGCACTAATACTAGCCACTCACTCACACTCACTCACAGTTCACGCCAAGAGAACATCAGCAACAGTCCATTCACATCAACACACGTAATCCTTTCCCCCTGTCTCTCCTCTCACTCTCTCACCTAAAGGGTACAACAGCCAATCCCATGACTAGTTCGCTCATCAGCTAACCCACTTCAGCTGTGTCTAATCAACATGCCTGCGAACTTCCATCCTATTATTAGGTCCCGTTTCATCTCGTGACATTTATATCAAAAGTTAGATCAGGTTTAAATATTTGTATTACAAACCGACCCAGATATTCTTGTTTCGAGTGAATCATGGCTCAAAAGAATCAGTATATCTGACACTGATATTGCCTTTGTTTGTTCTCCATCTGCTGGAAAGGATTCTGTTGAAGCACTTGGGGATCTACTTGCCCAATATACAGGCGATGAGCTTATTATAACTGGTGATTTTAACTTAAATTAGTTTAATTCAATCTCAGATGTTCGTGGGAACCTAAACCGAACCTCAATTGTTAGTTGAGACCCACTAGGCCTGATTTCAAGGACAGCTCAAAGTGTTGATTGATTGATCTGATTTTCAGCAATAAAGTTGACAAAATTGTAGCCAGTGGAGTATTTGAATTAGGTTTATTTCGTATTTGAATTAGGTAGGTATCAGAAGCATTCGCTTAGAAAATAACAAATCTCATGTGGCCTTGAGAAGAAATCTCAAACATTTTAATGAGCCATCTTTCTTGGCAGGTTTTACTCAGAAGTAGACTTGATGTCATGTTTACTATAAGTTCAATGGTGCTCAACTGGCATTGGACTTCTTCACTGAATCAACTCAGTTGTTGTAGGAGTCTCTAGGTACAGAGGAACGGCTGTAAATGTTTTTAATTGGCATACAGCACGGCTCAGCAACGTCACTGACGTGCTGAGCGAGTATTTTCTAAAGAATAAAGAATAAAGAACAAGTACAGCTCTCTCTGTCTCTCTCCAACACCTCAGCAGGTTTTCCGGTCTCCTTCACTCTCCCGGGGGAACAAACACACACAGGTTAAATAGACCAGCAGGATAACGAGTCTGATCACTGACACCTGTCCGTAATCAGCCCGTCATCACTGACACCTGTCCGTAATCAGCCCGTCATCCATCCCCCACCGACAGTCTGGCTCCCTCTGCAATTTTCCCTTTTTCCTCTCTCTCTAGTCACAGAGTCTCTAGGCACAGAGGAACGGCTGTAAATGTTTTTAATTGGCGTACAGCAACGTCACTGACGTGTTGAGCGAGTCTTTTCTAAATAATAAAGAATAAAGAACAAGTACAGCTCTCTCTGCCTCTCTCAGTCTCTCTCCAACACCTCAGCAGCTGTCCGTAATCAGCCCGTCAGGCACGAGGCTGGAATGAAAAGACCGATGATGACGCAGACACGAGCCTTTATACTGGCACGGACTATTTTCAGTGAGTAAGTAACACAACTCGATCTATTCAGCAGTATATTCTCAACATAACAGCATAACTAATTGCTGATATATTAAATGTAAAGTATTATTGTGTTTAAAATTGTAACATGTAATCGCAATCTTTGATCAGGCAAATCATATCTTAACTACTATTGCCTAGCCGCGGAAGGATATTGCAGTATGTTTGGCATGTGCTTGGGTTTCTACGGAGACTCTAACAAGTCAAAATTGGTGAACAGGAAACGTTATCCTGGCGAACCACGTGGGTGTGCAGACTTTTACTTCAGCCCAGCAACAGTAACATTCTGAGAGAAGCTCTGTAAGTTCATTAAAGAAGCTAGTAGAGTATTGGGGTGGTCTGTATAAAATTATAAAAATAATTCGAGTGAACATTTAAAAACAACTGAAAGATATTCAAATGATAAAAATTCCCAGAAGGATTTCTGTTTGCAGTTAAAACTGTCTCTGAAGAAAGAGGCGATTCCACCACCTTTTTTGTGGGATCTAACGACATCTAAGGTTCTAAAATTGGGGGGTGCTGACTCAATAAGAATTGGTGTCTTGTTATCTTTATCTAACCAGGTCTCAGTGATAAATAAGAAATCTAGTTCATAGGAGCTAATCAAGTCGTTGATTAAGAGAGACTTATTAGCTAAGGATCTGGCATTGAAAAGTGCTAGCTTGAGTGGTTTTGTGTTTGGTCTCAGTGTGGGCTGTGTGTGGCAGGGTATAGAAATTAAATGTGAGGGGTGTATAAAGCATTCAGACTTGCAATTAACTGTTCTGTTACTGATATGAACAGGGATAGCAAGAGTTGAGAGTCCCAGCTTTATATCAGGAATGTCAATGGTATCAACTCTATGGAAGCAGGGACTGTTAGAGCATCAACTGATTATGGGTGTCATCCGGGGGAGGGGGATGGGTGTTGTAGATAGCATCCTGTGGCGTCGGGGTGGGGCGGTAGCTAAATTATAAGCAATTAATGCGTTTATTTGCAGGCTAGTCAGTTGTGAAAGTAATATATTAATTTAATAATAATTTATCTAAAACAATATAGCAATTGCACCTAGCCCCATACAGTTACTAGGGATGTACCTGGAGCCGGTTGCACCACGTCTTACTAAGTACAAACTAACCCTATTTATTGCGTAAGTATTTACTAAATCAAGATTTAGTCACTACTAAACTTGAACGGGTTGCACCAAGCACACTAGTTATCACGTAAGTTATAACTAACTCGTAGCTAACCGTAGTTACCTCAGCGGAGATAAAGTAGCCTGCCGAAGCAGGGGAAAACCAGCCTATGGAAGCTAAACATTTATTTCGTTTGTACAATAAAAAGACACGAGCCATAGTTATAACCAGGGTTTGACGCTTACCTTTTCCCCAGGTAGCACTGTGCTACCATGTCAACAAATTTAGTAGCACACCAAGAATTTCAGTAGCACAATGAAAATTGCGCAATTTTCGTATGACGACAACAAATTATCATAATCATAACATATCAGAATTATCATAACCGGCTCTTGGCCGTAATAAAAATGGAGACTCACACAATGTAAAGGGGAAGTAAGAATATTCATTTATTAATAAATGATTCATGAATAAATAAATAATTAAGCCCAGGCTTTCATATAAAATTCATAAATTCTGAGCAATTAAATGCAAAGAATGTCTGTGGTCCAGCAGTCTTGATAATCTGGTCGCCTGGCCCGCTTAGAGCTATCAAGCCATCTTTCAACCGCTGGACTTGGATCAAACTGCTCAAGCGGAGGCCCCTCCAAACTGATTCGCATTAGGTCTTCTGTGGTAAAAACGGCCAGCCTACTTCTGGTTGCACTTTTAATGCGGTTCTGGGCTGAAAACCCCCTCTCACATTGGGCAGCCGAGATTGGGAGCACCAACATAATTTGGACCAGTTCCAGTATGTTCTAAGGGGAGAACAATTTTCATTTTTAATTAATTTTTAACCCTCACCTCTCACTATTCAAAAACAACATACATACAATAAACATGAATGTGTTTAAGTGTAGGGCTATCTGGATCTACTTTGCCTTACTTGGTAGTCTTTCTTATAGGGGTCCTTTATGAGGAGAACCTCCCACAGCTCAGCATAGCTTTTGTCGCTGAAGTTCTCACTTACGAGTACTTTCAGCCCTTCCCATTCCTGTTGCAGGGCAGGAATATCACACCCCGCTCTGAAGGATAGAAGAGAGCAATTGGGTTAGCACATATGCAACTAGTGTCTCACGTCTGTCAATGCAATGTCTTAAAATGCATTCTTACCCTGTCAGAGGCTCATGGAAATGCCTTGCCAGATCTGCAACGCTCTCATTTCCATAAGTGAGTAGGCTGGCTTGGTCTTTTGGCCAGGCATCAGGGTTGAAGACTTTGAAAGAGTCCAGCGTAGACTTGACGCCCTCGTCTGACACCAAACTACCAAACCTAAAAAAGAAGATTTATTGCGATGTCAACACAATCGATTTGTGATTTACCTTGGTGTGATGCTTTTAAAAACAAAAGAGAGCACAGAGCTCCTTTAGTGTTTGTTGCCCATACCTCACTTTGATAGCATCCATGCTGATGTCAATGGCAGCATCCACATGTCGCTTCAGCTGTGGATGTGTGAGGCCGTTCATGTTCCCCTTCAGGGTCATTCCCTTCAAAAGACACACACACACACACACACAGACACACACAATCTTGGTTGTGACCATAGCAGTATTTCATCCTCAAACTCTCTCAACCCTGCATAATCCTCAAGTTGATCAATGTTAAACCCTGACATCACAAACACTGACTTATCCTAAACTAACCTGGAATCTCATCTCATTTCCCTGCTGCTGTGCGAATGTGGCCAGGATTCTCTCAAACAAGCCACCTTCCTTTGGCTGTGTCTTGAGTGCCTGAAGCTTGGTTAACATTTTTCTTATTTCTGAAGTGGCTGTGGGGAGGATTAAACTGCAGTGTTTCCTCTACATGCATTTCATCAGATTTCTAAAAAAATAAAATAAAAAATTAGGCCGCTTTTCAGACCTTCACATCGCTAGACACACCCACAAGCGCGAAGCGACGCGCTTGCAAAACTGTTTTGTGATTGGTCGAATACATCTAGGCTGCGTGTAGTCTACAAACTACTTCAAATGTTACAATATGCGCGACGACGGTGCTGGATCCTGGATCTGTGCATCGGTGTGCAGGAAGAACACGGAGCAGGCGCCAGACCAGACTAGATGATCGTGGAGTGAAGATATTATGAAAGTGTACGTGCTTGTCGATCACCCGTCGCATCGCGTACGCTTTAATAATCTCTTCACTCCACAATCATCTAGTCTGGTCTGGCGCATGCTCCGTCTGTTGTTCTTCCTGCACACAGGTAAACAGATCCAGGATCCAGCAGCGTCTTCGGGCTCGCGCAAACAAACCCGGCGAATTTTTTTACTTGCCCCAGGCAAGCGTTACTGTTGAACCCTGCTGATACATGATTCTTCCCTGCACATTGACAATGTTTTCTCTCTCCTCTTTCTTCTGCGTTGTGAAGGGATCCACTGCAGCGTACACGAAAAGCGGCTACTGTGTCAACCGCTTCCCATAATAGTTACAACAACCATAAAGCCTCCATAATGATAATGAAAAGAAGGGGAGACGAATTTTTTATTGACAACGGAATTACATGCTGGAAAAATGCTGATGTCAATGGCAGCATCCACATGTCGCTTCAGCTGTGGATGTGTGAGGCCGTTCATGTTCCCCTTCAGGGTCATTCCCTTCAAAAGACACACACACACACACACACACACACACACAGACACACACAATCTTGGTTGTGACCATAGCAGTATTTCATCCTCAAACTCTCTCAACCCTGCATAATCCTCAAGATGATCAATGTTAAACCCTGACATCACAAACACTGACTTATCCTAAACTAACCTGGAATCTCATCTCATTTCCCTGCTGCTGTGCGAATGTGGCCAGGATTCTCTCAAACAAGCCACCTTCCTTTGGCTGTGTCTTGAGTGCCTGAAGCTTGGTTAACATTTTTCTTATTTCTGAAGTGGCTGTGGGGAGGATTAAACTGCAGTGTTTCCTCTACATGCATTTCATCAGATTTCTCAAAAAAAAAAAAAAATTTAGGCCGCTTTTCAGACCTTCACATCGCTAGACACACCCACAAGCGCGAAGCGACGCGCTTGCAAAACTGTTTTGTGATTGGTCGAATACATCTAGGCTGCGTGTAGTCTACAAACTACTTCAAATGTTACAATATGCGCGACGACGGTGCTGGATCCTGGATCTGTGCATCGGTGTGCAGGAAGAACACGGAGCAGGCGCCAGACCAGACTAGATGATCGTGGAGTGAAGATATTATGAAAGTGTACGTGCTTGTCGATCACCCGTCGCATCGCGTACGCTTTAATAATCTCTTCACTCCACAATCATCTAGTCTGGTCTGGCGCATGCTCCGTCTGTTGTTCTTCCTGCACACAGGTAAACAGATCCAGGATCCAGCAGCGTCTTCGGGCTCGCGCAAACAAACCCGGCGAATTTTTTTACTTGCCCCAGGCAAGCGTTACTGTTGAACCCTGCTGATACATGATTCTTCCCTGCACATTGACAATGTTTTCTCTCTCCTCTTTCTTCTGCGTTGTGAAGGGATCCACTGCAGCGTACACGAAAAGCGGCTACTGTGTCAACCGCTTCCCATAATAGTTACAACAACCATAAAGCCTCCATAATGATAATGAAAAGAAGGGGAGACGAATTTTTTATTGACAACGGAATTACATGCTGGAAAAACATGCAGACACAGACAATAAGAGACACACGGGAGAAGTACGGGAAAACATTTTAATTTTTTGGGCCATCCTCGAGTTTTGGCTGAAATTACGTCGTTGTTTTGAGCGCGCGTGAACGCTACCCGCCACCATTGTAAAAATTCCTGGAGGAAACACTGAACTGTTCCTCTGCAGTGTGAGGCTGAGGCTGGCTAGCAGGCCAAACAGGTCACAGAGAAAGTGGCAGAATACACAGAAAAGTGTAGTCTCCATTTCCTTCTTTATCTGTTGAGTAGTTGAGTAAATGGATACGATAAAAAATGGTTAGCTGTTGAAAATAAACTTAACCATCTAACAACTTCATGACAGTAGTGTTTGCGTTTTTAACCTATTCTTTAAAGCCTAACTTTAGTTTATTTATTCATAGTGGTCCACACAAGAAAACTGACCTTTTTGGCCCGTCCTTGCACTTCCACAGAAGTGGACTGTGAGGCTGCCAGATGCTCCATATGTTGGAGAACCACAGAGTATTGATCAGGATCACTGGCAAGGTCCTTCCCCTCTCCATACTGCAGGAATACCTTCAGCGCCCGGTGAATGTGGGGGATCCACCGAGTTCCCTTAATAATAATAATAATTATTAAGTGTTTTACAGGGTAAAACATCTGAATCATGTCCATAACAAAACAACATTCCAGATAAGTATTAAATACAACACCTTGACACTGCTGGGATTGTGGACATCCACTCCATGCTCCTGTCCAAGAGCACAGAGCTCTCGTTTAGATTTTCCACTGTAGTGGTAGGTCTTCCAGATGAGGTGCAGGAGATCATAGACTATCGACACCTTTGGCTCTGTCTTCTGTAGAGTGAGTATGGCAAGCTCCAATCTGTGTAAGAAGCAGACATATTCTTCCAACACAAGAGACTCAAACAAATGTGTTGCCACTTAATTAAAAATGTTTTCAAGGTTAAGAGTATGGAGATTGTAATGCAACTATGAATGGTTGTGTTCATGAGTATTTATTTAAAGTGTAGTATTTATTAAGTGTATAGTATTTATAGTTTACAGTAGGTAGTAATTATTTATGTATAGTGTAGCGTTATGCATTTACACTCACCTGTGTGGCATACAATGGATGGGTATGATGTGAGGCCCTGCCTCTCGCTGAAGATGGGCTATCACCCCCCCCCCCACTGCCTGCCCATGTTCACTGCGGCCCCATCAGCACCAAACGACACACACTTCTGCATCCATGCCGCTCCATCACCTTCACAAACAGCTGCAAAGGCAGCCTTTGTGGCCTTCAGAACCCCTTTACAGAAAAAAACACAATTAGAAAAACACAATAGTCTCCAAAACCAAATAGACAAATTACAACTTACATAAATTAAGACTATAAAAAAAAAACGTACCAATGGCATGGGCATGTTCGAGGGCTTGTTGTCCCACCAGAAGGTTCACAGGCTTCCCGTTGTCAAGAAGACGTACATATACAATCTCACACTCTGTGTTCGTGATGTCCGTGTCCCCGTCTATCAGTACGGCGAGATAGTGTGCGGAATTGATCTTCACAGCAAGGTCTTCTCTCATGGCATCCGCTATCTGCCCGATCATGTCAGCGCATCGTTTGTCATTACTATAGGTTGGATTTAATTCAACGCCATTTTTCTTGTGAAGGGCGAATAGTTTGTGGAATTTAATAAATGGGATCTCTTCTTTTGCCACGTAGTAAGCGATGTTAAACTTTAACTTGAGCTGTCTTTTAATTTCCTCACTGGAGCTAGCCTTCTGGCGTCCAACAGCTTTCTCAAGGGGCTTGTTCTCAGCTGACATGAAAGCTTCCCTGCATTTCACATGTTTGCGAGACAGACCATGTTTTTTCACTGTGTCGCGTTTCAGCTGTGCGTCTCCTGACACAAACACGGTCTTTCCAGCTAACTTCATGTGGGCGACACACCACTTGCAATACATCTTCCCTTCCTTCAGCAACAGCCACGGGAAAGATGTTTGCCACTCGGCACTGTACCTGTAGACCTTTGTCACTTTTGTCAGACCAGACTTCGCGTTGGCAGTGGCACCGCAATTATCACCGCGCGGATAATGACCTTCCCCCTCCCCTGACACACTTTCTGACCGGGCGCTCCCATCCTCGCTTTCCCCGTCTCTGTTTTCTTCGTCCCTCTCGTCTCCAGCTGTAATGTTGACTCCACTACCCCCCTCTACCTCCTCTCTGTCTGGAACGCTGCTAACATTAGCCTTCTTGCTAAAGTATGCCGTAATCGGATTCATTTTAACAGCGGTCTTTTTCTGACAGGATTTTCAAATGTAAATGCGCGCTTGTTGTGCTTGCGGGTCACGTGTCTGTCACGTGTCTGTTTTCAAAGGATTGCATTGGTTTAGATGCGCTGTGATCTTATTAACGAACATAAGATTGACTGCGCATGACAGTAGTTCAGCTTTTTTTTTTTTTTGTCGCAATGGTGCGATTGAATGTATTTCCAAGTCGCACAGAAATATATTCACTCGCAAATGCGACCAAAACAGTCGCACTGTCGAACCCTGTATAACAATTAAATTGTTTATTAATACAATTTATTAATCTTAATTTTGGCTTGTAGTTCCACGCTTAAAGGAGTGACACCCACAACACAATATTTGAAATAACGACTTTTAACTCCTAGGTCTGTCTCAAGCTTGGTTAGCTTATTTCAAAATCCAGCATACCTATGAACTAGTCAGGCTAGCTAACATTAGGTAACTTGTATTGTTTGAAACACGGTCATCAATACGATGACTGTTATCGATATATCGTTAGCTACCAACTTTAGACTACTTACCTGGCTGTGGCAGGTTAGCTAAGCTACCGTTGTTACCTAGTGTAGATGGATTATTACTTGATTAATACCTATATTAGCCACTCGCTCAAGACGTGGCATGTAGCAAAGACTCCATAAGCAAGGTTCTTCTCAACACAATTAGACACTGACATAGTGTAATTGAACGGAAAGGTGGAACAAAGTGTTGGTTACAATCAATTCAATTCAATTTTCAATTCAATTATACTTTATTTATCCCCGTGGGGAAATTCATTTTGCCACGCCACTCTCTAAAAACAACACATGACAACACAACATAAAGGACAGACAACAATATTGGGCCAGCCATGTATAGTATATAAAAAACAGTGAGATCATGATAGAAAAGTGGATAAAAAGATGGCTATAGTTATCATATTAAAATACTAAAAAGTGATGATGATTAAAATAAATAAATACAGATTCAGGAGCCTTGACCCCGACTACTACTTTAGTTGCCATTGAACAGTCTTAGTGCAGCCGGGATAAATGATTTTTTAAATATCGCTCCGTCCTGGAGCGTACCGAAATGAACCGCCCTCTGCGGCGGCTGCTGGTTTGCCCAGCGAGGACATGATGGAGGGGGTGGTTGGGGTTGTCCCTGATGGACAGCAGCTTGTTCCTAGTCCTTCTCTCCACCACCGTCCCCAGAGAGTCCAGGCTCCTTCCCACCACTGAACCAAACTTTTTTACCTAGTGTAGATGGATTATTACTTGATTAATACCTATATATTAGCCACTCGCTCAAGACGTGGCATGTAGCAAAGACTCCATAAGCAAGGTTCTTCTCAACACAATTAGACACTGATATTGTGGGCACTGACATAGTGTAATTGAACGGAAAGGTGGAACAAAGTGTTGGTTACAATCAATTCAATTCAATTTTCAATTCAATTATACTTTATTTATCCCCGTGGGGAAATTCATTTTGCCACGCCACTCTCTAAAAACAACACATGACAACACAACATAAAGGACAGACAACAATATTGGGCCAGCCATGTATAGTACCGGTATATAAAAAACAGTGAGATCATGATAGAAAAGTGGATAAAAAGATGGCTATAGTTATCATATTAAAATACTAAAAAGTGATGATGATTAAAATAAATAAATAAATACAGATTCAGGAGCCTTGACCCCGACTACTACTTCAGTTGCCATTGAACAGTCTTAGTGCAGCCGGGATAAATGTTTTTTTTATATCGCTCCGTCCTGGAGCGTACCGAAATGAACCGCCCTCTGCGGTTTAATGGGACACCAAAATAAATAAAGGATAGAAAAAAGCTAAAAATAAATAAATGTGAATATGCTATAACATGTTATTTGACTATTGTTATGCTCTTAGGTCATTCCTCCACTGTGGCTCCTCTGGAGAGGGTGTCTAGAAATCATGCTGCTCCACCCGTCATCATCATATCTGATGATGATGACGATGATGTGCCTGAGGAGATTGTGGTGATAAGCAGTGATGATGAAGAGGAGGAAGTGGAGTGCCAGCAGCGCAATGCCTCTTGCCAGATTGTGGTGAAGGAAGAGGAAGAGGAGGTCCCTTCCTCAAGCTGGGCCTTGACCTTTAGATCAATTTTGTTTGGTTAGTGAATGACTTGTTCACTTTGATACTAGAAATGTTTTTCTAAACAATTGTATGGGGTGGAATTTAAAAAAGATATAGTAACAACTTAAAAATAATGTGCTTTTTTAATGGGACACCAAAATAAATAAAGGATAGAAAAAAGCTAAAAATAAATAAATGTGAATATGCTATAACATGTTATTTGACTATTGTTATGCTCTTATAGTCTAGCAGCAAGTCCTCAAAAAAGGCTTTAGTTTTCGAGATACCCCTACCCGAGGTAGAGCAAATGACAACAATGATTTTTCTTATCTTTAGGGTCTCCCATTAATGAAATTGATTGTTGTCAAATGTTATTTTGGGGGAAAATAATGTTTTTTTGGTTGTTCTTTAGAGCTACCCCAATCCCTGAAAAAGAGCCAAATTAGACCAGGCCGAATATGGGGAAGGTGACAAAAAAGCCCATAACTTGAGAATGATCACTCCTTTCCTCTTCAGATTTGCTGAGGTATGAACCAGGTGGTTGTCCTACATCACCAAATAGTCAGACAACTATTTACCTCAATAAATACTGAATTATAGTCCTGTAAACTTAGCTTTAGATTGGACTGAAATTGTACTTTTTGGTGACAGGAACATAGGACTCCATCACTTTTCTCTCATTTATCAGAAAAACAGAAATCCCTGAAAAATATATCATTACTGAATTGTCTAGGGTGCTATTGAACAATAACCAGTAGTTGTATGGAAATATCTCATACAGTTCTATTGCAAATTAGATTTCTTTAGACATAGGCCTACCTCTTCTCTGATACAGTCAAATTCGAATGGGGGATAAGTGGCATAATAGCCTATAAGTTAAGAATGCCTACTCTGATGGTCATTATATTTGGAGAGGGGAATACCAGGTGGCTGAACTACATCACCAAATAGTCAGAATAAGAGTAACCCAATAACATAAAGTGTATTAGTTCTAAATTGCAAGCCTCTAAAACATAGGTGTAAATAGTACAGGTTTTATTAAAACTGGAACCTTAATTCAAAGTACAATTAAATACAGTCCTCAAACATTAGGGGACACATTTTGACATTCTGCACAGCAGGTGCAGAACTCTGTACAGGGAAGGCCAACAGAGAGGCACTGGCACTTTCCACTCTCTCCACACTTTGCATCTTTGCAATATAAGTGAGTGATGTCTCTCACTTCTGTCGGTGCTGGGGGTTTTGTAAAAAGGACAGGTTGAATGGCCCCATCTCTGATAATCCACCCCTTGCCAATAGGACTCCATAACAGGGGTTTGGGCATGTGGCTGTGACACCATACTGCTGTCTGGAACATTGCTCTCTGCACATGCTGCTGAAATGCATCCTCTGTTGGCGGCAGATTTGCAGAGGCTGTATCAGATGTTGATGCAATTATGAACCTCAGTTCATCCAGGTTTGTGCACATCAATCCATTTTATATGTTATATAGCCCACATTTTATATAGCCCACAGCTGCCACTATACACATTACTAGCTATACAAATTACTGCATGTATGATTTATTTCCGTGTCATGCCACATAGCTACACGGCCCATCTCACATACAAGACGCCTATATTACATCATAATAACAATCGAGCATGTAGGCACAATATTGTAGCGTGAACGCAGGAACATTCGTCAGCCAGACGGACTTACATATTGAGCCTCATCGGTTGGACGCAGTGCACCGCTCAGACCCCACGGGGGGGTCTCAAATACCCGGCGAGTTACGTGCCCTTTTAATTATTTACTATTCAGCCAATAGTCCAATGTTTGTCTTATTTATAGGCCTGTGAATATTTGAATGAGATGAATGTGTACTACTGTATATTTATGATGATTAATTGAGATGCATGATCAGTTGTGGAAGTTGAGTCCTAAGGGCGAATAGCTAGATGTTGGACTGTCTCCGTCCTCCGAATCTATGTCTGCCTGATCATCGCCCATAATAATGAAGTGGCTTTTATAATACACCTTTCTGGCTGTGTGTTTTGTGCGCTCCCTCTCCTGACATTTTACCAATACCCCTAAATCAGGGACCCACATATTTTATCACAATATGTCCAGTTGTATCTTGTAGAAATTGTGGAAGCAAGGCAAGCAATATTGGTAGAGCCTATTGTAATCAGCCTGCCTGGTTCGACTACGTAACAATAAAGTAACAATTGAGAATGGAATGTTGTGGTGCGACAAAAAACGCATCGCACGCCGTGTGCATTGGGATGAGATTTTTTATGATTTTCTCATAGACTTCAATAGTGTGAGTTGAAAATGGAATTTTGCGGTGCGACAAAAATCGCATCGCACGCCATGTGCATTGCAATCGAATGTTGTCCGGCGACAAAAATCGCACGCTGTGTGCATTGGCCTTATGATCATGCGCACTGCGGCTGTTTGCTGTTCCCTAATGCAGAAATGTATTCACATTTTTCAAAAGAATTACATCAGATTCCGACATGAGGACCTAAGCTTTAAAATGTGTCACATATGCACTATTAAAACATTCTAACATATGTGCTTCAATGGAATGATGAAAGGTTTGATCAAATTCAACTGGTATTCCATCTAAGCCTGGGCTTTTTAATGCTTTAAAAGAGTTAACGGACACGGACAGTTCATCCTCTGTGATTGGTCCTTCTCCTTGGATGTTAATTTGGTTGTTAAGTGGTGACGTGTTTCCGGGTCCAACGTTGGCTGAGGCGCTCTCTTCGAAATGCCTCAGTAATAATAATAATTCATTATATTCATATAGCACTTTTCTGAGGCTCAAAGACCCTGACAATGGGAAAAATAGGAAAGTGCCGTGTCCCTTGTTGTATGAATAGATCCCAGTCTAAAAAACGATTGAACTGTCATTCTACCGCTGTAGTACACAGGTACTCTGTTGCTGTAGTACACTGGTACTCTGGTGCTTTAGTACACTGGTACTCTGGTGCTTTAGTACACTGGTACTCTGGTGCTTTAGTACACTGGTACTCTGGTGCTTTAGTACACTGGTACTCTGGTGCTTTAGTACACTGGTACTCTGGTGCTTTAGTACACTGGTACTCTGGTGCTTTAGTCCACTGGTACTCTGGTGCTTTAGTACACTGGTACTCTGGTGCTTTAGTCCACTGGTACTCTGGTGCTTTAGTACACTGGTACTCTGGTGCTTTAGTACACTGGTACTCTGGTGCTTTAGTACACTGGTACTCTGGTGCTGTAGTACACTGGTACTCTGGTGCTTTAGTACACTGGTACTCTGGTGCTTTAGTACACTGGTACTCTGGTGCTGTAGTACACTGGTACTCTGGTGCGGGGAATTTCTGGTTTGGACCCGGAAATGGCTAAACGTCGTTTGATGTCAGACTTAACAACCGAATTGTGGCCTATTTTCTGGGAAAAAAGATTGTGTGCTGGCACTCAAGAGTGGGACTGGGGGATTTCGAAATGAAAAAATGTTAGTAAAATATTTATGCTCTTTGATTATATCTTTAGGCTCTATAAATATCGTTTTGTTTTGTTATGTGTTTTTTTGGGCAACATTCCTGTGTTCATGAAGAACTCCTTTTTCCATCCATTCAACTTTATTTTTGTAAAAGGTTTGACTTACTTTTTCTTCATAGATTAGTTCTAGTTCTTTTTTCATTTGTTTGAGGGAATTTTAGGTAATCATCTACGAGCTCAGATAGTCGCTCCATTTGTTATACTATCTTCTGTTCTGATGGTGTTTTTATTTTTTATTTTATTGAGCTGTGTTTTATACAGCGGCCTCTCAGGGGACACTTAAAGGCATCCCATACTACCAGAGGGTTCTGTAGCTGTTCCTACATTTCCATGGAAAAAATAATCCTCTTTAAAAGTGGGGAGACTACCCCCACTATATAGGCAAAAAAAAGAAAATAGATATCACTATGAACACATTCCCAGTTTGTTATGTACATAAAAACTAAGAAAAAATGTATTGCTTTTGTAAAGTTTTCTGAATTGTATTATTGTTATGCTAATTAGATGCTAATTGGGCCGAATGTGCATACATCTCCAAGGGCACTAACACCATATGTGTCAACATATGTCAACATATGTGTTTTTTTCAGAAAAGATTGTGTATATGTCCTCGTATCAGCCCATACATCAGGACATACTGTCCATAGTCATAAAAAATATATATATTTTCGCCATGTTTTTGGTATTAAATGTACTATAAACAGGGCTATGCAGGGGGACTGCATTTTTTGCAAAAAAAAAAGAAAGAAAAAAAACCGACTTATCTAGTCTTACTTAACTTATCTAACTTATCTAACTTATTAACGTATCTCTAACTTATCTAACTTATCGTCGTTTTCTTATCCTCGTAACTCCACTGAATCAATCGCAACTCCACTGAGTCAATCCTTCCGCGTCACATGGGACACGAGAACCAATCACATTCGAGAATTCTCGCATCAACCAATAGGATCGCGTATTTTAAAAAAAATGCAACCTATCTATTTTAGTGATTGGTTGCTGATACAAGGGGCGTTGTATATATATTTTTTGCGACCATTACCTATATAAACCGAACGGAAAAAGGGAAAATTGCAGAGGGAGCCAGACTGTCGGTGGGGGATGGATGACGGGCTGATTACGGACAGGTGTCAGTAGTGCTGTCCCAAACGACTATTTCTCTAACGATTAATCTAGCGATTATTTTATCGATTAGTCGATTAGTCTAACGACTTATTTATCGGTAAGTCTAACAGTAATTTTTGTACTGATCGGAAAAAAAACAAAAAAAAACGTATTTGTCTCCACCTCACTGCCATGTTTAGCCAACTTGAATGCCAACATGGCCATTTAGAAGTCTGTCCATCACCACAACACATAGCTAGCTAATAGCTACATAGCTAGCTAACGTTACTCTCGCTGCTATGTTATGATTAGCTAAATTGATGCTAACGTAGCATGCGAGCTACGAGCTAGATAACGTACAGTAGGTGCGAGCACCACAATGACAATAGGCTACCGTAGCTAGCCAGCTACATAGCTAACGTTACTAACACCAGAAGACAAGACATACGAACTGTGGTGAGCTACATTGCTTGTGTAACATTAGCTAGTAGCTATCCATTTTTCACTCATACACTTAATTGTCTCGCCTGGTAAAATAAAGGTTTAAAAAAAAAAAAAAAATCGCCATTTTGTTTCTTTACGACTAACCGACGCATATTACGCAAACCGACGTATTGACGTAGTCGACGTCATCGTAACAGCCCTAGGTGTCAGTGATCAGACTCGTTATCCTGCTGGTCTATTTAACCTGTGTGTGTTTGTTCCCCCGGGAGAGTGAAGGAGACGGGAAAACCTGCTGAGGTGTTGGAGAGAGACAGAGAGAGCTGTACTTGTTCTTTATTATTTATTATTTTGAAAAGACTCGCTCAGCACGTCAGTGACGTTGCTGGGCCGTGCTGTACGCCAATTAAAAACATATTTACAGCCGTTCCTCTGTACCTAGAGACTCCTACAACAACTGAGTTGATTCAGTGAAGAAGTCCAATGCCAGTTGAGCATCATTGAACTTATAGTAACATGACATCAATTCTACTTCTGAGTAAAACCTGCCAAGAAAGATGGCTCATTAAAATGTTTGAGATTTCTTCTCAAGGCCACATGAGATTTGTTATTTTCTAAGCGAATGCTTCTGATACCTACCTAATTCAAATACGAAATAAACCTAATTCAAATACTCCACTGGCTACAATCTTGTCAACTTTATTGCTGAAAATCAGATCAATCAATCAACACTTTGAGCTGTCCTTGAAATCAGGCCTAGTGGGTCTCAACTAACAATTGAGGTTCGGTTTAGGTTCCCACGAACATCTGAGATTGAATTAAACTAATTTAAGTTAAAATCACCAGTTATAATAAGCTCATCGCCTGTATATTGGGCAAGTAGATCCCCAAGTGCTTCAACAGAATCCTTTCCAGCAGATGGAGAACAAACAAGATAGCCTGATAAGGCAATATCAGTGTCAAAACAAGAATATCTGGGTCTGTTTGTAATACAAATATTTAAACCTGATCTAACTTTTGATATAAATGTCACGAGATGAAACGGGACCTAATAATAGGATGGAAGTTCGCAGGCATGTTGATTAGACACAGCTGAAGTGGGTTAGCTGATGAGCGAACTAGTCATGGGATTGGCTGTTGTACCCTTTAGGTGAGAGAGTGAGAGGAGAGACAGGGGGAAAGGATTACGTGTGTTGATGTGAATGGACTGTTGCTGATGTTCTCTTGGCGTGAACTGTGAGTGGCTAGTATTAGTGCCACACTATTAACCAGTGTTACGACCCCATATGTGTTCTAGGGGATACGGGGTGTAACAATTAAATAAAACCGTGAGGACAAGAATCAGAGGAGAAGGGAAATAAACAAGATTTATTGTACAAAGGTAACACAAACAGGTTTCCGTGAAACTCTTAACTGAAAACTACTCTATAAAAAAGGAGAGTGAATGAATCTACACTATTATTATTATTATTTTTTAGTGAAGGTTTTATTTTGGCAACATTAAAACAGGTATTCAAATGCTTGTTTTTTTGTTCATTTGTTTGTTTCAAGAGTATTTTCTTGATCACATTTTTTAACAATATGTTTATTGTTTTTCAGTTTGCAAAATCACATCAAATTGTACAACAATACAAAACACAGCAAACATTTTTCACCCTGTTCTCCCACCCATAACCCCATCCCTAACAATTGAAAAGACACACACAAAAAAGGAAAAAACCTAAACAATAAATAAATGATATAACCTAAAGAATATTAATAATAAGTAGTAATAATAATAAAATAATATAAAAGGGTGCATTCCTGGTCAATGTACACGACCATAAAGCTACTCTACTCCCCCAGAGCTTGTTCTTGTTGAAGCAAATTACCAACATTAACGATATTATCGAGAAAAATAGATAGCATAGTAGCTATATAGCGTATAGAAACTCTTTGGATTCTTACCGTTGTTGGTTGAATTCGGTGGTTGCCGAGTAAGGCGACGCAGTCTGCCTTGTTTCGTGACCCTGGGCGAAGGCTGATGTGGCTGAATGTAGCTGCTCATTTTCAATAAATATATATTATATATATTTGATTAATTTGAGACTTGTTTTGACACGGTCGTTTCAGAGAATGTCTCGCCCCGATCAATCAAAACATTCTGAAGAAGTTGCTATGGTGATTCATCAAATGTGTTTTTTTTTGTAATGTACAGTTTTAGAGTCTTCAGCAACCCAACGTTCTCAAGTGTAATGAAGCGTTATGGAACGAGAAGCCCGTGGTATATCGTGGATATTGGCACAGCTAGCGGGGTCACACTTTTAATTCATGTTTTTAATACATTCTCTACTTTCCTTGCTGTAACTAGCATTGTATAATTGATTGATTGATTGAAAACCTTTATTGTCCCCAATGGGGAAATGTTGTTGTCAAACAGCTTAGTTAGGGCAGACAGAAAACATTCAATAAAATACATAAAACAGTGCAGGCTCAATAAGTAAAAAGTTCCAAGTTCCAAAGTTCCAGCTCCAGGTCTCCCCCACCCTGCAGGGCCTGGTTGTAGAGTCGGAGTGCAGCTGGAACAAAGGACTGTCCAAATCTTTTTGTACTTTGACGGGGGAGAACAAATCTGTGGCTGAACTTGCTCCTCATCCCCGCCAGCTCGCAGTACATCGGGTGGGAGGGATTGGCCAGCATGGCCGCCAGTTTTTTCCCCATCCTCTGTTCTGCCACCACCTCTAGGCTGTCCAGCCCGGTCCCCACCACAGAGCTGGCCTTCTTCACCAGTTTGTTTAGCTTCGCAGCATCCCTGGCACAGATGTTTCCACCCCAGCAGGCCACGGCGAAGAACAGAACGCTGGCAACCACCGACTGATAAAACATTCGCAGCAGCTTGTTGCAGACACCGAAAGACCTCAGCCTTCTCAGGAAAAACAGTCTGCTCTGCCCTTTCCTGAGAAGAGCCTCGGTGTTGTCAGTCCAGTCCAGTTTGTTATTAATTTGTACTCCCAGGTACCTGTAGGAGTCCACCCTCTCGACTTCCACCCCATTGATGGTGATGGGGGCTGGGGTCCTTCTCTTCCTCCTAAAATCCACCACCAACTCCTTTGTTTTGCTGGTGTTAAGCAAAAGGTAGTTGGTGTCGCACCACTGCACAAAGCTCAGGGCCCTGTACTCCTCATCCCTGTCGTCTGTGATGTAACCGACGATAGAGGAGTCATCAGAAAACTTCTGCAGGTGGCACTGGTCGGAGCTAAACTGGAAGTCGGAGGTATAGAGGGTGAAGAGAAAGGGTGACAGAACAGTTCCCTGGGGGGCACCGGTGTTGCACACCACCACCTCAGACTGACAGCCCTGCAGTCTCACATACTGACGTCTGTCTGTGAGGTAGTTGTGGATCCAAGCCGTCAGGGAGTCCTCCACACACATCACTGCTAGTTTGTCAGCCAGCAGTGATGGCTTGATAGTGTTAAATGCACTGGAGAAGTCGAAGAACATGGTCCTCACCATGCTCTGTGGCCTCTCCAGGTGTGTGTAGGCCCTGTGCAGCATGTAAATGATGGCATCCTCCACCCCAATGCTCTCCTGGTATGCAAACTGCCGGGGATCCAGGAAGTCCTTCACCTGGGGCTTAAGGTGTTGCAGCACTAGCCTCTCCAGGATCTTCATGACCTGTGGTGTAAGCTGTTGGACTTGAGTTTCCTGTGCTCATTCTAAATTTCACAAAATAACCCATCACAATATCTACATAAGAAACGTTTAACAGCGTTAACTGCTGCGGTCTGTGCATCTTTATCACTTTGCACTGTAGTTGCCTCCTCTGTAGCCGTCTTAAGAGGCAGGGGGGCGGCCGCCTGCGCTGGCGTGTGAGGCTGTTGAGAGGGAGGCTGGAGAAAAAATGATCAGAAGAAGTTATGATCAGTTTGAATAATTCATGCTGCAATGTGTTTTTTTCTTCTTCTTCGTCTCAAAACACATCTGAAGTCGTGGGGGAGAGTTCGGTGGATAGAAAGGTACTCACTGAAGTTGTGAACATAGGCTGGTTGAGACGTGATGGACCGAGGGTGTGCCGCCTGGGACCAGACTCCCGAACCCAAGTCGGACCTGAAAGTCACACACACACCCATGGTTTTACAATGCGAAGCGAGCTCTATACGCTCTTCAATGTATCCTGGACATGAGATACTGACATATACAGTAAACAATGACTCTCAAGCCTCTCCTCGAGAAAAATAGATAGCATAGTAGCTATAATATAACATATAGAAACTCTTTGGATTCTTACCGTTGTTGGTTGCCTTGTTTCGTGACCCTGGGCGAAGGCTGATGTGGCTGAATGTAGCTGCTCATTTTCAATAAATATATATTATATATATATATATATATATGTTGACATATCCTTAGTTTGTATAGGTATGTAGTGTGTGAGTATATATATATATATATATATATATATATATATATAAAATACCGTATTATTCCAGATTCAGAACACGGAAGAAGTTCGTCCAACGTCTGTTTAACAGGAGCCGCGAGCTGCAAGTTCAATAGTTCTTCTGGGGTTGTTCCCTTTGATGGAAGGAAGTACCTGGACCTCGTTGGTGATCAGCCAGACTATCACTAGAACAAAGAGACTGATGCATTTTATTGCCATTATGTATATATATATATATATACATTGTGTGTCTTGGCCCTTAACCCAGAGTGTTGTGCATATTATTCTGGCCACTGAGCTGGTGTACATCCTTCAACAGGTCTGCAATCTGTTCCTCCTGAAGGTAGCGCTAGCGAGCTGCTCCTCATGCGTTTGGCCATCTCCAGCTCCTGCTCCGTCACCTGCTCCACCCCCAGACGCAGCTCTGACAACTCCTGGGCATGCTGGGAAAATGTGACCATCCTCCAGAGGTAATCCCTGTTCAGCATCCACAAGAGGACGGAGCCCTTCCACAGGGGCCTCCAGGTAGGCCTCTGGTAGCGACGGGGACTGCATTTTTTGCAAGAAAAGAAAGAAAGAAAAAAAACAGATGAGGAAGAGGAGGAGGAAGAGGATGGCCTTCCTCACTCCATTGGTCAACAATGTTGATGGGCCAGGATGTAGGTGTTCCGAGGAGAGGCCTCCTCTTCCTCGCCTTCCTCTGGCTCCTCTTCCTCCACCTCCCCCTGCATTGTTAAGCGTGTCAAGCACGACCCGTCTAGCTCTTGGGCTGCTTCTTTGCATTGCAACGCGAACACTCCTATATAATATAACATATAGAAACTCTTTTGATTCTTACCGTTGTTGGTTGAATTCGGTGGTTGCCGAGTAAGGCGACGCAGTCTGCCTTGTTTCGTGACCCTGGGCGAAGGCTGATGTGGCTGAATGTAGCTGCTCATTTTCAATAAATATATATTATATATATTTGATTAATTTGAGACTTGTTTTGACACGGTCGTTTCAGAGAATGTCTCGCCCCGATCAATCAAAACATTCTGAAGAAGTTGCTATGGTGATTCATCAAATGTTATTTTTTTTGTAATGTACAGTTTTAGAGTCTTCAGCAACCCAACGTTCTCAAGTGTAATGAAGCGTTATGGAACGAGAAGCCCGTGGTATATCGTGGATATTGGCACAGCTAGCGGGGTCACACTTTTAATTCATGTTTTTAATTGAACTGTGTTTTATTGTTTTAAGTCTATGCTTCCACTGAACAGTTGTTTATTGGTTGCTAAGCAACGATAGGAATTGTTGACGTTTATGATGGCAGCTTCCACTACGTTGCATTCGGGGAGAATCAATGTTGGAGGAGATGATGAACTGTTTTGCACTCGGGCATAGTTTTATTTTTCTCTCCAGCACAAACGGAATACAACTCTTTTCATTGACATGAATCATTTCACTTCATTTTCACACATTTCATTTCATTTTCGATTGTACGTATGTTTTTCATTTTTAATTAAGTGAAATCGTATTTTTTTCGTTTTTTTACATCACCATCTATGGGACACTTTCCATAGAGAGCAAGCACCCTCAACACCCCACAGCCATCAAGACAAACACCATCACACAGATTCACTTTCACAATGGGAGGGGGCGGGGGATATATTATATATAATTATTTATTTATTTATTTATAGAGGAGAGGGGGGAGGAGCGGGGGTGGAAATCAGCAAAAGACATACTTTTAGTCCCGGGGGGGGGAGAACGCAGAACGCTTCTCCTCCCTGCCAAATCGTATTTGTGTTTAAGCAGACACAGAATGGCACTAAATAGCGTTAACGGACGAACGAACGGTTAAAAACTCTAAAACATTAGAAAAAAAAATCATAACGCAAGCATAACAAAACACGTGGACCATTCTACGACATCAGGAAGTGATGCTGCTGCCTGCCTGCAACACTGTCCAATCACCTCAGATGCCTTACTGAGGCTTACACAGTACCCTGTGGTACTACGCCTGTCGGTGGCATCAGCTGCCCAGTCGGCATCACTATAGGCTAGTAGGCCTAGCTTCTCACTGTCGTTTCTTCTGAAACACAACTCCTTCTTTGTAGTGCCTCTGAGGTACCTTAACACATGTTTCACAGTTACCCACTGCTCCTCTGTAGGCTCAGCAAAATATTGTGATAGTTTGCTTACAACAAAACTTAAGTCTGGCCTTGTACATGTGGTCAGGTATATAAGGCTGCCTACCGCCTCTCTGTACATCCTAACATCCTCCATTTTTACTGCATTTTCAGAATAGTCAAGTTTCTGATCACAAGGTGTTTCTCTTGGTTTACAGTTTTGCATGTTAAACCTCTCCAGTATCTTGTTTACATACTTTTCCTGTGACATCTTTACACATCCATCAGATTGATTGAAATCGATACCCAGAAAGTGTTTTAGCCTGCCTAAATCTTTCATCTTAAATTTGGCAGAGAGCATCTCTTTCACTTCCTTCAGTATTTTGTTATTGCTAGCTGCAATTATCAGATCATCGACCCAGATGATTATTATCACCTTCCCATCATCGGTCTCTTTGGCATAGACACAGTGGTCTGCTGGGTTCTGTGCAAAATCGTCTTCAGTTAAACAATCGTGCAAAATCCTATTCCAATTTCTACCGGATTGTTTTAGACCATAAAGAGATTTTTCTAGCTTACACACTAGACCTTCACCTCTTTCTTCATAACCCTCTGGTTGATCGATATAGATCTTAATATTATTACTACTACTTCATAAATCTAGATCAATTCAACACATTGGGGTTGAGTTCATTCAAAGTAGAGGAGGGATCGAGCTGTCAGTCAGAGGTGGAGAGTTACTAGTCTGTGACAGACAGGAAGCCCATATCCGCGATCAGATCCTCCTCCCTCCTCTCCTCGGTACCGAGCCACCGCTGGTCAGTCCAGCTCTCACGTCGTCTCCTCCGTGCTGGCCCCAACTCTTCCTCTACCTTCCTCTTCTGTGACGCCGGGTCTCTTCTGTTCTCTGGTTCTCAAGGTCTCTCTGTGTGCCCTGCTGTGGACACACTCTGCCCTGCCGATCAGAAGATCCCTGTAGTGGCACGCCCCTTGCCACCCTCGCATCCTCTGATACGGATCTGTCCCGAATGAGGGACATGGTGTGCCGGTGCCTCCAAAAGGTTGATGTAGTTGCCTCCTCTGTAGCCGTCTTAAGAGGCAGGGGGGCGGCCGCCTGCGCTGGCGTGTGAGGCTGTTGAGAGGGAGGCTGGAGAAAAAATGATCAGAAGAAGTTATGATCAGTTTGAATAATTCATGCTGCAATGTGTTTTTTTCTTCTTCTTCGTCTCAAAACACATCTGAAGTCGTGGGGGAGAGTTCGGTGGATAGAAAGGTACTCACTGAAGTTGTGAACATAGGCTGGTTGAGACATGATGGACCGAGGGTGTGCCGCCTGGGACCAGACTCCCGAACCCAAGTCGGACCTGAAAGTCACACACACACCCATGGTTTTACAATGCGAAGCGAGCTCTATACGCTCTTCAATGTATCCGCTCTTCAATGTATCCTGGACATGAGATACTGACATACACAGTAAACAATGACTCTCAAGCCTCTCTTCGAGAAAAATAGATAGCATAGTAGCTATATAACGTATAGAAACTATTTGGATTCTTACCGTTGAATTCGGTGTTTGCCGAGTAAGGCGACGCAGTCTGCCTTGTTTCGTGACCCTGGGCGAAGGCTGATGTGGCTGAATGTAGCTGCTCATTTTCAATAAATATATATTATATATATTTGATTAATTTAAGACTTGTTTTGACACGGTCGTTTCAGAGAATGTCTCGCCCCGATCAATCAAAACATTCTGAAGAAGTTGCTATGGTGATTCATCAAATGTGTTTTTTTTTGTAATGTACAGTTTTAGAGTCTTCAGCAACCCAACGTTCTCAAGTGTAATGAAGCGTTATGGAACGAGAAGCCCGTGGTATATCGTGGATATTGGCACAGCTAGCGGGGTCACACTTTTAATTCATGTTTTTAATTGAACTGTGTTTTATTGTTTTAAGTCTATGCTTCCACTGAACAGTTGTTTATTGGTTGCTAAGCAACGATAGGAATTGTTGACGTTTATGATGGCAGCTTCCACTACGTTGCATTCGGGGAGAATCAATGTTGGAGGAGATGATGAACTGTTTTGCACTCGGGCATAGTTTTATTTTTCTCTCCAGCACAAACGGAATACAACTCTTTTCATTGACATGAATCGTTTCACTTCATTTTCACACATTTCATTTCATTTTCGATTGTACGTATGTTTTTCATTTTTAATTAAGTGAAATCGTATTTTTTTCGTTTTTTTACATCACCATCTATGGGACACTTTCCATAGAGAGCAAGCACCCTCAACACCCCACAGCCATCAAGACAAACACCATCACACAGATTCACTTTCACAATGGGAGGGGGCGGGGGATATATTATATATAATTATTTATTTATTTATAGAGGGAGAGGGGGGAGGAGAGGGGGGAGGAGCGGGGGTGGAAATCAGCAAAAGACATACTTTTAGTCCCGGGGGGGGGAGAACGCAGAACGCTTCTCCTCCCTGCCAAATCGTATTTGTGTTTAAGCAGACACAGAATGGCACTAAATAGCGTTAACGGACGAACGAACGGTTAAAAACTCTAAAACATTAGAACATTTTTTCATAACGCAAGCATAACAAAACACGTGGACCATTCTACGACATCAGGAAGTGATGCTGCTGCCTGCCTGCAACACTGTCCAATCACCTCAGATGCCTTACTGAGGCTTACACAGTACCCTGTGGTACTACGCCTGTCGGTGGCATCAGCTGCCCAGTCGGCATCACTGTAGGCTAGTAGGCCTAGCTTCTCACTGTCGTTTCTTCTGAAACACAACTCCTTCTTTGTAGTGCCTCTGAGGTACCTTAACACATGTTTCACAGTTACCCACTGCTCCTCTGTAGGCTCAGCAAAATATTGTGATAGTTTGCTTACAACAAAACTTAAGTCTGGCCTTGTACATGTGGTCAGGTATATAAGGCTGCCTACCGCCTCTCTGTACATCCTAACATCCTCCATTTTTACTGCATTTTCAGAATAGTCAAGTTTCTGATCACAAGGTGTTTCTCTTGGTTTACAGTTTTGCATGTTAAACCTCTCCAGTATCTTGTTTACATACTTTTCCTGTGACATCTTTACACATCCATCAGATTGATTGAAATCGATACCCAGAAAGTGTTTTAGCCTGCCTAAATCTTTCATCTTAAATTTGGCAGAGAGCATCTCTTTCACTTCCTTCAGTATTTTGTTATTGCTAGCTGCAATTATCAGATCATCGACCCAGATGATTATTATCACCTTCCCATCATCGGTCTCTTTGGCATAGACACAGTGGTCTGCTGGGTTCTGTGCAAAATCGTCTTCAGTTAAACAATCGTGCAAAATCCTATTCCAATTTCTACCGGATTGTTTTAGACCATAAAGAGATTTTTCTAGCTTACACACTAGACCTTCACCTCTTTCTTCATAACCCTCTGGTTGATCGATATAGATCTTAATATTATTACTACTACTTCATAAATCTAGATCAATTCAACACATTGGGGTTGAGTTCATTCAAAGTAGAGGAGGGATCGAGCTGTCAGTCAGAGGTGGAGAGTTACTAGTCTGTGACAGACAGGAAGCCCATATCCGCGATCAGATCCTCCTCCCTCCTCTCCTCGGTACCGAGCCACCGCTGGTCAGTCCAGCTCTCACGTCGTCTCCTCCGTGCTGGCCCCAACTCTTCCTCTACCTTCCTCTTCTGTGACGCCGGGTCTCTTCTGTTCTCTGGTTCTCAAGGTCTCTCTGTGTGCCCTGCTGTGGACACACTCTGCCCTGCCGATCAGAAGATCCCTGTAGTGGCACGCCCCTTGCCACCCTCGCATCCTCTGATACGGATCTGTCCCGAATGAGGGACATGGTGTGCCGGTGCCTCCAAAAGGTTGATGTAGTTGCCTCCTCTGTAGCCGTCTTAAGAGGCAGGGGGGCGGCCGCCTGCGCTGGCGTGTGAGGCTGTTGAGAGGGAGGCTGGAGAAAAAATGATCAGAAGAAGTTATGATCAGTTTGAATAATTCATGCTGCAATGTGTTTTTTTCTTCTTCTTCGTCTCAAAACACATCTGAAGTCGTGGGGGAGAGTTCGGTGGATAGAAAGGTACTCACTGAAGTTGTGAACATAGGCTGGTTGAGACATGATGGACCGAGGGTGTGCCGCCTGGGACCAGACTCCCGAACCCAAGTCGGACCTGAAAGTCACACACACACCCATGGTTTTACAATGCGAAGCGAGCTCTATACGCTCTTCAATGTATCCGCTCTTCAATGTATCCTGGACATGAGATACTGACATACACAGTAAACAATGACTCTCAAGCCTCTCTTCGAGAAAAATAGATAGCATAGTAGCTATATAACGTATAGAAACTATTTGGATTCTTACCGTTGAATTCGGTGTTTGCCGAGTAAGGCGACGCAGTCTGCCTTGTTTCGTGACCCTGGGCGAAGGCTGATGTGGCTGAATGTAGCTGCTCATTTTCAATAAATATATATTATATATATTTGATTAATTTAAGACTTGTTTTGACACGGTCGTTTCAGAGAATGTCTCGCCCCGATCAATCAAAACATTCTGAAGAAGTTGCTATGGTGATTCATCAAATGTGTTTTTTTTTGTAATGTACAGTTTTAGAGTCTTCAGCAACCCAACGTTCTCAAGTGTAATGAAGCGTTATGGAACGAGAAGCCCGTGGTATATCGTGGATATTGGCACAGCTAGCGGGGTCACACTTTTAATTCATGTTTTTAATTGAACTGTGTTTTATTGTTTTAAGTCTATGCTTCCACTGAACAGTTGTTTATTGGTTGCTAAGC
This sequence comes from Nansenia antarctica, assembly GCF_963989245.1. Taxonomy (NCBI): domain Eukaryota; kingdom Metazoa; phylum Chordata; class Actinopteri; order Argentiniformes; family Microstomatidae; genus Nansenia; species Nansenia antarctica. Next base: position 17,596,601 of record NC_137679.1, on the reverse strand, counting down.
AACGATAGGAATTGTTGACGTTTATGATGGCAGCTTCCACTACGTTGCATTCGGGGAGAATCAATGTTGGAGGAGATGATGAACTGTTTTGCACTCGGGCATAGTTTTATTTTTCTCTCCAGCACAAACGGAATACAACTCTTTTCATTGACATGAATCGTTTCACTTCATTTTCACACATTTCATTTCATTTTCGATTGTACGTATGTTTTTCATTTTTAATTAAGTGAAATCGTATTTTTTTCGTTTTTTTACATCACCATCTATGGGACACTTTCCATAGAGAGCAAGCACCCTCAACACCCCACAGCCATCAAGACAAACACCATCACACAGATTCACTTTCACAATGGGAGGGGGCGGGGGATATATTATATATAATTATTTATTTATTTATAGAGGGAGAGGGGGGAGGAGAGGGGGGAGGAGCGGGGGTGGAAATCAGCAAAAGACATACTTTTAGTCCCGGGGGGGGGAGAACGCAGAACGCTTCTCCTCCCTGCCAAATCGTATTTGTGTTTAAGCAGACACAGAATGGCACTAAATAGCGTTAACGGACGAACGAACGGTTAAAAACTCTAAAACATTAGAACATTTTTTCATAACGCAAGCATAACAAAACACGTGGACCATTCTACGACATCAGGAAGTGATGCTGCTGCCTGCCTGCAACACTGTCCAATCACCTCAGATGCCTTACTGAGGCTTACACAGTACCCTGTGGTACTACGCCTGTCGGTGGCATCAGCTGCCCAGTCGGCATCACTGTAGGCTAGTAGGCCTAGCTTCTCACTGTCGTTTCTTCTGAAACACAACTCCTTCTTTGTAGTGCCTCTGAGGTACCTTAACACATGTTTCACAGTTACCCACTGCTCCTCTGTAGGCTCAGCAAAATATTGTGATAGTTTGCTTACAACAAAACTTAAGTCTGGCCTTGTACATGTGGTCAGGTATATAAGGCTGCCTACCGCCTCTCTGTACATCCTAACATCCTCCATTTTTACTGCATTTTCAGAATAGTCAAGTTTCTGATCACAAGGTGTTTCTCTTGGTTTACAGTTTTGCATGTTAAACCTCTCCAGTATCTTGTTTACATACTTTTCCTGTGACATCTTTACACATCCATCAGATTGATTGAAATCGATACCCAGAAAGTGTTTTAGCCTGCCTAAATCTTTCATCTTAAATTTGGCAGAGAGCATCTCTTTCACTTCCTTCAGTATTTTGTTATTGCTAGCTGCAATTATCAGATCATCGACCCAGATGATTATTATCACCTTCCCATCATCGGTCTCTTTGGCATAGACACAGTGGTCTGCTGGGTTCTGTGCAAAATCGTCTTCAGTTAAACAATCGTGCAAAATCCTATTCCAATTTCTACCGGATTGTTTTAGACCATAAAGAGATTTTTCTAGCTTACACACTAGACCTTCACCTCTTTCTTCATAACCCTCTGGTTGATCGATATAGATCTTAATATTATTACTACTACTTCATAAATCTAGATCAATTCAACACATTGGGGTTGAGTTCATTCAAAGTAGAGGAGGGATCGAGCTGTCAGTCAGAGGTGGAGAGTTACTAGTCTGTGACAGACAGGAAGCCCATATCCGCGATCAGATCCTCCTCCCTCCTCTCCTCGGTACCGAGCCACCGCTGGTCAGTCCAGCTCTCACGTCGTCTCCTCCGTGCTGGCCCCAACTCTTCCTCTACCTTCCTCTTCTGTGACGCCGGGTCTCTTCTGTTCTCTGGTTCTCAAGGTCTCTCTGTGTGCCCTGCTGTGGACACACTCTGCCCTGCCGATCAGAAGATCCCTGTAGTGGCACGCCCCTTGCCACCCTCGCATCCTCTGATACGGATCTGTCCCGAATGAGGGACATGGTGTGCCGGTGCCTCCAAAAGGTTGATGTAGTTGCCTCCTCTGTAGCCGTCTTAAGAGGCAGGGGGGCGGCCGCCTGCGCTGGCGTGTGAGGCTGTTGAGAGGGAGGCTGGAGAAAAAATGATCAGAAGAAGTTATGATCAGTTTGAATAATTCATGCTGCAATGTGTTTTTTTCTTCTTCTTCGTCTCAAAACACATCTGAAGTCGTGGGGGAGAGTTCGGTGGATAGAAAGGTACTCACTGAAGTTGTGAACATAGGCTGGTTGAGACGTGATGGACCGAGGGTGTGCCGCCTGGGACCAGACTCCCGAACCCAAGTCGGACCTGAAAGTCACACACACACCCATGGTTTTACAATGCGAAGCGAGCTCTATACGCTCTTCAATGTATCCGCTCTTCAATGTATCCTGGACATGAGATACTGACATACACAGTAAACAATGACTCTCAAGCCTCTCTTCGAGAAAAATAGATAGCATAGTAGCTATATAACGTATAGAAACTATTTGGATTCTTACCGTTGAATTCGGTGTTTGCCGAGTAAGGCGACGCAGTCTGCCTTGTTTCGTGACCCTGGGCGAAGGCTGATGTGGCTGAATGTAGCTGCTCATTTTCAATAAATATATATTATATATATTTGATTAATTTAAGACTTGTTTTGACACGGTCGTTTCAGAGAATGTCTCGCCCCGATCAATCAAAACATTCTGAAGAAGTTGCTATGGTGATTCATCAAATGTGTTTTTTTTTGTAATGTACAGTTTTAGAGTCTTCAGCAACCCAACGTTCTCAAGTGTAATGAAGCGTTATGGAACGAGAAGCCCGTGGTATATCGTGGATATTGGCACAGCTAGCGGGGTCACACTTTTAATTCATGTTTTTAATTGAACTGTGTTTTATTGTTTTAAGTCTATGCTTCCACTGAACAGTTGTTTATTGGTTGCTAAGCAACGATAGGAATTGTTGACGTTTATGATGGCAGCTTCCACTACGTTGCATTCGGGGAGAATCAATGTTGGAGGAGATGATGAACTGTTTTGCACTCGGGCATAGTTTTATTTTTCTCTCCAGCACAAACGGAATACAACTCTTTTCATTGACATGAATCATTTCACTTCATTTTCACACATTTCATTTCATTTTCGATTGTACGTATGTTTTTCATTTTTAATTAAGTGAAATCGTATTTTTTTCGTTTTTTTACATCACCATCTATGGGACACTTTCCATAGAGAGCAAGCACCCTCAACACCCCACAGCCATCAAGACAAACACCATCACACAGATTCACTTTCACAATGGGAGGGGGCGGGGGATATATTATATATAATTATTTATTTATTTATAGAGGGAGAGGGGGGAGGAGAGGGGGGAGGAGCGGGGGTGGAAATCAGCAAAAGACATACTTTTAGTCCCGGGGGGGGGAGAACGCAGAACGCTTCTCCTCCCTGCCAAATCGTATTTGTGTTTAAGCAGACACAGAATGGCACTAAATAGCGTTAACGGACGAACGAACGGTTAAAAACTCTAAAACATTAGAACATTTTTTCATAACGCAAGCATAACAAAACACGTGGACCATTCTACGACATCAGGAAGTGATGCTGCTGCCTGCCTGCAACACTGTCCAATCACCTCAGATGCCTTACTGAGGCTTACACAGTACCCTGTGGTACTACGCCTGTCGGTGGCATCAGCTGCCCAGTCGGCATCACTGTAGGCTAGTAGGCCTAGCTTCTCACTGTCGTTTCTTCTGAAACACAACTCCTTCTTTGTAGTGCCTCTGAGGTACCTTAACACATGTTTCACAGTTACCCACTGCTCCTCTGTAGGCTCAGCAAAATATTGTGATAGTTTGCTTACAACAAAACTTAAGTCTGGCCTTGTACATGTGGTCAGGTATATAAGGCTGCCTACCGCCTCTCTGTACATCCTAACATCCTCCATTTTTACTGCATTTTCAGAATAGTCAAGTTTCTGATCACAAGGTGTTTCTCTTGGTTTACAGTTTTGCATGTTAAACCTCTCCAGTATCTTGTTTACATACTTTTCCTGTGACATCTTTACACATCCATCAGATTGATTGAAATCGATACCCAGAAAGTGTTTTAGCCTGCCTAAATCTTTCATCTTAAATTTGGCAGAGAGCATCTCTTTCACTTCCTTCAGTATTTTGTTATTGCTAGCTGCAATTATCAGATCATCGACCCAGATGATTATTATCACCTTCCCATCATCGGTCTCTTTGGCATAGACACAGTGGTTTGCTGGGTTCTGTGCAAAATCGTCTTCAGTTAAACAATCGTGCAAAATCCTATTCCAATTTCTACCGGATTGTTTTAGACCATAAAGAGATTTTTCTAGCTTACACACTAGACCTTCACCTCTTTCTTCATAACCCTCTGGTTGATCGATATATATCTTAATATTATTACTACTACTTCATAAATCTAGATCAATTCAACACACAATTCATTCAAAGTAGAGGAGGGATCGAGCTGTCAGTCAGAGGTGGAGAGTTACTAGTCTGTGACAGACAGGAAGCCCATATCCGCGATCAGATCCTCCTCCCTCCTCTCCTCGGTACCGAGCCACCGCTGGTCAGTCCAGCTCTCACGTCGTCTCCTCCGTGCTGGCCCCAACTCTTCCTCTACCTTCCTCTTCTGTGACGCCGGGTCTCTTCTGTTCTCTGGTTCTCAAGGTCTCTCTGTGTGCCCTGCTGTGGACACACTCTGCCCTGCCGATCAGAAGATCCCTGTAGTGGCACGCCCCTTGCCACCCTCGCATCCTCTGATACGGATCTGTCCCGAATGAGGGACATGGTGTGCCGGTGCCTCCAAAAGGTTGATGTAGTTGCCTCCTCTGTAGCCGTCTTAAGAGGCAGGGGGGCGGCCGCCTGCGCTGGCGTGTGAGGCTGTTGAGAGGGAGGCTGGAGAAAAAATGATCAGAAGAAGTTATGATCAGTTTGAATAATTCATGCTGCAATGTGTTTTTTTCTTCTTCTTCGTCTCAAAACACATCTGAAGTCGTGGGGGAGAGTTCGGTGGATAGAAAGGTACTCACTGAAGTTGTGAACATAGGCTGGTTGAGATGTGATGGACCGAGGGTGTGCCGCCTGGGACCAGACTCCCGAACCCAAGTCGGACCTGAAAGTCACACACACACCCATGGTTTTACAATGCGAAGCGAGCTCTATACGCTCTTCAATGTATCCGCTCTTCAATGTATCCTGGACATGAGATACTGACATACACAGTAAACAATGACTCTCAAGCCTCTCCTCGAGAAAAATAGATAGCATAGTAGCTATATAACGTATAGAAACTATTTGGATTCTTACCGTTGTTGGTTGAATTCGGTGGTTGCCGAGTAAGGCGACGCAGTCTGCCTTGTTTCGTGACCCTGGGCGAAGGCTGATGTGGCTGAATGTAGCTGCTCATTTTCAATAAATATATTTATATTTGATTAATTTGAGACTTGTTTTGACACGGTCGTTTCAGAGAATGTCTCGCCCCGATCAATCAGATACATTACAATTGTAATATAAATACAATTGCACTGTTCGAAAAATAAAGGAAGTTATGATCAAACAAATAGCTAATTCAGTGACAGATAAGGTGTTTGTTGACATATCCTTAGTTTGTATAGGTATGTAGTGTGTGAGTATATATATATATAAATACCGTATTATTCCAGATTCAGAACACGGAAGAAGTTCGTCCAACGTCTGTTTAACAGGAGCCGCGAGCTGCAAGTTCAATAGTTCTTCTGGGGTTGTTCCCTTTGATGGAAGGAAGTGCCTGGACCTCGTTGGTGATCAGCCAGACTATCACTAGAACAAAGAGACTGATGCATTTTATTGCCATTATGTATATATATATATATATATATATATATATATATATATATATATATATATATATACACATTGTGTGTCTTGGCCCTTAACCCAGAGTGTTGTGCATATTATTCTGGCCACTGAGCTGGTGTACATCCTTCAACCTGTTCCTCCTGAAGGTAGCGCTAGCGAGCTGCTCCTCACGGACCATCAGCATGTTCCTCAGGTCGTTGACCTCGGCCTGCAGCTGTGCACTCTGGTCCTGGCTCTGGACGATTAAGTCCTCCAGGCATTTGGCCATCTCCAGCTCCTGCTCCGTCACCTGCTCCACCCCCAGACGCAGCTCTGACAACTCCTGGGCATGCTGGGAAAATGTGACCATCCTCCCCAGATCCTCCAGAGGTAATCCCTGTTCAGCATCCACAAGAGGACGGAGCCCTTCCACAGGGGCCTCCAGGTAGGCCTCTGGTAGCGACGGGGACTGCATTTTTTGCAAGAAAAGAAAGAAAGAAGAAAAACAGATGAGGAAGAGGAGGAGGAAGAGGATGGCCTTCCTCACTCCATTGGTCAACAATGGTGATGGGCCAGGATGTAGGTGTTCCGAGGAGAGGCCTCCTCTTCCTCGCCTTCCTCTGGCTCCTCTTCCTCCACCTCCCCCTGCATTGTTAAGCGCGTCAAGCACGACCCGTCTAGCTCTTGGGCTGCTTCTTTGCATTGCAACGCGAACACTCCTACGCAGGATCGTGCTGATAACGCGAAGGTCGCGGGTTCGATACCCGTACTGGCCACCATCTATAACAACTCCCCCTCCTACTTATGGGAAACTTATTAACTTATCTAACTTGTCTCTAACTTATCTAACTTATCGTCGTTTTCTTATCCTCGTAACTCCACTGAATCAATCGTAACTCCACTGAGTCAATCCTTCCGCGTCACATGGGACACGAGAACCAATCACATTCGAGAATTCTCGCATCAACCAATAGGATCGCGTATTTTCAAAAAATGCAACCTATCTATTTTAGTGATTGGTTGCTGATACAAGGGGTGTTGTATATATTTTTTGCGATCATTTTTACAGAGAGAAACAGATCTATCCAACGAGCCCAGGGTTGCCATATTTCAGACAGCAGCCGTTTCGGTAAAGCTGTGCGTAAAGTACTAACTTTTGGCGAATTTATGAGGATTTTACGGACACATGCACCACAATCAAGTAAAATAAACAACCAAATGTGTTTTTGTCGACGTTTTATTGTCACTAATATGAAAGAAAACATGTTTAGGAGGCAAAAGAGCACCTCATCTCAAAATCGAACGGAAAAAGGGAAAATTGCAGAGGGAGCCAGACTGTTGGTGGAGGGGGATGACGGGCTGATTACGGACAGGTGTCAGTGATGACGGGCTGATTACGGACAGGTGTCAGTGATCAGACTCGTTATCCTACTGGTCTATTTAACCTGTGTGTGTTTGTTCCCCCGGGAGAGTGAAGGAGACGGGGAAAACCTGCTGAGGTGTTGGAGAGAGACAGAGAGAGCTGTACTTCTGTTGTTCTTTATTATTTAGAAAAGACTCGCTCAGCACGTCAGTGACGTTGCTGAGCCGTGTTGTACGCCAATTAAAAACATATTTACAGCCGTTCCTCTGTACCTAGAGACTCCTACAACAACTGAGTTGATTCAGTGAAGAAGGCCAATGCCAGTTGAGCATCATTGAACTTATAGTAACATGACATCAATTCTACTTCTGAGTAAAACCTGCCAAGAAAGATGGCTCATTAAAATGTTTGAGATTTCTTCTCAAGGCCACATGATTTGTTATTTTCTAAGCGAATGCTTCTGATACCTACCTAATTCAAAATACGAAATAAACCTAATTCAAATACTCCACTGGCTACAATTTTGTCAACTTTATTGCTGAAAATCAGATCAATCAATCAATCAACACTTTGAGCTGTCCTTGAAATCAGGCCTAGTGGGTCTCAACTAACAATTGAGGTTTGGTTTAGGTTCCCACGAACATCTGAGATTGAATTAAACACTTAAGTTAAAATCACCAGTTATAATAAGCTCATCGCCTGTTTATTGGGCAAGTAGATCCCCAAGTGCTTCAACAGAATCCTTTCCAGCAGATGGAGGACAAACAAGATAGCCTGATAAGGCAATATCAGTGTCAGATATACTGATTCTTTTGAGCCATGATTCACTCGAAAAACAAGAATATCTGGGTCGGTTTGTAGTACACATATTTAAACCTGATCTAACTTTTGATATAAATGTCACGAGACCAAACGGGACCTAATAATAGGATGGGAAGTTCGCAGGCATGTTGATTAGACACAGCTGAAGTGGGTTAGCTGATGAGCGAACTAGTCATGGGATTGGCTGTTGTACCCTTTAAAAAAACCTGGGTTTAGGTGAGAGTGAGAGGAGAGACAGGGGGAAATGAGTACGTGTGTTGATGTGAATGGACTGTTGGTGATGTTCTCTTGGCGTGAACTGTGAGTGTGAGTGAGTGGCTAGTATTAGTGCCACACTATTAACCAGTGTTACGACCCCATATGTGTTCTAGTGGATACGCGGTGTAACAATTAAATAAAACCGGGGGCACAAGAATCAGAGGAGAAGGGAAATAAAATAAACAAGATTTATTGTACAAAGGTAACACAAACAGGTGTTCTGTGAAACTCTTAACTGAAAACTACTCTATAAAAAAGGAGATTGAATGAATCTACACTATTAATAATAAAGAATAAAGTAAATTAACAGGCCTTGTGGCAATCTAATCTAAGTAACCAATCAAATACAACTAAGACTAAACGACTATGAACCTAAGATTAATAAACACAAAGTACAGCTGTAACTAACAAAAGAAACCAACACAAAACAACTATAAAGTTGTTGTCTGGCCCACTGGCACCAACTGAGTGTCTCTCCCAGGCTTTTATCCTCCCTCCACCCTTGATTGAGGATTAAGTAGTGATGGCGAGATCAGTGGCGTACCGCAAAATCCCGAGGCCCACCCGCAAGGTGGCGGCGGGGGCCCTTTCGCAACGGAGGTTAACTCAAACGGATGTTGCGGTACATTTATTTTAAGGCTGCATATAGCCTACAGCATAGACCGTTAGTTAACCCTAACCCTACTACAGCATGGATAGGCCGTATGGTTGGCCTGGACAGCTATCAGCTACAGCGCGCCGCCCGTTTGTTCAGAATGCCACTGTGTGTGTGACTGTGCGGACATATCCATACACAAACGGCAACAAGAACAGACCGACAGGCTACACACCACCCCGAGTTAATTTGATTCATAGATTAATACATATCTCTAATAATATCAAATAATAGACCATTCTTTACTTAGAGATGACTCCATAGACCCTGACACTGGACTGCAGCTGTAATGTGTATTGAGATTATAATGTAGACTGTAGATTGTGTGGAGAATGAAGAAGGAGTCCTTGAAATGTTCTCAAAACATTCACACAAGAGACGTTCACTTCAGAACCCCAACTCAAATGTAAAAGTGCTACAGACTTATTATTTTATACAGATTTATTTTGTTGATAAGATCAATTCACACATGGATTATAACAGACTAAAAGTGGATTATAACAGACTAAAAGTGGATTATAATTATAATATTATAGTATAACACACTTTACATCTCTTCTCTTCTTCTTCTTGTTGTTCTTCTCTGTGTTATCCTGGACTTCCTGTACCTCTGCCTCCTCTCCTCAGGGTTCTGGAATGTCCTCAGGGTTCTGGAATGTCCTCAGGGTTCTAGATCTCAGCTGCGTGTCCTCAGGGTTCTAGATCTCAGCTGCGTGTCCTCAGAGTTCTAGATCTCAGCTGCGTGTCCTCAGAGTTCTAGATCTCAGCTGCGTGTCCTCAGGGTTCTAGATCTCAGCTGCGTGTCCTCAGGGTTCTAGATCTCAGCTGCGTGTCCTCAGAGTTCTAGATCTCAGAATCGTTCATTTAGCCGCAACAAATGAGCGAATCTGGTCTCAACCTTGTCCATGACGTCCAGAAACACAATAGAACGAGTGATGAAGATCCAGTCACAAGTTAAACACTTAGATGAAGTTGTTACTATCTATCTATGCTACAAACGTCTTCTTAGAAGAAACCGTTGACTGTTTGTTTGTTTTGTTGAAAAGAACCCCGCGCAGACGCCACCTTTGAATTTGACCGTTGAGAGTTTTCCTTCTTCTTTGTGTAGTAATTCTCAGCTGCGTGTCCTCAGGGTTCTGGCCTTTTTAGCTTGTCGATGGAGGCTGATGATGATGACTTCCTCTTCCTCTCCCAGACCTTCTGCATCTCCAACGAGTTCAAACATGAGATGGACGCCGGCCTCCTGGACGGCAATTTCTCCTGGGTTGGGCCTTTTTTTGAGTTAGATTGACTGGACTAATATGGCAGAGTAGTTGAGCTCTGAGGTGATGAGCTGTCTGTAACGAGAGTAGATGTCCTCCAGCTGTTCGTCCTCATCCTGTGTGTTGGTGTAGATCCTCACCTGGAACACACGTACACAGTTTATAAACCTGGACTGTTCACATTGTCACACATGCTTTTTATAAACCACACTGAGGTCAGTTTCAAAAGTAGTACAAAACCATAATAAGAGAGTATAGAGAAAGCCAAGTTTGGCCTTAATCTTGGTCTGTAGTTTTGAGATGTGGTCTGAGAAAGATAGTGAGCTGTCTAACCAAATTCCCAGGTATTTATACACCGTGACCTGCTCCAGGATAGCTCCCTCACAGGTGGTAATGATGGTGGCTGGGGCGGGTGTGGTGCCTTTACGGTTGAACCACATGAACTTGGTCTTGGAAGTGTTAAGGGACAGTTTGAGGTGGGTGAAGGCCTGTTGGATCTGGAGGAAGCTATCCTGGAGAGTTGTTAGTACAGAGTCAGGGGAGGGACCAGTGGCATAGAGAATAGTGTCGTCAGCATATAAGTGAATGAGTGAATTTCCAGCAGCCAGGGGGATATTGTTGATGTATACAGAGAACAGAGTGGGACCAAGTATGGAACCTTGAGGGACACCCTTGGTGACTGGGAGGGGGTGAGAGAGAAGGTTTTCAAACCTCACACGTTGCACCCGGTGAGAGAGGTAATGAGAAAACCAGGTTAGTGAGTGGTTAGTAACCCCGATGCTACTCGGTCTGTTCAGTAGAGTGGGATGGTCAACGGTGTCAAAAGCCTTTGCCAAATCAATAAATATTGCCGCACAGTGCTGCTTAGCATTTAACGCAGAAGTGATGTCGTTGAGTACCTTTAGGATTGCTGGAACACAACCGTACCCTGCGCGAAAGCCAGACTGCGCCCCAGAAAGTAAGTTATACACATGCAGATGAGTAGTGAGTTGTTTGTTGACAAGTTTCTCAAATAACTTAGACAGACAGGGCAGGATGGAAATGGGCCTATAACAATTTGGGTCAGCCTTGTCACCACCTTTAAACAGTGGGAGCACAATCGCTACTTTCCACTCGGCAGGTAAACTGGCTGAAAGAAGGGAGAGGTTCAACAGGTCTGTTAGGGCAACTCGTCTGACCCGGCAGCTTTTTGGGGGTCCAGAGAGGTCAGTTCCTTTAGGACCTCACCTACTGAGACAGGCCTGAGGGAAAAACTGTGAGCGGGGGGAAGGGGCTAGGAGGGCAAACAGGACTGGAGGGTGAGTGTAGAAGGGGAGTGGGGCTTGGAGGCAAAGGGCTCGTTGGAATAGGAGCGGGGTTAGGAGGACCTGAAACAAGACCAGAATTTGTAAAGTGACGGTTAAAAATGTCAGCCATCAGACTTTTATCCGTGACTACAAGGTTGTCTACATTAAGTGACACAGGCAGGGTCGAAGGTTTGTTCTCCAGTTCTCTCACTGTTTTCCAAAAGGCGTTGGGGTCTGAGCCACAAGCTGTGAACTACTCCTTATAGTAGCCAGTTTTGGCTTGTCTCACAGCTTGTGTAGCCTTATTGCGGAGCTGACGGAACAAGAGGCTGGCGGATGCGGAGCTGGAGCGACGAGCGTTGCGCCAGGCAGCATTTTTTTGCTGTAGCAGCAGGGCCAGATCTCCTCTGAACCAGGGGCTGTGTCGGTTTTTTATCCTAAGTTTTTTTAAAGGGGCGTGTCTGTATCACGGTGCTGAAGAGGTCTTTAAATAGCAACCATGCATCATCTATGGTGGGGACTAGGCCTACTCTGTACCAACTCACATCTGCAAGATCATGTAGGAATGCTTGAACATCAAAATGTTTCAGGTTTCGCTTCTCCCTGATGGTGACAGGCTGTTTGGCGGAGAGATTTTTGCGAACACAAGCGATAAAACAGTGGTCGCTGATGTCGCTGCAAAACACTCCGGATTGGTACATGTGTGGGGCATTTGTAAAAATCACATCAATCAGGGTGGCCTTGTTTGGGATGTTGGGATCACACCTAGTGGGATGAGTAATGATTTGGTTGAGGTTAAGTGAGTCAAACTGCTGCACAACTTGGGGGCAGGGGGTTTCAGCATGTCCCAGTTGAGGTCGCCTAGTAGGACGAGCTCAGAACTGGTGAAGGGCGCCAGAGCGCTGCTTAAGGCCTCTAGCGTGCATGCTGGTGCTGATGGTGGGCGATAGCAGCCTGCCACTGATAGTGAGAAGTTGTTGGACAGTTTGATGTTGAGGACCAGTAAATCAAACTGTTTGGGGATGGATTTAGCCAGGGCAATTGTGCATTGGAGATGTTGCTTGGCAAAGATAGCCACGCCTCCACCCCTTGACGACCGGTCCTGACGAAACAGGTTGTAGCCAGCTAGATCTAGCTCTGGGTAAGGGATGGACCTGCGCAGCCAGGTCTCGGTAACTACCAAGAATTCGGGACTAGAGGTCTCTACCCAGACCTTAAGTTGGTCGATTTTTGGTAGTAAGCTTCTTGCATTAACGTGCAAGAAGCCAAGGTGTTTACGGGCACTGAAATCGCTGAAGCATAAGCCAGGGTCATTGCTAGCACAGGGGGATGCAACAACACAAGGAGGACCAGGGTGGACGTGAACATTCCCAGACATCATGAGCAGTATGACAATCAGGATACGGCAGAGAGTAGAGGATATAGTACATTGCCTCTTTTTCGAAACAATTGTGTTCGAGGCGGTGGACGGTAACAAGATCATGTTGTGAAGCAAGCGCATAATACAACATGATAACATAGGTGGGATGATGGTAGAATACAGGTTATGCGATAGATCAAAACACTTTACAATTTGTAAAGAAACAATGTCTCTGTCGTGAGGACGAACATAGTCAGTTTCACAGCTGGGTAAGCGGGCAGAGTCATAGAGTTTGTAAACACGCGCAATGGGAGACGAAAACGAGGTGAAAAACGCAAGGGAAAAACACAGTAGCTTGAGGCAGGCCATAGTTCACAGTCCAGGAGGGAGAGGGGAAAACAATAGGTAAAATACACTCTTATACAGAGAGAGAGTGTGTGTGTGTGTGTGGGGGGGGGGGGCTGGGGTGCTAGGGAGGAGAGGAGGGAACCTGGTTCAGACAGCAGGCTGGGTCGAGGGGAGAAGCAACAACAAACCAGGATTCTAAGTGTGTTTTATTCATTAAGACATCTATGAGACATCTATGCATTTGAATTCATTAATTTAACATTTATTTGGTAATTGAAAATTCAGGAGACCATTGTATAATTCAATGATTATCAGGTGCGTGGTGTGTGTCCCCCCACCCCCTCCTCCCTTCCCCCCGCCCCCCTCTCCCTGCTATTGGCAGGTGTCAGATGACAGGCAGGCCAAGTCAGAGGCTGTCAGCTGGCCCCCCTCTCTGTGTATTGCGGCAGCAGTCACACCAGTGAGAGCATTAGCATACTGTGATGAGGAGCAACACGGCTCGTCTCTGATCAGTCGACAGTGAGGGAGTCTGATCTGTGGAGGGGCAGGGCCACGCCAACTCATAAAGCAGCACAGGCCGTCTCTGTGTTTCAGTGTCATAGCTCATTCTAATGTAAACCAGGCTCCCCTGAAAAAAACACTGGTTTCAGTGTACAAATGGGAATAATAATCATCATAATAATAATAATAATAATCTAAACGTGTAGGGTTTTGAAAATAGATTTTACATGCAAGTCTACGAGAACAGCCTAGTGCAATTTCGAGTAGAGTGAAAGTTGCACTGAAAGGGGCGGGACTTGAAGCTGATTGGAACATACTCCACAGAACACTAGCTGATTGGACTATGATATACTCCACAGAACACTAGCTGATTGGACTATGATATTCAGAAGCAACACTGTCTAGAAGTCATAGAAAAAAAATCTCTCTCTTCTCCCTTTGGTGGGGCATTGTCCAATTGCCCCTAATGAACCAGCCTCCCCTGGTGTCACACCTTTGGCTCTAAAGGTGGAGCACAATGAGGGAGACCGAGACCGGAGTGGGAAAAAAGATTTAACAAAAATATGTATTACTTAACTCAAGATTCAAAGTAACTTCTTAACATATATTAAATGGAGTGTGTCAATCAGTACATCAGTGGTGTATGTATGGATGAGTGGAATATGTAGTGAAAGCCGTGTTGTCAGTGTAAACCTAAAATGCCACATAAAGCCACAACAAAACAGAATAACGAGCGTGGAGAGCAAGAAGGGACATCTTCAGTAATGTGCCTGGAATCATCATCACCTATCTATCAGTTAAAGTTACATTTATTTTATTAGGATCAAACCCCTTGAGATGTGCCATCTCGTTTTCGAGGGGGTCCTAACAACACTACATAATACATAATAATGTATATGAACAAGACATATGACATAATAACAGGAGAAACAATAAAGGACACAACCATGACAGAACACAGACAAACAGGAGACAAACAACAATACACATTGAGAACATCACAACCATAACAAGGCCAAAATGGATAACAGAACAAAGGAAGGCGGGTCTACATACCACAATATACATTTTACAATAAACTTAATACAGCTGAAAATAATGTTAGGTGTAAATGTAAGTGGTGACAACTTCAAAGGAAACACGAACAATCAGTCAAAGGTAAGAAGACAGTGCATGCCAGCGCCCTCTATCGGCCAGCCGCCACTGGTGCATGCTTAAAACTAACAAGAGAAGTGATGCAGTATCAGCATGTATCTGTTGTGGGAGAAACGGCTGGTCCATCCGCTGGTAATGGCATCATTCATATAGTTGATGGTATCATTTGAGTCTTTCATGTTGGTTCAGACCACCATAACCCATTTCTCCTCTCCTCGGGCCCATGTGTTGCTCCATGCCACAGGCCAGGTGAATCCCTGCCAGCTCTGCTGTCACCACCAACACCAGATGGCTCTTCCATCTCTGCTTTATGGTCCATTCTAGGATGTCTTACTGGCCAATGTTGCTCACATGTTAGTTAACTACTCAAAAACCTATTGACAACTTCTGTGTTGCTGTATTTAACCCTCCCTATAATCAAGCCATGGCTACTACTACTACTCATGTTTAGATCGTAAAACTAGTTCAGTAGGGACAGAGTAAAACACCGATGAAAAGTGCATTTGGAAAAGTGGATTCTTCAAACAAACAGTTGAGTTTATTCAATAAACATACAACAACGACGTGACGCAGGAATACAAGATGGCAGCCTAAAGCGTGCTCTCGTCGACTTTGGGACTAAAATCCTTTAAATTATCCTTAATAGTGTTCAACTGTTAACAATTTGAGGGGGACATTTTTAAGTGACGGGAGATATGGCAGAAGACCCCAAAAATTCGGCGAAGGAGTCAAGACAGAGACTTCGTTCAGCCACACAAACGCAACTCCACATGCAAGCTAACGGGGATGATGCTAACGAGGTAGAACTAGCTAGCAAAGCTCCTGTTGATAGCAGAGTTACTGAGTATGATATGGCTCAAATACTCGAGATGCTGAAGAAGATATCGGAGGACACGGCAGAAATGAAAGAAATCCGACGTTCTGTGAGTTCCATGGACGCTAAACTGACCTCACTCGGCACACGCACTACTGAGGTGGAGGAACGAGTGAGTAGGCTGGAGGACGAACAAGCTAACAGGAGTGCCGTTCCTGCAGTCACTAAAGCGGACTTGCAACAACTAACAGACAGGCTAGCTGACGCTGAAGACAGATCCAGACGCAATAACCTCAGATTCGTTGGGATACCAGAGGGAGCTGAAAAGAACGACATGACTGCCTTCCTGAACAAACTCATCTCAACATCCCTGGATATCAACCCTCCCCCAGGTGGAATCGAAATGGATCGCGCTCATAGGATTGGAACACGTTTGGATACCGGAGACAAGGGCAAAGTGAGAACCATCGTCGCCCGCTTTCTGCGCTACAAAGATTGCCAGAACATCCTCGAGGAGGCACGGAAGAAGAGACCAGTGGCGGCTGGTGCTAAACATTTTGGGTGGGGCACAGGTTATGGGGGCATGCTCCACGGGGAAGAATATCAACTTTAAAATCTGGATTTACAGTTGATTTTAGCATGAGAATAGCTCTACCCCCCTGTACAGACCTCGCCATCCCCTCTACCCCCCTGTACAGACCTCTTCATCCCCTCTACCCACCTCTACAGACCTCTTCATCCCCTCTACCCCCCTGTACAGACCTCTTCATCCCCTCTACCCACCTCTACAGACCTCTTCATCACCTCTACCCACCTCTACATCCCCTCTACCCACCTCTACAGACCTCTCCATCCCCTCTACCCCCTGTACAGACCTCTCCATCCCCTCTACCCTCCTCTACAGACCTCTTCATCCCCTCTACCCCCCTGTACAGACCTCTCCATCCCCTCTACCCTCCTCTACAGACCTCTTCATCCCCTCTACCCCCCTGTACATACCTCCTCATCCCCCCTACCCCCCTGTACAGACCTCTTCATCCCCTCTACCCCCCTGTACATACCTCCTCATCCCCCCTACCCCCCTGTACAGACCTCTCCATCCCCTCTACCCCCCTGTACAGACCTCTCCATCCCCTCTACCCCCTTGTACAGACCTCTTCATCCCCTCTACCCCCCTGTACAGACCTCTCCATCCCCTCTACCCCCCTGTACAGACCTCTCCATCCCCTCTACCCCCTTGTACAGACCTCTTCATCCCCTCTACCCCCCTGTACATACCTCCTCATCCCCCCTACCCCCCTGTACAGACCTTCATCCCCCCTACCCCCCTGTACAGACCTCTTCATCCCCTCTAGTGAGTGTGTGTGTGTGTGTGTGTGTGTGTGTGTGTGTGTGTGTGCGTGTGCTGAATACATAAACAAACAAGCTAAAAGACGACAATAGAAAACGTACCATGCTGACGATATTACTAAATGTTTGAAGTAGCTTTTATCTTAGCTGACTCACTTACCTTCAGGTCGAGTTTGTGTATTCTGGCTTCGCAAAACACCAACAGTAGCAGCCTAACAGCCGCGGAGATTGCGACCACAAACGAAGTTTGACTTCGGTAATAGGTCCAGTTGTAATATCCTCAAGTTGGGAACAAAAGATGCCTCCTTCTAATCCATTTGTTCAATTTGTTTACAGAAAGAAATCCTCCTAAATCCTCGGTTATACGATTTTCCCATTTTCCCTGCCTTTGTATAAACTTGCTTTATAATTAAATTTGGTCTGGGTGGTCCTAATTCCTTTACTGTTAATTTCTCCTGGTTGCTACGACGGCTGAACGGTGTTTCTTTTAAAGATTCAACCGAGTTGTTCAGAACATTACTAGCCGCCATAGCGATGGTGAAGCAGGTCTAAAGCTACGCCGGACATGACGTAAGCACGTACGATTCTTTGTGCATGTCCCAAAACCCCATAGACAAATGACCGAATGGCCTGAAGTAACCAAAATAGATTTTACATGCAAGTCTACGAGAACAGCCTAGTGCAATTTCGCGTAGAGTGAAAGTTGCCCCGAAAGGGGCGGGACTTGAAGCTGATTGGAACATACTCCACAGAACACTAGCTGATTGGACTATGATATACTCCACAGAACACTAGCTGATTGGACTATGATATTCAGAAGCAACACTGTCTAGAAGTCATAGAAAAAAAATCTCTCTCTTCTCCCTTTGGTGGGGCATTGTCCAATTGCCCCTAATGAACCAGCCTCCCCTGGAAGAGACTCATAACGTGGGACAACAAACCAGTGATGATCTTCCCAGATTACTCGAAGGAGACCCAGCGGAAGAGAGAAGCATTCAACCTTTGCAAGAGAGCACTCCATGAGCGCAAGATCAAATTCAGCCTGCTCTACCCGGCACGTCTGAGGATCTCCACCGATGGAAATGGCCCACGGGTGTTTGACAACCCGGAGTCAGCGTTACAGTTTATTGAGCATCGCTGAGGATGGTAGGCCTACTGTAACGGTGCGTTTTCAAGAAACCTTAATTTGGGATATGGTTTAATAGGTGCGGGGATTATTTAATTTGTTTTAACGCAATATGCGTATTGGTCTATTACCCGCTTGGCACCTTGTACAGTTTATCTGACATTTGAGTTTGTTCTAAGCTATGTGACCAACATGTAAGCTTGTTATCGCCATAATTCTCCAGTGGGTTATTTTACTAACTGTACAACCCCTTACAATTCTGATGGACACATCATCTGAACACATCTTGGACAATTTACCCAAAGCAGAGGGCTTTTGGGCTGACTTGTTCTAAGTCATGGACCTAGGAAGGTTATTGTTTTGTTTTACTATGATACTGTTCTTAGTCATATTGTTCTCTGCTTATAGAGATCACCAAGTTTTTTGTTTTGTGTCTTATAAGTTACATGTTATTATTTACTTTGTTAATGCACCAACAATACACACACACACGCACACACAATACACACACACACACACACACAATACACACACACACACACACACACACACAATACACACATACACACACACAATACACACACACACACACACACACACACACACACACACACACAATACACACACACACACTACACACACACACACACACACACACGTACAAATAAACTAAGCAGTGTTAGACTTACTGTAGAGCAGTGGTTCCCAAACTTTTTCAATCAGGCCCCCCTTGGGTAATTGGAAATATTTTCGAGCCCCCCCTAACCCGGTTCCCACCTAGATTGATATAATTAATTGTATAAAGTTGTAAAAACATTACATTTTCTCTTCTAATAATAACAAGACACATACAGTATATCCAACTATAGTTTTATATTTTATTATGGTTTGAAAAGGAACATAAGTGCTTGGCAAATTATCCTGTGCCACTGAAATATTCAACATATCAACATTAACTAATTTCTACTGCATCACTATTCTTACTCCTCACATTTCTATCACAATTACGATCAATGACTTGTGTGTGCTTGCTTTGCCTTGCAAATCTTCTCAAAGCGGGGTTGTTGTTTTGAGACTGCCACTCTCAGTTCATTCTCAATGTTCAACTTCGACCTGTATTTGCTTTTGATAGCAGCAACAGCAGAAAAGCCTATCTCACACAGGTACGATGTTGCAAAAGGCAGCAGTATTCCCACAGCTTTCTGTCCAATGAGAGGGTAGTCCTTCTCCACTCCAATCCAAAACCCAGCCAAAGTCGTGGATGTGAACTGCAGCCTCATGGTTGACTCTGAAGTCATGTCGATGTACTGTTCCTCTTCCGCAGTGCTGAACATGGCAGGTGGTGGTGCAACAAATGGATCTCTAATCCAGTCGTATTTGGCACTGTCATCCACAGAGAAGTATTTCTGGAAGCTTTGTTTCAGGGCTGAGATGTGCTCTCTCATACATGGAACCACTGTGCTCTGCAGCTCATTGGTCTCGATGAATGCCTTCAGATTCCCAAATGAGTCGATGTCCCCCTGTTCAAGTCTCCTGCCCCACATGTCCAGTTTCCGTGTGAAAGATTGTATCCTGTCTGCCAGATGTGGAAGGTGTGTGTTGTTGCCCTGCAACTGTAGATTCAATTCATTGAGCTTCTCAAACATGTCGCTTAGGTAGGCCAATTTCATGAGGAAGTCTTCATCATTAAACTTGCTGGCAAGTTCGTTCCCTTCCTCCTCCAAGTAGATTCGGATCTCATCTTTCAGCGATAGCACCCTGGACAGCACCTTTCCGCGAGAGAGCCAACGCGACTCGCTGTGAAATAGCACGGCTGTGTGCTCGGAGCCCATCTCCTCGCACAAAGCGGAAAAAATGCGAGCTTTCAGTGGTCTTGTTTTTATGTAATTGACGGTGGTGATAACATGAGACAAAACGTCATTCAACTCTGGACTCAGCTGCTTTGACGCGAGTGCCTCCCTGTGTATTATGCAGTGAGTCCACACTGCTTTCGGTGCAACGCGCTTGATGAGCGTCTGGAGCCCTCCCCGTTTTCCTGCCATGGCCTGGGCACCGTCGGTGCATATCCCCACACAGTCCTCCCATTTCAGATCGGCTTCACTCAGGTATTTGTCTATGATTTTGAACAGTTCATCAGCTGTTGCTCTGTTTGGGACATAGTTGCAAAATAGCAAATCCTCGCTCAAACCCTCCGCATCAATGTATCTGACATACGCTATTAACAGACAGTCCTTGTTACTATCTGTGGCCTCGTCTACCTGGAGCGCAAAGCGTTGGTCTTTTATTTTCTCAACAAGCTGCTCTTTCATGTCTTCTGAGATGTCATTGATGCGTCTCGCAATAGTGTTGTTTGACAGGGGGATAGCTTTGAGTTTTTGGGCTGTTGCCTCGTCTATCATATGTGAAACCATATCTATTGCAGCAGGGAGTATTAACTCCTCAGCGATGGTGTGTGGTTTTTTAGACTGGGCGATACGATATGCCACTTTGTAGGAGGCAAGTTGAGCATTAGACGTAACAGATGCTGTTTTAACGAAACGGCTCTGCTGACCACGGTATTCTTGGAGTTTTCTCTTGAAGAAATCGAGGGGCTTCTTCACATCAGTCGGGTGTGTGGTCTCCAAGTGACGTTTCAACTTGCTAGGCTTCATGCTTTCTGCCGCTAAAGTTTTGAGACAGAGGACACACAGTGGTCGTTCCTCCGCACCGACCACATTAGACGTGAAGCCCAGGGAGAGGTATGTATCGTCATACTTTCTTGACTTTGGCTTTGGGACGTTTGTCATGGGCTCCTTCGCTTTTCGTTTAGCTTCTGGCTCTTTCATAAACTTATCCATTGTTGTTGTTGCTGCTAGATAGCTGGAGGAGGGAGTGCGCGCGTCAATGACGTGAATGGAGCGCGCGTCAATGACGTGAATGGAGCCCCCTCGCTGCCTCTTTGTTACAGTTTATGGCCTGCGCTCCATTCAGGTTCTCATTTTTATCATCCAACGCCCACAACACCCCTGATGGTAACCTTAAGTAAGCAGTGTTTGTTTACAGCTCTTGTGTGTGCATTCTTTTCCCCTCCCATATTATTTCTGCGCCCCCCCTGCAGTACCCCCGCGCCCCACTAGGGGGTCGCGACCCACAGTTTGGGAAACGCTGAGTTAAACTATGCAGAGAATGGGTGGGGCATGTATTCTTTAGTGCTGGGTCTTCTAACAGTAAAGGGGTAGCCATACTAATTAACAAAGGTTTGCAATTTAAGCTAAGGAAGGAGGTTAAAGATGAGGAGGGCAGATTAGTTATAATATTGGCTGACATACAAGGTCAGACCCTGATATTGGCCAATGTATATGCACCGAATGCAGATAATCCTAGTTTCTTTGCGGACTTGGAAAGTAAATTGTGTGATATTGGACAGTACCCTATAGTTTTAGGGGGAGATTTCAATAATGCCCTAGATAAAATCCTGGATCGCAGTAAGCCAACAGGAGGTAGAGAGACTGATTCTGTTTTAATTATTAAGAGAATATGTCATTCCATGGGCCTTGTAGATGTATGGAGGCTGAACCATCCAGTGGATAGGGATTATACTTTCTATTCAGGAGCACACAAAGTATACTCGCGAATAGACTTTTTCCTTATTTCGAGATCCTTATTGCCCTCCATACTGGCCTGCACTATTGACAGCATTCTGTTGACCGACCATGCTATGGTTAGATTAGATATGACTCCATATCGAGAGACCATGAGGTCACGAGTGTGGCGCTTTAACTCATCGCTGCTACGGGACGTTGGTTTTAGGGAGGAGCTTAGGGCACAGATCAATCTATACTTGGAGACCAATGTCCCTACGGCTCCCTCCGCCATAGTAGCATGGGAGGCCATGAAGGCTTTTCTCAGGGGATTCATTATTCAGTACTCCTCTCATAAAAAAAAGGCTTCCACTGCTAAACTTCTAGATTTGGAAAGGGAAATTAAGAATATAGAGGATAAATTAAAAAGGAATATATCTGACGTGCTTTGTAAAAAACTGACTCATCTTAAGTATGAATATAATACTATAATATCTAAGAAAACTGAGTTTCTTCTGTTTAGAGCTAGGCAGACTATTTTTGAATCTGGGGACAAGGCGGGAAAATTCTTGGCTAGATACATTAAACAGAAAGAGTCTAAATATATTATAGCAGCAGTGAGGGATGCAGAAGGGACATTGGCAACTGAACCTAGTAAGATAAATGACATCTTCAAAGACTTTTATATAAACCTCTATACGTCTGAAAGCACTGCCACGGATGACGAGATAGTATCCTTCCTTGATAATTTGAACCTCCCTAAACTGAGTGGTGCACAACAAGAGGAGTTAGAGTCACCTATTAGCTCACAGGAGATTATTGAAGCAATCAAGGCCCTACCAGCAGGCAAATCGCCTGGCCATGACGGCTTTACAGCTGAATTTTTCAAATGTTATGCTGAAGATCTCCTGCCATTGTTTGAAAAGATGCTTACGGAGGCTTTTGAAAGTGGTAGGCTACCTCAGTCTCTAAATCAAGCAATTATTACACTTATATTGAAAAAAGAGAAGGATCCGACTGATTGCAAAAGCTATCGTCCGATAAGTTTGATCTCAGTCGATTGTCGACTACTATCTAAAATACTTGCTAATAGATTAGATAAAACACTTGGGTCACTTATCCATCCGGACCAAGTGGGCTTTATTAAACGTAGAAATTCTTCTGATAATGTGAGGCGCCTTATAAATATTATGTGGTTTATGCGAAATTCTAACAATCCAACAGCGGCCATCTCGCTCGACGCTATGAAAGCGTTTGATAGGATAGAATGGAGATACATGTTTCAAACATTGAAGGCTTTTGGGTTTGGCCAAACATTTCTGAGATGGATTGAGATCCTTTATGAAGACCCGGAGGCAGCGGTGAACACAAACGGTCTAATATCATCCTATTTTACACTTGGTAGAGGCACTCGGCAGGGCTCGGCGCTGTCACCGGGTCTCTTCTGTCTAGCCCTCGAACCCCTTGCAGTAATGATTCGTAACAACCCGAATATTCCAGGAATTAGAACATATGAGTCCACGCATAAGCTTATGTTATATGCGGATGACATATTATGGCTTGCCTCGGACCCAGGTAGATCTGTCCCAGCACTTTTAGACAACATCGAGTCCTTCTCCAAGCTATCAGGGTACAAGGTCAATTGGTCTAAGTCCGAGGCTCTTCCACTAACTTCGTATTGCCCTAAGACTTTATTCCAGGCAGGGTCTTTTCAGTGGCCTATGGAAGGTATAAAATACCTAGGTATCCTTTTTCCTCATCAAACCAGCAAAATAATAGAAAGAAATTTCGACCCACTTTTTAAGAAAATTGCTTTAGATACAGAAAGGTGGTCAACACTATTTCTATCATTATGGGGGAAAGTCAATGTCCTGAAGATGAACTGTATCCCGAGATTGAATTACCTGCTCCAATGCCTTCCTATTGCCATACCCCAGGTGTATTTCAAAAGGTTTGACCAAATTTGCAGAAAGTTTCTATGGAATGGTAAACGTGCTAGGATAAAGTTGGAAAAGCTCCAAGTCCCGATCAATAAGGGTGGTATGGGTTTACCTAAACTAATATTGTTTCACTATGCCTACTGCCTGAGACACATTGCTCAATGGACACTGCCACCTGAAAGGGCCCCTCCTTGGTTTGAGATTGAGCAAAAATTGCTTTCCCCTATTGCCCCTATAAATTCTATGTCCAGCAAATTATCATTTGAATTACGATCCCATCCTATAATAGCCAACCTCTACAATGTATGGAAGAAAATATGTAAGTCCTTTAAAGTAAATGTCTATCTTAACTCTGAATCCTGTATTTGGAATAACCCCAAATTGCAAATAAATAAGTGTTCCTTTATATGGAAGGAATGGGTAAGAAAAGGAATTGTAACATTAACAGACATATATGGGGGAGATGGTCTGAAATCATTTGAGGAGTTGGTTAATGAATATGGGTTGCCTAGACATGATTTTTGGAAATACTTGCAACTCCGCCATTTGCTGGACAGTATTCTAGGTAAAGGAATCACACCTCAACAGTCAACTCTTCTGTCTGAGATTACAAAGATAATGGGTATGGGACATGAGGCGGCTATCTATTATAAAATGGTTTTCCAACAGACGGTTAAGGTATCCTATGCATTGATGGTCATTTGGTCAGTTGATTTGAAAATTGATTTCACAGAAAAAGAATGGGACAAAATATGTGAGAACATTAAGAGAGTATCGAGAGCAGTGTTGCCACAGTTACTTTGAAAAAGTATTCTGATTACTGATTACTGATTACTCCTTTAAAAAGTAATCTAGTTACTTTACTGATTACTTGATTTAAAAAGTAACTAAGTTAGATTACTAGTTACTTTTTTAGTTACTATTGGCAGCTGCCTAGGCACCCGACCCCCCCCCCCCCCCCCCGCAACATAAAAATGAAAACTGGTTTTGCCAAAACTCACTTTATTTTAACAGTAACTTAAATTACATAATTAAACTTTAAACAATAACTTAAAACAACAAAATAAAGAGTCTTTCTTTGCCTCACCCAACATAAATACTTGTTTTTAAACAATAAAATAAATATAATCTTTATTTAACACAGTAACTAGCAAGGAGTGGTTTCACAAAACCTAAAACCTACCCTGACCATTCAGATATGATCCTAATATAATCCTAATCCTAAACTGGGTGAGTCTGAGTTTATCAATGAAGAGTGAACTCAGCTGTCAAGACTGGAAGGAGGCCATGAACACGCTATGGAGGCCATGAACACGCTATGGAGGCCATGAACACGCTATGGAGGCCATGAACACACTATGAGTGAAACAGTGGAAAGGGGCGAGTAAACCAGTGGTTGTATCTCATTAACAGAAGCTTCTCAAACCTCTTGTCAGAAAGTCTGTTCCTTCTAGGCGTGAGCACCAAACCTCCCAGACTAAAGAGCCGCTCTACAGGAGCGCTAGATGGGGTTGGAGTGTTATACTTCAAGAAAATGTTCTTAATGTTTGGATACTGATTCAGAATCTGAAGCTCATGCCCTGACCTCAAGTAGTCCATGACTTCCTTTTCTGCCGAGTAGGTCTCCTCTGGCTCCGCCTCAAAAGCAAAAAAGTCCATCTCGCCTTGGTTGGCAGTCGTGGTGGGTACACTGGCAGGGCTCTGTGCTGCAGGAGCAGTTTTGCGACATTCTGCTGTGAGAAGCTCCTTTACTTGCTCCCTCCTACCTTCATCTCTCAGCCATCGGAGTTTGAATTTTGGACAACTAGCAGCTGCGAGAAGGGCATCTTTGTTGTCCAGCACACTGGCAAAACGAGTCTGGATAGCCTGAAAGATATAATTTGATATGTTTATTATTATCTAGTTGTAGCCTATAAGGTCTATTATTTATACCTTTATTTACTAATTATGTATGCAATTAGTTTGTGCAACTGACAACCTACATACTGCAGTATGGTGTGACTCTGCTCCATGTTCATGAATAGTGCAATGAAAATGTATTTATTTATCTTTAAGATGGAACAACATAGCATACCTGCACTATGGCATCTGGAAGGCCTGCAGTCATCTTGGATAGGGTGTCTTTCACAGCAAGGGTCTTCTGCATCAGGACTTCAAGTGTGGGCAGTAAAGTCCCATACGGACAGTCACCTTGTAGGATATCCAGTGCTATAGTTAGAGGCTTCATGACGGTACAGTACTCATGCAGGTACTGGTACTCCTGGTCTTTGAAGCACTTCACTCCCAGCTTGTTGCACAGAGTAGTCAGCTCATTCATGGGGATTTCTGCGATTCTCTTTATGGCTTCGTAAAAGGAATTCCACCTTGTGGATGTCGGTACCAGGAGCTTTCTTTTGTTAACCTCCTCCACCGTTTCTGACGCAACGGTAGATCGGCTTGCTTTCGTCCAGAGAGCTGTGCATTTTGCTGTGCTGCTCCTATACACAGCCTTGCTCTCTGGTTTGGAAGTGATGTACTTCTCCACATCACTTGTAGAAATAAGGTTGAGGGTATGTGAAGCACACCTTTGGTGCGGGGGAAGAATCAGCTGGCCATCACTATCATCCTCAGCTGATAGGATTTCTGACACATCTAAAAAAGTGACATCATCCGTGGCCTCCTCCACCGTCTCATCATCGGACTCTGTGACAGCAGGCTGATAGACTTGAAATGCCTTGACAAAGTTAGATCCATTATCTGTCACTGTTGCTACTACTTTGTTGATTAGTCCATATGAAGAGTGAATGTTTTCGATTTCTGCACCAATAACATCATACGTGTGTCTACCGCGGATTCTCCTACACGCCAATGCAGCCTTGTTGCGGTCTAATGTGGATCTACTAATCCAGTGGAGCGTTACTCCCATATAGCTCCTATTGTTAGCTGTCCAAATGTCCGCTGTAGTTGACACATAGTCGACCTCGTTCAGCACAGCCTTCAGATGTTTTTCCATCTCTGCATACTCCTTCTCCAAGTACGAAGAAAAAGATGTTCTGTGAGGTAGCTCGGCATTGGTAGTAGTGGGGATCTTGTTAATGATGGCACGGAAAGAGGGCGAGTCAACTGTGTTTATGGGCAGCATTTCCTCTACAACATACCGCCCGACCAATTTATTCAACTCTCCCACACTTACAGGTTGTGATTTTGTAGGCCTACTGAAGTCCAGCTTTTGTTGCTTGAGCGGTGTGGGACCTCCCGCAGAAGTCGAGGCCGCGGTCTCTGGGACTTTCTCCGCGAGCTTGACTGTGCTGTGCAGAGATTCCAAATGTTTCTTTAAATTTGATGTTGTGGTTTTACCACAGGACAATATTTTCTTTCCAGCACAGAGTGTACAACGAACATTTATGTTCTTGTCATCCTTTGCTGACACAAACTCAAAATAATCCCTATATTTCCAGCTATTTAACGCATATCTCTGTTCTCGCTCCATTATACGCTTCTGTTTACACTGTGCAATCAGCGTGGTGATACACGTGAGCGATTCTGCTGCACCTCGTGTTGAAAACGTGATCACTGACGTCACTCCCCAAGACGCGAGAAAAGCAATAAATGTTTGTTTACTATCGAACATTACAAAGAAATACTGCATTTAGCCTAAGTTATGAGGTAGTAACGCAATAGTAACGCACAGTCACTCGAATAAGTAACTTTAATCAGATTACTGATTTGGAAATAGTATCGCGATAGAATACTCGTTACTGGGAAAAGTAATCAGATTAGAGTATCGCGATACTTAGTATCGCGTTACCGGCATCACTGATCGAGAGACATTAAAATTAGACTGATCCAGTTCAAGGTTCTTAACCGGTTCTACTGGACCCCCTCCAGGATGTTCAGGCTGAAGCTCAAGGACAATGCTGATTGCTGGAAATGTTGTAGGCCGGAAGGGACCCTGGTTCACTTACTTTGGGAATGTCCTATGATTCAAAATTACTGGCGAAAGATCCACGAATGGGTGCAAAACATTACCCAGGACAACTTTGAGTTTTGTCCGAGACTGTATGTTCTCAGTGATCCACAAATGACGTCTCTATGTGGAGCTGCAGAATTTATTCAGACCAGTATAATGGTTGGAAAACAAATCATTAAGAGACACTGGAGGAACGCAGGGGAGCCGTCTTTCCAGGAATGGCTTATGGAGTTGGCAAAGGTGGCAGCATACGAACAAATGTCCTTCAGGACTATGGACAGAAATGAACAATACACAGCAAAATGGGGAGGCTACTTGAGATATATTGCTAGTCGGTTGTAAGACTTAAGTTGACAAATTGGATAAGTGATGAATGTAATCTAGGGGTGCTTTTTTATTTATTTTTATTTTTATTGTATATTTTGTTTTTTTTTCTCTGTATTATTTCTGTTTGATGACAGCAAGACTTATTCGGTGATATTGTTACCATTTTATACAAAAGGTGTATAAGTCAAGAAATGTGTTAATTGAAAAATTCAATAAAATACTGATTACAAAAAAAATAAACATACAACAACAACTTTGTAAACAACTAAATGTGGAAAAGGTCCAGAGGTGGGAATACTTGCCAAAGGCACTGTATATTTATTTAGAGATGTAGATTGACAGTAAAAAACTGAGGAAAGTGGAGAACGTGTTCTGGTCTACCAAGGTTAATGACGCAGAAGTTCTTATAATGCTTTTCAGCGACATGCTCATTCTTCTATTTGTTTCTTTAAAAAAAAGAGCAGAAAATCACCTTAAGGTTCAGGTAATGTTCCTCACTGCTACAGTGGATGTTGCACGGGTGGTCCTGTATCAGGGATAAACTAAACAACATTCAACACAATGTATATTCCAATGAATTAATCAATGAACTTGGCCTACATAAGAGAGAGCCTCTACCTCCTGAGACACAGTCTCTACCTCCTGAGACACAGTCTCTACCTCCTAACAGTTATTTTACTCTTTAAATTCTAATAATAAAATAAAAGAGGGTATTATGTTAATATTGTACGCTTGAATAGACTAGACTACTGATGTGTATTTTGGTAGACTGAAAAACTCCAGCCAGCACATAGTAGTTTCATGTGCACGCACAACACTCCACTTGCTCTCTGAGAGTTAGCTACACAATATGTACATTGTACAGTATTAAGACACATTAATAGGTGATACATGCAGTAGTAGAATGTTGTGATACATGCAGTAGTAGAATGTTGTGATACATGCAGTAGTAGAATGTGTCCTCTCGCTATATGAATTTGCCTCTACAGGGAGAGAGCCTTTGTACCGAAAGCTCGGTGCATTTCTCTCCCTGGTCCTCCTCAGAGCGAATCCAAGACTGTCCTAGTGGTCCTTCACTGGTTGTCAACGTGAGGTCTCGCCGGTATTAGCCCTCACGGGTATGACCTGAAAATGTCCAGAACCATAACACACGTTGGCACCAGAAACACCACTGGTGCATGCTTAAAACTAACAAGAGAAGTGATGCAGTATCAGCGCGCATGTCACGACCAGAGGCCATAACATCTATAATATATTAGTATCTGGCCCAGATCGCTTAAGATCCCATCCAGAAAAGCGTATCCACAGGAGTGTTGTATAATGTATTCTACTGTACTGTATGTATTCACCAATCACCGCCGTGACGGGGTTAAAGAACAGCTAGTGGTAATTTCCCACTAGGGAGCTATAATACATTTATAGCTATAAGACCTACCTCATATAACAACTATATATGATATAGCAACTGTAACTGCTGTTCACTGCTCGACAAGGCGGCTAGCTCGCCTGGCTAACTTCTTCTGGAGCAACCTAAGCTAGACTGGTTTCCATTACCAACATTAGCTATCTAGCATGTCCGCTAGTCTCATAGTAAGTAGCCCATCTGTCAGAAGCCCTTTTCTCACAGACATGACGGTAAAGTGCCTGAAAACAGTTCCCGGTATAATTGTGTTATTGTTTGCTTGACCCCCGGTATACGCAGGCCTTGATTTAACGTGGTTTACACGCTACACTCAGGGTACACAGCAGTGTCTCCCAGTACACATAAACATAGCCGACCAACTTCTCCTTCCCTACCTGGCTAGTGCTGCATTGGTCAATATCAACTTCACTAAGCCCGACCTGTTGTAGTCGATGTTTGAGGTCTGCGGACTCGTTCTGTCCCTTCTCTGGCTCTGCTTTTTCAGGTTGGCTAGTACCTTGAAAAACTTCAAAATCTTCAACCGCCAGACAAGGGAACACATCCGCCAGCTTGCTTTTCAAGGTGATAGGTTTGTCTGACACATTTGAAACTTTCATGGGCACCCAGCTGTCACCCCACAAGGGTGTGATGACACGTCCGACCATGATATTACGAGGCATAGATTTGGACGAGGTGGGCTCGACAACCACTGTACTACCCGGTGACATGGGGACATTCTTTGGCAATTTACCCCAGACTAGATGTTCTTGCCTCGCCAACAGGGTGACTGACTGCTGGAGTTTTACACTTCCAACCCTTTCCGGAATATCCTTGCCTCTCCACCGGGATGAGTTCGCCATGAGATTTAAGAACTGCTCACACTCTGGAAGAAGATTGCCACTGGATACAAGACGCCAATAATCATTGGTTGTTTTGAGCTGATGCATGAGAAATCTGATCACATTTGTGCCTAAGATCAAGTCGTCATGTTGGCCGGGCAACACAAGGATAGGCGTAATACAGCTCTTGGCGCTTTGCAAACTGAACTTTAATGTATAAAAAAGCAAACAATGAATACAGATACTGAGGTACAGATACTGAGGTACAGTAAATAAGGCAACAATCATACAAAGTGCTGTTTCTTCATGAATAATGGAAGCTACCAGAACAACTTAAGGTACAGAACATGAAAAGAAAACAAAGGACCAGGGTAGAAACGAACAATAGTAACACGCCTGATATTGAGTTCAACTCAGATGGCTGTTGGTTGCCAGAGAAGTGTAGATGACAGAAATTATGAATGTGTTTTTTGATACAAATCAAAACTTGAGTGAATCTATATGATCTATATGATCTTCCTGCTTATACAACAATCAATAAATCATGTATTCAGAGGTAGAGATGGACAACACACTTCTAAAGGAGAGGGACAGACTGATAGAGGATAAGAATAAGACTCTGGAGGAGATGAACAGTTAAGATGGTCTGTCTGCTTATTTAATAACTCTGATGTTCTAATCCCAACCAAGGGTGTTAGGAACATTCCAAAATGGAGGCTCTGCTGGACACATAAACACACAACAACAACAACAACAACAAGTACCCTCACAGTGACACACAAACACACAACAACAACAAGTACCCTCACAGAGACACACAGGTAGACACAGGTGAGTTACCGTGGTAACAGAGGTGGACGGGTCAGTCGAGGTAAATCACTGGATGAAAGGCTAGGAGGTGAAAAGCAGGATGGGAGGATGGAGCAGGTAGAAAGGAGGTGAAGAGAGGTGGAGGGAGACAGATAGGGTGTCAGAGGGGGGTAATGACGTGTGGATGGATGGCTGTGAGTGCTGTCAGGGGTACCACATACACGCCTTTGACCTTGTGTGTAGAGTAGACACACACACACACACCTTATCCCTCATCATAGTGTTTGAGGTTTGGGGGGGGGGGGGGTCAGGTGTAGAGAACAGTGCTGTTGTAACACCCATCCACTGACTTTCCTTCCATTCCCCCTCTTTCCTCGACTCTTCCCCGTCTCCCCCTCCTCTGTCTCCCCATAATATCAATTGTTTTGGCTTGGCAATAATGTTGAGGGGGGGGGGGGTCATTTGTAAAGATCAAGGTATCCATCTTCTATCTTTTGTATCCAATCATTGAACAATATTTAAAAGAAGTAATCAAAATGATCATCCCCAATGTGTGTGAATGGTTGAGTCTTTGTGAATGGAAAAAGAGTTGATTGTGGTAGTTGTATGAAAGTCTCTGCCCAAGCAGAGATCTGGAGTCGGAATAAGAAGGGTAAATATTTTTTCTTTCTTTTAATTTTTTTAATATGAAGGTTTGTACCGCCAATACTGTGAAGAATCCATGAGGGGTTAGGGTCTCTCTCCTTCTCTGTATAGCTCATGAAGTAGCATTTGCAACAAAAAAAAAACTAAGAATACATGAAGGGTTTAACTTTGTTTCCAATGTTTTCTTTTCTACTTCCAGTATTTAGTTTAACAACAATGTATGTACAAAATAAAAACATTTATTAATTCAAACCAAAAGTTTAAAACTAAATCCTCAGCAAGACCTCATGTTTACAACATTAACATTTACATCCATAATATCAACTTTTTCCCTCAGCTTGGTGCCCGGCCAACATGACGACTTGATCTTGAGCTCACGGATGATAAGCCATTCCGCCTCCCCTACCGGCGCGTACCTCCAGCATATATGTAGGTGGTCATAGACACACACACACACACACACACACTCAGTACTCAGAGGGTCAGGATCAGGCCTAAGTGGAGTAACAACTCCCCCCTCTCCTTCACAACAACAGCTGATACACAGATTCATCAGCAGGGAGTTTTTCAGCAGGCAGGGAGTCAGGAATAGGGACTTTTTGTTTTGTTTTTATCTCCGTAGCGTCTCTGGATCGTTTGTGTCGGACAGGACACGAGGTCTAACAAGGTGTGAGGGTTTATCTGTAGGCTGACACATGTTGTACCAATAGTTGAATGGTTTCATAATCTGCACCTTTTTTAGTGGCCTTTTATTGTGACCATCTTAAGGCACACAGTGCAATAACCACGCTGTCTAATCAGCATCTGGATGTGCCACACCTGTCAGGTGGATGGATTATATAGATAAAGGAGAAGTGCTCACTAACACAGATGTAAACAAATTTGTGAACTAATTTTGAGAGAAATAGGCCTTTTGTGTACATAGAAAAAGTATTTGATTTCAACTCAAAAGAGACGTTCATATTGTTTCGTATGAAGTGTCCTAAATGGGCTGTGCTAATACTTCCTTTGTTAAACCAATGACCTATCTGATCAATGCATTTCACACAAAGACTCAGTAAAAACAATCACATTATAAAGAATTTATTGCAGGCAAAAAATACTGGAAATAATATTTACAAACTATAAAACAAACATTCCTTTTGTGGGATCCATACATGACTGAGGGTAAAAACAAACGTTGAATTTATAGTTGAATTCTTCCATTGTGACATTCCTGGAGCAGTGGTGTGTTTCTCATTGACTGCAAGAGATTTAAAGCTATGTTCAACAGACAAACTGCATTCAAAACTATACCGTTGCCTGAAACAGTATTGTACTCCTCAACAATTATGTAAAATAACTTAAATATCTAAAATGGTCCATTAGAACCTGTAAAGGAAGAACAAAAATACCCTTACATTTAAAGAACTTAAAATGTTTGTTGCCATTTTCCAGATTCAGTAGTATTTCAAGCTTTTTTTGTTAGTTCGCAAACCCATCCAACCATTTAACTTCTTAATCATTTAATAATTTAATTAATTAATAATAATAATAAATTTAATTTTTAATTTTCTTAAATGTATAGCCTTTAACAGGTTACTTGACCAAAATTAAAATTAACTAAAAATGGCCAAGCACAGACAGATGGCTCTGGGGCTGAACCCTGGGGACGTATTCAGTAGGACATGCAGAATAGAAAGCATTTCTATCTGCAACATTGTTTATCTTGTGTCCATTGAATGAGCACTTGATGTACAGGAACCCCCTCCTATGTTGTCTTTGATAATTCAGTTAGTACGCAATCAAACTATGCACACATTGAATAATATGCTGATCTATTTCTTGTGCCAATAGCCTGTAACCATATAGCTATAACAAATGGTTGTTTTATTTTTAAGATAATAGATCTTTGTTCCATAGAACACAGTCTTGTCCCCCTTTTTTGTTAGGGTTAGGTACTTTGAGTCATCGTATTTGCTCCAGAAATCAATACCCCTAAGCCAATTTCACTAGCCACGTCAGATTCAATCAGGGCTTTATTCCTGCGGAGCTTGTAGATGGTATTTCAGTATGTTGTTGTGTGTCACAGTAGTTTCTCTTAGCAGTTACTGCCCGATACCTCTCCGGTTTGCCCTTGGAGTAGTTATCCCTCCTCCCTCCCATCCCTTTGCAGTCCCCTGCATCCTCCACTTGAGTCTCTGTCCCACATTCTCTTCATCCTCATCTCACTAAGAGCCGCACGCTCCACATCCTTTACCGCTGGCACAGTAGTCAGCAGAATTGTAAAAGTTAATAGCTCTCTCTATGATTGAGGGTAATTTTATCTGGATGATCTGGTTAAAGGATGATTTGCTTTTATCTCAACCACAGTGGCTGTCCCCTGGCTGGTGTTTTGGTTGGTTTTGTTGTTGCGCAAAAAAAGACCCGGAAGAATCTGGGCTGGCCCCAACGTGTTGTCCCTGGGTTCTGAGACGGTTCGGCTGCCGAACGGGAAATTGGGAATTGGACACTTTGGAGAAGAAGAGTGATTTGGCCAAGGGAAACGGGGGAAGGGAATGCTTGCGGTTTCACCTTGAAGCAAAACTCTCTAGTGTTAAACCAGGGTTGAGCTCTAATCAGACGATCTTCATGGACGTTAGCTGTCTCTCTCTTATAGCACATAGTGTGAAGAATGATTAACTCATAACACCCTGCATTTCCTGTCTAGCTTTCTATTATATAGAAAGATGAGCTTATCTATAGAGAGATGAGCTTATGTGCATTATGTGGAAGCTATGGGTCTCATGAAAGGTACCGTCTAATCAGATGCAATGCTAATGCTATCTACCTCTAATCAGATGCAATGCTAATGCTATCTACCTCTAATCAGATGCTAATGCTAATGCTATCTACCGCCACAACTGCTGGTCCCTTAAATGAATGATGTTGTCATTGGATATTGATGAGTGCCTGTCTTCTGTTCTAGGAGCAGGTAGTACAACAATAATAATGATTTATTGTAGGGTTGGGGTGTCAGGAGGAGCAGGCTGGAGGTAGATAGGTAGTCAGACAGGCAGGGGATCAGGCAGGCGGAGTGGTCGGTAGACAGGCAAATTAAGATAAAACAAAAAGGCCTATCATGTCCCTGAGGACATCGTTGACTAAGGCCTGAAACACAGCAGGGGCATTAGTGAGGCCAAAAGGCATGACCAGGTATTCAAAATGGCCTAAAGGGGTGTTGAACCCTGTCTTCCACTCATCCCCCTCTCGTATACGAACCAGGTGGTAGGCGTTGCGGAGGTCAAGCTTCGTGAACACTGTGGCTCCCTGGAGAGAATCGAGGGGTAAAGGGTAAGACATTTTGATGGTGATGTTATTAAGCCCCCTGTAATCTATGCAGGGCCGCAGAGTCTTGTCCTTTTTAACCACAAAAAAGAAACCAGCGCCCACGGATGAGGAGGAGGGGCGGATGAGGCCAGCAGCCAGGGAGTCATTGATGTAACACTCCATGGCCTCCCGTTCGGGTTTAGAGATGCTGTACAGGCGGCTGCTAGGAAGGGGTGCTCCGGGCAGCAAGTCAATGGCGCAATCATAGGGCATTAATTATCAGTCAACGGCTATAGGCTTTCATTTAAAAGTAAACAAAAATGGATGTACTAATCCCAATTGGTCCTTTAAATAAGATCTGACCAAGCCAGTGTGTGTGAACTGTCACTATCGATGGACCAGGGTCTGAGCCAGGGGTCAGATGAGGTCGGGGGTCGTGTGAGGTCACTTGTAGGCTCTTGTTGTTAAAACCTCTGGCCACTCGGAGGTCCACTAAGAACCTGCAAAACCAAGTTTTTAGGTAGTAGAAATTATGTATTATTAATTAGCATGTATTGTTTACTGACCAAATTGAGTTACAGCTATTGTTTATGTGTGTGTGTGTCTGTGCATGCAGGTGTGTGTGTGTGTCTGTGCGTGCGTGCGTGCAGGTGTGTGTGTGTACCTGAGGATGTTGGGGGCGGGGTCCAGACGCCACACTCTGTGCTGTCTGCAGATGTCCTGAAAGAAGCTGGTCAGGCTGAACAGACACTGCAGGGTGGCGTTCAGGTAGCAAGTCTGCGACAGGTTTGGTAACCTAGGAAACAATGTGTGAGGAGGGAGACAAAGCTCATGAGTTGAGAAAACACATATACTTTGGCTGACCACAGACTTTCACTCTGGTGTGTATTATTTAGTTATTATTTTGTATTACATAGTTGATAATAGTAATAATAATACATTAGACTTATATAGCGCTTTTCTAGACACTCAAAGACGCTTTACAAACTGAAAAGATCGAGTGGTAATAATAAAAGAAACCAAAAAGAAATAAAAGAAAGTATAGGGGCCTAATTAAGGTAGTGCTGGGGACACATGGGGAGGGGAGGGGAGGGGGAGAGGGTTAACTGGTGATGGCGAGCTTGAAGAGGTGGGTTTTGAGGGCCTGTTTAAATGTTGGGAGGGTGTTGGCCTGTCTGATGTGGTTGGGGAGGGCGTTCCAGAGGGACGGGGCTGCGGCTGAAAAGGCCCTATCACCCCAGGTCCAGAGCTTGGCCCTCGTGGTCTTGAGGGTGATTTGGTCGTCAGACCTGAGGCAACAGGAGGGGGTGTGGAGGGGGACGAGGTCGGCAAGGTAAGAGGGGGCCAGATTGTTGATGGCTTTGTAAGGGGTGAGTAGGATTTTGAATTGGATCCTGTATTTGACCGGGAGCCAGTGTAGGTTTTGGAGGACAGGGGTGATGTGGTCATGACGGCGAGTGGAGGTGAGCAGACGGGCAGCAGAGTTCTGGACGTATTGGAATTTGTTTAGGATGTTATTAGGCAAACCGTAGAGGATGCTGTGTCCTCCACAGTGTCCGACACACTACTTACCCTAAGCCGACGAGCTGATGGTAGGTGAGACTCTGGGAAGGGACAAGGGGTCTGTGTCCCTCCTCTGTCTTGCCTCCTGGCACCTTGATGCTGGCCCAGTCCAGCTGAGGCACACTGGTCACCAGCTGGTGCCCAGGGCCCATTGTGGTCCTAAGTTAGGATGGGAGTTTAAAAAAGGATTCACTTAGTGGTGAATTAGGGGAAGAGGAGGACGTGTACTGACAGTTTTAAGCATTGTACCTTTTAATCATCATGGTATGTTATATGTTTAAATAAACCATCGGGGCAGGGGTGGCCTCTCCTACCAGAGCAACGGTAAGCACTTCCTGCTGCTCAGGGGTCCCCTCTTCCAACACAGCAGTGGTGAGCTTCTCAGGGGTGACCTCTTCCACCACAGCAGTGGTGAGCTTCTCAGGGGTGACCTCTTCCACCACAGTAGTGGTGAGCTTCTCAGGGGTGACCTCTTCCACCACAGCAGTGGTGAGCTTCTCAGGTGGCCGGAGGCAAGGCAGGGGGGTGCGCCCGTCACCCCATAGGAGCTGTCAAGACATCACTGTCAGTTAGCCGTTGTTGATGTTATAATATTTTATTATATAATTGTTATTTCATTTTTATGAATCTGTTTAATTTATATAATAATAATTTAATAATTGTTTTAATTATGAGACAACGACAGGTTTTGCAAGGTAAGATCGGGCTAAGTAGCCTGTCCACATTCTCATTACTGTTTTGGTTGGGTTTCAAATGGAAAGTTAGATACGAGCTAGCCCTATATATCCTAACATTTCCCATAAACGGCCCTCCACCCTCTCTGTAATAGACTGTTTACAGTCGAGGAAATGTGAGTTCATTGTGACCCTGCACGATCTATAATATAAAATAATAATAACAATAATATATATATTAAAAAAAAACATTATTTCCCATTTAGGCCAGTCCATGGATGGACCAAGTTAACCAAGCCCAACTCACCTGTTGTTGGACCACGCCGAGGTAGGGTTGAAGACTCCTGACACCTGAAAGCTGAAAGCCTCAAACCCAAACTGCACACCTGGGCTGGGTTTCCCAGGTACGATCAGTCCCCCCCCCACACACCCCACCTGGCACCTTGTGCTGCTTGTGAGTGATGTGATACCCTGTGTGACAGGCCATTGGCAGTTCAAGGTGGGTTGTTCCTTCCATTTACCCCAGTCCAAATACATTAGACTACCCAGCTGCAGAGTAAAGTCTGAGACAACTAAACTAAATCAAACTTTTAACAGACAACCTCCTTCCAGGATACTTTACGTAGAGGAGTATACGGTTTGATCTGTTCATCTGTGTCTACGCCGCACACCCCCTAAATGACAGAGACATGCCGCTCATAAAGACCAGTTGACAGACAGACCTTGTTGGGGGTGATGACAGGTTATTCAGTGGGCTATGCTGCCACCCAGTGGAGAACACATAGTACTGAATATAAAAAACACACATTCCTCAACAAAATCAATCCACACAAAACACCCCAGAATGACAAAGTGACCTAGTCCAAACCTCTTTAGAAATTTCAGTAGGCTAAATGTATCAAAAATGAACAAACTGGAGTGGCTGTGTTGGGCCTAAGATGTACTTGTGTGTGTGTGTGTGTGTGTGGGGGGGGGGGTATGTGGACTCACACAGCAGTTGGACAGCACGTCCATAGCCTGGGCCTGGCTACTCAGCTCCATGGTCCAGCTGTGTGCCCCTGAGACTGAACTCTGACCCTGGGTCAGCTCGTCATCTATGAAGGTGACCCCTGGCTCTACGCAACGCCTCTTGTGACCCTAAAAGTGGAACAGGAGAGATTCAGTAACAGTATGTGACGTTAGAATTATAAGGTTCTATCTCCATTCTTGTCAAAATTGAGTTTTTTTTACATAATCTGATCCATTAGGTGTTTATTAATGCCTGTGTGGTGTTATTTTAAAAATGTTGACATTTTTTGTTAGTAATTAATAAAATACAAAGGTTCCATCTCACAAAACATAATGGAATGTAAAAACTTTGACGCTCAATAATTCTGAACTACCCTAAATGGAGATAGAACCATTTCATTCTAAGCTCACGAGTAGGCCTTTGGATCGATGGACTGATTATTGTAACAGTAGGCCTAATAATTAAAATAATAATAATACTACTGTGTAATAATGTTTTTACCATCTCCTTCGTGGCGGGGGTGCGGATGCGTTTCCTGTTGGGCAGGAAGTCATCGTCTTGCTCCTGGTCAGAGATGAGGGAGGCCTGTAGCTTGTCAGACAGTCTGGAGGCCAGCGATTGGCTCTTGGGCTTGCATTCCTCTGGCGGGGACACTGAGACCAGGGTATATACAGGAATCTTGAGGTTAATTTCAATACCTTTCTAAGACTTTTTAAAGACCTTGTCAATATTTTTCCAGACCTCACCGCCACTTCGAGCTGTAACCGTTTACATCAGTGACACCTTTAACTTAACAGTTTTAGTTTGCAATAGACTAGACCACTATCATACAACAGCATTTCCGGTTCATCTTTGTTTTTTAATAAAACGAATAAATTCACGAACTTTTACTAAAAGTTTTTAGGACTCAAACTCTTTGGACAGAGTCTAATTCAGAAAAATACCTACAAAATTCAAGACCTCATAAAATCGTGATAAGACTTTTTAATACTTATTATGGGTCTTGATTTTCCCAAAATTGATGTATCAACTTTTAATACTTTTCAAGACACCGCGGATACCCTGATAAAGCACATTGTTCCATCCCAGGATGCATACCTGGGTCAGGGGGACAGGGCGGACAGGGCCGGGCCCCGGCCTCCTCCTCTGTGTCGGTGCTCGTGAGATCCACGATGGGCACCCTGGTGACCTCGCTGTGGCTGGTGAGGTCCACGATGGGCCCCCTGGTGGCCTCGCTGTGGCACACACACTGACACGGGGTGGCGATGGCGGCGGTGGCGGCTGGTTTCTTCTCCTCTGATTGGTTTTTACCGTCAGCGGTGTTGCCGCCGCCCTGTTCAATCTTTTCTGCAAGTACACCAAAAACAAAAACGCTGGAATCACCGTCACAAACAACTTGATAGGAGACTTGTGGTTTTTAATGACATAAGGGCACAAACTGCTGTGAGCATTGAAGAAGGAAGGAATTGAACATTGTTGCAAAGCGCAGTAAACAAAAAAAAAGAAACTGTAGGCTATTTCCGTCATACGCTAATGTTAACGACCCCCAGCGTTAATGTTGTGACACAGAGAAAGGGGCATACGTGAGACCAATGTTGATGATGTATGAGGAGGGCTAATAACCCTGGTTGGTTGAGAAACACTGTCCTAGAGGTTAGAGAGGCGCCCTACACGGTCCTAGAGGTTAGAGAGGCGTCCTACACTGTCCTAGAGGTTAGAGAGGCCGGCCAGCAGTCAGTAGGTGCGACCCCCCTACCACAGGAGGGGGCCGGATGTGAGCTGGAGAGGTTGATGGCTTCATATCTAAGGACCACTCTAACCACTGCTGATGTGCCCTTGAGCAAGGCACTCAACCCCTAACTGATCCAGGAGCGCCGAAGATGGCTGACCCTGTGAACCAGAACTCTGTTCTCCCAGGGCGTGTGTAACCCTCTCTCTGTCTTACAGTAACATGTTCAACAACAACCCTACCATGGGGCGCTTAGGTGGCGTAGCGTTGACCATGTAACCGCAGGGTCCCTGGTTCATATCCTGCATGTCATCCCTCCTCTCTCTCTCACCCATCCTAACTGTCAAATCTCTACTGTATCTGTCAATAAAAATGAAAAATATGAGTGGGACTGTCCCGCCCCCCCCCCCGAAAAAAACAAAAAAACAACAGCCCTACCATACTGGGCCTTCTGCCACGCCAGGGAAGAGCAGAGCAGAGCAGAGCCAGACTCTTCCCGCTGCCAGTAGGACTCTCCAGCAGACAGTGCTGAGCGTTCTTCAGCCCTCGTATGATCTGTGGAGACAACCAGACAGAGCTCAGTCAATGAAGCTTAGAACAGGGTATATACACAGGGGTGCACATAACTGGTGCGCCAGTGCGCATGCGTCGCCAAAATGCATGCTGCGCGGCAGATCAGCGGCATGAACGCGCTCTTGCGCACCAACAGCTGGAAGCACTGGGAGAGGAATTTACTTCCTCAAAATCCAACTGCTGACTGCTGCATCACTGCAAGCCCCACTAAGTAACTATTTGCCGTCCCCTCAGCCGAAGGCCCGACGAGTAATCCATCACAACAGTCGACCGACGACGACCACGGCGACTCCCCTCACGAAAACATTCGGAAAGTATCGTAACTCGTACTTTCATTCCGCGTATCGCGTATCGCACGGTTATCACGCCGCACGTGAAAATTCAGTCCCGAACGACTCGTCGCTAAAAGGAAAAACAACACCAAGGGACTTCACATTTCTTTTCTCTGAAGCTTTCAAACGTTCAGACGTTTGTTTTACAGCTTCATTATCGCACCTAGACCCCTGACCCAGGATATGGTTGGGAATTCTATTAGAAAAAAAAGACTTTGTTGCACAATCAAAATAATGAGCTATTTAAAGTGATAGCCTACAACATCCTCTACCATGGTTGAAATTGAGGACAGTATTAACAGCAGTCAAGAGAGCAGTGATGATGATGATTAAGCTTGTAGCATAAATAAATGCTTAGGCTGTAACTTTTTGTTGAAAAGTTGATTTCAGTGTTTACAGAACAGAGCAGTGCTTAAAGAGATGTCAGTTGATTTCATTGTGTTTAAAGAACAGACATTCAGTTAGTGCTTAAAGAGATGTCCGTTTATTTCAGTGTGTTTAAAGAACAGACATTCAGTTAGTGCTTAAAGAGATGTCAGTTGATTTCATTGTGTTTAAAGGAGTCTGACAGACGTTCATGCTTAAAGAGCAGTCATTTGATTTTGCATTTGTTTCTTTTGTTTTGCACACAATCATTTGTTCGTTCATCTTTATTTATGAACAAATGTCGTTTTGCTAATATAATAAGTTATCCATGTATCCCTTTTTCATCCATCCTGTGGGACGGGTCGTGACTCGCGAGCTCGGGGAGCACCAAGCAGCATCCCTAGGTGCTCCTCTGAGCACTGGCCCCAAAAAGTTATGTGCACCCCTGTATATACAGGAATCTTGAGGTTCATTTCAATACCTTTCTAAGACTATTTAAAGACCGTGTCAATATTTAATAAAACTAATACATTCACAAACTTTTACTAAAAGTTTTTAGGACTCAAACTCTTTGGACACAGAGTCTAATTCAGAAAAATGTTAAAATACTTTTTAATACTCATTAAGGGTCTTGATTTTCCCAAAATGTATCAGCTTTTAATATTTTTCAAGACACCGCGGATACCCTGCAGACAAAGCTCAGTCGGTGAAGCTTAGAAAGACCTCCTAACCACAGGAGGTGATACAGACTAGAGCACTAGAGCAAGGCACATAACAGTACAGGGATACAGTGAGTCCACTATCAAACAAGCAGTCCAGGGGAGGCTGGGGGTTGCTGGAGGCAGAAATCGGAGGACATAAAATCAGAGGATGGGCTCATTGTAGTAATGCATGGAGAGGAATCAGGAATGGCATCAAACACACATGGCTCATTCCATTCCATGCATTAAAACAACGGGCTTCCTCCAATTTCTACCTCTACCTCTACCCTGATACCAAATCGTGAGTTTAGAATGATAAGGTTCTATCTCCGTTTAGGGCAGTTCAGAGATATTGAGCGTCAGTTTTTACATTCCATTATGTTTTGTGAGATGGAACCTTTGTATTTTATTAATTACTAACTCAAAAATGTCAACATTTTAAAAAATAACACCACACAGGCATTAATAACTGCCAAATATGAACTCAGGTCTGCAATCAGGAAAGCCAAATCAAATTATGCCACAAAACTGGAACAGCAGATTGCATCAAGCGACACTAGAACTATCTGGAAAAAAATAAAATCCATGACCAACTACAACAAAAGTCCCCCCCCTACAACTGACATTAACACTGACCTCCCGGACAAACTCAATGAGTTCTATGGGAGGTTTGAACAGTCCCCAATTCCACCCTACTCCCCCCCCACCCCCCCCATTTCACATCCAGGAGGCAGAGGTGAGGGCCGTGTTCCGAAAAACTAACAAAAGGAAAGCAGCAGGCCCAGACAGGATCAGTTCTGCTGTCCTGAATGTCTGTGCTGAACAACTGGCTCCAATCTTCACAACAATCTTCAACATCTCCCTCCGCCAATGCACAGTTCCTCAGTGCTTCAAAGACTCCATCATAATCCCAGTACCAAAATCAACCAAGATCTCCAGCCTCAACGACTACAGGCCAATCGCACTGACATCTGTGGCCATGAAGGCGTATGAGCGCATCGTCCTCTCCTACCTAAAAACCCACACCACCCCCCTGATGGACTCCTATCAATTTGCCTATCGTGCCAATAGATCTGTTGAGGATGCTGTCAATCTAGCCCTCCATCACACACTACTACATCTGGAATCACCCAACACCTACGCCCGCATCCTATTCATTGACTTTAGCTCAGCCTTCAACACAATAGACCCGGTCAATCTCTTCAACAAACTGGTGGACATGAACATTGACCCCTGCATCTGCCACTGGATACAGAGCTTCCTGTGGAAAAGACGACAGTGGGTCAAGATGAACAGCCTTTCATCTCGACCCCTGACCCTCAGCACAGGCGCCCCCCAGGGCTGCGTCCTCTCACCCTGGCTCTTCTCCCTCTACACCATCGGTCACCAACAGGCGGCCCGCGGGCCAGATGCGGCCCACCAAAGCTTTCCATCGGGCCCGCCGAATATTCATGTTTTTACTTTTTTGGGGGGGGGATTTTTTTTTTTGGGTTTTGAAAATGAGGGAAATACCGTTTAGAACATATATCATAGATTCATATAGTTCTTACAATGCAGGAGGAGTCAGACCTACCTCATTCACAAAGCTGCAGCCTTGCTTCTGGTTGGGCACTGAATAGCAGTAGCGAAGCTGAAACTAATTCCCCTCTTTTTTAAATGGAATGCGGCAGACGTAGCGTTATTCTCATGCAAGAATGAGGACAAATTCATAGCTCTCATTTAACATTTCGTTGTATTTTAGTTTTTCACATAGCCTACTCATAGGCCTATTTAACATTTCGTTTTATTTTATTTTTCACTCTTTGTTGCTCTTGTTTAACATTTCGTAACATTAACAGTGACTTAAATAACTAACTTCTCAGTCAGAAAACGAAAAAGATTAACATCACTTAAATAAAAAAAAAATAGCATGGCAAATGATAGGCCTTCGTTGCCAGAAATGTCGGTCAGTCAAACGTTCAGTCGGTCAGTCAAACGGTCAGTCAAACGTTCACCGCGGCATCCTGGTATCGCCTGGCATCTGTAGCCTATATCAAATAAAACGGTAATAACCAGGTCATTAAATTACACTTTAACAATGAATAAACCATGCAATTTAACATAGCAAAAATAAAATCCTATGTCTGCAATAGTCACATTTTGTTAATGAGAGTAACCACTAGATCCCTTAAATCCTATTCTAGTGAGGCCTTAAACCATAAACTGGAGAATCAAGACTGGTTAGATGAACTAAAATGCACACAGGTTGAAGAGGCATGGCTAGGTTTCAAAACCAAATTCCTAAATATTATTGACAGTATAGCCCCCATGAGAACCACCAGGGTTAAAGCCCGATCGGAACCATGGATGAATTCGGACATTCTAAATGCTATGAAAGTCAGAGACCTAAAATGCTCTGAAGTTCAAAAATGCAAATCAAAATTAGTGAAACACTTAAACGAAGATCACAAAACCCACTTTGAGAAAATTAAAAAACAATGCAACAAACTATGCAATCAGGTAATTACCATGACCAAATCTGCTAAGAAAGAATACCTCGATAACAAAATCGAAGAAAACTTAAACAAACCACGTGACCTTTGGAAGCTACTTAATAGCCAACTAGGTTGCAGTCAAAAACTCAAAACCAGGTCTACAAACATCAGCATAAAATCTGGAGATTCTCTCCTTACAGACAAGCTGGATGTGGCTAAGTGCTTAAACACTTTCTTTACAACCATAGCCACTAAATTAGTTAACAATCTACCACCCCACTCAGGGCGTTATGGTGTAGAGCACATCCGTGCGTTCTACAATAAACTGGGTGTACGCAAAGATGATTTTAAACTCTCCATGGT
Organism: Nansenia antarctica; assembly: GCF_963989245.1. Classification (NCBI taxonomy): domain Eukaryota; kingdom Metazoa; phylum Chordata; class Actinopteri; order Argentiniformes; family Microstomatidae; genus Nansenia; species Nansenia antarctica. The sequence goes on along the minus strand of NC_137679.1, from coordinate 17,552,026 downwards.
GTCAAACGATGAGGTGTTTAAAAAGCTGGGCGCTCTACACTCAGAAAAGGCCACGGGCCATGACAATATTCCAGCCAGATTTCTAAAAGACTCAGCTGCCTCCATTACCCCAATCATCACCCACATAATAAACCTCTCCATCAAACAGGGACACGTCCCCCTTGACTTTAAAATAGCAAGGGTAACCCCACTGTATAAAAAAGGAAGCAAATTAGACCCAGGCAACTACCGACCTGTTTCTATTCTTAATTCCATCTCGAAACTTATGGAAAAAATAGTTTATGAACAGGTTGATAGGTACCTTACCGAAAAAAATCTGATGTATGAATTTCAATCAGGATTCAGAACATCCCATTCCACTGACACATGCCTTCTCTATTTGAACGACCACATCAACCATGAGGTGGACTCGGGCAAGTACTGCGGCATGGTCATGCTGGACCTCCAGAAGGCCTTCGACACAGTAGATCACCACATATTGTTAGATAAACTGAAAGCAATTGGGTTCGATAGAACATCGGTGAGCTGGATGCAATCCTACTTAGAGGGGAGGGAACAGGTGGTTAGTGTGAACGGAACACTGTCCCCCCCCCTCCCAGTGACCTGCGGCGTTCCACAAGGAAGCATATTGGGACCTTTACTGTTCCTAATATATGTGAATGACATGTCATCAGCATGTGATTGCAATTTGTTCCTGTTCGCGGATGACTCGGCTCTGCTGGTCTCTGACAGGGACATATTGCAGGTGGAAAAAGCGCTAAGCACTGAACTGAGTAGAATCTGCATCTGGCTAGCTGACAATAAACTATCAATACACCTAGGTAAAACTGAAACCATCCTATACGGATCCCCATCTAAACTCAGAAAGGCTGAGAATTTTAAAATAAAAGTGGGTAACATTAATATCACAAGAAAAGAGGATATTACATACCTGGGCTCCATCTTAGAGGCAAATCTTTCCGGAGATAAAATGGCAGCAAAAGTAATCAAAAAAGTGAACCATAGAACTAGATTCTTGTACAGGATATCCTCACTTGTCAGTAAAAACACACTGAGGACCCTATCAGGAGCTCTCATTCAATGTCACTTCGACTATGCCGTAACATCATGGTACTATAGAACCACAAAGGCCCATAAAACAAGACTCCAGACAGCCCAAAATAAACTGGTTAGGCTTCTGCTAGGCCTCAACCCTAGGACACATCTAACCGCTGCTCATTTTTTGAGCCTGGATTGGCTACGAGTAGTTGACAGAGTGCAGCAGCTTGCACTGGGCCTAGTCTTCAAGATACGCTACACTACAAAGACACCCAAGTACCTGTCAACATACTTCCAAAAAGTGAACAACGTCCACACATACAACACCAGAGGAAGCTCCACGAACCACGTTCAACCGCGTTGCACCACAAACAAGGGGTTAAACTCGTTTGCAAACTATGCAGTAAAAATGTGGAACGCCCTTCCTATAATCTTAAAGGAGTGCAAAACACTGCCCACCTTCAAAACCCCTCTCAAAAAACATTTACAGGAGGCTGCAATCCGTAACTGGACCCTCTAAATCAAAAATCAGATTAAAAGACCCGAACTACCCACTGTACATACTTTGTGTTTTGTCCCCCGCCCCCACCTGTGGTGTATGTCCCCACCTGTCCTACCCGCTGTACATACCTTATGTTTTGCTGTATTGTTCTTCCCATGATGGATGTATGTTTATCGTGTAGATAGTAATACTGATTTGTCTGTATTATCTTGTAGATAGTACTAGTTTTTTTTTTGTCTGTCTTACATGTAACGATGAATTGAGAATCAAGGACCCCAATTGAAATAAGCCAGTGGCTTTCTTGGGTTTTTATCCTTTTAGTTGACCTTGTATGTAATATGTACTTTCATGTACCTACTTCTGCAAATCTTCTAATAAAGTTTTCAATCAATCAATCAAAGAGAACTGACATCTCCCCTCTGACGCCAACTTCTTAAAATCAGGCTGGACAGTTGTTAGGCTTATGCGCAAGCAGTCCTCCAAAGACTCGTTTGACAGGCTATTCCTCTCATGCGTCTTGATAGCGTTCATCTTTGAGAACGCATATTCGCAGGTATAAGTTGACCCGAACATGGTGAGCAGTGAGCACATACATAGCCAACGTCTTCAGTGTGCCATAGTCTTGGGGACAAGCCACCCAAAAAGTGCTCACGCTTTCAGCACTATGGAGAGCAGCTTTCATTTCGCTGGAGGCCTGGATGTCAACTAGTTCACTTTGAATTGCGGCTTCGTCCAGCAGCATCACCTCTTTCGCATTAGCGGAGAATTCTCCGCCTGGGCTGATCGTGAATGGGTCACGCACAAACTTGATGATATCCCTGGAAATGCCAAAGTCATCAAATCTGTGAGAGAAATTCTCCCGCAGCTGTGTGATGAAGTCCTTCATACTCTCTGTGACGTCGCTCACACCCACTGTCTTCAATGTTTTGAAGTGCAGCAACTTCCCTGATAACAAATCCTGATTAAAACAAATTAAATTAAATTAAATAAAAAATCCGCGCGGGATAGATGCAGTTTGTTCCCAAAGGCATCAAGCCTTTCCACCATATACAGCACGGATTTTCCTTTCCCTTGTAGTTGCAGATTTAGTGCATTTAAATGTTTGAGATTGTTTGAGATTGTTTATTAAGGTAAGCCCCTTGAGAAGAATCTTCTCATTTTCGAGGGGGTCCTCACATATAACAATACAAACATAATAGTAACGCATAACAAATAACAATACAAAGCACCTACACACACACTCACACACACAGCCCGTCATCACTCCACAACCCACCACTACAACCCAACCGCAATAGATGCAACAGTCAGATACATACATAATATAATTATCAGAAGACATCAGAAAGTAGTCGAATTGAGCAACAACAGAGAGCACATTAAAGGAAAATACAAATACAAACAACCTGAAAACTAGCCGGTCCAAACCCCCCACATAATTAATAACATGAGCAGGACTTTTTTAAATAGGAAAGTAAAGATGATTTAAAGGAGTGAAAGGATGTGATGGACCTTAAAGGGGAAGGGAGATTGTTCCAATCACTAGGGGCCTTGTAGGCAAATGATTTACGACCTAATTTTTTTCGGTATCTGGGAACACAGAAAAAAAGGTTTTGATGTTGTCTGAGTGGATAGGGAGAAAATGTGAAAATATGTCTGCTAAAAATGCAACGTTGCCCATGTATTCTTTGTCTTGAATGATGTGCAGGTGGCCAGCTGCTCCTTGTGATTTGCTCTGCTTCAGAAAATCCACAACCTGATCCCTGAATAGAATAGAATAGAATAGAACGTTTATTTCACCATATAGAACCAGTAGTAGGCTACGGGATTCTTGTTATTGCTTGTCCTTGGCTTATCAGTTATAATTAATTCCTCATTTCAGTTCCTAGGTTCACATCTAAACAGCATAAAGTTCACAATCTGGTAGTTTACTATATCTGAGTTCAATGAAGCGCTCCAAGGCTTTGCCCTTACTCAGCCAGCGCACGTCACTGTGGAGTAAGAGGTCCTCGTGAATGGCTTCAGATTCCAGCACAAACTTGCGGAACAGGCGATGCTGCGTACTGGAAGTTCGTCTGATGAAGTTAATTATTTTCATTGTTTTGTCCATAACCTCTTTCAGATCCCCACTTAGTTTGGCACACAGCACGCTTTGGTGAATGAGACAGTGAAGTGCATTAATTTTGGGAGCGACATTCTTAATTCTGCTAACCAGACCCCTGTTTCTGCCGACCATGGCAGGAGCACCATCTGTGACGATTAGGTTGACTTTTTCGAATGACAAGCCATGCTTCTTAAATAGCTCCTCCAATTTTCCAAAAACTATCTCACCAGTGGTATTACCTTCCAGCGGAATCAAAGCCAAAAGTTCTTCTTTGAAATCTTTCCCATCAAAATATCTGACAAAAACGCACAACTGGGAAATGTCAGTGTTGTCAGTGGACTCGTCAATAGCCAGGGATATGTGTTGCGCTTCCTTGACCCCATCAAGTACACATCGTTCGACGTTCTCTGCCAAGACGTGGACACGGCGGGTGGTAGTTGTGGTAGACAGAGGTATTTGCTTAACAGAGGCGATTATCCTGTCCATCGATTTGTCGGTGGCAAGTTCCTCCAAAACAGTGACCATGCACTCCTTAAAAACCTCAGCATCAGTAAATGGCTTGTCATGCTTGGAGAGAACCCAGACAGCCCGAAGAGATGCACTAGTTGCCCTCTCTTGTTCAGTTGACGTTCTGCTAATAATTCCACTAGCATGTCCATATGCAGCTTTTAAGCTCGCAATCTTTATGTGACGGGCCTCTGACTTTTCAGGGTATGACTCTCTGAAGGCTGCATGCCTTGTGTAATTGTGACGGCGAATATTGTATTCTTTTCTACAGCTACCGTTTCATTGCAGATGAGGCATACAGGTTTTGCGTTATAAAAAGTGGGCAAGATGAATGCGTACTTTTCAGTCCATTCCTCATTAAAGCTGCGGTTTTCCACGTCAATTTTACGTTTCAGCTTCTTTGAGAGTGACATTTTGTCTGTACTCACAATTGTGTTCGGAGCCGTTGGTTAGACAGATAGTTAACAGAATGAGACAGATAGCTAACAGATAACAGAATGAGGCTCCAATTACCAAAGGCAATGAATAAGAACTGCAGGTGGAACACTGGAGTCAGAACAATCATTGAAAATTAGGTATGAAGTGAAGCCAAAATATCTCGATTGCCCCCTGGTGGCTGGTTGGATAATAGGTGTCAGGAGTCTGTTCACACTGATAATAGGCTAATAATCATTAATAACATTAATTTAGTAAGAAAATGAAAATATTAAACAGTAATATGCTAATAGTACTATATACAATAGTATGCCTAAATACAATAATTATATATATATTAAAGTCCGGCCCCCACAGTGTATGCTTTGAAAAATTCTGGCACTTGGACAAATATAGTTGGTGACCCCTGCTCTACACCAACCACCTGATATCTCTCCACAGCTCAGTCACCTTTACGAAATATGCGGATGACACTACCATAATCGGACTCATAACTAATAATAACGAAGACCATTACCGCGAGAAGATAGCCCAAGCAGTCACTTGGTGCCTCAACAACAACCTCCAGCTCAACTCATCAAAAACACAAGAAATCATCGTAGACTTCAGGCACAGCCCCCCCCCCCAAAAAAAACATCAACATCCTTGGAGAACCCATAACCATAACGGACTCCTTCAAATTCCTTGGCACTCACATCAGCAACTCCCTCAAATGGAACACCAACACAGACTTCATCACCAAAAAAGCCCACCAACGACTATTCTTTCTTAGACAGCTCAAGAAATTCAAAGTAAAACAAAAACTCCTCCTTCAGTTCTACACCGCCATCATTGAGAGCATACTCACCTCATCCATCACAGTTTGGTACGGCAGCTCGGACAGTAAATCAAAAAGGAAACTACAGCAAATAGTAAAGAAATCATCCAAGATCATCGGCACCCCTCTCCCATCAGTTGAATCACTGTATCTCAAACGCACCATAAATAGAGCACATAAAATTATCTCTGACCCCTCCCACCCTGCTTACCACCTGTTCCAACTGTTGCCCTCTGGACGGCGCTACCGATCCCAGGCCACCAAAACATCCCGGTTCAAAAACAGTTTTTTCCCCTCTGCCATAAGGACTCTCAATACCTGACTCACTGCACTGTATAAATTGTAAATTGTAAATATGTTCTGTCTTGTCTTGTGGTTATGTGTGTTTCATGTCCATGTAATAGTCATGTAAAATGTGTGTATGTTTTTTGACACTGCTTTTTGAGCTGTACCGAAAACAAATTCCACCGACCTAGGTCGTGTGGTCATTAAACTATTCATTCATCATTCATTCATTCATTCATAAACACCTAATGGATCAGATTATGTAAAAAACTCAATTTTGACAAAAATTGAGATAGAACCTTATAATTCTAACATCACGAAAGGCTAAAAAAATGATGAGATCAGTGTACAGTGTAGGCCTACATGTAGTGTTGCTTACCGAGTTCATCATGGCCAGTTGGGAAGGATAGGGTTTGCAGGGGAAGCAGATCTTTACCCCACCAATAATCACAGGCGCAGCCATGCTGACTGGCATCTAGTTCCACAGCGCAACTTCTGTAAAGAAGCCACAGCATTGTTGGCACAGCATTATCATCAACAGCCAAGTAACTTATGCTAGGCAGGTCAAACCCATTTTGAGGATTTCTGGGAAATAACATTTGAACCGTAAAAACATCATGTTTTGGTTTTTAACAATTGTATTTGCATTAAAATAAACATAAATCTCAAACTCACTCTAAAATCACTTTATCCTTAGAATAAGATATCAGAATCATAATAATGATGTTGAGTTCTCGCTACGCTTCCTGTTCTCTTCCGGCCGGGTCAGTTGCTCATTTTCAATACGACGGTTTTTGTTATTCAAATATTCAGTCATTTTGACAATGGTAAATGGTAAATGGACTGCACTTATTTAGCGCCTTTTTTGCTGCTCCAAAGCGCTTTACAACGGCCTCTCATACACCCATTCACACACCCATTCACACACCAATGGCGGCAAGCTGCTATGCAAGGTGCCTGGCCCGCTCACTGGGAGCAATTTTGGGGTTCAGTGTCTTGCCCAAGGACACTTCGACATGTGGCCAGCCGGGGCTCGAACCGCCGATCTGCCAACCTTGTTAGACGGTGACTCTACCTCCTGCACCACAGCCTCCCCAATATACTGTAGATCAATATAGGCTAGGCCTATATATAGATATATACAGTAAAATTAACAGATTTCAAATATCGGTGCCCATATCATGTTTGTATTATACCACTATATATTATATTACACAGTTAGTTCTGACCAAGTAATTTGATTGGACAACAGGCATTCCATGAGTGCTGAGCCAAATAAATGATTAAATAAACAACCAAATCATTATCTGTTTATCTGCTTATTACTGTTAACTAATAAATGGCGCTTGTAAAACTGTTGTATAAAAGCAATATCACACTCAAGGTCATGCTGTTATACTGAATATCAGCACGGCTGTTATTCAGTCGTAGTTACGAGGCTGCAGGTGTTCTTGCGGTGTAACAGCACTCTGTCTAGTGTGATATTGCTTAAATGTTACTTATTGTATTTTCAAATATTAAAAAAAATATGATATGCATTAAAGGCATTAGGCCTATATCCTGCATGCACAGTGGGAGTATCTTGAATAGTTGCCAACTGACACACACACAATATTTATTTGTTTTTCTTTTAAACCACAACATTTTAGCTTTTTAAATCATAATACTGTTTTTTACTATTATTTTTAAATGACTGGACTTTTTAAATAGGCACTACATAAACACTGCTATGTCTGTCTATGTATGTGACCTATGTGTGTTTTTATTAATGTGGAAAATGTATTCTTGAACTGCACTTCTGCCTGTCAAAGGAGAATTTCTGTCACTGTGTGACAGACAATAAAGCAATAAAGCTATCTGGAATCTTGATCTTGAAATCATTGACCTGCATCAGAAGAGGTTAGCTTTGAAGGTTCACGCCATGCAGTGTTGCCATTAGTGTTGTCATTATGTAGAAGCAATACGGTATCTCTGTCCTTTCCCTTCTCCCACATTCTAGCACCTTCTTCTGAACGGCCGTGTGTCTCTGTGTGTGTGTGTGTGTGTGTGTGTGTGTGTGTGTGTGTGTCTGTGTGTGTGTGTGTGTCTCTGTGTGTGTGTGTGTGTGTGTGTCTGATTGACGAACGTCTGACGAATAAAAATAAAAAAAATAACTTGATTGGGGTTTGATGTTAAAATGTTTGTATGATGATGTACGCTGTATAAACTGTGGTATTTTGCATAAGAAACAGAGAGAGAGACGTGTTTTAAATGTGGTATTTTCTTATGAGAAGGAGAGAGGGAGTTGAGTGATAAGGCTGGCTGGCAGATGGAACCTCACTGATAGGAGGGCTGGAGGAGACCTCCTCATAGGCTGGCTGGCTCCGTGAGAGGACTGGACCCGAGATGGGCTGGGTTCTCCCTTGGCTGAGTGCAAGGACTGGACCTAACATGGGGTGGGTTCTGAACAATAACGGTAGCGGTTTGGTCAGGGAGCACAACCCTTACCCAAACCCCTAACCTCAACCTCTAACCCCAACCCTAATGGGTCAGAACTGGTAGTTGGGCCTAGCCTTCTGGAGTTTTAACTACAACTCAGTATTCATTTTGGTGGCTATTTTAGATTGTCTTAGTTTTTAGACGAAAATGCACATTCGTTTTAGTCACATTTAATCATTTTCATCCTTCTTAGTTTTTATTTTCAAAGATCCATTTATGTATATATATCTATATATATATATAGATATATATATATAGTAGTGTGTGTGAGGAATTCTCCTCTCTCTCTGCTTCCTCCACTGGCCACCAGTGTTCAAGCCTGGCTAATTGTCTACCCTATGTTCAGTCCTGAGCCTTCACCGTATGACGTACCTGTTCTACCTGTGTTCTTCAGTAAAGTACCTACTGTACGTTTTTGGAATATTGCAAACCTTGCCTCCTGCGTTGTATCCACATTTACATTACATTTTTGGCATTTAGCAGACGCCTTATTCCAAAGCGACTTACAATCGATACATTTGACTAAGCAAATCATGTCGTAGCAAGAACAGTAATCTAGCTCAGGCCAGGGGCCATTGGCAGTCGTCGTGATGGAAGAAGAAAAACATTTATAGACACTGGAGAAACAGTACAAGGGGGGAAGTAGAAATCTTAGGAGACACAGTATAGGGGGAATAATAATAATGATAACGTTGTTGTTGTTATTATTATTTAGCAGTCTGCCCATGGAGCTCCTCCTTGAGGCTCCGCCCCCACAGTGAACTCAGGTGACCAATCAACAGGCTGCTCTTTATGACCATGTTTATATACCTTGTTGCTAAGTTATTATAGTGACAGTACACCTCAGGTGGTGTTGAGGATGAAAATGACAGTTGCGTGACATATACCCACACACACACACACACATGTGACAAACACACACACACACACACACACACATGTGACATTGTTGTCGTTTATTGTTCTTCTTTGCAATTTATGGTGTCACATTCAAATGTTGTCAGGTAAATAAAAAAAGAATCTGCTGTTTCTTGTGGTTTGGGGGTTCCTCTTCAACATACAGGAGGGTGCCCTGTGATATCCCTTCAGAATTTTCAGATATTAACCCCTTCATGCCCAAAATGCCCAAATCCCAGAAAAATAGGTATTTATCCAACCAACAAGAAACAGCAGAGAAAAAAACGTTTACCCAACAAAACAAGGTTCTTCAGAAAAGCAGGCTTTGGCTCCCGGACTAATAGCTTCCTGGTTCAGAACCAACAACCTGTCCTTCTCTTCTTCTTCTTGTTTGGAGCTCTGGAGGTGCTGTAGCTGGGCCCTGGAGGTGCTGTAGCTGTTTAAAGACCAGGTTCTGATAGGTCCAGATAGGCTGGCAGGCTGAGTGGGAGGACTGGACCTGAGATCTGATGGCTTCTCCCATCTGGACCTGAGATCTGATGGGTTCTCCCATCTGGACCTTAGATGGGCTGTGTTCTCCCATCTGGACCTTAGATGGGCTGTGTTCTCCCATCTGGACCTTAGATGGGCTGTGTTCTCCCATCTGGACCTTAGATGGGCTGTGTTCTCCCATCTGGACCGTAGATAGGCTGTGTTCTCCCATCTGGACCTTAGATGGGCTGTGTTCTCCCATCTGGACCTTAGATGGGCTGTGTTCTCCATTCTGGACCTTAGATGGGCTGTGTTCTCCCACCTGGACCTTAGATGGGCTGGGTTCTCCCTTGGCTGCATGGGTGGACTGCACCTGAGATCTGATGGGTTCTCCGATCTGGACCTTAGATGGGCTGGGTTTTCCCATCTGGGCCTGAGATGGGTTGGGTTCTCGCAGGGCTGCGTGGGTGGGCTGGACCCGAGATGAGGTGGGCTTTGTCTGGAGGTCCTGTGCCAGGTCTCCCACGTACCTGGTGACGAGTCGGGGGAAGCCCCAGAGCCGATGGCTGTTTTTCCTTCGGACGTTTGACTCCAGCTTCTCTCTGGTCTCCTGGGAGACGAAGGGGATGGATGCAGCCGGCAAGAACACCATGATGGGCTTTCTCTCCGTTGCCGTGGCGACAGTCTGGCACAGGGATTTGGCACGTGGGCAGAAGACCAGGGGTCCTATCCTGACGGTAGACGTCTTGGCCAGAGGGTGCATGAACGCGTGGCGGGGGCATCGGAGTCTGGCGGGGAGGAGCATCCTGATGATGCAGATCATCCGTACTGCCTGCCTCCAGCGACGCAACGCAGAACTCTGGCTGGACTCCATCGGGCCCATGGGGGGTTGCTGGGCCTCTGGGGGGCAATGCCTCCACTGCACGTCCTCCCCATTTGGTCTGGGGGTAGGGCTTCGGTCAGGGTTTGTCGAGGGCGTCTGGGAGCGGGAGCAGGACCTGGACGACTGATCAGAGATGGAGGGGCAACTGGAGCTAGTAGAGGAGGAGTCAGGGTACAGAGTATCCATCCGGTCCAGTGTCTTGTCCACTAGCTGCAGGCGGTGGGTGTAGAGCGGAGTGTCCTCCTTGGGCTCCTTCAGCTTCTCTCTGGGGTGAGATGGGGCAGCTTCTCCCATCTGGACATGAGATGGGCTGGGTTCTCCCATGGCTGCGTGGATGGGCTGGACCTGAGATGAGGTGGGCTTTATCTGGAAGTCCTGTAGTTGTTTAAAGACCAGGTTCCGCTCCATGCGCCACCGATCTTCCTGGTTCATGAACATCACTCTGTCCGTCCGCCTGGGGCCCTGGGAGGGGGAGGTGTCACCAGTATCACATGGCTGGGGCAGGGTGGGGCATCGGAGTCTGGCGGGGAGGAGCATCCTGATGATGCAGATCATCCGTACTGCCTGCCTCCAGCGACGCAACGCAGAACTCTGGCTGGACTCCAGGGGCCCCATGGGGGGTTGCTGGGCCTCTGGGGGGCAATGCCTGCACTGCACGTCCTCCCCATCTGGTCTGGGGGTAGGGCTTCGGTCAGGGCTTGTAGAGGGCGTCTGGGAGCAGGACCTGGAAGACTGCTCAGAGATGGAGGGGCAACTGGAGCCAGTAGAGGAGGAGTCATGGTACAGAGTATCCATCCGGTCCAGCGTCTTGTCCACTAGCTGCAGGCGGTGGGTGTAGAGCGGAGTGTCCTCCTTGGGCTCCGTCAGCTTCTCTCTGGGGTGGGATGGGGTAGCTTCTCCCATCTGGACCTGAGATGGGCTGGGTTCTCCCATGGCTGCGTGGGTGGGCTGGACCTGAGATGAGGTGGGCTTTATCTGGAGGTGCTGTAGTTGTTTAAAGACCAGGTTCCGCTCCATGCGCCACCGATCTTCCTGGTTCATGAAGATCACTCTGTCCGTCCGCCTGGGGCCCTGGGAGGGGGAGGTGTCACCAGTATCACATGGCTGGGGCAGGGTGGTCGTGTTCCGGTCAATGTCAGGGGTTGTTATCAGGTGGCTGGCAGTCACACACAGGGATTTGGCACGTGGGCAGAAGACCAGGGGTCCTATCCTGACGGCAGACGTCTTGGCCAGAGGGTGCGTGACCGCGTGGCGGGGGCATCGGAGTCTGGCGGGAAGGAGCATCCTGATGATGCAGATCATCCGTACTGCCTGCCTCCAGCGACGCAACGCAGAACTCTGGCTGGACTCCAGGGGGCGCCTGGGGGGTTGCTGGGCCTCTGGGGGGCAATGCCACCACTGCACGTCCTCCCCATCTGGTCTGGGGGTAGGGCTTCGGTCAGGGCTTGTAGAGGGCGTCCGGGAGCAGGACCTGGACGACTGCTCAGAGAGGGAGGGGCAACTGGAGCGAGTAGAGGAGGAGTCAGGGTACAGAGTATCCATCCCTAACTCCAGGCGGTCCAGCGTCTTGTCCCAGTCATCCTTGAGCTCCTTCAGCTTCTCTCTGCAGGAGGACACAGACAGGGCTCTCATTCAGGCTAACTGTTACTGTTATTAACAAACCTTTTTCATTTAGCTATGAAATATGACATATCATCAATTGATGGAACTTACTTGTGTGTCTCATTGATGATGTCCTCCTGTTCAAACACAAACATGGGAGGGTAAGGATTAGCCTTTGAAATACACAAAGCACACATCCCTCACACACATCCCTCACAGCCTTAACACACAGCTCTAACACACATCCCTAACAGCTCTAACACACATCCCTCACAGCCTTAACACACAGCTCTAACACACATCCCTCACAGCCCTAACACACAGCTCTATTACAGGCCTAAAACATTCCTAACACACAGCCCTATAACATAGCCCTAACACAGCCCTAACATCCAACCGTAACATACAGTCCTAACACTGAGGCCAGCCCCAACACTGAGGCCAGCAGTGCTTTCCCACACTAATTCCATTGCGCAACAATAATATTAACGCAGCTTTACCTCTCCTGCCGGCCGCGCGGTGGCATCTTTCCACAGGTGGATCAGCCAGGTAAGGAGCAGCAGGAGCGTGGAGAGGACAAACACCCCGAGCTGGACATTGATGACCGCATCTCCACCAAGTTCCGATGTCGACTCCAGGAGATGCATGCGGTAGCGCAAGTGCTTGTTTGTTGGGGCTAACATGACTGGCGACTGGTGACTGGCACCTGGCACCACGAAGCGTCGGAAGCGCTGTCTGGGGGTAGGGCTTCGGTCAGGGCTTGTAGAGGGCGTCTGAAAGCAGGACCTGGACGACTGCTCAGAGAGGGAGGGGCAACTGGAGCCAGTAGAGGAGGAGTCAGGGTACAGAGTATCCATCCGGTCCAGCGTCTTGCCCCAGTCATCCTTGAGCTCCTTCAGCTTCTCTCTGCAGGAGGACACAGACAGGGCTCTCATTCAGGCTAACTGTTACTGTTATTATCAAACCTTTTTCATTTAGCTATGAAATATGACAAATCATAATTGATCTGAACTTACTTGAGTGTCTCATTGATGATGTCCTCCTGTTCAAACACAAACATGGGAGGGTAAGGATTAGCCTTTGAAATACACAAAGCACACATCCCTCACACACATCCCTCACAGCCTTAACACACATCTCTAACACACATCCCTCACAGCCTTAACACACATCCCTAACAGCCTTAACACACATCCCTAACAGCCTTAACACACATCTCTAACACACATCCCTCACAGCCTTAACACACATCTCTAACACACATCCCTCACAGCCTTAAAATACATCTCTAACACACATCCCTCACAGCCATAACACACATCCCTCACAGCCATAACACACAGCCCTAACAGCCTTAACACACATCCCTCACACACATCCCTCACACACATCCCTCACAGCCTTAACACACATCCCTCACACACATCCCTCACAGCCTTAACACACAGCTCTAACAGCCCGAACACACAGCTCTAATACAGGCCTAAAACAGCCCTAACACTGAGCCCAGCCCCAACACTGAGCCCAGCCCTAACACTGAGCCCAGCCCCAACACTGAGCCCAGCCCCAACACTGAGGCCAGCAGTGCTTTCCAACGCTAATTCCATTGCGCAACAATGAATGAATGAAAGCTTTATTTCGAACATGTGTAAAAAGAAATAGTTATAACAACAAAAGACAAAACAAAAACAAGAAAAAACAAAACAAAAACAAGAAACACTATTTACTTAACATGTCGAAGGAGTAGGAAGAAGCATAAGCTTATTTAATCCTGCCCCTTCTCCAATACTCAGAGATTAATCATTAATAATCTGCAGTTGACTTCAATATTAATATAATATATATATTTTAAATTAAATCAAATGTATTTACATATTTACCAACAATAGAAAACAGATAATGTAAATAAACAAATAATCTGTGAAAACAACTGGTGACTATCAAAGCCCTTCTTCCTCCTCGTACCTGGTGAAAACCATGTTTTTATAAGCGGTACAATAATATTAACGCAGCTTTACCTCTCTCTCATCTCTCCACAGGTGGATCAGCCAGGCAAGGAGCAGCAGCAGGAGCGTGGAGAGGACAAACACCCCGAGCTGGACATCGAAGCGCACATGTTTCTGGTCTAGCAGCTGTTTAGACATTATAACACATTAGGGAAATCTATCCATAGATTAGCCTACACTGTGTACGTGTGTACACTTCCATAGACAAAGCGTTTATGAATGTTGTTGATGATTGGCATACCTCTTATGCATTAAATTGTTATGACGTCATAATAATGTCAAGAGATTGCGTCATAATGAAGGGTTACCATGACCCTGATGCAGTGAACAGAGGGAGCTCTTTCATCCTTTTATACAGAGCTCAACTTTAAATAAAATTGCTGCAGCATGAACCAAGTCTGAAATGTGAAAACGATGGAATCAAACATATTGACTTATCCCATATAACACGTCTTAATTTAATTAATAACACCCACAGCTGGAACTGAATGACAGATTCACTCAAACTATGAGTGACGGACTCAGCGCATCTCAAAACAATCTGGCCCGTGGCTGCCGCGCTTGTTGTATAGGCTCAACACATCAACACATGGCTAATTTAAATATTTACTATATTTATAAACTTGACTATATTTACTATATTTATAAACGTTCACTAACATCAACCAAACTTGGAAGTATTAAGAGAACGGACACAACGCGGAAATGTAACCAATGAAATGTATTTGTGTACACAGCTTTTAACGAGGTAATGACGTCAAACCCCGCTAACATAGCTTGACATGCTGAACGACGCCAGGGTTATTGCTTTTTATTTTTATTTTACCAGGCGAGACAATTAAGAACAAAATTCTTATTTACAATGCCGGCCTGCAATAAGGGAAAAGGGGAGGGGGCCTGAAAGATAAAACATGTTAAAAACAAAGCACAATAAGCATTAAACACAGGCATGTAACACAAACAATACAACAAAAGCACTAACGGACATCAACAATGGAACACAACAGTAAGCACAAAAAGCAGACAGGCAACACAAGACAACACAATACAACAAAACGCACTGGGACACAGCCAAGCAAACACAACAATACAGCAATAAGCACTGAGACACAGTCAGGAAAGACAATAATACAACAATAAGCGCTGGGACACGACCAATCAACACAGCATACAACATAGACACTAAGACAGCCAGTAAACAAACCAATACAACGATACACACTGAGACACAGTCAAGCAAACATAAATACGGTACAACAATAACCACTGAGACACAGCCACCAAATACAACAACAGCAATAAGCACTTACGAAACAGGCCAACAAACATTAGAACACTTAAAAGCAGAGAATGAGCAGACATGAGCGTATGGGGGCATAAAAACAAGTGCAGGTGGACAGGGGGTGTGTGTAAAGGGAATGAATACAAGTGCTTCCCTACAGAGAAGAGAAGCATGTGCAGGAATCAGTGAGGGTGTCTGAAATAGTGAGTCTGAAGGCAGAGAGGGAGATGAGTTTATCCAGTTTGAGGGTTTTTTGCAGAGCATTCCAGTCAGAGGGGGCAGCAAACTGGAATGATGCACGGCCAAGGGAAGTGAATGAATGAATGAATGGTCTTTATTGTCATTAATATACAGAGGTGTCAAAAGTATTCACATTCATTACTCAAGTAGAAGTATAGATACTATGGTTTAAAAAGACTTCTGTAGAAGTTGAAGTATCAACTCAAGCTTTTTACTCAAGTAAAAGTACTGGTTTCAAAACTACTTAAAGTATAAAAGTAAAAGTAATGTAAGGGGAAAAAAATGCCATTAAGGACAAAAGCTTAGGCCATGCCACAGGGGCCTATAGTGCACTACCCCACCTCCCCCCCAAAAAACATTTTTCTAAAGGCCATAATGACTATGTTATTATTAAAATGTTAATGTTGAAAAATTTGGGATGCACTTGTTTCAGACGCATTTATGCCCATTGAAAATGAACACATTTTAGTACAATGCAAATACATTAAAGAACCATATGTGTGTACTACTGAGCATTAACATGTGAACACGGAAGATATGATGACTAGTTGCCTAAGTATTGTAATGGTGCAAAAAGTCAAACGTCAAAAGTCAAACGTCAAAAGTCAAAAGTCAATAGCCTTTATTGGAACTGTGAGGGCAAAACCATACAAACCATAACAAAGTAGTGATTCAATATTTCCTGAAAAAACACACATACACACAATCTACATCAGCATCAGAGTTACCAATAAGCTTTGTTCAGCCGCAAAAGCAGCAGGTTCTCAAAGTTCTTTGAGCCAATGCATGCTCTTTTTGGCCTGAAGATCAGCCCTGCGACACTAAACAGTCTTTCACAGGCTGCTGAGGCAGGGAGTCCCGTATTAAGTTTGAGTGATAGCTGGCACACAGCTGGGAAGGTCTTCAGTACCTCTACTGTGTCTCCTGGGCACCCCAGGTACGCATCCAACTGCTGGGACGTTTCAAGAGGGCCGGTCTTCTTCAAGGAGGAAAATAAGTCCTCTTCCTCAGACGATTGGGAGCCCTCACTGAAGTGTTTCTCGGCCTGACAGTCCAAGTGGCTTCTGATATAGTGAAGGCCTGTGGAATAAAAAACAAAAATCATGACAATTTAGACTATATGAAATAATAAATAATTTAAAATTATTTATGGCAGTATTGTAACTGTGTATTGGATAGTGTTGTGTGTGTGTGTGTGTGTCATTAAATGTAATTTCAAACTAATTTCACTGTCTTCATAGAAATTACACTAAGCGGAAGTGAGACACTTACCAAGTTTGAGGATATTTTCGTCACTTGTCCAACAGGTCTTACATTTGGGAACTAGAATGGCTGCGGCTATCAGTTCTGGATCTGCAAGCATCTCTCCGAAGCGTTTCTCAAGGCCTGAAAGAAGTGCAGCAATCAAAGGCTCACAGAACTTGGAGGCGACTTGAAGGTGCTGTAGCTTGGTCCTTAGCAGAGTTATGGTGGGGACCAACCATCCCATCTGCACACTGGTTTCTCCCTGAAGAACATCCAGTGCCTTTGCAACTGGGCTCATTGTCTTCGCATATTCTGCAACAAATGCAAGTTCCACTGGAGTAAACCTGTACAAAGAAGAAGAGAAAAACACAACATGGAACATTAAGTCTACTTGATGTAGCACCTTCAACTGGAGGAACTGATCATTAAAAAGGAAAAATATTGTCATCTGAGACTTTTAGAAATGAAGTTGTGTTGCTACAAATCACATTCATAGTAAATATGGGGACTGCATATTGGCATAGTGCATACGTGTTCTACAGTATTCCAAGTATAACACTGTGACTTAATCTATTGTTAATCACTTCATTAATTGTAAGGCAGAAAAACAAGCACTTACTTGGGTGTATCTAGTTCACTGCAGACAGCTGCAAGGGCTCCCTCGCCTTGTTCTCGTGTTATCCTCACTATTCTTTCTACGGCTGAGAAGAGTGAATTCCACCTTGTAGCAACAGGCCTTACGAGTTGGAGTTTGCAGTGGTCTTCAATTACTTCAGATGCGGTGGTTGATCTTGAACTTTTATTCCACAGGCTAGAGCATTTGGCAAATGTGGACCTTGACACGCGCTTGTACAGTGGGTTGACCTCTGCTTTTGAAGCATCAACTGTGGACACTAAATTGAGGAGGTGGCAGGCGCAGCGATGGTGCTTGGGTAGCTGGTATTCTAAGTAGTCATCTTCTTCCAACAGGGCTCCGGCATCAACAAATTCAACACCCTCAAGGCTTTCCTCTTCTTCATCGTTATCATCATTTTGACCACCATCATCCTCTTCTCCATCACCCTCTCCTACAGGTTCAGCATTGTTGTTCTCGTCAGTCTGCCCATAAACTCTGAAGGCTTTCAGGAAGTTTGATCCGTTGTCAGTTGTAGTGCGAACGATCTTCTCTCTGACATTGAATTCTGTGTGAATATCATTTAGGGCACCAGCCAGGGCAGAAAAGGTATGTGACCCTTTAAGTTGCTTGCATGCCAGGGCAGCACAGGATCTCTGCATGGTCTGGGGGTTAAACCAGTGCGCAGTGACACCAATGAAACCGCGACGGTGTGCCGTCCAGCAGTCTGTTGTTGTTGCTATGAACTCAATTTCACTAAGGGCAGCTTTCAGTTTTCTTTTCATTTCAACAGAGGCCTTTGTGACTTTGTTAACAACAGTATTACGTGTCATGACATTTGTATTTGGCTGAAGATGTTGCACAAGCTCAATGAAGCCCTGTTGCTGAACAATGTGTGGTGGGTGCAAGCCTTGGACAATGAATTTGAGGACTACTTCATCCACACTTGCCTGGGACACTCTTCGAGCCTCCCACAGCTTGGTTTGTTTGGAGGGTGGGGTCAAAGAACCTTCAGTGGATGACTTCCTTTTGAGGGCTGTTGAAGAAAGTTGCGTGTACCTCTCTAGACGAGTGGGGTGTTTCTTCTGTGGAGAAAATGAATGCACAGGCACAGATTGAGATTCATATTATTTCTCTCAAACCACAAGCTGAGACTATCTAGGACTTCCGCTGTATTAAATGTCACGCTGGAAGTTCATGAATGGAGGTCAGACTACAAGTTAGGGAGCAGTTTCACTGGTCTATGCAATTATGTTGAGCAGACCAGAATATTGCCACTTAAAGCTGTTTTAGGACCACAAGCAGCTGCTGGCATGACTGAAAAGTAACATTATTGTTAATGGCACACACCGCGCACATTTCTTCTCCCGTGGGAACATAATTAACTCTTTACAGCAACAAACACGGTAAAACTCCGACCTCAACACATGAAGGATTACAAATGAAACATTTAATCATAGCCTACTGTTAGCAAGCAAACCATGGCATGTTCTTAGCCATAGCAAACATTGCAAATTTACCATTAGTACGTTACTAGGTTACTACAAAATGTCGACTGATAATAACAAACTTTCAGCTTACCTCAATATGCTTTTTCAAATTAGACGGTGAGTTTTTGAAGGCCATTAGCTCGTGGCTTGGGTGCGCAGAGCTTGCAGCGCATTCGAAAGGAGTTGTTTTTGCATCCAACCATTTCAAAAAATTCTTCCAGGTACGGCCAGGGATGGAGAAGGGTTGGCTGATCTTCCTGGCTATCAACCTGGTTGATGCTGGTGCTTGGTTGGGACATTTCGCTGTTATTTTGAGTCTCTGGCACGATCACGGACATCTTTGGCTACATACATCTGCTTTCCTTGCTGGAGTGTGATTTGTGTCATGTGCAGCAGATGGAATGCATCTCGTACAAACCAATAGGGTGTCGGAATGGTATAATGTTTATACTTCTCATCCAACCACAATCAAATTCACTCTATCCGGATTGCGCGACTTATCTGGATAGGTTTTTTTTGTGTGTTTTTTTTAACGATGAAAAGCTGTAATGAAAACAAGCTGAAATGAAATAGGAGTAACGAGGCTATTTTTAAAATGTAAGGAGTAGAAAGTACAGATAATTGCGTGAAAATGTAAGGAGTAGAAGTAAAAAGTCGGCTGAAAAATAATTACTCCAGTCAAGTATAGATACCCAAAATGTCTACTTAAGTAAGGTAACGAAGTATTTGTACTTCGTTACTTGACACCTCTGAACATGACTGACCTGATGCCTCTCTTTAGCTGAGGCAGGGCTGAAGGAGGCTGACCTCTGGGATCCATTTTTTGTAAGCCTGTGCCCACTGCAGCCTTGGCTTTCTGTACTTGGCTGACAAAAGTAGAACACGATGTGACCTTCTGCTGTTGTAGCCTGCCTCAAGGTTCAATGCATTGTGCTTCTGAGATGCTTTTCTGCTCACCACAATTGTACAGAGTGGTTAGCTGACTGACCCTAGCCTTTCTGTCAGCTCGAACCAGTCTGGCCATTCTCCATTGACCTCTCTCATCAACAAGGTGTTTCCGTCCGCCCTCCATAGCTCACTGGATGATTTTTGTTTATTGTATCATTCTCAGTGAACTCTTGAGCCAGCTGTGTGCGAAATTCCCACGAGATCAGCAGTTTTAGACATACTCAAATCAGCCTGTCTGGCACCAACAATCATGCCACGGTCAAAATCACTGAGAGATCACATTTTTTGCCCATTTTGATTGTTGATGTGAACATTACCTGAAGCTGCTGGCATTGCACTGGCATTGCACTGATGCTACACGTTTCGCTGATTAGATAATTGCATGAATGAGAAGGTGTATAGGTGTTCCTAATAAAGTGTTTCAGTATACTGTGTAAGTAGTAAATTAGAGAATGATATAAGTGATCAGTTTGAAGAAAAAACTGTCTGAATGCAAGAATATTGTCAGACTCGGTTCCTTGGAGATTACTCTTTAGATAGATATTGATATGCACGCAGACTCGAGTTCACCATTGCAACAACTGGAGCTTTATAACACGTCACATCCAATATCTGGGATGGTGGGCTAATAGCGCCCCCTGCAGGCTACAATCGGTACACCTAATGCTTTTAATGACATGGTATCCTCCTGTATATTGTGTAAATCACCATTACATTTGATCGGTAGCTCTCCGCTTGCTGAAGTATTGAACGTCGCAACAAAAACAAAATATATTACACATACCCATAGAGAATAAATGAGAAAAGTTAGCATTATCCAGAGAATGAACGGGAAAATGCCTGTCAGCTCTAGGTTGGGGATGTAGCTCAGTGTTAGAGAGCGAGGTTCATTAGTGGTGTCCAATCATATCGCCAAATGCTTTAGTGGTGTCCAATCATGTCGCCCAAATGCTTTAGTGGTGGTGCACGTCATCATATTATGCAAACAACTCGGCATGAAATTTCGAACTGTCAGTCCATCGGTTTTGTCACCTTCAGCTTCACTGCATCCGTTTATGGTAAGTCCAGATACTGAGCTTGGCTTTATAAATTGTTTTTATCAATGGAATTGTTAATATAAATTAATACGGTGTTGTCAGTTCATAGCAACACTTTGCACCTCTCGTTTTTGACTACGGACAGACGCGGCTAGTTCTATGTTGAACACTCACGTTCGCAGAAAAATGTATTCAATTATATTGAATATTATATATGTAATACATATCCTGCTGAATTAATGCTGTGTTGTTTAATCCATTCATAGCAACACACCAGGGACGTGCCGTCCATATAAGCAGGGTAAGCAGTGCTTACCCAACGAAAAAAGAAAAAAGGACCGTGAAAATATTAAAATAAAAGTGCTTGTAACCGTTTGTTTGTTTTCATTAAAAGAGTCGTATTTTAGGTCCCAGGGCAGCAGGAGTCATTCATTTTGATGTTGCATTTTTAGAGCCACCTGTAGGAGTAAAGCACTTCCTACTCTGCAAGCACTCCTCTCTCTGCTTTCCCTCGCGTACATTCGAATGCGTGAAAATGTCTTTTTTATTTTTTCCGATGCCTCAGCCCGCTGTGTAATGTGACCAGGGTAAGCATGCTTTCAGCCAATCAGAGTAGTTCTTTCATTCCGATAAGAGCTACTGATTGGCTATCATTTTCAAGTTCACAAGTTCATCAAGTTCACACTACTTTCTATCGCCCGGCAGAATAGTTTATGCTAGCTCAAACGATCTAATCAATAAGGATAACTTGCGAATATGGACATTACTGTCAGTGTCAGCGACCTAAAGGGATTTTGTAGACTGGACTGGACTGCAAAAACAGAACTACTGGCTAAAGGCCGGCCAAAGCCACCGCTCAACGATCTGCACACCCAGAAAGGGAGAGACGCTAGGGGGTTCCAACAAGTCTGGTATGAGCGGAAGAAATGGCTATGTGGCTGTGCAGAGACCATGAAAGGTCATGAAAGGAGGGTCCTGAAATTTGATCGAGTGCAAAGATTTATTTTTACTCACAGGGGTCAAAAGTCTTTATGCTTTGCGTCATTGACTGTCTTTTTGTAAATCATTGTCAACTATAAAATGTAAAATGTATTTTTTGATAACAAAAGGATTAAAAAAATAAAATTAAAAAAGTCCATTAGAGGTGAGCAAATGTAATGCGTTGCTATCCGGTTGTTAAGCCTGACGTCAAACGTGACGTTTTGCAATAGCCGGCCGCGCTAACCGCAACACCAAAACTTTTGGTCCAAAAGAGTTATCTCCCTTGGCGTAGACTTTGCTAACGGGGTGGGAACCTTATTCAGGTTCTCTGGTGCGATGCCTCCTACCTCCTTTCATGCGCGGAAATTCCATCCTTCCATGCGGGTGGCGAACCCAGAACCTTCTGCGTACCAACCGGCCGCGCTAACCACTACACCAAGACAGCTAACCCGCTTGTTTAAGATTTTTTCGTCTATTTAAGTTTATTTTTTATTATTTTATTATTATTTATTTTTTAATTTTTTTAATTTACGTGCTTACGTTCCCTCCCTATGATGATGATTATGATGAAGAAGAACATGATATAAAAAAACGTGATATAAGAACATGACAATGATAGTGAATCCGCTTGTTAAGTCTGACGTCAAAAGTGACGTTTAGCCATTTCCGTGTCCAAACCAGAAATTCCCTGCAAACCAGAAATTCCCTGCGCCAGAGTACCTCTGAACTACAGCGGTAGAATGACAGTTTAATCGTTTTTTAGACTCGGATCTATTCATACAACAAGGGACACAATACTTTCCCGTTTTCTCCATATTGTCAGGGTATTTGAGCCTCGGAAAAGCGCTATATAAATATAATTTATTATTATTATTATTTCTCCATTTCGAAGACAGCGCCTCAGCCAACGTTGGCCCCGGAAACACGTCACGACTTAACAAGCGGTATCCTATGATGCCGGTAATGTAAATATCAAATCAAAAATATCCACAATGATGAAAGAAGTAAACAAGTAGCGAGTAGCGTCCATTTATATGGAATTTGGGCCATATGGCCAGTTTTATCTGTTGAGGTTATTTTTTACCTGTTCCAGCCACCCATGCAATCTGTGTGTTGGCTGTGTTAACACTTTGAGTTACTGTATGTAACCATCGTTAGCTGTATGTGCAGAGTTGAGTCTGTTGAGCTGTTGAGGAGATGTTCCCGTGATGTTGTGTTTTAGGACTTCCCCTGTGTAAACAGATGTGTGCTCCCCCCCAGTTCTCCCTTTGGTGTGTGTGTGTGTGTGTGTGTGTGTGTGTGTGTGTGTGTGTGTGTGTATTGTGTGTGTGTGTATTGTATTGTATTGTATCGAATATGCATTTATATTTCCACTTCAGTCTTTCTGCCTAAACCACCTCATCCTCCTCACACCATGTCAGATCATAGAGTGGGTAACATTTGAATACTTTATTTGGTTCCACAAATTATATTATACAAACAGGGAATCAAATATTTCGGGGCTAAGCAGCACTGAACACTTAAGGATACACATAACACCTCCTTCTCCACACGGCCAAGCTGCCAATAATAGCTGAGACAGAGCAAAATTTGGCAACCTGTTTGGCCTTTCTTTTAGTCATTGCAGCAATTCTCAGACCCCTCATGGTGCATTTATATACATGGCCCAGACTTCCAAATACAAGTATGCTGAATTTGCACTTGTACCCAAAGCTGGTTATCGTACCAAGTAGTGGTTGGTATTTGATATACTTGTCCTGGAAAGTCTGGTCCATGTACAGGTCAAAGGGGCAGCCTACTTCTACAATCAGCACCTCCTTGTGGCTGGTGTCAACAAAGACAACATCAGGTGTATTTGGGATGTTGGAAAAAACATCATTGGCAAAACCAAACCACTCTGGTAACACTCTGGCATGCTTGTACATAACTGCGCTAGATGGTAAGATGTTTTGTACTGTATCAGACACAATGTCCACAATACGGTCATGACGAGCTATGTACAGGTGTTTGTATGCATTACATCCATTTGTTATGTGTGCAATGGACTCTAGGTGTTGTGAATCCTGATGGTTTAAACAGAATGGACTGTGAGTGTGGGGATACCAGGTGGACAGATTGTACTTGGTCGGTAATACCTGCAGTCTTGCTTTGATGGTGAATTTCAGAACATCCTCGTCGCAGCGACGTTCTTATACACTGAGTGTGAGACTGAGTGGTCAGCGAACTGCAAACAGGCTAGCTTTCCCTGTAGTCTGAGTCCACACCAGTGCTGCCTGATCTCAGACTGCTTCAGGCTGAGCAGAACCCTCCTTGCAGAGTCTCTGTGCAGTCCGACAGTCTCTTCCTGCGGTGTTGTGATGTCGGCCTTCACAATCACACAGGGGTCTGTGATCACCTCATCAGAGACAGGGACTTCAGTCTGTGTGTTAAGTTCTGTCCATCTTAGCTGAACTCCAGTCTGGTTGCAGAGGTCATTGAGATCCGGCCAGTCAGACCAGACCCCGAAGCCCTTGGCCTGGGAGTCCAGTTTCCCAGAGTCTTTCCTCCTGAAGCCGAGGAAGTCGTTCTGGTGTGCGCGGGCCAGGGGGATCTTCCTTCTGCGTAGATCCAGTAGGAGAGAGGCCCTGGCCATTTCTCTAACGGTGGCATCGTCATTGTTAAGCATGTGGAGCAGGTGGGCTAGCCTGGTGGCTATGTAGGCCCACTCAACATTGGGGACTCCCAGCCCTCCCTCTCCACATGGGAGAAAGATCATGCCCCGTGTGGAGTGTGTGTTGAGGCCCACCCACTTTCTGACCAGCTGGACAGTTCTGTTCGTCATCTCTCTCAGTGCTTTGAGGGGGATGTGCACATTGGCGAAGAGGTGTTGGATTTTGGCCAGAGCCACCTCTCTCACAGCCTGGAGCTTCATGAGGATGGGGAGGGGGGACAAGTCAATCAGGTGGAGACGATGGAGAAACTCTGTAGTGAGCTCCTCGACCTGCTCGCTCCACTCGCCAGCGATGTTAAACCTGTGGCCAAGGTATGGGTAGGTCTCATTGCGGGAATACACCCTGATGGGTTGGCCCATTACAAGAAAGGTGGGGGGCTTGTCGTTCTTGGCCTTATACCAGCGGTTGCCTCCACTGCGGCGCTCATGGAGTACGGCACACTTGGCTTGCTTCACCTCCAGCCCTGACCATTGGAGGAACTCATCAGTGCGTGCCAGCATTTTGGTGATGACATCCTCCTGTCGTGATGACACCTGCACGTCGTCCGCGTATCCCTGCACAGGATTTGGGGATCGGACATGCAGAGGAGCGCACTGGTAAATCCACTTCATCCATTGGTTGAGTGCTAAGATGAAGTTCACGGCACTCCAGGGACAGCCAGTTTTTATTCCCACCTTCAGTGCAATCGGCTCTGTGAGCTGCTGCCCACAGATAACTTGGAGAAATTAGCCTTGGTACACGCTGGATACAATATTCACAAAAGGCTGAGGCAGGTGTATTTCCTCTAATGCTTTTAGCATCACCTCATGGGGGAGTGTACCAAACGCATCTCTGAAGTCCAAAAACACTGTGTAGAATCTAGATGATTCATGTTTGAAGTCATCTATTCCGGTTTTTAAGCAAAACACATGTTCGTTCATTCCCTGTCTGTTGATGCATGATTCAATTCTTGATTTAATGCACGATGACCCATAGATAGTACTGTCATTTAATTCATTTCATGTTGTATCAGCTTTGAATACTCCAAGCTGCATATTCACACAGATGATATAAAAACTGAAAAAACTATATAAAACCTTTTTTTTTAATAAATATTTTTTATGATGATGATGATGATTATGATGAAGAAGAACATGATATTAAAAAACGTGATATAAGAACATGACAATGATAGTGAATAGCCTATGATGCCGGTAATGTAAATGTCAAATCAAAAATATCCACAATGATGAAAGAAGCAACTGACATTGTATGACATTGTATGACACGTATAAACACACTTCTTAGTGTCCCCATGCGACCCCTGCTGGTATTGAAGAGCATTGCAGCCATGAAAAAAAAGAGATGGCGGCTGATACTAACGCAATCACACACAAACACACACAAATACTGCAAAATAACTTTATACTAGCTAGATTTTGAAAATATAAGGATACTGGGGGGTAGAACGCACATATCTAGGAAAGGTCATGAAAGGAGGGTCCTGAAATTTGATCGAGTGCAAAGATTTATTTTTACTCACAGGGGTCAAAAGTCTTTATGCTTTGCGTCATTGACTGTCTTTTTGTAAATCATTGTCAACTATAAAATGTAAAATGTATTTTTTGATAACAAAAGGATTAAAAAAATAAAATTAAAAAAGTCCATTAGAGGTGAGCAAATGTAATGCGTTGCTATCCGGTTGTTAAGCCTGACGTCAAACGTGACGTTTTGCAATAGCCGGCCGCGCTAACCGCAACACCAAAACTTTTGGTCCAAAAGAGTTATCTCCCTTGGCGTAGACTTTGCTAACGGGGTGGGAACCTTATTCAGGTTCTCTGGTGCGATGCCTCCTACCTCCTTTCATGCGCGGAAATTCCATCCTTCCATGCGGGTGGCGAACCCAGAACCTTCTGCGTACCAACCGGCCGCGCTAACCACTACACCAAGACAGCTAACCCGCTTGTTTAAGATTTTTTCGCCTATTTAAGTTTATTTTTTATTATTTTATTATTATTTATTTTTTAATTTTTTTAATTTACGTGCTTACGTTCCCTCCCTATGATGATGATTATGATGAAGAAGAACATGATATAAAAAAACGTGATATAAGAACATGACAATGATAGTGAATCCGCTTGTTAAGTCTGACGTCAAAAGTGACGTTTAGCCATTTCCGTGTCCAAACCAGAAATTCCCTGCGCCAGAGTACCTCTGAACTACAGCGGTAGAATGACAGTTTAATCGTTTTTTAGACTCGGATCTATTCATACAACAAGGGACACAATACTTTCCCGTTTTCTCCATATTGTCAGGGTATTTGAGCCTCGGAAAAGCGCTATATAAATATAATTTATTATTATTATTATTTCTCCATTTCGAAGACAGCGCCTCAGCCAACGTTGGCCCCGGAAACACGTCACGACTTAACAAGCGGTATCCTATGATGCCGGTAATGTAAATATCAAATCAAAAATATCCACAATGATGAAAGAAGTAAACAAGTAGCGAGTAGCGTCCATTTATATGGAATTTGGGCCATATGGCCAGTTTTATCTGTTGAGGTTATTTTTTACCTGTTCCAGCCACCCATGCAATCTGTGTGTTGGCTGTGTTAACACTTTGAGTTACTGTATGTAACCATCGTTAGCTGTATGTGCAGAGTTGAGTCTGTTGAGCTGTTGAGGAGATGTTCCCGTGATGTTGTGTTTTAGGACTTCCCCTGTGTAAACAGATGTGTGCTCCCCCCCAGTTCTCCCTTTGGTGTGTGTGTGTGTGTGTGTGTGTGTGTGTGTGTGTGTGTGTGTGTGTGTGTGTGTATTGTGTGTGTGTATTGTATTGTATTGTATCGAATATGCATTTATATTTCCACTTCAGTCTTTCTGCCTAAACCACCTCATCCTCCTCACACCATGTCAGATCATAGAGTGGGTAACACCAACATATGACACCACCAGCATCCCCCACCCCCACCCCCCTTCCCTGACACTCTCCCCCGCCAAGACACCTGTGCTGGTTTAGTTCCACTCACAAAGAAACAACTTTGTAGTGCCTTCAGAGCAGCAGGTGCATGCTTCTTCTCGTGTGTTTGTGTGACCACAACTCAGCGCACACACACACAAACTGGTCTTCCACCACAACTACACACACACACACACACGCACACGCACACGCACACGCACACGCACACACACACGCACACACACATCATTCATACAGCATATTCTCTTCCATTTACCCCCTTACACCCTGTGTATCACTTTCCCTTATCTCCCTCCCCTCTGTCTCCTCCCCTCTCTCCCCCCTCCTCTCCTCCCCTCTCTCCTCTCCTCCCCTCCTCTCCTCTCCCCATCTCTCCTCTCCTCTCCCCATCTCTCCTTCCCTCTCCTCCCTCCTCTCCTCCCCTCTCTCCCCCCTCCTCTCCTCCCCTCTCCCCCCTCCTCTCCTCCCCTCTCTCCCTGCAGTCGTCGTCAGTTTGGGCCTAAGGACCAGGATGAGGTGAAGATCATTGAACACCAGACCCAGTATCTGAGACTGATGCCTCACCTGGCTGCCGCCTTGGCTCTCACCTTCACTACCAGGTAATATTTACATTAATTAGCATAATTAACATTACACATCCAAAGTGACTTACAACACAGTACATTTGTCTGAGTGAATCATCTATACATCAGTCATGATAAGAAAAAACAAATCTATACCTAAGACCAGGGGGCACTAACACACAGCCGAGGCACACTTCTTTGAAACATGCGTAGACTTTGCTATTAGACATTTGTGTTGTTATTATTATGAAAAGAGAGCTCTAACTGACTCCACTAGATGGCAGCAGTGTCTCTATATCAGCCCACGTCCAGTTAATATTCTCATTATCATTTTGTATGAGCTGTGTGTTTTAATCTGAAGGGAAAATGAAGTGTGCGTTTGTGTCTTGGTGTTTCTGTGTCTCGGTATCTGTATCTGTATTTGTGTGTGTGTGTGTGTGTGTGTGTGTGTGTTCAGGTATGCAGCGCGTATGATGGACGACGCTCTGTGTAAGGGAGAGGACCTACAGAAGAGCCGTTCTCTGCAGGCTCTGGTGGCTGGACTCAAGGCCTACAGCACCTGGCAGAACCTGGCCTGTCTGCAGGACTGCCGCGAATGCACCGGGGGCATGGTGTGTGTTTGTGTGTGTGCGCGTGCGTATGAGTGTGTGTGTGTGTGTGTGTGCGTGTGCGTGTGCGTGTGCGTGAGCGTGTGCGTGTGCGTGTGCGTGTGCGTGTGTGTGTGCGTGTGTGTGTGTGTGAGCACGCGGGCAGGCGTGCGTGCCTGCCTGTGAGTGTGATAACAGTACTGATGTTACATAAGAGTATCTGTCCCATGTGATTTTGTAATGTACTGTATTGTACCAGCTGTGTGTGTATCTGTGTGTGTGTATCTGTGTGTGTGTGTGTGTGTGTATCTGTGTGTGTGTATCTGTGTATCTGTGTGTTAGCGCGTCCCTGTGAAACCACAACTCTGCACCTCTAACAAGATGAAGAACACATTTCCTATACATCTCATCTTACACACACACACACACACACACACACACACACACACACACACACACACTGCTGCACGTGTTTGTGTGATGCTATGACATTTACCTGCTAATTTTGCTGCTTTCCAAAAAATTGGATCTGACATTATCAACTGTGAGAATGTTGACCTCTCAAATGTAACAAGGTTGATTATTGAAATTCTGATCCTTATCATTTTGGAACAAAGGCCTAGGCAAAGATTGCTCTGTTATGGACTGTTTGAAGTCCCATGGTGGCATGAGCATAAGTAAAGACGTCACACGTGAATCCCTTCACTGTACAGGATAAAACAAGTGTCTTGGTAGATCACCCTGTATCAGGGGAGGCTGGTGGAGGCGGAAATCAGAGGATGGGCCCATTGTAATGCATGTAATGGAATGAGGAATGATGTCCTCCCGATTCTTACCTCTACCAGCCTCCCCTGATCTCTATCCAGCGGTTATGTTCCAATATCCGCACTAGCTAGCCATGCAGTCGAAGTGGTATCGTGAGCTTAAAATTATAAAGTTCTATCTCCGTTTAGGGTAGTTCAGAGATATTGAGCGTCAAAGTTTTTACATTCCATTATGTTTTGTGAGATGGAACCTTTGTATTTTATGAATTACTAACTCAAAAATGTCAACATTTTAAAAATAACACCACACAGGCATTAATAAACACCTAATGGATCATGGATTATGTAAAAAACTCAATTTTGACAAAAATGGAGATAGAACCTTATAATTCTGACGTCACGGTATGCTAACGTGGATATTGAGCGTTGTTGTGTTGTCCGTCTCTGTCAGGGTTTCATGATGGAGAACCGCATCCCAGGTCTGAAGTGTGACTCTGACGTCTTCGTCACCTTCGAAGGGGACAACATGGTCATGCTACAGGTAAGACAACCAATGACGGGGCGCTTAGGTGACCTAGCGGGTTAAGCACTGACCATGTAACCGCAGGGTCCCCGGTTCGATTCCGGCCGGGGGACATATCCTGCATGTCATCCCTCCTCTCTCTCTCACCCATCCGTCCTGTCTAAATCTTCACTGAACGGTCAATAAAAATGAAAACAACAACCAATGACTTGACTAACAAGTCAACTGAAGGTACTTTCAGTCACCGAGGTGTACCGTCTGGTCTACCACCCTAATGCTGTCCTGCTTCGCAAGGGAAGGATAGCAATTTAGCAAATTCGGTTTGGTTCTTTATTATGTTTACACTGTCAAATATGTTGATTTGTTGATCTGAAGGCGACGCACATTTCTCATAGACCATTGGAAGAAATACATAACAAGACAGAGACAGGCAGGCAGACTGACAGACAGACGACAGAAGAAGCTCAAAGAAAAACAGACCTGACAGATGCTCCTTTTGTCCTACATATTGTGGGACTGGAATGAACCTCGATACTAGGAAAACTAAGCAGAGAGTTAATCAGAAATTTGATAATAGGATTGACACTGGAGTTTAGGGGTAATTTCTATCTGTTTCCAACAAAATTAGATTTGGGATAAACTTGTTTTGTACATGGAACTGGTGATTCGATAACCAACAGCTAATTGGGATAAGGGGGATTTCTTCTTTTTGCACAGATGAAGTGGATAGTGGAGCTGTGTAGCAATGTGGCCTGGGGGCAAGAGTGATGGGCGCACACACACACACACACACACACACACTCTTATATACAGTATACACACACATACGCACACAAACAAACACATGCACAGTGGCCTTAGATTTATTTTTTTGATAGGATAGGAACAAGGTCAGTATTCACACTGTTCAGTAATGCCGCAGGAGACTCCAGGGATTACGCACAAATCTGATTATCTCATCAAATACAAACATGGATTCATCACAAACCCTGAGAAAAACTTAAAGTTTAATATGAAATCGTGAAATTAATGAAAGGATGTTGTAGAGAATGATTGATTATGGAGACAGGTCACCAACCTCCAGTGAGAGAGTTCATAGAGGGTTCAACGAGTTATTTTACAGTGGTGAAACATGATTACTGTATACAGTATTTACAGGTGATTTGCAGGTGATTTTGTGTTAAATGTAATACATTGCTATATAATCAGAATGTTCTACCTAGATATTGATGGTTAGTATACAGAAGTCATTATTTACCCATCACCCTGGCTTACTGTATGTAAGCCATTACCCAAACTGTCATGAACCAATCACAGATAACTTTGGTTGATTTATTCGTTGAAGTTGTCAACAAGATAGAGTGAAGGTTAAAATAGGGCATGTGGTAGTGTAGAAATGTACTGAACTGTCTGGACTAGAGTCACAAGGAGAGCAGTAGAGGAGAAGATGAGTACAGGAGTCCTAAACCAGACCCATTCAGTTAGGTGCTGACCTTAAAAGAGGAGTCAGGGGTGCTTAGGTGGCGTAGCGGGTTAAGCGTTGACCATGTAACCGCAGGGCTCCCGGTTCGAATCCAGCCGGGGACATATCCTGCATGTCATCCCTCCTCTCTCTCTCACCCATCCTTCCTGTCTAAATCTCTACTGTATCTCTAAATAAAAAGAAAAATATGAGTGGGACTGCCCCACTCCGAAAAAATAACTTAAACTTTTTTTTTTTTTTTAAATGAGGAGTCAGACCACAGATGACCCCAACTGACAGCATCCAATCACAGTTGACCCAAACTGACATGAACCAATCACAGTTGACCTAAACTGACACAAACCAATCACAGTTGACCCAAACTGACACAAACCAATCACAGTTGACACAAACTGACACAAACCAATCACAGTTGACACAAACTGACACAAACCAATCACAGTTGACACAAACTGACACAAACCAATCACAGTTGACCCAAACGGACACAAACCAATCACAGTTGACACAAACGGACACAAACCAATCAGAGTTGACACAAACTGACACAAACCAATCACAGTTGACCCAAACCGACACAAACCAATCACAGTTGACCCAAACTGACACAAACCAATCACAGTTGACCCAAACTGACACAAACCGATCACAGTTGACACAAACTGACACAAACCAAATCACTGTTCATCACACATTGACCCCTGTGACCCTCTTGCCCCCTCCTGCCCTGTCCCAGGTGGTGGTGCGGGAGCTGCTGGCCCAGTACACCAAGGCCCTGGGTACCAGCATGGTGGGTGGAGCCATCAAGACCTGGAGCAACTCCATGTCCGACAGCCTTAGAACCAGGTTAGTAGCGCAGGCTGGGCTGGGCCAATCACGTGCACTCTCATTGGAGGGTCAGAATGCTCGACCTATCACGTGCACTCTCACCGGAGGGGCAGCAAGCCGGACTGGGCCGATCATGTGCACCCTCACTGGAGGGTCATGAGGCCAGACCAATCACTGTTTCCCTCAGGGCACATATTCTGTTTGGACCAGAGTTTTATGTGAGTGGGGACTCCTTTTCTTTCTGCACTGGGGTCTAGGGCGACCGGGCCGACTCACAAACACTATTCATGTTTCACTGTGGTTTTCACATCTTGATTAGTACATTAGCAACAGCTACATTCTGCTGGTGGAGATGTTTTTAGACACACTGGTGCTAAAACAGCCTCACACACTTATAACACCCACCAATCTCCAGTGAATCAGCCCCTCAGTGTCCAGGCTATTTCTGCCCAGGCCTGTGTCTTAATAGTCTGTTCTAACCGATTTATGATGGTGGGTTATTCTACCACAGAAATACCCCGAAATAAACACAGCCCGCTCAATAACCCCCTTCATCCACATTTACGTATTCTCATGCAGTCGTAACGTTTTAACACAGGAAGGGGTGATCATGTCTTCATTCTCACAAACAAGCACGTGGACTGTGTGTAATGACCTCGTGTTCTCTTGACACTGTGTTTTTCTTGCCAAGAAATTTGCCATTTGCCGACATGAACCATAAATCCGTTATGGTTATGGGTTCTCCAGTTGCCTTTAAGACAGCTTGACAGAGTCAAGCCTCTTCTGTCTTGCAGACATTTCATCCCCAAGCCCACCAACGACTTTCTCAGACAGCTCAAAACATTCAAAGTAAAACAAAAACCTCCTCCTTCAGTTCTACACCGCCATCATTGAGAGCATACTCACCTCATCCATAACAGTTTGGTACGGCAGCTCGGACAGTAGGCTAAATCACGGGAAAAAAACCGGTGGCGCTACCGATCCCTGGCCACCAAAACATCCCGTTTCAAAAACAGTTTTTTCCCCTCTGCTATAAGGACTCTCAACACCTGACTCACTGCACTAACCCTGCCAGACGTACTGCACTTTAATATAAGTTGTAAATATTGACTATGTTCTTGTCTTGTGGTTATGTGTGTACATGTCCATGTGATATTATGGACAATGTGTGCAATGTGTGTATGTTTTTGACACTGCTGTATTGAGCTGTTCCACCTGTACCGAAAACAAATTCCACCGACCTAGGTCGTGTGGTCATTAAACGATTCATTCATTCATTCATTGACACAGATTGTGTGTGTGTGTGTGTGTGTGTGTGTGTGTGTGTGTGTGTGTGTGTGTGTTTGTGTGTTTCCTCTGCATCTGCTTCAGAGCTTCCGACTATCACTCCAAAAATCCAATCCTCGACCTCCTAACCCAAGGAAATTGTTCTCCACATTTTCCACACTCCCCAACCCACCTCCTACCTCCGCCCTGTCTGCGGAAGACTGTTGTCACCTACTTTGAAAAGAAGGTCGATAACATCAACGGCTCCTTCTCTCTACCTCTCGCCCACACCCAACTGCTCTTCACTCGGTCTCTGGCTTATCAGCCTCTGGGGAACCGCCAATCTGCTTGCGACGCCGGCTCTACCTCCTGCACCACAATCCCTCTCCTCTATACAGGATCTATTCCAGCTGGCTTTAAGACAGCCCGAGTAAAGCTTTTCCCAAGGGGAAAGACATTTCCCCTTGGATGTCAGCCCACCACCTCCAGCTCGACCTTAACAACACTGAGCTGCTCTTCCTCCCTGGGAAAGCCTGCCCCTCTCCAAGACTTCTCCATCACAGTAGAGAACTCATACAGTGATCTCCGGTTTTGTGTTTTCATCATGATATTTTTCGATATAAAACGGAGGTATGATATATGGCAGATATGCTATATGGCAGTCTCACGCGCTTGTCTTGTTCCAGTTTTGCATCTAGCAAAATGCGCGATTCAAGACCCGGGTCGTAGCCATATACTGTATGTGTGAAAGTGAGCAACCAGGCAATTGCCCGGCTAATTCGGTCATGTGTGAACGATGAAAATGCCTGGCTGACGCGGGTTCGGGATTCCATGCAATTTACAGGGAACTGTGTGTGAAAGGGGCTTTACATTGCAATGAGGGCATACATTTTTCCAGTATATATATGGTCCCAGCGGGAATCAAACCCACAACATTAGCGTTAGCCATGCTCTACCGACTGAGCCACAGAGGACATCACCTCAACCATGTTTGTGTTTCTGATCCTACACACACTCACTCTACACACTACACACACACACACACACGCACACACACACACACACACGCACACACTCACCCACACACAGCTGGTACAGTACATAACAAAATCATAGTTTGTCATAGTGTGTGCTGATTGTGCAATGCTAACATTGACCTGTACCATGACGTCTTCTTGTCTGGTAGCTTCTTCGGCTTCAATGTGGACACAGTGGGGGACCTGCGTTTCCTGCTGAAGGCCGTGTGCTACAGGGAGAGGGTTCTCCAGCGCACGCTAGCAGCCAGACTCTACACCAAGGTCAGTCAGACCACAGGAGGTGCTTCTGCACTCTGAGAAAAAAGGGTCCCGAAGGGGGTTCTTTGGCTGTCCTTGTGGGAGAACTCCATGATATTTCCACATTCACAGAAATATAGTGCCATCACATAAGAAAGTCGATCTACCACCAATAGTTTCAATGGCAATACAAACTACTTTACTCAATTAAAACCGTTTTTTTAGCAACTAGAGTCCGACAGATTATCTCTGAGCACTGATATTATTGGCCTTTTGCACAGATATAGCACCAAAGATATGCGTCAGCCTTACATTCTGAAAAGAAAGAAAATCTGTGTTTATTAGTTTTTTCCAGAACAAAATATATACATTTTATAATAAGAATAAGAATAATAACCAATAATAATTATGCATGAACGTTTTATCAATCATAAACACATATAGGGTAATAACCCAGTATATAAATAGGTTAATACGGTGAAATAAAAGGTGAATGAAGTAAATAGCAAAGTTATTATAGGCCTTAAAAATGTGACAGATTTTAAAACATGTATTACATGTGGAGGTCCCTGTTCTGTTTGACTCTCGTCCAAGGAGTCCTTGGGCTGAAAAAGGTTGAAGTAGCTTTAGAGGGAGTCATGCATGGGGTAGGAAATCTAATTATAAAGAAATTAGTGCAGGTGCAAAAATAAGTGAACCTCTTCAGTCAATAGCGCGTGGCACCTCCATTAGCAGCGATAACTTGGAGTAAACGTCTCGTATAGCCACTAATCAGTCTCTGACATCTGTTTTGAGATATTGTTGCCTCCTCCTTACAGAAGTGAGCCAATTGAGTGAGGTTTGGGGGGTGTGTGGCATGAACTGCCCGCTGCAGGTCCTGTCACAGCATCTCAATTGGATTTAGGTCAGAATTTGACTTGGCCAATCCAAAACACAAATCTTCTTTGTGTTGAGGTATTCTTTGGTAGATTTGTTTGAATGCTTTGGGTCCTTGTCTTGTTGAAAGACACATTTCAGCCCAGCTTTAGCTCCTTGACTGATGGCTTGAAGTTCTTGAAGTTAAAAAATCTCCTGGTATACCTCAAAATTCATGGATCCCGTAACTCAATAAAACTACATAGCTAAAGAAAAAACACTCCAATCCATTAAAAAAAGTTATGTGTAATAAAGGGGAATGACACAGGAAAGGAGTATTGAACACACTAACTGAAATGGATTTAATACTTGAAGCCTTTGTTTCCAATGACAACGCTTCCTGTACGAAATAAAATCATCTCTCACAGTGATCAGGTGGGATTTTGTCCCATTCTTCAACACAGACAGTCTTTAAATCTTGAAGATTCTGGGAGGGCCGCTGGTGAATCTTGATCTTCAGTTCAGTTAAGTCTGGCGATTGGCTAGACCAGTCCAACACCTTTATATTATTTGTCTCTTGAACCAATTGAGAATCTCCTTTGCATGTTATGGATCGTTGTCTTGCTGGAAGATCCACTCGCCTCTCATTCTCATCATCCTGGTCGATGGCAAGAGATTCTTCTCAAGAATTTCCCGGTACATGGCTCCATTCATCTTCCCTTAGATCATTTGGATTCCACCAGTACCATGTGAAGAGAAACACTCCCATAATAACATGATGCTTCCACCTCCAAACTTCGCTGTAGGTATGGTATTTTTAGGATCATATGCAGAGCCATTTCTCCTCCAAACGTGGCACGTCATATTGTTGCAGAAAAGTGAGATTTTTGTCTCATCTGACCAGACTACATTCTTCCAGTAATCCTTTTTGACAAATGTACCTGCTGCTTCCAGCTCTTTCCGGAGCTCTGCTCGAGTGGTCCTTGGCTCTTGGGCTACTCTTCTGACTAACTTTCTGATTGCCCGGTCAGAAATCTTGTGAGGAGCTCCTGTGCGTGGCTGATGGTCAAGTGAAGTTCCTTCTTCCACTTACGGATAACGGCCCCAATGGTGCCTATAGGAACATCCGTCGGTAACCAGTGCTATAGTTACTATGTTGCTCAACAATCTTGTTGTGAAGGTCTTGGGAGAGCTCTTTGCCTCTACCCGTCATGAGATGTTTCTTGCAAAATATTCATCTAGCAAATTATTGATTTACTTGCATTCAGAGGTGGGAAAGAGTGGAAGTACTTCCCCACCAACATGCACTAACCCAACTGATTCAAATAAGCACAGGTAAGAGAACTCATTGGTGGTATAAGCTTATGGTTTAGTGCTTTTTTCGGACTGTTTTCAACCCTTTTTTCCTGTGTCATTCCACTTCATTGCACATCGCTTTTTTATGGATTGGAATGTTACAATTTCTTTAGCTGTGTAGTTTTATTGAGTTAATACCAATTATTTGGTCTACATTTCATGTGAATAGCTGCAATGGAAATATGTTGAATTAAAATATTGTTGATGTGTTGAATACTTGGTGAGCTTAGAATTTTTACATTCCTTATTTTTTTGTGAGATGGAAATTTGTATTTTATGAATTACTAACTCAAAAATGTCATCATTTAAAAAAATAACACCACACAGGCATTAATAAACACCTAATGGATCAGATTATGTAAAAAACTCAATTTTGACAAAAATGGAGATCCTAGAACCTTATAATTCTAACGTCACGACTTATTTCCCCCACTGTATATGCACTGTTTTGTATACACAGAAGTATGATGAGCACCTGTTTCATTTCGTATGAACCAGCTGGCTAGCAAATCTCAAAAGGGTTCTGCATGGAACCCAAAAGGGGTTTCCCACAGGAACAGCCAAATAACACTGGTTGTAGTGGTCCTTGGCTCTCTATGTTGATATTATACTGTATGGTTTGATGACATAATTGTTGCTTTGGTTTAAGAATGAATGTATTGACAAAGTTGCCCTCTCTTCGTTGTGCCTTGCAGTTACAGAAGAATAAACAGGAGTTCTTTGATGCCTGGAACTCCTGTCTTCATCACGTGACCAGTCTGGCCCTAGCACACATACACAGAGGTGGGTACTTCATCACGTGACCAGTCTGGCCCTAGCACACATACACAGAGGTGGGTACTACATCACGTGACCAGTCTGGCCCTAGTACACATACACAGAGGTGGTCTTAGTACATATTTCTTCTCTTTTTATTTGGATTTCAAATCCTCTGATTCCAAGTTACTCACGAGGTTTTTAAATGTTCCAAGAGAAATTAATTCTCTCAAGTTCAAAGTGCTCTGTAATGAATTCCAGGCAGCGGGCGCAAAGTGCATGAAGGAATGCTTGCCGAATTCAGTGCGAACTTTGGGGACATTTAGGAGATAACAGTCGTTGGAACCTAACGACTAGGGAAAGTGAAAAGCTATTCAGCTTTCTCTAGAGACTCTACTCTACTCCCGGTCGTACCATTTGTTTACTTTATTGGGGATGCTTTAATCACTCATCTACGGCTCAACGATAGCTTCTAATCGCGTCAGTCACGTTCTTGTTAAACACAAGAAGTCATTCAAAGACGGCGAAATTGTGAAAAAAGTGTTTCTCGAGGCTGCAGATTGCCTTTTCGATGACAGATCCACAGAATCAAGGACCCCAATTGAAATAAGCCAGTGGCTTTCTTGGGTTTTTATCCTGTTAGTTGACCTTGTATGTAATAAGTACTTTCATGTACCTACTTCTGCAAATCTTCTAATAAAGTTTTCAATCAATCAATCAAAAAAAGTGGCTGATGACCACCTTGCAAGCCTGCCTACAGCTCCCTGACTACGAGAAACTAGCTCCCAGTGCCAGGTCTCCCACTAAGGTTAGAGGAATGCATTTATTTCCTCCCTTCAAACTTAGGGAACTGCCTGTTTTGTATCTGGTTTACTTTTCTGTTTGGCACTGCAGACTGGCTGGAATTAAGATTGACTACCAGATTCAGATTCATTTATTTATTCAAGGGACAGTGCATATTAATAAAACGAAAATAAATTGTAAATACGCCAGAGTTAGGGGAAAATATGGGCATATGTGGTTACGTATTTAGGGATTTTAACAACTAGTCCTATTAAGAATCCTGGTCGTGTTTATATATTTAAGAAAAATAGTGTCCGAACGATGATCAAATGACTTTTCAAATTCCCCAAGCACAAGTCATGCATTGAATGTAACCAAGTGCTGAACAGTATTAAGTAAACCACAATACATTTGTGGGTGTCCGCGTCATCGTTATTGAAAAACGCACCTAATCACCGACCACACGACTCCAAAACACCCTCCCAGCGCTATCGTCTCGTCACCGTCTCAGCTCACTAATTCGTCGTGTAGCCGTGAGGTGCAAACGATGTCAGATCATCGCCATTTCAGCCAAATCCGGCGCCGTGTTGCCTATGCCTTAGCCCACATACAGAGGAGAGGTGGTCTTGGCACTATGGCCATGGCAAAACAAATTAACACCCGCCAAATGCTGATAGAGTTTGGGATTGGTGGGTAGATCTGTGCGATCCGCAATTCCAGTCACCATTGATTCAACATTTGTGACGACAGTTGTGCTGCTCCTGCCTCCTCCAGCTGACTGTCACTGCTGCACATCTCCCTCACGCTGCTCCTGACATTCAAACAGCCCTACTGTATGTCTGTGAGCTCGCTTAGTTACACCTCAAAATAAAGTAATAAAGTAAAACCATAGAAAACATGCAGTAGGAAAAGTCTAGCGGTATTTTGACTCCAGGATAGGCTGTTTTTTTTGTCACGACACTTGAAAGAAATAGGGCTGGTAAAAAAAAAATCTGAGTGCCAGAGGAATTCTCTTATCCACCAAAAAAAAGTTAATTGTATGCCAGAACACACCACATTCAGTGCCTGGTGACCTGGTGGTGGCCTTGTAAGGGATTCCCGCTGCTAGATCCCAGCCAAAGAAGTGTTTTCATAATATTGACAACATATTTTCCCCTCCTCTTCTGGTACATTTCTCATCTGCTCTCTTCCACCGGCCTCTGAGACAGATCTGCAGGAGAACAACAGCAGTCAGCTGTAATGTGACTATGTTTATACTTTTCCATTTTTCTTCAGTGTAGAACATTAATCTTAATTACCGTAAGCAATAAGGCACAAGGGTAAAGTCACAGCTGAGGGGTGTTGTTGGGCCCGACGCGAAGCAGAGAATTGTAACAGAAAGCAATGCCTTATGTACTTATTGTGTGGTAGTTAGAAATATAGTTCTCAAAACTACCACTGTTCCTAAAGTAATGCGATAAAACAAAGCTTTGTAATTCAAGCTTCCCTTGGTGGAGATGCTAATAGGCCTTCTTACAAAATGTGGCGGTTCTTACAGTATGTTGAACGGGAACATAGCTGTTACTTTACGTCATAGCTGTTACTTTATCAGGGAAATAATCAATCGGACAATCACAATTATTGTTCTAATCAATGAAATGTGGTGAAAATGTCCCCCAAGAATATGTTCTATGTTGTATTCCAATGAAAATATAAAATGTGTGCGTGCGTGCTTGCTACTGTATTATGCACATGCAAGTTTGTATGTTTGTGTGTTTTTAACCAGACGAGCTATAGTATGTCAAGGTACCCCTCTGTCTTAGAAGACCATAACCTTTCCATTCTCTCACTTTCCTCCCACACAAACACACACACACACACACACACACACACACACACACACATATGCTCACACACAAACAGCACACACACACACACACACACACACACACACACACACACACACACACACACACACACACTTGCAACCTTAACCAGCCCTGAGGTACAGAATAACACAGGTCTGTGATGTTGGAGAGATAAGAGAGGTCTCGGGGCTGGCAGACTCTGCGCTAACCTTAGCCTGAAATGCTTTTGTTGCAATAGAATAATGTGCTGTTGAAATCTTCATGCAATCTGTATAGTATCTGTTGTTTTGTTGTATTATATTTGTGGTTTGACAATATATATATATTTTTAAACAGTAGTCTAACTTCTATCTCAATAGCATGTACTGTATGTAGTTTCATTATGACCAGTTATAATATTGTGAGTCTATATATGAGTTGGTCTCCGTACAGAAACCTATTGATGTTTGTTTCTCCTTGTGTAGGCCTATATACTGTATTTGTAATTCAGTCTGTGTCATTAATTATAGACAGTTGAGGTCCAGTGTTTAAATTAATCTTAATTCAGGATCGCATGCCATGTAACATAACACATAATGAAGTCAAACCACATTCTTTTAATATGTTTGATGTTAGTGAATCGATGAATTATTAGGAACTATGTATTTGTAATTGTAGTTAATTCATGAGTATTCAAGTATTTATCAATTAGAACTTGAATTATCAATGAAAGATATACACAATTATTTCAATATAAATGACATAACAAGTCCTGTTTTGTAATTCCTAACATTTCTAGACAAAATGTTTTTCATTCTATGTTGTTCAAAGGGTCCACACCACACTGAGTGACCCATGACCTTATTTGGTAATAACACATTGTTTAATACCTGTGGGGGGGGATTTTGTTTCCATAGTAACCCTGGAGCAGTTTGCTCTCGCTGTTCAAGAGTGCCCAGTGGCAGAAGACCACGCCTTGCTGACGAAGGTACGTCTGAAACCAGTTTTCCACTCCTCAGCTTGTCTCACTGTTCGATAGGAAACCAGCCACTCTGCTTTTGAGTCATCAGACGGCTCCTATGGAAAGTTTCTCAGAAACAGTTGTAGTTGTTTTTGAACGTGCGGCCCCCGTGAGTTACAGTGCTTACTGGTAAGGTAACAATGTAATAATCCCTTTGATGAATGTGTAAACTAGTGGTCATGTCTCTCATGTTGCTGTTCATGGAGCGAGAATTTGAGTATGCAAAAGTTCTGAAGTGATGTGTCCTATGTTCTTGCTTGACTGATGGTTTGTCAACAGACCTTTTAAGAAAAACAGAGGTGAGAACACAGTCAAAGTTCTCAATCAATGGTGGGTATCCGGTACACCAGGGAGGCTAGTAGTCAGTACGGCACCATCCATAGAATGGTACTATGCATGGTGGAGGTAGAAATTGGAAGATGGGCTCATTGCAGTGCATGGAATGGAATGAGGAATGGTATTGATACCAATATAACGAGTGCGTCCTCTGATTTCTACCATCACTCTGGGGTACAGGGTGCACAGATATAGGATCAGATTTTCAATGGGCATAGTCCCCTCCTGCTTCAAGTCATCCACCATTGTTCCGGTGCTGAAAAACCCCCAACAAGGTGTCATGCCTAAATGACTGGTGCCCTCCCTGTGGCTCTCACTCCCATCGTGCGCAAATGCTTTGAGAAGCATGTCAAGGCCCAGATCTGCAGCATGCTACCACCCACCCTGGAACCTCACCAATTTGCCTACCAGCAAAAACAGACCCACAGACGCCATTGCCACAACACTCCACTCCGCCCTCACCCACCTGGACAAGAGGAACTCCTATATGAGGATGCTGTTTGTAGACTATTTCAGCATTTCAACACCATAGTCGCCTCCAGGCTCAATGCCAAGCACAGAAACCAACCCCTGCCTATACAACTGGATTCTGGACTTCCTGTTGGACCACCGCCAAGTTGTGAAGATGAACCAAAGACCTCTCTGCCCCTCTGACCCTCAACACAGGAGCCCCCTGGCCTGTGTCCTGAGCCCCCTCCTCTACTCCCTGTACCACCCATGACTGCATGGCCACGCACAGCTCCAACTTGGTGATTAAGTGCGCCGACGACACAACAGCGATTGGCCTCGTCATCGACAGCGATGAGTTGGCCCTACAGGAAAGAGGTTGACCTCTGTGCGGCAGAGGGTCGTGCGGACAGCCAGAGCTTCCCTCCATCCAGGATATTTGCAACAGTCTGTTTGTCAGCAAAGCCCAGAGGATTATGGAAGTCCCCAGCCATAACTACGGTTATTTTCCCTCGTTGCTGCAACGCCATGGAACCGAAGCCGAAGAATTTTACTCTCTTATACGAATCTTACTCTCTTATACGTATAATGGGATGTAACAATACACTTGATTCTGATTCTGAGATTACTCTGCCCAAATCCTAACCTTAGATCAAAGGGAATAGTGTAAAATTGACCTTCGATCAGCATCTAGTGGGGTCTTCACCAGGGATGTAGTGGTAAAAAAGAAAATACATGGATAAACCCTGAACACCATGGATTGAATGGGTGGGTAAACCCTAATGATAATAACATTAACCTAGCAGAAAAGGTGGGTAAATTGAGTTTACGGTACTTGGGTTTACCCTCCACTACTTCACTGATCTTCACCCTACTATGCCTATAAGTCCCCCCTTCCCTGTCCTCTCCCTGTGTGATGACCTCATGGTTGATGACATCAGCTGTCACTCAGCTCCATGTGAGACACACAACCACATGTGGACCATAGATCCAGCTGCCACTGTCTCTGCATCAGACGTTATGGCTGTGTTTCAATATCCAGACCAGCATACCACTCAGAACACATGGCCAATGCATAGCTTCATTCTATGATATGCTAGTCTGTGTCCACAAATAATGAATGTCTCCAGTTATTTTGACATATTGTGCCGTTTGTGATGTACAGACTTTTATCGGTTTTCATTGTTACTGTAACAAGATGTATCGTTCCAACAATCAAAACCTATGAAAGTATAAGTTAAAAAAAACGGCACACTATAAACATAACTGGAAACAGATGTCATCGTTAGGATTGCTAGCAAAAGTCAACGTGAGCGGTTGCTAATTTGTCATTTACTGGAATTTACCATCAATCGATATGCTGACTCTCTTTCGCTAGCATCACTCTCTTTTGCTAGCATCTCTCTCTTTTGCTAGCATCTCTCTCTTTTGCTAGCATCTCTCTCTTTTGCTAGATCCAAAAATGACAAGTGTCTTGAGTGTTTTGTTTACATTCTGTAGGTGTTGTTGTTACCATGGCTACCTATAGCATATTGGAATAGGTCAGGTGCAGCCATCAAGCTAGTACCTACCTGCACAGCTACAGTATCTATCGTTGCATCCTGTCTGTGCTTCATTGTGATGCTCAGCAGACCTGTCAGACTGTCTGTACTTCTGCATAGGCAGATAAGCCTCATCTTATGGGTACTACCAGGGTCTGTCACCTGTCATTCTGTCTCTGTGAGGGGTGATATGGCAAGTAGGATAAGGGTCTCAAGCTCTGAGCATATGCATAGGCATCCATAGATTGACTAATCTCATTCATATTACGGGCTGGTTGTGTGACTCTTTTAGGTAGGGTGGGGGGGGACAGGTGAAAAGTGCCTGTGATATCGCTGGGCACAGCAGTTGGTCCTTTTAACTTTGAACAAAAGTGATGATCAGCATGTGTGTGTGTATTTGTGTACGGCCACTCTCTCTCCTCACAGGAGAGAGACAGGAGAGAGACAGGAGAGAGACAGCAGAGAGACAGGTGAGAGACAGGAGAGAGAGACGGGAGAGAGACAGGAGAGAGACAGGAGAGAGACAGGAGAGAGACAGGTGAGAGACAGGAGAGAGACAGGAGAGAGACAGGAGAGAGACAGGAGTGCTGCAGGAGTACTGCCGTCCACACAGAGGCGCCGGCGATTGAGTTCTACATGATTCTCCCAGCTCATTCAGTAGGCCGCCCTAACGCAATGCAATGCTATCCCAAACACTAACATAGGTATTTGAAACCCACTTTTTAACATAGATTCCATGTCTTCACTCATTACTAGCTAGGCAATAAGGCTGTCTGATTTGTCAAGTTAGACTTACTTAGACATTCTTAGTGTGTCATGTACATGATGATCTAAGGCTGCTGGGGAGATGGGGGACTTCTCCCACGGTTAGGCCTGGCAACTTTCAGAGTACGTGTTCCCCCTCGGGTCAGCCGTGCCCTTTTGCTTGCGCCAGGACGTGGGTGGATGAGTGGAGGAAGTTATCCATCTACCCCAAAGATGGTGACTATATGTTTTTTCCAAAACGACTGTTATCTCCTAAATGTCGGCAAAGTTGGCACTGAATTCGGCAAGCATGCGGTCGGGCCTGCTGCCTGGAATTCATCACAGAGCAGGCAGACTTCCCTTGGAAAAGAGACCATTGTATCTCAATGGGACCGACCCTGGTTAAATAAACCTAACCCTAACCCTGAATAA
The DNA here is from genome assembly GCF_963989245.1 of Nansenia antarctica. NCBI lineage: Eukaryota > Metazoa > Chordata > Actinopteri > Argentiniformes > Microstomatidae > Nansenia > Nansenia antarctica. The sequence continues at coordinate 17,507,108 of NC_137679.1, read as the reverse complement.
AATAAATGTTAAAATGGATCACTGTATCTCCCGGTTCCCTATATTGATTGAGAATTGATTGATTGAGAATGTTTATTTTGGTCCCTTATACAATTCACAATACATATATAAAAAAAATTACACAGTCACAATGCGTACCAGGACCAAAAAGGTGTAGGCTGAAGCCATGGCTTATTTCGCCTACCCTTGTTACATGCATGTTTTCTTTCCCCATGAGTGCATAATCAAAAACAACAACAACAACATTTCACTTGCGCATCTTAACAGAAAACT
>NC_137679.1:17449335-17501835 GCF_963989245.1 Nansenia antarctica | reverse complement strand
TGCAGTACCCCCGCGCCCCACTAGGGGGTCGCGACCCACAGTTTGGGAAACGCTGAGTTAAACTATGCAGAGAATGGGTGGGGCATGTATTCTTTAGTGCTGGGTCTTCTAACAGTAAAGGGGTAGCCATACTAATTAACAAAGGTTTGCAATTTAAGCTAAGGAAGGAGGTTAAAGATGAGGAGGGCAGATTAGTTATAATATTGGCTGACATACAAGGTCAGACCCTGATATTGGCCAATGTATATGCACCGAATGCAGATAATCCTAGTTTCTTTGCGGACTTGGAAAGTAAATTGTGTGATATTGGACAGTACCCTATAGTTTTAGGGGGAGATTTCAATAATGCCCTAGATAAAATCCTGGATCGCAGTAAGCCAACAGGAGGTAGAGAGACTGATTCTGTTTTAATTATTAAGAGAATATGTCATTCCATGGGCCTTGTAGATGTATGGAGGCTGAACCATCCAGTGGATAGGGATTATACTTTCTATTCAGGAGCACACAAAGTATACTCGCGAATAGACTTTTTCCTTATTTCGAGATCCTTATTGCCCTCCATACTGGCCTGCACTATTGACAGCATTCTGTTGACCGACCATGCTATGGTTAGATTAGATATGACTCCATATCGAGAGACCATGAGGTCACGAGTGTGGCGCTTTAACTCATCGCTGCTACGGGACGTTGGTTTTAGGGAGGAGCTTAGGGCACAGATCAATCTATACTTGGAGACCAATGTCCCTACGGCTCCCTCCGCCATAGTAGCATGGGAGGCCATGAAGGCTTTTCTCAGGGGATTCATTATTCAGTACTCCTCTCATAAAAAAAAGGCTTCCACTGCTAAACTTCTAGATTTGGAAAGGGAAATTAAGAATATAGAGGATAAATTAAAAAGGAATATATCTGACGTGCTTTGTAAAAAACTGACTCATCTTAAGTATGAATATAATACTATAATATCTAAGAAAACTGAGTTTCTTCTGTTTAGAGCTAGGCAGACTATTTTTGAATCTGGGGACAAGGCGGGAAAATTCTTGGCTAGATACATTAAACAGAAAGAGTCTAAATATATTATAGCAGCAGTGAGGGATGCAGAAGGGACATTGGCAACTGAACCTAGTAAGATAAATGACATCTTCAAAGACTTTTATATAAACCTCTATACGTCTGAAAGCACTGCCACGGATGACGAGATAGTATCCTTCCTTGATAATTTGAACCTCCCTAAACTGAGTGGTGCACAACAAGAGGAGTTAGAGTCACCTATTAGCTCACAGGAGATTATTGAAGCAATCAAGGCCCTACCAGCAGGCAAATCGCCTGGCCATGACGGCTTTACAGCTGAATTTTTCAAATGTTATGCTGAAGATCTCCTGCCATTGTTTGAAAAGATGCTTACGGAGGCTTTTGAAAGTGGTAGGCTACCTCAGTCTCTAAATCAAGCAATTATTACACTTATATTGAAAAAAGAGAAGGATCCGACTGATTGCAAAAGCTATCGTCCGATAAGTTTGATCTCAGTCGATTGTCGACTACTATCTAAAATACTTGCTAATAGATTAGATAAAACACTTGGGTCACTTATCCATCCGGACCAAGTGGGCTTTATTAAACGTAGAAATTCTTCTGATAATGTGAGGCGCCTTATAAATATTATGTGGTTTATGCGAAATTCTAACAATCCAACAGCGGCCATCTCGCTCGACGCTATGAAAGCGTTTGATAGGATAGAATGGAGATACATGTTTCAAACATTGAAGGCTTTTGGGTTTGGCCAAACATTTCTGAGATGGATTGAGATCCTTTATGAAGACCCGGAGGCAGCGGTGAACACAAACGGTCTAATATCATCCTATTTTACACTTGGTAGAGGCACTCGGCAGGGCTCGGCGCTGTCACCGGGTCTCTTCTGTCTAGCCCTCGAACCCCTTGCAGTAATGATTCGTAACAACCCGAATATTCCAGGAATTAGAACATATGAGTCCACGCATAAGCTTATGTTATATGCGGATGACATATTATGGCTTGCCTCGGACCCAGGTAGATCTGTCCCAGCACTTTTAGACAACATCGAGTCCTTCTCCAAGCTATCAGGGTACAAGGTCAATTGGTCTAAGTCCGAGGCTCTTCCACTAACTTCGTATTGCCCTAAGACTTTATTCCAGGCAGGGTCTTTTCAGTGGCCTATGGAAGGTATAAAATACCTAGGTATCCTTTTTCCTCATCAAACCAGCAAAATAATAGAAAGAAATTTCGACCCACTTTTTAAGAAAATTGCTTTAGATACAGAAAGGTGGTCAACACTATTTCTATCATTATGGGGGAAAGTCAATGTCCTGAAGATGAACTGTATCCCGAGATTGAATTACCTGCTCCAATGCCTTCCTATTGCCATACCCCAGGTGTATTTCAAAAGGTTTGACCAAATTTGCAGAAAGTTTCTATGGAATGGTAAACGTGCTAGGATAAAGTTGGAAAAGCTCCAAGTCCCGATCAATAAGGGTGGTATGGGTTTACCTAAACTAATATTGTTTCACTATGCCTACTGCCTGAGACACATTGCTCAATGGACACTGCCACCTGAAAGGGCCCCTCCTTGGTTTGAGATTGAGCAAAAATTGCTTTCCCCTATTGCCCCTATAAATTCTATGTCCAGCAAATTATCATTTGAATTACGATCCCATCCTATAATAGCCAACCTCTACAATGTATGGAAGAAAATATGTAAGTCCTTTAAAGTAAATGTCTATCTTAACTCTGAATCCTGTATTTGGAATAACCCCAAATTGCAAATAAATAAGTGTTCCTTTATATGGAAGGAATGGGTAAGAAAAGGAATTGTAACATTAACAGACATATATGGGGGAGATGGTCTGAAATCATTTGAGGAGTTGGTTAATGAATATGGGTTGCCTAGACATGATTTTTGGAAATACTTGCAACTCCGCCATTTGCTGGACAGTATTCTAGGTAAAGGAATCACACCTCAACAGTCAACTCTTCTGTCTGAGATTACAAAGATAATGGGTATGGGACATGAGGCGGCTATCTATTATAAAATGGTTTTCCAACAGACGGTTAAGGTATCCTATGCATTGATGGTCATTTGGTCAGTTGATTTGAAAATTGATTTCACAGAAAAAGAATGGGACAAAATATGTGAGAACATTAAGAGAGTATCGAGAGCAGTGTTGCCACAGTTACTTTGAAAAAGTATTCTGATTACTGATTACTGATTACTCCTTTAAAAAGTAATCTAGTTACTTTACTGATTACTTGATTTAAAAAGTAACTAAGTTAGATTACTAGTTACTTTTTTAGTTACTATTGGCAGCTGCCTAGGCACCCGACCCCCCCCCCCCCCCCCCGCAACATAAAAATGAAAACTGGTTTTGCCAAAACTCACTTTATTTTAACAGTAACTTAAATTACATAATTAAACTTTAAACAATAACTTAAAACAACAAAATAAAGAGTCTTTCTTTGCCTCACCCAACATAAATACTTGTTTTTAAACAATAAAATAAATATAATCTTTATTTAACACAGTAACTAGCAAGGAGTGGTTTCACAAAACCTAAAACCTACCCTGACCATTCAGATATGATCCTAATATAATCCTAATCCTAAACTGGGTGAGTCTGAGTTTATCAATGAAGAGTGAACTCAGCTGTCAAGACTGGAAGGAGGCCATGAACACGCTATGGAGGCCATGAACACGCTATGGAGGCCATGAACACGCTATGGAGGCCATGAACACACTATGAGTGAAACAGTGGAAAGGGGCGAGTAAACCAGTGGTTGTATCTCATTAACAGAAGCTTCTCAAACCTCTTGTCAGAAAGTCTGTTCCTTCTAGGCGTGAGCACCAAACCTCCCAGACTAAAGAGCCGCTCTACAGGAGCGCTAGATGGGGTTGGAGTGTTATACTTCAAGAAAATGTTCTTAATGTTTGGATACTGATTCAGAATCTGAAGCTCATGCCCTGACCTCAAGTAGTCCATGACTTCCTTTTCTGCCGAGTAGGTCTCCTCTGGCTCCGCCTCAAAAGCAAAAAAGTCCATCTCGCCTTGGTTGGCAGTCGTGGTGGGTACACTGGCAGGGCTCTGTGCTGCAGGAGCAGTTTTGCGACATTCTGCTGTGAGAAGCTCCTTTACTTGCTCCCTCCTACCTTCATCTCTCAGCCATCGGAGTTTGAATTTTGGACAACTAGCAGCTGCGAGAAGGGCATCTTTGTTGTCCAGCACACTGGCAAAACGAGTCTGGATAGCCTGAAAGATATAATTTGATATGTTTATTATTATCTAGTTGTAGCCTATAAGGTCTATTATTTATACCTTTATTTACTAATTATGTATGCAATTAGTTTGTGCAACTGACAACCTACATACTGCAGTATGGTGTGACTCTGCTCCATGTTCATGAATAGTGCAATGAAAATGTATTTATTTATCTTTAAGATGGAACAACATAGCATACCTGCACTATGGCATCTGGAAGGCCTGCAGTCATCTTGGATAGGGTGTCTTTCACAGCAAGGGTCTTCTGCATCAGGACTTCAAGTGTGGGCAGTAAAGTCCCATACGGACAGTCACCTTGTAGGATATCCAGTGCTATAGTTAGAGGCTTCATGACGGTACAGTACTCATGCAGGTACTGGTACTCCTGGTCTTTGAAGCACTTCACTCCCAGCTTGTTGCACAGAGTAGTCAGCTCATTCATGGGGATTTCTGCGATTCTCTTTATGGCTTCGTAAAAGGAATTCCACCTTGTGGATGTCGGTACCAGGAGCTTTCTTTTGTTAACCTCCTCCACCGTTTCTGACGCAACGGTAGATCGGCTTGCTTTCGTCCAGAGAGCTGTGCATTTTGCTGTGCTGCTCCTATACACAGCCTTGCTCTCTGGTTTGGAAGTGATGTACTTCTCCACATCACTTGTAGAAATAAGGTTGAGGGTATGTGAAGCACACCTTTGGTGCGGGGGAAGAATCAGCTGGCCATCACTATCATCCTCAGCTGATAGGATTTCTGACACATCTAAAAAAGTGACATCATCCGTGGCCTCCTCCACCGTCTCATCATCGGACTCTGTGACAGCAGGCTGATAGACTTGAAATGCCTTGACAAAGTTAGATCCATTATCTGTCACTGTTGCTACTACTTTGTTGATTAGTCCATATGAAGAGTGAATGTTTTCGATTTCTGCACCAATAACATCATACGTGTGTCTACCGCGGATTCTCCTACACGCCAATGCAGCCTTGTTGCGGTCTAATGTGGATCTACTAATCCAGTGGAGCGTTACTCCCATATAGCTCCTATTGTTAGCTGTCCAAATGTCCGCTGTAGTTGACACATAGTCGACCTCGTTCAGCACAGCCTTCAGATGTTTTTCCATCTCTGCATACTCCTTCTCCAAGTACGAAGAAAAAGATGTTCTGTGAGGTAGCTCGGCATTGGTAGTAGTGGGGATCTTGTTAATGATGGCACGGAAAGAGGGCGAGTCAACTGTGTTTATGGGCAGCATTTCCTCTACAACATACCGCCCGACCAATTTATTCAACTCTCCCACACTTACAGGTTGTGATTTTGTAGGCCTACTGAAGTCCAGCTTTTGTTGCTTGAGCGGTGTGGGACCTCCCGCAGAAGTCGAGGCCGCGGTCTCTGGGACTTTCTCCGCGAGCTTGACTGTGCTGTGCAGAGATTCCAAATGTTTCTTTAAATTTGATGTTGTGGTTTTACCACAGGACAATATTTTCTTTCCAGCACAGAGTGTACAACGAACATTTATGTTCTTGTCATCCTTTGCTGACACAAACTCAAAATAATCCCTATATTTCCAGCTATTTAACGCATATCTCTGTTCTCGCTCCATTATACGCTTCTGTTTACACTGTGCAATCAGCGTGGTGATACACGTGAGCGATTCTGCTGCACCTCGTGTTGAAAACGTGATCACTGACGTCACTCCCCAAGACGCGAGAAAAGCAATAAATGTTTGTTTACTATCGAACATTACAAAGAAATACTGCATTTAGCCTAAGTTATGAGGTAGTAACGCAATAGTAACGCACAGTCACTCGAATAAGTAACTTTAATCAGATTACTGATTTGGAAATAGTATCGCGATAGAATACTCGTTACTGGGAAAAGTAATCAGATTAGAGTATCGCGATACTTAGTATCGCGTTACCGGCATCACTGATCGAGAGACATTAAAATTAGACTGATCCAGTTCAAGGTTCTTAACCGGTTCTACTGGACCCCCTCCAGGATGTTCAGGCTGAAGCTCAAGGACAATGCTGATTGCTGGAAATGTTGTAGGCCGGAAGGGACCCTGGTTCACTTACTTTGGGAATGTCCTATGATTCAAAATTACTGGCGAAAGATCCACGAATGGGTGCAAAACATTACCCAGGACAACTTTGAGTTTTGTCCGAGACTGTATGTTCTCAGTGATCCACAAATGACGTCTCTATGTGGAGCTGCAGAATTTATTCAGACCAGTATAATGGTTGGAAAACAAATCATTAAGAGACACTGGAGGAACGCAGGGGAGCCGTCTTTCCAGGAATGGCTTATGGAGTTGGCAAAGGTGGCAGCATACGAACAAATGTCCTTCAGGACTATGGACAGAAATGAACAATACACAGCAAAATGGGGAGGCTACTTGAGATATATTGCTAGTCGGTTGTAAGACTTAAGTTGACAAATTGGATAAGTGATGAATGTAATCTAGGGGTGCTTTTTTATTTATTTTTATTTTTATTGTATATTTTGTTTTTTTTTCTCTGTATTATTTCTGTTTGATGACAGCAAGACTTATTCGGTGATATTGTTACCATTTTATACAAAAGGTGTATAAGTCAAGAAATGTGTTAATTGAAAAATTCAATAAAATACTGATTACAAAAAAAATAAACATACAACAACAACTTTGTAAACAACTAAATGTGGAAAAGGTCCAGAGGTGGGAATACTTGCCAAAGGCACTGTATATTTATTTAGAGATGTAGATTGACAGTAAAAAACTGAGGAAAGTGGAGAACGTGTTCTGGTCTACCAAGGTTAATGACGCAGAAGTTCTTATAATGCTTTTCAGCGACATGCTCATTCTTCTATTTGTTTCTTTAAAAAAAAGAGCAGAAAATCACCTTAAGGTTCAGGTAATGTTCCTCACTGCTACAGTGGATGTTGCACGGGTGGTCCTGTATCAGGGATAAACTAAACAACATTCAACACAATGTATATTCCAATGAATTAATCAATGAACTTGGCCTACATAAGAGAGAGCCTCTACCTCCTGAGACACAGTCTCTACCTCCTGAGACACAGTCTCTACCTCCTAACAGTTATTTTACTCTTTAAATTCTAATAATAAAATAAAAGAGGGTATTATGTTAATATTGTACGCTTGAATAGACTAGACTACTGATGTGTATTTTGGTAGACTGAAAAACTCCAGCCAGCACATAGTAGTTTCATGTGCACGCACAACACTCCACTTGCTCTCTGAGAGTTAGCTACACAATATGTACATTGTACAGTATTAAGACACATTAATAGGTGATACATGCAGTAGTAGAATGTTGTGATACATGCAGTAGTAGAATGTTGTGATACATGCAGTAGTAGAATGTGTCCTCTCGCTATATGAATTTGCCTCTACAGGGAGAGAGCCTTTGTACCGAAAGCTCGGTGCATTTCTCTCCCTGGTCCTCCTCAGAGCGAATCCAAGACTGTCCTAGTGGTCCTTCACTGGTTGTCAACGTGAGGTCTCGCCGGTATTAGCCCTCACGGGTATGACCTGAAAATGTCCAGAACCATAACACACGTTGGCACCAGAAACACCACTGGTGCATGCTTAAAACTAACAAGAGAAGTGATGCAGTATCAGCGCGCATGTCACGACCAGAGGCCATAACATCTATAATATATTAGTATCTGGCCCAGATCGCTTAAGATCCCATCCAGAAAAGCGTATCCACAGGAGTGTTGTATAATGTATTCTACTGTACTGTATGTATTCACCAATCACCGCCGTGACGGGGTTAAAGAACAGCTAGTGGTAATTTCCCACTAGGGAGCTATAATACATTTATAGCTATAAGACCTACCTCATATAACAACTATATATGATATAGCAACTGTAACTGCTGTTCACTGCTCGACAAGGCGGCTAGCTCGCCTGGCTAACTTCTTCTGGAGCAACCTAAGCTAGACTGGTTTCCATTACCAACATTAGCTATCTAGCATGTCCGCTAGTCTCATAGTAAGTAGCCCATCTGTCAGAAGCCCTTTTCTCACAGACATGACGGTAAAGTGCCTGAAAACAGTTCCCGGTATAATTGTGTTATTGTTTGCTTGACCCCCGGTATACGCAGGCCTTGATTTAACGTGGTTTACACGCTACACTCAGGGTACACAGCAGTGTCTCCCAGTACACATAAACATAGCCGACCAACTTCTCCTTCCCTACCTGGCTAGTGCTGCATTGGTCAATATCAACTTCACTAAGCCCGACCTGTTGTAGTCGATGTTTGAGGTCTGCGGACTCGTTCTGTCCCTTCTCTGGCTCTGCTTTTTCAGGTTGGCTAGTACCTTGAAAAACTTCAAAATCTTCAACCGCCAGACAAGGGAACACATCCGCCAGCTTGCTTTTCAAGGTGATAGGTTTGTCTGACACATTTGAAACTTTCATGGGCACCCAGCTGTCACCCCACAAGGGTGTGATGACACGTCCGACCATGATATTACGAGGCATAGATTTGGACGAGGTGGGCTCGACAACCACTGTACTACCCGGTGACATGGGGACATTCTTTGGCAATTTACCCCAGACTAGATGTTCTTGCCTCGCCAACAGGGTGACTGACTGCTGGAGTTTTACACTTCCAACCCTTTCCGGAATATCCTTGCCTCTCCACCGGGATGAGTTCGCCATGAGATTTAAGAACTGCTCACACTCTGGAAGAAGATTGCCACTGGATACAAGACGCCAATAATCATTGGTTGTTTTGAGCTGATGCATGAGAAATCTGATCACATTTGTGCCTAAGATCAAGTCGTCATGTTGGCCGGGCAACACAAGGATAGGCGTAATACAGCTCTTGGCGCTTTGCAAACTGAACTTTAATGTATAAAAAAGCAAACAATGAATACAGATACTGAGGTACAGATACTGAGGTACAGTAAATAAGGCAACAATCATACAAAGTGCTGTTTCTTCATGAATAATGGAAGCTACCAGAACAACTTAAGGTACAGAACATGAAAAGAAAACAAAGGACCAGGGTAGAAACGAACAATAGTAACACGCCTGATATTGAGTTCAACTCAGATGGCTGTTGGTTGCCAGAGAAGTGTAGATGACAGAAATTATGAATGTGTTTTTTGATACAAATCAAAACTTGAGTGAATCTATATGATCTATATGATCTTCCTGCTTATACAACAATCAATAAATCATGTATTCAGAGGTAGAGATGGACAACACACTTCTAAAGGAGAGGGACAGACTGATAGAGGATAAGAATAAGACTCTGGAGGAGATGAACAGTTAAGATGGTCTGTCTGCTTATTTAATAACTCTGATGTTCTAATCCCAACCAAGGGTGTTAGGAACATTCCAAAATGGAGGCTCTGCTGGACACATAAACACACAACAACAACAACAACAACAAGTACCCTCACAGTGACACACAAACACACAACAACAACAAGTACCCTCACAGAGACACACAGGTAGACACAGGTGAGTTACCGTGGTAACAGAGGTGGACGGGTCAGTCGAGGTAAATCACTGGATGAAAGGCTAGGAGGTGAAAAGCAGGATGGGAGGATGGAGCAGGTAGAAAGGAGGTGAAGAGAGGTGGAGGGAGACAGATAGGGTGTCAGAGGGGGGTAATGACGTGTGGATGGATGGCTGTGAGTGCTGTCAGGGGTACCACATACACGCCTTTGACCTTGTGTGTAGAGTAGACACACACACACACACACCTTATCCCTCATCATAGTGTTTGAGGTTTGGGGGGGGGGGGGGTCAGGTGTAGAGAACAGTGCTGTTGTAACACCCATCCACTGACTTTCCTTCCATTCCCCCTCTTTCCTCGACTCTTCCCCGTCTCCCCCTCCTCTGTCTCCCCATAATATCAATTGTTTTGGCTTGGCAATAATGTTGAGGGGGGGGGGGGGGGGTCATTTGTAAAGATCAAGGTATCCATCTTCTATCTTTTGTATCCAATCATTGAACAATATTTAAAAGAAGTAATCAAAATGATCATCCCCAATGTGTGTGAATGGTTGAGTCTTTGTGAATGGAAAAAGAGTTGATTGTGGTAGTTGTATGAAAGTCTCTGCCCAAGCAGAGATCTGGAGTCGGAATAAGAAGGGTAAATATTTTTTCTTTCTTTTAATTTTTTTAATATGAAGGTTTGTACCGCCAATACTGTGAAGAATCCATGAGGGGTTAGGGTCTCTCTCCTTCTCTGTATAGCTCATGAAGTAGCATTTGCAACAAAAAAAAAACTAAGAATACATGAAGGGTTTAACTTTGTTTCCAATGTTTTCTTTTCTACTTCCAGTATTTAGTTTAACAACAATGTATGTACAAAATAAAAACATTTATTAATTCAAACCAAAAGTTTAAAACTAAATCCTCAGCAAGACCTCATGTTTACAACATTAACATTTACATCCATAATATCAACTTTTTCCCTCAGCTTGGTGCCCGGCCAACATGACGACTTGATCTTGAGCTCACGGATGATAAGCCATTCCGCCTCCCCTACCGGCGCGTACCTCCAGCATATATGTAGGTGGTCATAGACACACACACACACACACACACACTCAGTACTCAGAGGGTCAGGATCAGGCCTAAGTGGAGTAACAACTCCCCCCTCTCCTTCACAACAACAGCTGATACACAGATTCATCAGCAGGGAGTTTTTCAGCAGGCAGGGAGTCAGGAATAGGGACTTTTTGTTTTGTTTTTATCTCCGTAGCGTCTCTGGATCGTTTGTGTCGGACAGGACACGAGGTCTAACAAGGTGTGAGGGTTTATCTGTAGGCTGACACATGTTGTACCAATAGTTGAATGGTTTCATAATCTGCACCTTTTTTAGTGGCCTTTTATTGTGACCATCTTAAGGCACACAGTGCAATAACCACGCTGTCTAATCAGCATCTGGATGTGCCACACCTGTCAGGTGGATGGATTATATAGATAAAGGAGAAGTGCTCACTAACACAGATGTAAACAAATTTGTGAACTAATTTTGAGAGAAATAGGCCTTTTGTGTACATAGAAAAAGTATTTGATTTCAACTCAAAAGAGACGTTCATATTGTTTCGTATGAAGTGTCCTAAATGGGCTGTGCTAATACTTCCTTTGTTAAACCAATGACCTATCTGATCAATGCATTTCACACAAAGACTCAGTAAAAACAATCACATTATAAAGAATTTATTGCAGGCAAAAAATACTGGAAATAATATTTACAAACTATAAAACAAACATTCCTTTTGTGGGATCCATACATGACTGAGGGTAAAAACAAACGTTGAATTTATAGTTGAATTCTTCCATTGTGACATTCCTGGAGCAGTGGTGTGTTTCTCATTGACTGCAAGAGATTTAAAGCTATGTTCAACAGACAAACTGCATTCAAAACTATACCGTTGCCTGAAACAGTATTGTACTCCTCAACAATTATGTAAAATAACTTAAATATCTAAAATGGTCCATTAGAACCTGTAAAGGAAGAACAAAAATACCCTTACATTTAAAGAACTTAAAATGTTTGTTGCCATTTTCCAGATTCAGTAGTATTTCAAGCTTTTTTTGTTAGTTCGCAAACCCATCCAACCATTTAACTTCTTAATCATTTAATAATTTAATTAATTAATAATAATAATAAATTTAATTTTTAATTTTCTTAAATGTATAGCCTTTAACAGGTTACTTGACCAAAATTAAAATTAACTAAAAATGGCCAAGCACAGACAGATGGCTCTGGGGCTGAACCCTGGGGACGTATTCAGTAGGACATGCAGAATAGAAAGCATTTCTATCTGCAACATTGTTTATCTTGTGTCCATTGAATGAGCACTTGATGTACAGGAACCCCCTCCTATGTTGTCTTTGATAATTCAGTTAGTACGCAATCAAACTATGCACACATTGAATAATATGCTGATCTATTTCTTGTGCCAATAGCCTGTAACCATATAGCTATAACAAATGGTTGTTTTATTTTTAAGATAATAGATCTTTGTTCCATAGAACACAGTCTTGTCCCCCTTTTTTGTTAGGGTTAGGTACTTTGAGTCATCGTATTTGCTCCAGAAATCAATACCCCTAAGCCAATTTCACTAGCCACGTCAGATTCAATCAGGGCTTTATTCCTGCGGAGCTTGTAGATGGTATTTCAGTATGTTGTTGTGTGTCACAGTAGTTTCTCTTAGCAGTTACTGCCCGATACCTCTCCGGTTTGCCCTTGGAGTAGTTATCCCTCCTCCCTCCCATCCCTTTGCAGTCCCCTGCATCCTCCACTTGAGTCTCTGTCCCACATTCTCTTCATCCTCATCTCACTAAGAGCCGCACGCTCCACATCCTTTACCGCTGGCACAGTAGTCAGCAGAATTGTAAAAGTTAATAGCTCTCTCTATGATTGAGGGTAATTTTATCTGGATGATCTGGTTAAAGGATGATTTGCTTTTATCTCAACCACAGTGGCTGTCCCCTGGCTGGTGTTTTGGTTGGTTTTGTTGTTGCGCAAAAAAAGACCCGGAAGAATCTGGGCTGGCCCCAACGTGTTGTCCCTGGGTTCTGAGACGGTTCGGCTGCCGAACGGGAAATTGGGAATTGGACACTTTGGAGAAGAAGAGTGATTTGGCCAAGGGAAACGGGGGAAGGGAATGCTTGCGGTTTCACCTTGAAGCAAAACTCTCTAGTGTTAAACCAGGGTTGAGCTCTAATCAGACGATCTTCATGGACGTTAGCTGTCTCTCTCTTATAGCACATAGTGTGAAGAATGATTAACTCATAACACCCTGCATTTCCTGTCTAGCTTTCTATTATATAGAAAGATGAGCTTATCTATAGAGAGATGAGCTTATGTGCATTATGTGGAAGCTATGGGTCTCATGAAAGGTACCGTCTAATCAGATGCAATGCTAATGCTATCTACCTCTAATCAGATGCAATGCTAATGCTATCTACCTCTAATCAGATGCTAATGCTAATGCTATCTACCGCCACAACTGCTGGTCCCTTAAATGAATGATGTTGTCATTGGATATTGATGAGTGCCTGTCTTCTGTTCTAGGAGCAGGTAGTACAACAATAATAATGATTTATTGTAGGGTTGGGGTGTCAGGAGGAGCAGGCTGGAGGTAGATAGGTAGTCAGACAGGCAGGGGATCAGGCAGGCGGAGTGGTCGGTAGACAGGCAAATTAAGATAAAACAAAAAGGCCTATCATGTCCCTGAGGACATCGTTGACTAAGGCCTGAAACACAGCAGGGGCATTAGTGAGGCCAAAAGGCATGACCAGGTATTCAAAATGGCCTAAAGGGGTGTTGAACCCTGTCTTCCACTCATCCCCCTCTCGTATACGAACCAGGTGGTAGGCGTTGCGGAGGTCAAGCTTCGTGAACACTGTGGCTCCCTGGAGAGAATCGAGGGGTAAAGGGTAAGACATTTTGATGGTGATGTTATTAAGCCCCCTGTAATCTATGCAGGGCCGCAGAGTCTTGTCCTTTTTAACCACAAAAAAGAAACCAGCGCCCACGGATGAGGAGGAGGGGCGGATGAGGCCAGCAGCCAGGGAGTCATTGATGTAACACTCCATGGCCTCCCGTTCGGGTTTAGAGATGCTGTACAGGCGGCTGCTAGGAAGGGGTGCTCCGGGCAGCAAGTCAATGGCGCAATCATAGGGCATTAATTATCAGTCAACGGCTATAGGCTTTCATTTAAAAGTAAACAAAAATGGATGTACTAATCCCAATTGGTCCTTTAAATAAGATCTGACCAAGCCAGTGTGTGTGAACTGTCACTATCGATGGACCAGGGTCTGAGCCAGGGGTCAGATGAGGTCGGGGGTCGTGTGAGGTCACTTGTAGGCTCTTGTTGTTAAAACCTCTGGCCACTCGGAGGTCCACTAAGAACCTGCAAAACCAAGTTTTTAGGTAGTAGAAATTATGTATTATTAATTAGCATGTATTGTTTACTGACCAAATTGAGTTACAGCTATTGTTTATGTGTGTGTGTGTCTGTGCATGCAGGTGTGTGTGTGTGTCTGTGCGTGCGTGCGTGCAGGTGTGTGTGTGTACCTGAGGATGTTGGGGGCGGGGTCCAGACGCCACACTCTGTGCTGTCTGCAGATGTCCTGAAAGAAGCTGGTCAGGCTGAACAGACACTGCAGGGTGGCGTTCAGGTAGCAAGTCTGCGACAGGTTTGGTAACCTAGGAAACAATGTGTGAGGAGGGAGACAAAGCTCATGAGTTGAGAAAACACATATACTTTGGCTGACCACAGACTTTCACTCTGGTGTGTATTATTTAGTTATTATTTTGTATTACATAGTTGATAATAGTAATAATAATACATTAGACTTATATAGCGCTTTTCTAGACACTCAAAGACGCTTTACAAACTGAAAAGATCGAGTGGTAATAATAAAAGAAACCAAAAAGAAATAAAAGAAAGTATAGGGGCCTAATTAAGGTAGTGCTGGGGACACATGGGGAGGGGAGGGGAGGGGGAGAGGGTTAACTGGTGATGGCGAGCTTGAAGAGGTGGGTTTTGAGGGCCTGTTTAAATGTTGGGAGGGTGTTGGCCTGTCTGATGTGGTTGGGGAGGGCGTTCCAGAGGGACGGGGCTGCGGCTGAAAAGGCCCTATCACCCCAGGTCCAGAGCTTGGCCCTCGTGGTCTTGAGGGTGATTTGGTCGTCAGACCTGAGGCAACAGGAGGGGGTGTGGAGGGGGACGAGGTCGGCAAGGTAAGAGGGGGCCAGATTGTTGATGGCTTTGTAAGGGGTGAGTAGGATTTTGAATTGGATCCTGTATTTGACCGGGAGCCAGTGTAGGTTTTGGAGGACAGGGGTGATGTGGTCATGACGGCGAGTGGAGGTGAGCAGACGGGCAGCAGAGTTCTGGACGTATTGGAATTTGTTTAGGATGTTATTAGGCAAACCGTAGAGGATGCTGTGTCCTCCACAGTGTCCGACACACTACTTACCCTAAGCCGACGAGCTGATGGTAGGTGAGACTCTGGGAAGGGACAAGGGGTCTGTGTCCCTCCTCTGTCTTGCCTCCTGGCACCTTGATGCTGGCCCAGTCCAGCTGAGGCACACTGGTCACCAGCTGGTGCCCAGGGCCCATTGTGGTCCTAAGTTAGGATGGGAGTTTAAAAAAGGATTCACTTAGTGGTGAATTAGGGGAAGAGGAGGACGTGTACTGACAGTTTTAAGCATTGTACCTTTTAATCATCATGGTATGTTATATGTTTAAATAAACCATCGGGGCAGGGGTGGCCTCTCCTACCAGAGCAACGGTAAGCACTTCCTGCTGCTCAGGGGTCCCCTCTTCCAACACAGCAGTGGTGAGCTTCTCAGGGGTGACCTCTTCCACCACAGCAGTGGTGAGCTTCTCAGGGGTGACCTCTTCCACCACAGTAGTGGTGAGCTTCTCAGGGGTGACCTCTTCCACCACAGCAGTGGTGAGCTTCTCAGGTGGCCGGAGGCAAGGCAGGGGGGCGCGCCCGTCACCCCATAGGAGCTGTCAAGACATCACTGTCAGTTAGCCGTTGTTGATGTTATAATATTTTATTATATAATTGTTATTTCATTTTTATGAATCTGTTTAATTTATATAATAATAATTTAATAATTGTTTTAATTATGAGACAACGACAGGTTTTGCAAGGTAAGATCGGGCTAAGTAGCCTGTCCACATTCTCATTACTGTTTTGGTTGGGTTTCAAATGGAAAGTTAGATACGAGCTAGCCCTATATATCCTAACATTTCCCATAAACGGCCCTCCACCCTCTCTGTAATAGACTGTTTACAGTCGAGGAAATGTGAGTTCATTGTGACCCTGCACGATCTATAATATAAAATAATAATAACAATAATATATATATTAAAAAAAAACATTATTTCCCATTTAGGCCAGTCCATGGATGGACCAAGTTAACCAAGCCCAACTCACCTGTTGTTGGACCACGCCGAGGTAGGGTTGAAGACTCCTGACACCTGAAAGCTGAAAGCCTCAAACCCAAACTGCACACCTGGGCTGGGTTTCCCAGGTACGATCAGTCCCCCCCCCACACACCCCACCTGGCACCTTGTGCTGCTTGTGAGTGATGTGATACCCTGTGTGACAGGCCATTGGCAGTTCAAGGTGGGTTGTTCCTTCCATTTACCCCAGTCCAAATACATTAGACTACCCAGCTGCAGAGTAAAGTCTGAGACAACTAAACTAAATCAAACTTTTAACAGACAACCTCCTTCCAGGATACTTTACGTAGAGGAGTATACGGTTTGATCTGTTCATCTGTGTCTACGCCGCACACCCCCTAAATGACAGAGACATGCCGCTCATAAAGACCAGTTGACAGACAGACCTTGTTGGGGGTGATGACAGGTTATTCAGTGGGCTATGCTGCCACCCAGTGGAGAACACATAGTACTGAATATAAAAAACACACATTCCTCAACAAAATCAATCCACACAAAACACCCCAGAATGACAAAGTGACCTAGTCCAAACCTCTTTAGAAATTTCAGTAGGCTAAATGTATCAAAAATGAACAAACTGGAGTGGCTGTGTTGGGCCTAAGATGTACTTGTGTGTGTGTGTGTGTGTGTGGGGGGGGGGGTATGTGGACTCACACAGCAGTTGGACAGCACGTCCATAGCCTGGGCCTGGCTACTCAGCTCCATGGTCCAGCTGTGTGCCCCTGAGACTGAACTCTGACCCTGGGTCAGCTCGTCATCTATGAAGGTGACCCCTGGCTCTACGCAACGCCTCTTGTGACCCTAAAAGTGGAACAGGAGAGATTCAGTAACAGTATGTGACGTTAGAATTATAAGGTTCTATCTCCATTCTTGTCAAAATTGAGTTTTTTTTACATAATCTGATCCATTAGGTGTTTATTAATGCCTGTGTGGTGTTATTTTAAAAATGTTGACATTTTTTGTTAGTAATTAATAAAATACAAAGGTTCCATCTCACAAAACATAATGGAATGTAAAAACTTTGACGCTCAATAATTCTGAACTACCCTAAATGGAGATAGAACCATTTCATTCTAAGCTCACGAGTAGGCCTTTGGATCGATGGACTGATTATTGTAACAGTAGGCCTAATAATTAAAATAATAATAATACTACTGTGTAATAATGTTTTTACCATCTCCTTCGTGGCGGGGGTGCGGATGCGTTTCCTGTTGGGCAGGAAGTCATCGTCTTGCTCCTGGTCAGAGATGAGGGAGGCCTGTAGCTTGTCAGACAGTCTGGAGGCCAGCGATTGGCTCTTGGGCTTGCATTCCTCTGGCGGGGACACTGAGACCAGGGTATATACAGGAATCTTGAGGTTAATTTCAATACCTTTCTAAGACTTTTTAAAGACCTTGTCAATATTTTTCCAGACCTCACCGCCACTTCGAGCTGTAACCGTTTACATCAGTGACACCTTTAACTTAACAGTTTTAGTTTGCAATAGACTAGACCACTATCATACAACAGCATTTCCGGTTCATCTTTGTTTTTTAATAAAACGAATAAATTCACGAACTTTTACTAAAAGTTTTTAGGACTCAAACTCTTTGGACAGAGTCTAATTCAGAAAAATACCTACAAAATTCAAGACCTCATAAAATCGTGATAAGACTTTTTAATACTTATTATGGGTCTTGATTTTCCCAAAATTGATGTATCAACTTTTAATACTTTTCAAGACACCGCGGATACCCTGATAAAGCACATTGTTCCATCCCAGGATGCATACCTGGGTCAGGGGGACAGGGCGGACAGGGCCGGGCCCCGGCCTCCTCCTCTGTGTCGGTGCTCGTGAGATCCACGATGGGCACCCTGGTGACCTCGCTGTGGCTGGTGAGGTCCACGATGGGCCCCCTGGTGGCCTCGCTGTGGCACACACACTGACACGGGGTGGCGATGGCGGCGGTGGCGGCTGGTTTCTTCTCCTCTGATTGGTTTTTACCGTCAGCGGTGTTGCCGCCGCCCTGTTCAATCTTTTCTGCAAGTACACCAAAAACAAAAACGCTGGAATCACCGTCACAAACAACTTGATAGGAGACTTGTGGTTTTTAATGACATAAGGGCACAAACTGCTGTGAGCATTGAAGAAGGAAGGAATTGAACATTGTTGCAAAGCGCAGTAAACAAAAAAAAAGAAACTGTAGGCTATTTCCGTCATACGCTAATGTTAACGACCCCCAGCGTTAATGTTGTGACACAGAGAAAGGGGCATACGTGAGACCAATGTTGATGATGTATGAGGAGGGCTAATAACCCTGGTTGGTTGAGAAACACTGTCCTAGAGGTTAGAGAGGCGCCCTACACGGTCCTAGAGGTTAGAGAGGCGTCCTACACTGTCCTAGAGGTTAGAGAGGCCGGCCAGCAGTCAGTAGGTGCGACCCCCCTACCACAGGAGGGGGCCGGATGTGAGCTGGAGAGGTTGATGGCTTCATATCTAAGGACCACTCTAACCACTGCTGATGTGCCCTTGAGCAAGGCACTCAACCCCTAACTGATCCAGGAGCGCCGAAG
This sequence comes from Nansenia antarctica, assembly GCF_963989245.1. Lineage (NCBI taxonomy): Eukaryota > Metazoa > Chordata > Actinopteri > Argentiniformes > Microstomatidae > Nansenia > Nansenia antarctica. The sequence goes on along the minus strand of NC_137679.1, from coordinate 17,483,035 downwards.
ATGGCTGACCCTGTGAACCAGAACTCTGTTCTCCCAGGGCGTGTGTAACCCTCTCTCTGTCTTACAGTAACATGTTCAACAACAACCCTACCATGGGGCGCTTAGGTGGCGTAGCGTTGACCATGTAACCGCAGGGTCCCTGGTTCATATCCTGCATGTCATCCCTCCTCTCTCTCTCACCCATCCTAACTGTCAAATCTCTACTGTATCTGTCAATAAAAATGAAAAATATGAGTGGGACTGTCCCGCCCCCCCCCCGAAAAAAACAAAAAAACAACAGCCCTACCATACTGGGCCTTCTGCCACGCCAGGGAAGAGCAGAGCAGAGCAGAGCCAGACTCTTCCCGCTGCCAGTAGGACTCTCCAGCAGACAGTGCTGAGCGTTCTTCAGCCCTCGTATGATCTGTGGAGACAACCAGACAGAGCTCAGTCAATGAAGCTTAGAACAGGGTATATACACAGGGGTGCACATAACTGGTGCGCCAGTGCGCATGCGTCGCCAAAATGCATGCTGCGCGGCAGATCAGCGGCATGAACGCGCTCTTGCGCACCAACAGCTGGAAGCACTGGGAGAGGAATTTACTTCCTCAAAATCCAACTGCTGACTGCTGCATCACTGCAAGCCCCACTAAGTAACTATTTGCCGTCCCCTCAGCCGAAGGCCCGACGAGTAATCCATCACAACAGTCGACCGACGACGACCACGGCGACTCCCCTCACGAAAACATTCGGAAAGTATCGTAACTCGTACTTTCATTCCGCGTATCGCGTATCGCACGGTTATCACGCCGCACGTGAAAATTCAGTCCCGAACGACTCGTCGCTAAAAGGAAAAACAACACCAAGGGACTTCACATTTCTTTTCTCTGAAGCTTTCAAACGTTCAGACGTTTGTTTTACAGCTTCATTATCGCACCTAGACCCCTGACCCAGGATATGGTTGGGAATTCTATTAGAAAAAAAAGACTTTGTTGCACAATCAAAATAATGAGCTATTTAAAGTGATAGCCTACAACATCCTCTACCATGGTTGAAATTGAGGACAGTATTAACAGCAGTCAAGAGAGCAGTGATGATGATGATTAAGCTTGTAGCATAAATAAATGCTTAGGCTGTAACTTTTTGTTGAAAAGTTGATTTCAGTGTTTACAGAACAGAGCAGTGCTTAAAGAGATGTCAGTTGATTTCATTGTGTTTAAAGAACAGACATTCAGTTAGTGCTTAAAGAGATGTCCGTTTATTTCAGTGTGTTTAAAGAACAGACATTCAGTTAGTGCTTAAAGAGATGTCAGTTGATTTCATTGTGTTTAAAGGAGTCTGACAGACGTTCATGCTTAAAGAGCAGTCATTTGATTTTGCATTTGTTTCTTTTGTTTTGCACACAATCATTTGTTCGTTCATCTTTATTTATGAACAAATGTCGTTTTGCTAATATAATAAGTTATCCATGTATCCCTTTTTCATCCATCCTGTGGGACGGGTCGTGACTCGCGAGCTCGGGGAGCACCAAGCAGCATCCCTAGGTGCTCCTCTGAGCACTGGCCCCAAAAAGTTATGTGCACCCCTGTATATACAGGAATCTTGAGGTTCATTTCAATACCTTTCTAAGACTATTTAAAGACCGTGTCAATATTTAATAAAACTAATACATTCACAAACTTTTACTAAAAGTTTTTAGGACTCAAACTCTTTGGACACAGAGTCTAATTCAGAAAAATGTTAAAAGACTTTTTAATACTCATTAAGGGTCTTGATTTTCCCAAAATGTATCAGCTTTTAATATTTTTCAAGACACCGCGGATACCCTGCAGACAAAGCTCAGTCGGTGAAGCTTAGAAAGACCTCCTAACCACAGGAGGTGATACAGACTAGAGCACTAGAGCAAGGCACATAACAGTACAGGGATACAGTGAGTCCACTATCAAACAAGCAGTCCAGGGGAGGCTGGGGGTTGCTGGAGGCAGAAATCGGAGGACATAAAATCAGAGGATGGGCTCATTGTAGTAATGCATGGAGAGGAATCAGGAATGGCATCAAACACACATGGCTCATTCCATTCCATGCATTAAAACAACAGGCTTCCTCCAATTTCTACCTCTACCTCTACCCTGATACCAAATCGTGAGTTTAGAATGATAAGGTTCTATCTCCGTTTAGGGCAGTTCAGAGATATTGAGCGTCAGTTTTTACATTCCATTATGTTTTGTGAGATGGAACCTTTGTATTTTATTAATTACTAACTCAAAAATGTCAACATTTTAAAAAATAACACCACACAGGCATTAATAACTGCCAAATATGAACTCAGGTCTGCAATCAGGAAAGCCAAATCAAATTATGCCACAAAACTGGAACAGCAGATTGCATCAAGCGACACTAGAACTATCTGGAAAAAAATAAAATCCATGACCAACTACAACAAAAGTCCCCCCCCTACAACTGACATTAACACTGACCTCCCGGACAAACTCAATGAGTTCTATGGGAGGTTTGAACAGTCCCCAATTCCACCCTACTCCCCCCCCACCCCCCCCATTTCACATCCAGGAGGCAGAGGTGAGGGCCGTGTTCCGAAAAACTAACAAAAGGAAAGCAGCAGGCCCAGACAGGATCAGTTCTGCTGTCCTGAATGTCTGTGCTGAACAACTGGCTCCAATCTTCACAACAATCTTCAACATCTCCCTCCGCCAATGCACAGTTCCTCAGTGCTTCAAAGACTCCATCATAATCCCAGTACCAAAATCAACCAAGATCTCCAGCCTCAACGACTACAGGCCAATCGCACTGACATCTGTGGCCATGAAGGCGTATGAGCGCATCGTCCTCTCCTACCTAAAAACCCACACCACCCCCCTGATGGACTCCTATCAATTTGCCTATCGTGCCAATAGATCTGTTGAGGATGCTGTCAATCTAGCCCTCCATCACACACTACTACATCTGGAATCACCCAACACCTACGCCCGCATCCTATTCATTGACTTTAGCTCAGCCTTCAACACAATAGACCCGGTCAATCTCTTCAACAAACTGGTGGACATGAACATTGACCCCTGCATCTGCCACTGGATACAGAGCTTCCTGTGGAAAAGACGACAGTGGGTCAAGATGAACAGCCTTTCATCTCGACCCCTGACCCTCAGCACAGGCGCCCCCCAGGGCTGCGTCCTCTCACCCTGGCTCTTCTCCCTCTACACCATCGGTCACCAACAGGCGGCCCGCGGGCCAGATGCGGCCCACCAAAGCTTTCCATCGGGCCCGCCGAATATTCATGTTTTTACTTTTTTGGGGGGGGGATTTTTTTTTTTTGGTTTTGAAAATGAGGGAAATACCGTTTAGAACATATATCATAGATTCATATAGTTCTTACAATGCAGGAGGAGTCAGACCTACCTCATTCACAAAGCTGCAGCCTTGCTTCTGGTTGGGCACTGAATAGCAGTAGCGAAGCTGAAACTAATTCCCCTCTTTTTTAAATGGAATGCGGCAGACGTAGCGTTATTCTCATGCAAGAATGAGGACAAATTCATAGCTCTCATTTAACATTTCGTTGTATTTTAGTTTTTCACATAGCCTACTCATAGGCCTATTTAACATTTCGTTTTATTTTATTTTTCACTCTTTGTTGCTCTTGTTTAACATTTCGTAACATTAACAGTGACTTAAATAACTAACTTCTCAGTCAGAAAACGAAAAAGATTAACATCACTTAAATAAAAAAAAAATAGCATGGCAAATGATAGGCCTTCGTTGCCAGAAATGTCGGTCAGTCAAACGTTCAGTCGGTCAGTCAAACGGTCAGTCAAACGTTCACCGCGGCATCCTGGTATCGCCTGGCATCTGTAGCCTATATCAAATAAAACGGTAATAACCAGGTCATTAAATTACACTTTAACAATGAATAAACCATGCAATTTAACATAGCAAAAATAAAATCCTATGTCTGCAATAGTCACATTTTGTTAATGAGAGTAACCACTAGATCCCTTAAATCCTATTCTAGTGAGGCCTTAAACCATAAACTGGAGAATCAAGACTGGTTAGATGAACTAAAATGCACACAGGTTGAAGAGGCATGGCTAGGTTTCAAAACCAAATTCCTAAATATTATTGACAGTATAGCCCCCATGAGAACCACCAGGGTTAAAGCCCGATCGGAACCATGGATGAATTCGGACATTCTAAATGCTATGAAAGTCAGAGACCTAAAATGCTCTGAAGTTCAAAAATGCAAATCAAAATTAGTGAAACACTTAAACGAAGATCACAAAACCCACTTTGAGAAAATTAAAAAACAATGCAACAAACTATGCAATCAGGTAATTACCATGACCAAATCTGCTAAGAAAGAATACCTCGATAACAAAATCGAAGAAAACTTAAACAAACCACGTGACCTTTGGAAGCTACTTAATAGCCAACTAGGTTGCAGTCAAAAACTCAAAACCAGGTCTACAAACATCAGCATAAAATCTGGAGATTCTCTCCTTACAGACAAGCTGGATGTGGCTAAGTGCTTAAACACTTTCTTTACAACCATAGCCACTAAATTAGTTAACAATCTACCACCCCACTCAGGGCGTTATGGTGTAGAGCACATCCGTGCGTTCTACAATAAACTGGGTGTACGCAAAGATGATTTTAAACTCTCCATGGTGTCAAACGATGAGGTGTTTAAAAAGCTGGGCGCTCTACACTCAGAAAAGGCCACGGGCCATGACAATATTCCAGCCAGATTTCTAAAAGACTCAGCTGCCTCCATTACCCCAATCATCACCCACATAATAAACCTCTCCATCAAACAGGGACACGTCCCCCTTGACTTTAAAATAGCAAGGGTAACCCCACTGTATAAAAAAGGAAGCAAATTAGACCCAGGCAACTACCGACCTGTTTCTATTCTTAATTCCATCTCGAAACTTATGGAAAAAATAGTTTATGAACAGGTTGATAGGTACCTTACCGAAAAAAATCTGATGTATGAATTTCAATCAGGATTCAGAACATCCCATTCCACTGACACATGCCTTCTCTATTTGAACGACCACATCAACCATGAGGTGGACTCGGGCAAGTACTGCGGCATGGTCATGCTGGACCTCCAGAAGGCCTTCGACACAGTAGATCACCACATATTGTTAGATAAACTGAAAGCAATTGGGTTCGATAGAACATCGGTGAGCTGGATGCAATCCTACTTAGAGGGGAGGGAACAGGTGGTTAGTGTGAACGGAACACTGTCCCCCCCCCTCCCAGTGACCTGCGGCGTTCCACAAGGAAGCATATTGGGACCTTTACTGTTCCTAATATATGTGAATGACATGTCATCAGCATGTGATTGCAATTTGTTCCTGTTCGCGGATGACTCGGCTCTGCTGGTCTCTGACAGGGACATATTGCAGGTGGAAAAAGCGCTAAGCACTGAACTGAGTAGAATCTGCATCTGGCTAGCTGACAATAAACTATCAATACACCTAGGTAAAACTGAAACCATCCTATACGGATCCCCATCTAAACTCAGAAAGGCTGAGAATTTTAAAATAAAAGTGGGTAACATTAATATCACAAGAAAAGAGGATATTACATACCTGGGCTCCATCTTAGAGGCAAATCTTTCCGGAGATAAAATGGCAGCAAAAGTAATCAAAAAAGTGAACCATAGAACTAGATTCTTGTACAGGATATCCTCACTTGTCAGTAAAAACACACTGAGGACCCTATCAGGAGCTCTCATTCAATGTCACTTCGACTATGCCGTAACATCATGGTACTATAGAACCACAAAGGCCCATAAAACAAGACTCCAGACAGCCCAAAATAAACTGGTTAGGCTTCTGCTAGGCCTCAACCCTAGGACACATCTAACCGCTGCTCATTTTTTGAGCCTGGATTGGCTACGAGTAGTTGACAGAGTGCAGCAGCTTGCACTGGGCCTAGTCTTCAAGATACGCTACACTACAAAGACACCCAAGTACCTGTCAACATACTTCCAAAAAGTGAACAACGTCCACACATACAACACCAGAGGAAGCTCCACGAACCACGTTCAACCGCGTTGCACCACAAACAAGGGGTTAAACTCGTTTGCAAACTATGCAGTAAAAATGTGGAACGCCCTTCCTATAATCTTAAAGGAGTGCAAAACACTGCCCACCTTCAAAACCCCTCTCAAAAAACATTTACAGGAGGCTGCAATCCGTAACTGGACCCTCTAAATCAAAAATCAGATTAAAAGACCCGAACTACCCACTGTACATACTTTGTGTTTTGTCCCCCGCCCCCACCTGTGGTGTATGTCCCCACCTGTCCTACCCGCTGTACATACCTTATGTTTTGCTGTATTGTTCTTCCCATGATGGATGTATGTTTATCGTGTAGATAGTAATAGTGATTTGTCTGTATTATCTTGTAGATAGTACTAGTTTTTTTTTTGTCTGTCTTACATGTAACGATGAATTGAGAATCAAGGACCCCAATTGAAATAAGCCAGTGGCTTTCTTGGGTTTTTATCCTTTTAGTTGACCTTGTATGTAATATGTACTTTCATGTACCTACTTCTGCAAATCTTCTAATAAAGTTTTCAATCAATCAATCAAAGAGAACTGACATCTCCCCTCTGACGCCAACTTCTTAAAATCAGGCTGGACAGTTGTTAGGCTTATGCGCAAGCAGTCCTCCAAAGACTCGTTTGACAGGCTATTCCTCTCATGCGTCTTGATAGCGTTCATCTTTGAGAACGCATATTCGCAGGTATAAGTTGACCCGAACATGGTGAGCAGTGAGCACATACATAGCCAACGTCTTCAGTGTGCCATAGTCTTGGGGACAAGCCACCCAAAAAGTGCTCACGCTTTCAGCACTATGGAGAGCAGCTTTCATTTCGCTGGAGGCCTGGATGTCAACTAGTTCACTTTGAATTGCGGCTTCGTCCAGCAGCATCACCTCTTTCGCATTAGCGGAGAATTCTCCGCCTGGGCTGATCGTGAATGGGTCACGCACAAACTTGATGATATCCCTGGAAATGCCAAAGTCATCAAATCTGTGAGAGAAATTCTCCCGCAGCTGTGTGATGAAGTCCTTCATACTCTCTGTGACGTCGCTCACACCCACTGTCTTCAATGTTTTGAAGTGCAGCAACTTCCCTGATAACAAATCCTGATTAAAACAAATTAAATTAAATTAAATAAAAAATCCGCGCGGGATAGATGCAGTTTGTTCCCAAAGGCATCAAGCCTTTCCACCATATACAGCACGGATTTTCCTTTCCCTTGTAGTTGCAGATTTAGTGCATTTAAATGTTTGAGATTGTTTGAGATTGTTTATTAAGGTAAGCCCCTTGAGAAGAATCTTCTCATTTTCGAGGGGGTCCTCACATATAACAATACAAACATAATAGTAACGCATAACAAATAACAATACAAAGCACCTACACACACACTCACACACACAGCCCGTCATCACTCCACAACCCACCACTACAACCCAACCGCAATAGATGCAACAGTCAGATACATACATAATATAATTATCAGAAGACATCAGAAAGTAGTCGAATTGAGCAACAACAGAGAGCACATTAAAGGAAAATACAAATACAAACAACCTGAAAACTAGCCGGTCCAAACCCCCCACATAATTAATAACATGAGCAGGACTTTTTTAAATAGGAAAGTAAAGATGATTTAAAGGAGTGAAAGGATGTGATGGACCTTAAAGGGGAAGGGAGATTGTTCCAATCACTAGGGGCCTTGTAGGCAAATGATTTACGACCTAATTTTTTTCGGTATCTGGGAACACAGAAAAAAAGGTTTTGATGTTGTCTGAGTGGATAGGGAGAAAATGTGAAAATATGTCTGCTAAAAATGCAACGTTGCCCATGTATTCTTTGTCTTGAATGATGTGCAGGTGGCCAGCTGCTCCTTGTGATTTGCTCTGCTTCAGAAAATCCACAACCTGATCCCTGAATAGAATAGAATAGAATAGAACGTTTATTTCACCATATAGAACCAGTAGTAGGCTACGGGATTCTTGTTATTGCTTGTCCTTGGCTTATCAGTTATAATTAATTCCTCATTTCAGTTCCTAGGTTCACATCTAAACAGCATAAAGTTCACAATCTGGTAGTTTACTATATCTGAGTTCAATGAAGCGCTCCAAGGCTTTGCCCTTACTCAGCCAGCGCACGTCACTGTGGAGTAAGAGGTCCTCGTGAATGGCTTCAGATTCCAGCACAAACTTGCGGAACAGGCGATGCTGCGTACTGGAAGTTCGTCTGATGAAGTTAATTATTTTCATTGTTTTGTCCATAACCTCTTTCAGATCCCCACTTAGTTTGGCACACAGCACGCTTTGGTGAATGAGACAGTGAAGTGCATTAATTTTGGGAGCGACATTCTTAATTCTGCTAACCAGACCCCTGTTTCTGCCGACCATGGCAGGAGCACCATCTGTGACGATTAGGTTGACTTTTTCGAATGACAAGCCATGCTTCTTAAATAGCTCCTCCAATTTTCCAAAAACTATCTCACCAGTGGTATTACCTTCCAGCGGAATCAAAGCCAAAAGTTCTTCTTTGAAATCTTTCCCATCAAAATATCTGACAAAAACGCACAACTGGGAAATGTCAGTGTTGTCAGTGGACTCGTCAATAGCCAGGGATATGTGTTGCGCTTCCTTGACCCCATCAAGTACACATCGTTCGACGTTCTCTGCCAAGACGTGGACACGGCGGGTGGTAGTTGTGGTAGACAGAGGTATTTGCTTAACAGAGGCGATTATCCTGTCCATCGATTTGTCGGTGGCAAGTTCCTCCAAAACAGTGACCATGCACTCCTTAAAAACCTCAGCATCAGTAAATGGCTTGTCATGCTTGGAGAGAACCCAGACAGCCCGAAGAGATGCACTAGTTGCCCTCTCTTGTTCAGTTGACGTTCTGCTAATAATTCCACTAGCATGTCCATATGCAGCTTTTAAGCTCGCAATCTTTATGTGACGGGCCTCTGACTTTTCAGGGTATGACTCTCTGAAGGCTGCATGCCTTGTGTAATTGTGACGGCGAATATTGTATTCTTTTCTACAGCTACCGTTTCATTGCAGATGAGGCATACAGGTTTTGCGTTATAAAAAGTGGGCAAGATGAATGCGTACTTTTCAGTCCATTCCTCATTAAAGCTGCGGTTTTCCACGTCAATTTTACGTTTCAGCTTCTTTGAGAGTGACATTTTGTCTGTACTCACAATTGTGTTCGGAGCCGTTGGTTAGACAGATAGTTAACAGAATGAGACAGATAGCTAACAGATAACAGAATGAGGCTCCAATTACCAAAGGCAATGAATAAGAACTGCAGGTGGAACACTGGAGTCAGAACAATCATTGAAAATTAGGTATGAAGTGAAGCCAAAATATCTCGATTGCCCCCTGGTGGCTGGTTGGATAATAGGTGTCAGGAGTCTGTTCACACTGATAATAGGCTAATAATCATTAATAACATTAATTTAGTAAGAAAATGAAAATATTAAACAGTAATATGCTAATAGTACTATATACAATAGTATGCCTAAATACAATAATTATATATATATTAAAGTCCGGCCCCCACAGTGTATGCTTTGAAAAATTCTGGCACTTGGACAAATATAGTTGGTGACCCCTGCTCTACACCAACCACCTGATATCTCTCCACAGCTCAGTCACCTTTACGAAATATGCGGATGACACTACCATAATCGGACTCATAACTAATAATAACGAAGACCATTACCGCGAGAAGATAGCCCAAGCAGTCACTTGGTGCCTCAACAACAACCTCCAGCTCAACTCATCAAAAACACAAGAAATCATCGTAGACTTCAGGCACAGCCCCCCCCCCAAAAAAAACATCAACATCCTTGGAGAACCCATAACCATAACGGACTCCTTCAAATTCCTTGGCACTCACATCAGCAACTCCCTCAAATGGAACACCAACACAGACTTCATCACCAAAAAAGCCCACCAACGACTATTCTTTCTTAGACAGCTCAAGAAATTCAAAGTAAAACAAAAACTCCTCCTTCAGTTCTACACCGCCATCATTGAGAGCATACTCACCTCATCCATCACAGTTTGGTACGGCAGCTCGGACAGTAAATCAAAAAGGAAACTACAGCAAATAGTAAAGAAATCATCCAAGATCATCGGCACCCCTCTCCCATCAGTTGAATCACTGTATCTCAAACGCACCATAAATAGAGCACATAAAATTATCTCTGACCCCTCCCACCCTGCTTACCACCTGTTCCAACTGTTGCCCTCTGGACGGCGCTACCGATCCCAGGCCACCAAAACATCCCGGTTCAAAAACAGTTTTTTCCCCTCTGCCATAAGGACTCTCAATACCTGACTCACTGCACTGTATAAATTGTAAATTGTAAATATGTTCTGTCTTGTCTTGTGGTTATGTGTGTTTCATGTCCATGTAATAGTCATGTAAAATGTGTGTATGTTTTTTGACACTGCTTTTTGAGCTGTACCGAAAACAAATTCCACCGACCTAGGTCGTGTGGTCATTAAACTATTCATTCATCATTCATTCATTCATTCATAAACACCTAATGGATCAGATTATGTAAAAAACTCAATTTTGACAAAAATTGAGATAGAACCTTATAATTCTAACATCACGAAAGGCTAAAAAAATGATGAGATCAGTGTACAGTGTAGGCCTACATGTAGTGTTGCTTACCGAGTTCATCATGGCCAGTTGGGAAGGATAGGGTTTGCAGGGGAAGCAGATCTTTACCCCACCAATAATCACAGGCGCAGCCATGCTGACTGGCATCTAGTTCCACAGCGCAACTTCTGTAAAGAAGCCACAGCATTGTTGGCACAGCATTATCATCAACAGCCAAGTAACTTATGCTAGGCAGGTCAAACCCATTTTGAGGATTTCTGGGAAATAACATTTGAACCGTAAAAACATCATGTTTTGGTTTTTAACAATTGTATTTGCATTAAAATAAACATAAATCTCAAACTCACTCTAAAATCACTTTATCCTTAGAATAAGATATCAGAATCATAATAATGATGTTGAGTTCTCGCTACGCTTCCTGTTCTCTTCCGGCCGGGTCAGTTGCTCATTTTCAATACGACGGTTTTTGTTATTCAAATATTCAGTCATTTTGACAATGGTAAATGGTAAATGGACTGCACTTATTTAGCGCCTTTTTTGCTGCTCCAAAGCGCTTTACAACGGCCTCTCATACACCCATTCACACACCCATTCACACACCAATGGCGGCAAGCTGCTATGCAAGGTGCCTGGCCCGCTCACTGGGAGCAATTTTGGGGTTCAGTGTCTTGCCCAAGGACACTTCGACATGTGGCCAGCCGGGGCTCGAACCGCCGATCTGCCAACCTTGTTAGACGGTGACTCTACCTCCTGCACCACAGCCTCCCCAATATACTGTAGATCAATATAGGCTAGGCCTATATATAGATATATACAGTAAAATTAACAGATTTCAAATATCGGTGCCCATATCATGTTTGTATTATACCACTATATATTATATTACACAGTTAGTTCTGACCAAGTAATTTGATTGGACAACAGGCATTCCATGAGTGCTGAGCCAAATAAATGATTAAATAAACAACCAAATCATTATCTGTTTATCTGCTTATTACTGTTAACTAATAAATGGCGCTTGTAAAACTGTTGTATAAAAGCAATATCACACTCAAGGTCATGCTGTTATACTGAATATCAGCACGGCTGTTATTCAGTCGTAGTTACGAGGCTGCAGGTGTTCTTGCGGTGTAACAGCACTCTGTCTAGTGTGATATTGCTTAAATGTTACTTATTGTATTTTCAAATATTAAAAAAAATATGATATGCATTAAAGGCATTAGGCCTATATCCTGCATGCACAGTGGGAGTATCTTGAATAGTTGCCAACTGACACACACACAATATTTATTTATTTTTCTTTTAAACCACAACATTTTAGCTTTTTAAATCATAATACTGTTTTTTACTATTATTTTTAAATGACTGGACTTTTTAAATAGGCACTACATAAACACTGCTATGTCTGTCTATGTATGTGACCTATGTGTGTTTTTATTAATGTGGAAAATGTATTCTTGAACTGCACTTCTGCCTGTCAAAGGAGAATTTCTGTCACTGTGTGACAGACAATAAAGCAATAAAGCTATCTGGAATCTTGATCTTGAAATCATTGACCTGCATCAGAAGAGGTTAGCTTTGAAGGTTCACGCCATGCAGTGTTGCCATTAGTGTTGTCATTATGTAGAAGCAATACGGTATCTCTGTCCTTTCCCTTCTCCCACATTCTAGCACCTTCTTCTGAACGGCCGTGTGTCTCTGTGTGTGTGTGTGTGTGTGTGTGTGTGTGTGTGTGTGTGTCTGTGTGTGTGTGTGTGTCTCTGTGTGTGTGTGTGTGTGTGTGTCTGATTGACGAACGTCTGACGAATAAAAATAAAAAAAATAACTTGATTGGGGTTTGATGTTAAAATGTTTGTATGATGATGTACGCTGTATAAACTGTGGTATTTTGCATAAGAAACAGAGAGAGAGACGTGTTTTAAATGTGGTATTTTCTTATGAGAAGGAGAGAGGGAGTTGAGTGATAAGGCTGGCTGGCAGATGGAACCTCACTGATAGGAGGGCTGGAGGAGACCTCCTCATAGGCTGGCTGGCTCCGTGAGAGGACTGGACCCGAGATGGGCTGGGTTCTCCCTTGGCTGAGTGCAAGGACTGGACCTAACATGGGGTGGGTTCTGAACAATAACGGTAGCGGTTTGGTCAGGGAGCACAACCCTTACCCAAACCCCTAACCTCAACCTCTAACCCCAACCCTAATGGGTCAGAACTGGTAGTTGGGCCTAGCCTTCTGGAGTTTTAACTACAACTCAGTATTCATTTTGGTGGCTATTTTAGATTGTCTTAGTTTTTAGACGAAAATGCACATTCGTTTTAGTCACATTTAATCATTTTCATCCTTCTTAGTTTTTATTTTCAAAGATCCATTTATGTATATATATCTATATATATATATAGATATATATATAGTAGTGTGTGTGAGGAATTCTCCTCTCTCTCTGCTTCCTCCACTGGCCACCAGTGTTCAAGCCTGGCTAATTGTCTACCCTATGTTCAGTCCTGAGCCTTCACCGTATGACGTACCTGTTCTACCTGTGTTCTTCAGTAAAGTACCTACTGTACGTTTTTGGAATATTGCAAACCTTGCCTCCTGCGTTGTATCCACATTTACATTACATTTTTGGCATTTAGCAGACGCCTTATTCCAAAGCGACTTACAATCGATACATTTGACTAAGCAAATCATGTCGTAGCAAGAACAGTAATCTAGCTCAGGCCAGGGGCCATTGGCAGTCGTCGTGATGGAAGAAGAAAAACATTTATAGACACTGGAGAAACAGTACAAGGGGGGAAGTAGAAATCTTAGGAGACACAGTATAGGGGGAATAATAATAATGATAACGTTGTTGTTGTTATTATTATTTAGCAGTCTGCCCATGGAGCTCCTCCTTGAGGCTCCGCCCCCACAGTGAACTCAGGTGACCAATCAACAGGCTGCTCTTTATGACCATGTTTATATACCTTGTTGCTAAGTTATTATAGTGACAGTACACCTCAGGTGGTGTTGAGGATGAAAATGACAGTTGCGTGACATATACCCACACACACACACACACATGTGACAAACACACACACACACACACACACACACACACATGTGACATTGTTGTCGTTTATTGTTCTTCTTTGCAATTTATGGTGTCACATTCAAATGTTGTCAGGTAAATAAAAAAAGAATCTGCTGTTTCTTGTGGTTTGGGGGTTCCTCTTCAACATACAGGAGGGTGCCCTGTGATATCCCTTCAGAATTTTCAGATATTAACCCCTTCATGCCCAAAATGCCCAAATCCCAGAAAAATAGGTATTTATCCAACCAACAAGAAACAGCAGAGAAAAAAACGTTTACCCAACAAAACAAGGTTCTTCAGAAAAGCAGGCTTTGGCTCCCGGACTAATAGCTTCCTGGTTCAGAACCAACAACCTGTCCTTCTCTTCTTCTTCTTGTTTGGAGCTCTGGAGGTGCTGTAGCTGGGCCCTGGAGGTGCTGTAGCTGTTTAAAGACCAGGTTCTGATAGGTCCAGATAGGCTGGCAGGCTGAGTGGGAGGACTGGACCTGAGATCTGATGGCTTCTCCCATCTGGACCTGAGATCTGATGGGTTCTCCCATCTGGACCTTAGATGGGCTGTGTTCTCCCATCTGGACCTTAGATGGGCTGTGTTCTCCCATCTGGACCTTAGATGGGCTGTGTTCTCCCATCTGGACCTTAGATGGGCTGTGTTCTCCCATCTGGACCGTAGATAGGCTGTGTTCTCCCATCTGGACCTTAGATGGGCTGTGTTCTCCCATCTGGACCTTAGATGGGCTGTGTTCTCCATTCTGGACCTTAGATGGGCTGTGTTCTCCCACCTGGACCTTAGATGGGCTGGGTTCTCCCTTGGCTGCATGGGTGGACTGCACCTGAGATCTGATGGGTTCTCCGATCTGGACCTTAGATGGGCTGGGTTTTCCCATCTGGGCCTGAGATGGGTTGGGTTCTCGCAGGGCTGCGTGGGTGGGCTGGACCCGAGATGAGGTGGGCTTTGTCTGGAGGTCCTGTGCCAGGTCTCCCACGTACCTGGTGACGAGTCGGGGGAAGCCCCAGAGCCGATGGCTGTTTTTCCTTCGGACGTTTGACTCCAGCTTCTCTCTGGTCTCCTGGGAGACGAAGGGGATGGATGCAGCCGGCAAGAACACCATGATGGGCTTTCTCTCCGTTGCCGTGGCGACAGTCTGGCACAGGGATTTGGCACGTGGGCAGAAGACCAGGGGTCCTATCCTGACGGTAGACGTCTTGGCCAGAGGGTGCATGAACGCGTGGCGGGGGCATCGGAGTCTGGCGGGGAGGAGCATCCTGATGATGCAGATCATCCGTACTGCCTGCCTCCAGCGACGCAACGCAGAACTCTGGCTGGACTCCATCGGGCCCATGGGGGGTTGCTGGGCCTCTGGGGGGCAATGCCTCCACTGCACGTCCTCCCCATTTGGTCTGGGGGTAGGGCTTCGGTCAGGGTTTGTCGAGGGCGTCTGGGAGCGGGAGCAGGACCTGGACGACTGATCAGAGATGGAGGGGCAACTGGAGCTAGTAGAGGAGGAGTCAGGGTACAGAGTATCCATCCGGTCCAGTGTCTTGTCCACTAGCTGCAGGCGGTGGGTGTAGAGCGGAGTGTCCTCCTTGGGCTCCTTCAGCTTCTCTCTGGGGTGAGATGGGGCAGCTTCTCCCATCTGGACATGAGATGGGCTGGGTTCTCCCATGGCTGCGTGGATGGGCTGGACCTGAGATGAGGTGGGCTTTATCTGGAAGTCCTGTAGTTGTTTAAAGACCAGGTTCCGCTCCATGCGCCACCGATCTTCCTGGTTCATGAACATCACTCTGTCCGTCCGCCTGGGGCC
Organism: Nansenia antarctica; assembly: GCF_963989245.1. Taxonomy (NCBI): domain Eukaryota; kingdom Metazoa; phylum Chordata; class Actinopteri; order Argentiniformes; family Microstomatidae; genus Nansenia; species Nansenia antarctica. The sequence goes on along the minus strand of NC_137679.1, from coordinate 17,467,496 downwards.
CTGGGAGGGGGAGGTGTCACCAGTATCACATGGCTGGGGCAGGGTGGGGCATCGGAGTCTGGCGGGGAGGAGCATCCTGATGATGCAGATCATCCGTACTGCCTGCCTCCAGCGACGCAACGCAGAACTCTGGCTGGACTCCAGGGGCCCCATGGGGGGTTGCTGGGCCTCTGGGGGGCAATGCCTGCACTGCACGTCCTCCCCATCTGGTCTGGGGGTAGGGCTTCGGTCAGGGCTTGTAGAGGGCGTCTGGGAGCAGGACCTGGAAGACTGCTCAGAGATGGAGGGGCAACTGGAGCCAGTAGAGGAGGAGTCATGGTACAGAGTATCCATCCGGTCCAGCGTCTTGTCCACTAGCTGCAGGCGGTGGGTGTAGAGCGGAGTGTCCTCCTTGGGCTCCGTCAGCTTCTCTCTGGGGTGGGATGGGGTAGCTTCTCCCATCTGGACCTGAGATGGGCTGGGTTCTCCCATGGCTGCGTGGGTGGGCTGGACCTGAGATGAGGTGGGCTTTATCTGGAGGTGCTGTAGTTGTTTAAAGACCAGGTTCCGCTCCATGCGCCACCGATCTTCCTGGTTCATGAAGATCACTCTGTCCGTCCGCCTGGGGCCCTGGGAGGGGGAGGTGTCACCAGTATCACATGGCTGGGGCAGGGTGGTCGTGTTCCGGTCAATGTCAGGGGTTGTTATCAGGTGGCTGGCAGTCACACACAGGGATTTGGCACGTGGGCAGAAGACCAGGGGTCCTATCCTGACGGCAGACGTCTTGGCCAGAGGGTGCGTGACCGCGTGGCGGGGGCATCGGAGTCTGGCGGGAAGGAGCATCCTGATGATGCAGATCATCCGTACTGCCTGCCTCCAGCGACGCAACGCAGAACTCTGGCTGGACTCCAGGGGGCGCCTGGGGGGTTGCTGGGCCTCTGGGGGGCAATGCCACCACTGCACGTCCTCCCCATCTGGTCTGGGGGTAGGGCTTCGGTCAGGGCTTGTAGAGGGCGTCCGGGAGCAGGACCTGGACGACTGCTCAGAGAGGGAGGGGCAACTGGAGCGAGTAGAGGAGGAGTCAGGGTACAGAGTATCCATCCCTAACTCCAGGCGGTCCAGCGTCTTGTCCCAGTCATCCTTGAGCTCCTTCAGCTTCTCTCTGCAGGAGGACACAGACAGGGCTCTCATTCAGGCTAACTGTTACTGTTATTATCAAACCTTTTTCATTTAGCTATGAAATATGACATATCATCAATTGATGGAACTTACTTGTGTGTCTCATTGATGATGTCCTCCTGTTCAAACACAAACATGGGAGGGTAAGGATTAGCCTTTGAAATACACAAAGCACACATCCCTCACACACATCCCTCACAGCCTTAACACACAGCTCTAACACACATCCCTAACAGCTCTAACACACATCCCTCACAGCCTTAACACACAGCTCTAACACACATCCCTCACAGCCCTAACACACAGCTCTATTACAGGCCTAAAACATTCCTAACACACAGCCCTATAACATAGCCCTAACACAGCCCTAACATCCAACCGTAACATACAGTCCTAACACTGAGGCCAGCCCCAACACTGAGGCCAGCAGTGCTTTCCCACGCTAATTCCATTGCGCAACAATAATATTAACGCAGCTTTACCTCTCCTGCCGGCCGCGCGGTGGCATCTTTCCACAGGTGGATCAGCCAGGTAAGGAGCAGCAGGAGCGTGGAGAGGACAAACACCCCGAGCTGGACATTGATGACCGCATCTCCACCAAGTTCCGATGTCGACTCCAGGAGATGCATGCGGTAGCGCAAGTGCTTGTTTGTTGGGGCTAACATGACTGGCGACTGGTGACTGGCACCTGGCACCACGAAGCGTCGGAAGCGCTGTCTGGGGGTAGGGCTTCGGTCAGGGCTTGTAGAGGGCGTCTGAAAGCAGGACCTGGACGACTGCTCAGAGAGGGAGGGGCAACTGGAGCCAGTAGAGGAGGAGTCAGGGTACAGAGTATCCATCCGGTCCAGCGTCTTGCCCCAGTCATCCTTGAGCTCCTTCAGCTTCTCTCTGCAGGAGGACACAGACAGGGCTCTCATTCAGGCTAACTGTTACTGTTATTATCAAACCTTTTTCATTTAGCTATGAAATATGACAAATCATAATTGATCTGAACTTACTTGAGTGTCTCATTGATGATGTCCTCCTGTTCAAACACAAACATGGGAGGGTAAGGATTAGCCTTTGAAATACACAAAGCACACATCCCTCACACACATCCCTCACAGCCTTAACACACATCTCTAACACACATCCCTCACAGCCTTAACACACATCCCTAACAGCCTTAACACACATCCCTAACAGCCTTAACACACATCTCTAACACACATCCCTCACAGCCTTAACACACATCTCTAACACACATCCCTCACAGCCTTAAAATACATCTCTAACACACATCCCTCACAGCCATAACACACATCCCTCACAGCCATAACACACAGCCCTAACAGCCTTAACACACATCCCTCACACACATCCCTCACACACATCCCTCACAGCCTTAACACACATCCCTCACACACATCCCTCACAGCCTTAACACACAGCTCTAACAGCCCGAACACACAGCTCTAATACAGGCCTAAAACAGCCCTAACACTGAGCCCAGCCCCAACACTGAGCCCAGCCCTAACACTGAGCCCAGCCCCAACACTGAGCCCAGCCCCAACACTGAGGCCAGCAGTGCTTTCCAACGCTAATTCCATTGCGCAACAATGAATGAATGAAAGCTTTATTTCGAACATGTGTAAAAAGAAATAGTTATAACAACAAAAGACAAAACAAAAACAAGAAAAAACAAAACAAAAACAAGAAACACTATTTACTTAACATGTCGAAGGAGTAGGAAGAAGCATAAGCTTATTTAATCCTGCCCCTTCTCCAATACTCAGAGATTAATCATTAATAATCTGCAGTTGACTTCAATATTAATATAATATATATATTTTAAATTAAATCAAATGTATTTACATATTTACCAACAATAGAAAACAGATAATGTAAATAAACAAATAATCTGTGAAAACAACTGGTGACTATCAAAGCCCTTCTTCCTCCTCGTACCTGGTGAAAACCATGTTTTTATAAGCGGTACAATAATATTAACGCAGCTTTACCTCTCTCTCATCTCTCCACAGGTGGATCAGCCAGGCAAGGAGCAGCAGCAGGAGCGTGGAGAGGACAAACACCCCGAGCTGGACATCGAAGCGCACATGTTTCTGGTCTAGCAGCTGTTTAGACATTATAACACATTAGGGAAATCTATCCATAGATTAGCCTACACTGTGTACGTGTGTACACTTCCATAGACAAAGCGTTTATGAATGTTGTTGATGATTGGCATACCTCTTATGCATTAAATTGTTATGACGTCATAATAATGTCAAGAGATTGCGTCATAATGAAGGGTTACCATGACCCTGATGCAGTGAACAGAGGGAGCTCTTTCATCCTTTTACACAGAGCTCAACTTTAAATAAAATTGCTGCAGCATGAACCAAGTCTGAAATGTGAAAACGATGGAATCAAACATATTGACTTATCCCATATAACACGTCTTAATTTAATTAATAACACCCACAGCTGGAACTGAATGACAGATTCACTCAAACTATGAGTGACGGACTCAGCGCATCTCAAAACAATCTGGCCCGTGGCTGCCGCGCTTGTTGTATAGGCTCAACACATCAACACATGGCTAATTTAAATATTTACTATATTTATAAACTTGACTATATTTACTATATTTATAAACGTTCACTAACATCAACCAAACTTGGAAGTATTAAGAGAACGGACACAACGCGGAAATGTAACCAATGAAATGTATTTGTGTACACAGCTTTTAACGAGGTAATGACGTCAAACCCCGCTAACATAGCTTGACATGCTGAACGACGCCAGGGTTATTGCTTTTTATTTTTATTTTACCAGGCGAGACAATTAAGAACAAAATTCTTATTTACAATGCCGGCCTGCAATAAGGGAAAAGGGGAGGGGGCCTGAAAGATAAAACATGTTAAAAACAAAGCACAATAAGCATTAAACACAGGCATGTAACACAAACAATACAACAAAAGCACTAACGGACATCAACAATGGAACACAACAGTAAGCACAAAAAGCAGACAGGCAACACAAGACAACACAATACAACAAAACGCACTGGGACACAGCCAAGCAAACACAACAATACAGCAATAAGCACTGAGACACAGTCAGGAAAGACAATAATACAACAATAAGCGCTGGGACACGACCAATCAACACAGCGATACAACATAGACACTAAGACAGCCAGTAAACAAACCAATACAACGATACACACTGAGACACAGTCAAGCAAACATAAATACGGTACAACAATAACCACTGAGACACAGCCACCAAATACAACAACAGCAATAAGCACTTACGAAACAGGCCAACAAACATTAGAACACTTAAAAGCAGAGAATGAGCAGACATGAGCGTATGGGGGCATAAAAACAAGTGCAGGTGGACAGGGGGTGTGTGTAAAGGGAATGAATACAAGTGCTTCCCTACAGAGAAGAGAAGCATGTGCAGGAATCAGTGAGGGTGTCTGAAATAGTGAGTCTGAAGGCAGAGAGGGAGATGAGTTTATCCAGTTTGAGGGTTTTTTGCAGAGCATTCCAGTCAGAGGGGGCAGCAAACTGGAATGATGCACGGCCAAGGGAAGTGAATGAATGAATGAATGGTCTTTATTGTCATTAATATACAGAGGTGTCAAAAGTATTCACATTCATTACTCAAGTAGAAGTATAGATACTATGGTTTAAAAAGACTTCTGTAGAAGTTGAAGTATCAACTCAAGCTTTTTACTCAAGTAAAAGTACTGGTTTCAAAACTACTTAAAGTATAAAAGTAAAAGTAATGTAAGGGGAAAAAAATGCCATTAAGGACAAAAGCTTAGGCCATGCCACAGGGGCCTATAGTGCACTACCCCACCTCCCCCCCAAAAAACATTTTTCTAAAGGCCATAATGACTATGTTATTATTAAAATGTTAATGTTGAAAAATTTGGGATGCACTTGTTTCAGACGCATTTATGCCCATTGAAAATGAACACATTTTAGTACAATGCAAATACATTAAAGAACCATATGTGTGTACTACTGAGCATTAACATGTGAACACGGAAGATATGATGACTAGTTGCCTAAGTATTGTAATGGTGCAAAAAGTCAAACGTCAAAAGTCAAACGTCAAAAGTCAAAAGTCAATAGCCTTTATTGGAACTGTGAGGGCAAAACCATACAAACCATAACAAAGTAGTGATTCAATATTTCCTGAAAAAACACACATACACACAATCTACATCAGCATCAGAGTTACCAATAAGCTTTGTTCAGCCGCAAAAGCAGCAGGTTCTCAAAGTTCTTTGAGCCAATGCATGCTCTTTTTGGCCTGAAGATCAGCCCTGCGACACTAAACAGTCTTTCACAGGCTGCTGAGGCAGGGAGTCCCGTATTAAGTTTGAGTGATAGCTGGCACACAGCTGGGAAGGTCTTCAGTACCTCTACTGTGTCTCCTGGGCACCCCAGGTACGCATCCAACTGCTGGGACGTTTCAAGAGGGCCGGTCTTCTTCAAGGAGGAAAATAAGTCCTCTTCCTCAGACGATTGGGAGCCCTCACTGAAGTGTTTCTCGGCCTGACAGTCCAAGTGGCTTCTGATATAGTGAAGGCCTGTGGAATAAAAAACAAAAATCATGACAATTTAGACTATATGAAATAATAAATAATTTAAAATTATTTATGGCAGTATTGTAACTGTGTATTGGATAGTGTTGTGTGTGTGTGTGTGTGTGTCATTAAATGTAATTTCAAACTAATTTCACTGTCTTCATAGAAATTACACTAAGCGGAAGTGAGACACTTACCAAGTTTGAGGATATTTTCGTCACTTGTCCAACAGGTCTTACATTTGGGAACTAGAATGGCTGCGGCTATCAGTTCTGGATCTGCAAGCATCTCTCCGAAGCGTTTCTCAAGGCCTGAAAGAAGTGCAGCAATCAAAGGCTCACAGAACTTGGAGGCGACTTGAAGGTGCTGTAGCTTGGTCCTTAGCAGAGTTATGGTGGGGACCAACCATCCCATCTGCACACTGGTTTCTCCCTGAAGAACATCCAGTGCCTTTGCAACTGGGCTCATTGTCTTCGCATATTCTGCAACAAATGCAAGTTCCACTGGAGTAAACCTGTACAAAGAAGAAGAGAAAAACACAACATGGAACATTAAGTCTACTTGATGTAGCACCTTCAACTGGAGGAACTGATCATTAAAAAGGAAAAATATTGTCATCTGAGACTTTTAGAAATGAAGTTGTGTTGCTACAAATCACATTCATAGTAAATATGGGGACTGCATATTGGCATAGTGCATACGTGTTCTACAGTATTCCAAGTATAACACTGTGACTTAATCTATTGTTAATCACTTCATTAATTGTAAGGCAGAAAAACAAGCACTTACTTGGGTGTATCTAGTTCACTGCAGACAGCTGCAAGGGCTCCCTCGCCTTGTTCTCGTGTTATCCTCACTATTCTTTCTACGGCTGAGAAGAGTGAATTCCACCTTGTAGCAACAGGCCTTACGAGTTGGAGTTTGCAGTGGTCTTCAATTACTTCAGATGCGGTGGTTGATCTTGAACTTTTATTCCACAGGCTAGAGCATTTGGCAAATGTGGACCTTGACACGCGCTTGTACAGTGGGTTGACCTCTGCTTTTGAAGCATCAACTGTGGACACTAAATTGAGGAGGTGGCAGGCGCAGCGATGGTGCTTGGGTAGCTGGTATTCTAAGTAGTCATCTTCTTCCAACAGGGCTCCGGCATCAACAAATTCAACACCCTCAAGGCTTTCCTCTTCTTCATCGTTATCATCATTTTGACCACCATCATCCTCTTCTCCATCACCCTCTCCTACAGGTTCAGCATTGTTGTTCTCGTCAGTCTGCCCATAAACTCTGAAGGCTTTCAGGAAGTTTGATCCGTTGTCAGTTGTAGTGCGAACGATCTTCTCTCTGACATTGAATTCTGTGTGAATATCATTTAGGGCACCAGCCAGGGCAGAAAAGGTATGTGACCCTTTAAGTTGCTTGCATGCCAGGGCAGCACAGGATCTCTGCATGGTCTGGGGGTTAAACCAGTGCGCAGTGACACCAATGAAACCGCGACGGTGTGCCGTCCAGCAGTCTGTTGTTGTTGCTATGAACTCAATTTCACTAAGGGCAGCTTTCAGTTTTCTTTTCATTTCAACAGAGGCCTTTGTGACTTTGTTAACAACAGTATTACGTGTCATGACATTTGTATTTGGCTGAAGATGTTGCACAAGCTCAATGAAGCCCTGTTGCTGAACAATGTGTGGTGGGTGCAAGCCTTGGACAATGAATTTGAGGACTACTTCATCCACACTTGCCTGGGACACTCTTCGAGCCTCCCACAGCTTGGTTTGTTTGGAGGGTGGGGTCAAAGAACCTTCAGTGGATGACTTCCTTTTGAGGGCTGTTGAAGAAAGTTGCGTGTACCTCTCTAGACGAGTGGGGTGTTTCTTCTGTGGAGAAAATGAATGCACAGGCACAGATTGAGATTCATATTATTTCTCTCAAACCACAAGCTGAGACTATCTAGGACTTCCGCTGTATTAAATGTCACGCTGGAAGTTCATGAATGGAGGTCAGACTACAAGTTAGGGAGCAGTTTCACTGGTCTATGCAATTATGTTGAGCAGACCAGAATATTGCCACTTAAAGCTGTTTTAGGACCACAAGCAGCTGCTGGCATGACTGAAAAGTAACATTATTGTTAATGGCACACACCGCGCACATTTCTTCTCCCGTGGGAACATAATTAACTCTTTACAGCAACAAACACGGTAAAACTCCGACCTCAACACATGAAGGATTACAAATGAAACATTTAATCATAGCCTACTGTTAGCAAGCAAACCATGGCATGTTCTTAGCCATAGCAAACATTGCAAATTTACCATTAGTACGTTACGACTGATAATAACAAACTTTCAGCTTACCTCAATATGCTTTTTCAAATTAGACGGTGAGTTTTTGAAGGCCATTAGCTCGTGGCTTGGGTGCGCAGAGCTTGCAGCGCATTCGAAAGGAGTTGTTTTTGCATCCAACCATTTCAAAAAATTCTTCCAGGTACGGCCAGGGATGGAGAAGGGTTGGCTGATCTTCCTGGCTATCAACCTGGTTGATGCTGGTGCTTGGTTGGGACATTTCGCTGTTATTTTGAGTCTCTGGCACGATCACGGACATCTTTGGCTACATACATCTGCTTTCCTTGCTGGAGTGTGATTTGTGTCATGTGCAGCAGATGGAATGCATCTCGTACAAACCAATAGGGTGTCGGAATGGTATAATGTTTATACTTCTCATCCAACCACAATCAAATTCACTCTATCCGGATTGCGCGACTTATCTGGATAGGTTTTTTTTGTGTGTTTTTTTTAACGATGAAAAGCTGTAATGAAAACAAGCTGAAATGAAATAGGAGTAACGAGGCTATTTTTAAAATGTAAGGAGTAGAAAGTACAGATAATTGCGTGAAAATGTAAGGAGTAGAAGTAAAAAGTCGGCTGAAAAATAATTACTCCAGTCAAGTATAGATACCCAAAATGTCTACTTAACACTTAATCAGCCGTGAGGTGTTAAACAGCACCAGTGAGTACAAAAAAAATCTACCTTTGCACTCGATCAAATTTCAGGACCCTCCTTTCATGACTTTTCCTAGATATGTGCGTTCTACAACCCAGCATCTTTACATTTTCAAAATCGAGTTAGTATAAAGCGATTTTGCAGTATTTCTGTGTGTGTCTGTGTATTTGCCTTGGGATTCGGCTGCCATCTTTTTCTCCAAGGCTGCAATTCTCTTTTATATCAGCAGAGGTAGCAAGGGGGCACACACTGTGCTCAACCTTCAGGCTTCAGTGCTGAATTAGATACAGTGGATAAGACTGATATTTGTAACATAATGTGTTTATATATAGGCTATATATAGCAATAGTGATACATAAGATATGTATATGTACAGACAGTTATGAAAATGATAAACTGTACAGTATGTCTCCCAATCCCTTCAGATTTGTTGGAGCTGAGGGTTTTTTTTCACCCAAGTTCCATGCAATAGTGATAAGATATTATGATATGTGTAGCCTATGTACAGTTATGAATGATACACTGCACAGTATGTACCTATCAAGCTGTGTGGTATTACATAGGTACCACAGCAAAGTAGTTCATCAACAAATATTATATAACAAACGGATATTTATAATATTGTATATAATGTCTTTTTTGTATATCACTGTAGACCACGTTGTAGTAGTAGCCAATTGCAGAGTGTATTCATTATTTTGTTTGTTTGAATCCTCACTGTGTTAATGTTTTGCAGTGAACAAACAATTGTTGGGTGAATAAACTGTCTCTTGCCGTGAAATGTGTACATCAAATAAAATGATGTCGGCGATGATTATGCCTGTACAGCGCTGTCAATTTTCAAATAATGCTATAGGCTATATATATATCTATCTACCCTCCCTCCACCCCCACCCAGAGAGCTTTGGACTGTCTGGATATGAACACTTGAACACTTGATCTCTGCACTTTATATTTATATTAATTATGACTCTTGCACTTTGATGTTGGTTTGCACTGTCTTGTCCTGTCTTGCACCTGTCCTGCTGTAAACCGTGCTCCATTGTTCCAAACCAAATTCCTAACATGTTTACATGTCATGGCAATAAAAGTCTTCTGATTCTGATTCTGATATGAATGTTCAGTTGTGATATGAAGTAGCCAACAATTCTCATGTCGACCATGATAATAATAGGCTACAACAAGGTTGTACATAGATATACGCAGATTCATATTTGGATAGTTGATTTTGGCACTCTTTCTGATCGTCCCGTTCACAAAAAACGAAGGTAATAAGTCACGTAATATGGCGAAATAAATGTTCGTTCAGACAATACAACATATATTGAAAAATATGAAAAATACGTGGGATGAAGGTACTGGGATGATATGTGGCAGTTTCTCGCGCCTGTCCCGTTCTGTTGTTCAAAGAATATAATATAAAACGCATCACATGTTTGTCACTTGATGCACAGGGGAGGGTAATCTTATTGATCGTTTCCCATCAGCCAACAATAGCTGCCAATTCATGAGCGAGCCAAGCGGGTTTCAAAGCTGCCAAGCAGGTTTCAACGCTTACAAGCTTACAGCAGTCGATTGTCTGCTGATGTTACGGGCACGGCCGGCGTGAAGTTCACGACAAATAAACAGACTTTGTCACTGTGAAGCTCATAACTATGATAACACAATATTGCAATATTTATTACTATTATTTTTGTATAATAATAATCAACCATCATTCGTTAGTAATGAAAACTCCCGCAGTTCCGATCAATCTCCTCTCCACTTTACACATTACATAACCAAGATCTCTTTTGACATCACAACAATGTCAACACAATCACAACAGAATCTTATTTTATCCAACCAGGTTTTATATTTTGATTATGACATCATGTCTTTCAACATTGTCACACTTTTCATTACACACATTAGCGGCATCAAAAATGATGGGCTGGGCGTGCGAGGGAGCGTGCTTATTCTGGCAGATTGTGAAATATTAAAACCAATAACATTCTGAATGATTTATCATTCTGTACTCTTTCTCTCCTTTCATACAATCACTTGATGTTGATGGGGGGAGGGATGGGGGAGGGTTGATGGCCCGATCAATGAACAAAGACATCGGGTTTCCCCCGCTCCACCACGTCCCAACGGTGTGTTTTTTCTCCTCCTTCAAGTCGCTCCTCTCAGGAGACCACTATTTATACATAATAATCCACAGATAGGCACAGTCACAGTGCTACATGAAAATATCTAGCCACACACCACATATCATAGCTCCGCCCTATATGTATTTATCATCATATTTCTCAATATAAAACGGAGGTACAATATATGGTACATTTGATTATGTAATCATCAACGATTGATTAGTAGGCCATTGTTTATCAAAGATGAATCCTGACAATTGAATGCCATTTGAGATCGAGACTCGGTAGCCAATAGTGATAATGAGTTCAATCTGTAAACAGTTATCATCTCAATAGGACGGCCAATGTAATGCGTTGTTTTTTTGATTTTGCATTCCTTGTTTCGTGGTAAACTAATCTCTTTCTGATCGTCCCGTTCACAAAAACCTAAGGTGGGACAACTCGTTTCTAAGTTACAAACTTCTGAGTTACAATCATTTGATGTTGATGGGGGGAGGGATGGGGGGAGGGTTGATGGCCCGATCAATGAACAAAGACATCGGGTTTCCCCCGCTCCACCACGTCCCAACGGTGTGTTTTTTCTCCTCCTTCAAGTCGCTCCTCTCAGGAGACCACTATTTATACATAATAATCCACAGATAGGCACAGTCACAGTGCTACATGAAAATATCTAGCCACACACCACATATCATAGCTCCGCCCTATATGTATTTATCATCATATTTCTCAATATAAAACGGAGGTACAATATATGGCAGATATATGTATGGTATATTATGGCAGTTTCTGGCGCCTGTCCCGTTCTGTTGTTCAAAGAATATAATATAAAACGCATCACATGTTTGTCATTGTGTGAAAATACAGATACCTGGTCCACACAGCTTCAGATTCCAAGGAAATTACTTGGAACTATGTGTGAAAGGGACAACATTGCAATATATATTACAGTTATTTTTAAATAATGCTAATCAACTTTCATTCGTTAGTAATGAAAACTCCCGCAGTCTCGATCAATCTCCTAGATCAATCTCCCCCGCGGTGTGTTTCTGTTGCGTGTTCACGCTTCTTGCGTGACATCGCCATCCAGCGATTTTTGTGGGTCAGTACACACACCCCCATTGTGATTAGTGGTCGTGTGATTCCACACCTCGTCGCGCTTTAGTAGGTAAAAAAACGTCGGCGCCTCCAGTGTTAAGTAAGGTAACGAAGTATTTGTACTTCGTTACTTGACACCTCTGAACATGACTGACCTGATGCCTCTCTTTAGCTGAGGCAGGGCTGAAGGAGGCTGACCTCTGGGATCCATTTTTTGTAAGCCTGTGCCCACTGCAGCCTTGGCTTTCTGTACTTGGCTGACAAAAGTAGAACACGATGTGACCTTCTGCTGTTGTAGCCTGCCTCAAGGTTCAATGCATTGTGCTTCTGAGATGCTTTTCTGCTCACCACAATTGTACAGAGTGGTTAGCTGACTGACCCTAGCCTTTCTGTCAGCTCGAACCAGTCTGGCCATTCTCCATTGACCTCTCTCATCAACAAGGTGTTTCCGTCCGCCCTCCATAGCTCACTGGATGATTTTTGTTTATTGTATCATTCTCAGTGAACTCTTGAGCCAGCTGTGTGCGAAATTCCCACGAGATCAGCAGTTTTAGACATACTCAAATCAGCCTGTCTGGCACCAACAATCATGCCACGGTCAAAATCACTGAGAGATCACATTTTTTGCCCATTTTGATTGTTGATGTGAACATTACCTGAAGCTGCTGGCATTGCACTGGCATTGCACTGATGCTACACGTTTCGCTGATTAGATAATTGCATGAATGAGAAGGTGTATAGGTGTTCCTAATAAAGTGTTTCAGTATACTGTGTAAGTAGTAAATTAGAGAATGATATAAGTGATCAGTTTGAAGAAAAAACTGTCTGAATGCAAGAATATTGTCAGACTCGGTTCCTTGGAGATTACTCTTTAGATAGATATTGATATGCACGCAGACTCGAGTTCACCATTGCAACAACTGGAGCTTTATAACACGTCACATCCAATATCTGGGATGGTGGGCTAATAGCGCCCCCTGCAGGCTACAATCGGTACACCTAATGCTTTTAATGACATGGTATCCTCCTGTATATTGTGTAAATCACCATTACATTTGATCGGTAGCTCTCCGCTTGCTGAAGTATTGAACGTCGCAACAAAAACAAAATATATTACACATACCCATAGAGAATAAATGAGAAAAGTTAGCATTATCCAGAGAATGAACGGGAAAATGCCTGTCAGCTCTAGGTTGGGGATGTAGCTCAGTGTTAGAGAGCGAGGTTCATTAGTGGTGTCCAATCATATCGCCAAATGCTTTAGTGGTGTCCAATCATGTCGCCCAAATGCTTTAGTGGTGGTGCACGTCATCATATTATGCAAACAACTCGGCATGAAATTTCGAACTGTCAGTCCATCGGTTTTGTCACCTTCAGCTTCACTGCATCCGTTTATGGTAAGTCCAGATACTGAGCTTGGCTTTATAAATTGTTTTTATCAATGGAATTGTTAATATAAATTAATACGGTGTTGTCAGTTCATAGCAACACTTTGCACCTCTCGTTTTTGACTACGGACAGACGCGGCTAGTTCTATGTTGAACACTCACGTTCGCAGAAAAATGTATTCAATTATATTGAATATTATATATGTAATACATATCCTGCTGAATTAATGCTGTGTTGTTTAATCCATTCATAGCAACACACCAGGGACGTGCCGTCCATATAAGCAGGGTAAGCAGTGCTTACCCAACGAAAAAAGAAAAAAGGACCGTGAAAATATTAAAATAAAAGTGCTTGTAACCGTTTGTTTGTTTTCATTAAAAGAGTCGTATTTTAGGTCCCAGGGCAGCAGGAGTCATTCATTTTGATGTTGCATTTTTAGAGCCACCTGTAGGAGTAAAGCACTTCCTACTCTGCAAGCACTCCTCTCTCTGCTTTCCCTCGCGTACATTCGAATGCGTGAAAATGTCTTTTTTATTTTTTCCGATGCCTCAGCCCGCTGTGTAATGTGACCAGGGTAAGCATGCTTTCAGCCAATCAGAGTAGTTCTTTCATTCCGATAAGAGCTACTGATTGGCTATCATTTTCAAGTTCACAAGTTCATCAAGTTCACACTACTTTCTATCGCCCGGCAGAATAGTTTATGCTAGCTCAAACGATCTAATCAATAAGGATAACTTGCGAATATGGACATTACTGTCAGTGTCAGCGACCTAAAGGGATTTTGTAGACTGGACTGGACTGCAAAAACAGAACTACTGGCTAAAGGCCGGCCAAAGCCACCGCTCAACGATCTGCACACCCAGAAAGGGAGAGACGCTAGGGGGTTCCAACAAGTCTGGTATGAGCGGAAGAAATGGCTATGTGGCTGTGCAGAGACCATGAAAGGTCATGAAAGGAGGGTCCTGAAATTTGATCGAGTGCAAAGATTTATTTTTACTCACAGGGGTCAAAAGTCTTTATGCTTTGCGTCATTGACTGTCTTTTTGTAAATCATTGTCAACTATAAAATGTAAAATGTATTTTTTGATAACAAAAGGATTAAAAAAATAAAATTAAAAAAGTCCATTAGAGGTGAGCAAATGTAATGCGTTGCTATCCGGTTGTTAAGCCTGACGTCAAACGTGACGTTTTGCAATAGCCGGCCGCGCTAACCGCAACACCAAAACTTTTGGTCCAAAAGAGTTATCTCCCTTGGCGTAGACTTTGCTAACGGGGTGGGAACCTTATTCAGGTTCTCTGGTGCGATGCCTCCTACCTCCTTTCATGCGCGGAAATTCCATCCTTCCATGCGGGTGGCGAACCCAGAACCTTCTGCGTACCAACCGGCCGCGCTAACCACTACACCAAGACAGCTAACCCGCTTGTTTAAGATTTTTTCGCCTATTTAAGTTTATTTTTTATTATTTTATTATTATTTATTTTTTAATTTTTTTAATTTACGTGCTTACGTTCCCTCCCTATGATGATGATTATGATGAAGAAGAACATGATATAAAAAAACGTGATATAAGAACATGACAATGATAGTGAATCCGCTTGTTAAGTCTGACGTCAAAAGTGACGTTTAGCCATTTCCGTGTCCAAACCAGAAATTCCCTGCGCCAGAGTACCTCTGAACTACAGCGGTAGAATGACAGTTTAATCGTTTTTTAGACTCGGATCTATTCATACAACAAGGGACACAATACTTTCCCGTTTTCTCCATATTGTCAGGGTATTTGAGCCTCGGAAAAGCGCTATATAAATATAATTTATTATTATTATTATTTCTCCATTTCGAAGACAGCGCCTCAGCCAACGTTGGCCCCGGAAACACGTCACGACTTAACAAGCGGTATCCTATGATGCCGGTAATGTAAATATCAAATCAAAAATATCCACAATGATGAAAGAAGTAAACAAGTAGCGAGTAGCGTCCATTTATATGGAATTTGGGCCATATGGCCAGTTTTATCTGTTGAGGTTATTTTTTACCTGTTCCAGCCACCCATGCAATCTGTGTGTTGGCTGTGTTAACACTTTGAGTTACTGTATGTAACCATCGTTAGCTGTATGTGCAGAGTTGAGTCTGTTGAGCTGTTGAGGAGATGTTCCCGTGATGTTGTGTTTTAGGACTTCCCCTGTGTAAACAGATGTGTGCTCCCCCCCAGTTCTCCCTTTGGTGTGTGTGTGTGTGTGTGTGTGTGTGTGTGTGTGTGTGTGTGTGTGTGTGTGTGTGTGTGTGTATTGTGTGTGTGTATTGTATTGTATTGTATCGAATATGCATTTATATTTCCACTTCAGTCTTTCTGCCTAAACCACCTCATCCTCCTCACACCATGTCAGATCATAGAGTGGGTAACATTTGAATACTTTATTTGGTTCCACAAATTATATTATACAAACAGGGAATCAAATATTTCGGGGCTAAGCAGCACTGAACACTTAAGGATACACATAACACCTCCTTCTCCACACGGCCAAGCTGCCAATAATAGCTGAGACAGAGCAAAATTTGGCAACCTGTTTGGCCTTTCTTTTAGTCATTGCAGCAATTCTCAGACCCCTCATGGTGCATTTATATACATGGCCCAGACTTCCAAATACAAGTATGCTGAATTTGCACTTGTACCCAAAGCTGGTTATCGTACCAAGTAGTGGTTGGTATTTGATATACTTGTCCTGGAAAGTCTGGTCCATGTACAGGTCAAAGGGGCAGCCTACTTCTACAATCAGCACCTCCTTGTGGCTGGTGTCAACAAAGACAACATCAGGTGTATTTGGGATGTTGGAAAAAACATCATTGGCAAAACCAAACCACTCTGGTAACACTCTGGCATGCTTGTACATAACTGCGCTAGATGGTAAGATGTTTTGTACTGTATCAGACACAATGTCCACAATACGGTCATGACGAGCTATGTACAGGTGTTTGTATGCATTACATCCATTTGTTATGTGTGCAATGGACTCTAGGTGTTGTGAATCCTGATGGTTTAAACAGAATGGACTGTGAGTGTGGGGATACCAGGTGGACAGATTGTACTTGGTCGGTAATACCTGCAGTCTTGCTTTGATGGTGAATTTCAGAACATCCTCGTCGCAGCGACGTTCTTATACACTGAGTGTGAGACTGAGTGGTCAGCGAACTGCAAACAGGCTAGCTTTCCCTGTAGTCTGAGTCCACACCAGTGCTGCCTGATCTCAGACTGCTTCAGGCTGAGCAGAACCCTCCTTGCAGAGTCTCTGTGCAGTCCGACAGTCTCTTCCTGCGGTGTTGTGATGTCGGCCTTCACAATCACACAGGGGTCTGTGATCACCTCATCAGAGACAGGGACTTCAGTCTGTGTGTTAAGTTCTGTCCATCTTAGCTGAACTCCAGTCTGGTTGCAGAGGTCATTGAGATCCGGCCAGTCAGACCAGACCCCGAAGCCCTTGGCCTGGGAGTCCAGTTTCCCAGAGTCTTTCCTCCTGAAGCCGAGGAAGTCGTTCTGGTGTGCGCGGGCCAGGGGGATCTTCCTTCTGCGTAGATCCAGTAGGAGAGAGGCCCTGGCCATTTCTCTAACGGTGGCATCGTCATTGTTAAGCATGTGGAGCAGGTGGGCTAGCCTGGTGGCTATGTAGGCCCACTCAACATTGGGGACTCCCAGCCCTCCCTCTCCACATGGGAGAAAGATCATGCCCCGTGTGGAGTGTGTGTTGAGGCCCACCCACTTTCTGACCAGCTGGACAGTTCTGTTCGTCATCTCTCTCAGTGCTTTGAGGGGGATGTGCACATTGGCGAAGAGGTGTTGGATTTTGGCCAGAGCCACCTCTCTCACAGCCTGGAGCTTCATGAGGATGGGGAGGGGGGACAAGTCAATCAGGTGGAGACGATGGAGAAACTCTGTAGTGAGCTCCTCGACCTGCTCGCTCCACTCGCCAGCGATGTTAAACCTGTGGCCAAGGTATGGGTAGGTCTCATTGCGGGAATACACCCTGATGGGTTGGCCCATTACAAGAAAGGTGGGGGGCTTGTCGTTCTTGGCCTTATACCAGCGGTTGCCTCCACTGCGGCGCTCATGGAGTACGGCACACTTGGCTTGCTTCACCTCCAGCCCTGACCATTGGAGGAACTCATCAGTGCGTGCCAGCATTTTGGTGATGACATCCTCCTGTCGTGATGACACCTGCACGTCGTCCGCGTATCCCTGCACAGGATTTGGGGATCGGACATGCAGAGGAGCGCACTGGTAAATCCACTTCATCCATTGGTTGAGTGCTAAGATGAAGTTCACGGCACTCCAGGGACAGCCAGTTTTTATTCCCACCTTCAGTGCAATCGGCTCTGTGAGCTGCTGCCCACAGATAACTTGGAGAAATTAGCCTTGGTACACGCTGGATACAATATTCACAAAAGGCTGAGGCAGGTGTATTTCCTCTAATGCTTTTAGCATCACCTCATGGGGGAGTGTACCAAACGCATCTCTGAAGTCCAAAAACACTGTGTAGAATCTAGATGATTCATGTTTGAAGTCATCTATTCCGGTTTTTAAGCAAAACACATGTTCGTTCATTCCCTGTCTGTTGATGCATGATTCAATTCTTGATTTAATGCACGATGACCCATAGATAGTACTGTCATTTAATTCATTTCATGTTGTATCAGCTTTGAATACTCCAAGCTGCATATTCACACAGATGATATAAAAACTGAAAAAACTATATAAAACCTTTTTTTTTAATAAATATTTTTTATGATGATGATGATGATTATGATGAAGAAGAAC
>NC_137679.1:17429335-17444335 GCF_963989245.1 Nansenia antarctica | reverse complement strand
TAGCAATGTGGCCTGGGGGCAAGAGTGATGGGCGCACACACACACACACACACACACACACTCTTATATACAGTATACACACACATACGCACACAAACAAACACATGCACAGTGGCCTTAGATTTATTTTTTTGATAGGATAGGAACAAGGTCAGTATTCACACTGTTCAGTAATGCCGCAGGAGACTCCGGGGATTACGCACAAATCTGATTATCTCATCAAATACAAACATGGATTCATCACAAACCCTGAGAAAAACTTAAAGTTTAATATGAAATCGTGAAATTAATGAAAGGATGTTGTAGAGAATGATTGATTATGGAGACAGGTCACCAACCTCCAGTGAGAGAGTTCATAGAGGGTTCAACGAGTTATTTTACAGTGGTGAAACATGATTACTGTATACAGTATTTACAGGTGATTTGCAGGTGATTTTGTGTTAAATGTAATACATTGCTATATAATCAGAATGTTCTACCTAGATATTGATGGTTAGTATACAGAAGTCATTATTTACCCATCACCCTGGCTTACTGTATGTAAGCCATTACCCAAACTGTCATGAACCAATCACAGATAACTTTGGTTGATTTATTCGTTGAAGTTGTCAACAAGATAGAGTGAAGGTTAAAATAGGGCATGTGGTAGTGTAGAAATGTACTGAACTGTCTGGACTAGAGTCACAAGGAGAGCAGTAGAGGAGAAGATGAGTACAGGAGTCCTAAACCAGACCCATTCAGTTAGGTGCTGACCTTAAAAGAGGAGTCAGGGGTGCTTAGGTGGCGTAGCGGGTTAAGCGTTGACCATGTAACCGCAGGGCTCCCGGTTCGAATCCAGCCGGGGACATATCCTGCATGTCATCCCTCCTCTCTCTCTCACCCATCCTTCCTGTCTAAATCTCTACTGTATCTCTAAATAAAAAGAAAAATATGAGTGGGACTGCCCCACTCCGAAAAAATAACTTAAACTTTTTTTTTTTTTTTAAATGAGGAGTCAGACCACAGATGACCCCAACTGACAGCATCCAATCACAGTTGACCCAAACTGACATGAACCAATCACAGTTGACCTAAACTGACACAAACCAATCACAGTTGACCCAAACTGACACAAACCAATCACAGTTGACACAAACTGACACAAACCAATCACAGTTGACACAAACTGACACAAACCAATCACAGTTGACACAAACTGACACAAACCAATCACAGTTGACCCAAACGGACACAAACCAATCACAGTTGACACAAACGGACACAAACCAATCACAGTTGACACAAACTGACACAAACCAATCACAGTTGACCCAAACCGACACAAACCAATCACAGTTGACCCAAACTGACACAAACCAATCACAGTTGACCCAAACTGACACAAACCGATCACAGTTGACACAAACTGACACAAACCAAATCACTGTTCATCACACATTGACCCCTGTGACCCTCTTGCCCCCTCCTGCCCTGTCCCAGGTGGTGGTGCGGGAGCTGCTGGCCCAGTACACCAAGGCCCTGGGTACCAGCATGGTGGGTGGAGCCATCAAGACCTGGAGCAACTCCATGTCCGACAGCCTTAGAACCAGGTTAGTAGCGCAGGCTGGGCTGGGCCAATCACGTGCACTCTCATTGGAGGGTCAGAATGCTCGACCTATCACGTGCACTCTCACCGGAGGGGCAGCAAGCCGGACTGGGCCGATCATGTGCACCCTCACTGGAGGGTCATGAGGCCAGACCAATCACTGTTTCCCTCAGGGCACATATTCTGTTTGGACCAGAGTTTTATGTGAGTGGGGACTCCTTTTCTTTCTGCACTGGGGTCTAGGGCGACCGGGCCGACTCACAAACACTATTCATGTTTCACTGTGGTTTTCACATCTTGATTAGTACATTAGCAACAGCTACATTCTGCTGGTGGAGATGTTTTTAGACACACTGGTGCTAAAACAGCCTCACACACTTATAACACCCACCAATCTCCAGTGAATCAGCCCCTCAGTGTCCAGGCTATTTCTGCCCAGGCCTGTGTCTTAATAGTCTGTTCTAACCGATTTATGATGGTGGGTTATTCTACCACAGAAATACCCCGAAATAAACACAGCCCGCTCAATAACCCCCTTCATCCACATTTACGTATTCTCATGCAGTCGTAACGTTTTAACACAGGAAGGGGTGATCATGTCTTCATTCTCACAAACAAGCACGTGGACTGTGTGTAATGACCTCGTGTTCTCTTGACACTGTGTTTTTCTTGCCAAGAAATTTGCCATTTGCCGACATGAACCATAAATCCGTTATGGTTATGGGTTCTCCAGTTGCCTTTAAGACAGCTTGACAGAGTCAAGCCTCTTCTGTCTTGCAGACATTTCATCCCCAAGCCCACCAACGACTTTCTCAGACAGCTCAAAACATTCAAAGTAAAACAAAAACCTCCTCCTTCAGTTCTACACCGCCATCATTGAGAGCATACTCACCTCATCCATAACAGTTTGGTACGGCAGCTCGGACAGTAGGCTAAATCACGGGAAAAAAACCGGTGGCGCTACCGATCCCTGGCCACCAAAACATCCCGTTTCAAAAACAGTTTTTTCCCCTCTGCTATAAGGACTCTCAACACCTGACTCACTGCACTAACCCTGCCAGACGTACTGCACTTTAATATAAGTTGTAAATATTGACTATGTTCTTGTCTTGTGGTTATGTGTGTACATGTCCATGTGATATTATGGACAATGTGTGCAATGTGTGTATGTTTTTGACACTGCTGTATTGAGCTGTTCCACCTGTACCGAAAACAAATTCCACCGACCTAGGTCGTGTGGTCATTAAACGATTCATTCATTCATTCATTGACACAGATTGTGTGTGTGTGTGTGTGTGTGTGTGTGTGTGTGTGTGTGTGTGTGTGTGTGTTTCCTCTGCATCTGCTTCAGAGCTTCCGACTATCACTCCAAAAATCCAATCCTCGACCTCCTAACCCAAGGAAATTGTTCTCCACATTTTCCACACTCCCCAACCCACCTCCTACCTCCGCCCTGTCTGCGGAAGACTGTTGTCACCTACTTTGAAAAGAAGGTCGATAACATCAACGGCTCCTTCTCTCTACCTCTCGCCCACACCCAACTGCTCTTCACTCGGTCTCTGGCTTATCAGCCTCTGGGGAACCGCCAATCTGCTTGCGACGCCGGCTCTACCTCCTGCACCACAATCCCTCTCCTCTATACAGGATCTATTCCAGCTGGCTTTAAGACAGCCCGAGTAAAGCTTTTCCCAAGGGGAAAGACATTTCCCCTTGGATGTCAGCCCACCACCTCCAGCTCGACCTTAACAACACTGAGCTGCTCTTCCTCCCTGGGAAAGCCTGCCCCTCTCCAAGACTTCTCCATCACAGTAGAGAACTCATACAGTGATCTCCGGTTTTGTGTTTTCATCATGATATTTTTCGATATAAAACGGAGGTATGATATATGGCAGATATGCTATATGGCAGTCTCACGCGCTTGTCTTGTTCCAGTTTTGCATCTAGCAAAATGCGCGATTCAAGACCCGGGTCGTAGCCATATACTGTATGTGTGAAAGTGAGCAACCAGGCAATTGCCCGGCTAATTCGGTCATGTGTGAACGATGAAAATGCCTGGCTGACGCGGGTTCGGGATTCCATGCAATTTACAGGGAACTGTGTGTGAAAGGGGCTTTACATTGCAATGAGGGCATACATTTTTCCAGTATATATATGGTCCCAGCGGGAATCAAACCCACAACATTAGCGTTAGCCATGCTCTACCGACTGAGCCACAGAGGACATCACCTCAACCATGTTTGTGTTTCTGATCCTACACACACTCACTCTACACACTACACACACACACACACGCACACACACACACACGCACACACTCACCCACACACAGCTGGTACAGTACATAACAAAATCATAGTTTGTCATAGTGTGTGCTGATTGTGCAATGCTAACATTGACCTGTACCATGACGTCTTCTTGTCTGGTAGCTTCTTCGGCTTCAATGTGGACACAGTGGGGGACCTGCGTTTCCTGCTGAAGGCCGTGTGCTACAGGGAGAGGGTTCTCCAGCGCACGCTAGCAGCCAGACTCTACACCAAGGTCAGTCAGACCACAGGAGGTGCTTCTGCACTCTGAGAAAAAAGGGTCCCGAAGGGGGTTCTTTGGCTGTCCTTGTGGGAGAACTCCATGATATTTCCACATTCACAGAAATATAGTGCCATCACATAAGAAAGTCGATCTACCACCAATAGTTTCAATGGCAATACAAACTACTTTACTCAATTAAAACCGTTTTTTTAGCAACTAGAGTCCGACAGATTATCTCTGAGCACTGATATTATTGGCCTTTTGCACAGATATAGCACCAAAGATATGCGTCAGCCTTACATTCTGAAAAGAAAGAAAATCTGTGTTTATTAGTTTTTTCCAGAACAAAATATATACATTTTATAATAAGAATAAGAATAATAACCAATAATAATTATGCATGAACGTTTTATCAATCATAAACACATATAGGGTAATAACCCAGTATATAAATAGGTTAATACGGTGAAATAAAAGGTGAATGAAGTAAATAGCAAAGTTATTATAGGCCTTAAAAATGTGACAGATTTTAAAACATGTATTACATGTGGAGGTCCCTGTTCTGTTTGACTCTCGTCCAAGGAGTCCTTGGGCTGAAAAAGGTTGAAGTAGCTTTAGAGGGAGTCATGCATGGGGTAGGAAATCTAATTATAAAGAAATTAGTGCAGGTGCAAAAATAAGTGAACCTCTTCAGTCAATAGCGCGTGGCACCTCCATTAGCAGCGATAACTTGGAGTAAACGTCTCGTATAGCCACTAATCAGTCTCTGACATCTGTTTTGAGATATTGTTGCCTCCTCCTTACAGAAGTGAGCCAATTGAGTGAGGTTTGGGGGGTGTGTGGCATGAACTGCCCGCTGCAGGTCCTGTCACAGCATCTCAATTGGATTTAGGTCAGAATTTGACTTGGCCAATCCAAAACACAAATCTTCTTTGTGTTGAGGTATTCTTTGGTAGATTTGTTTGAATGCTTTGGGTCCTTGTCTTGTTGAAAGACACATTTCAGCCCAGCTTTAGCTCCTTGACTGATGGCTTGAAGTTCTTGAAGTTAAAAAATCTCCTGGTATACCTCAAAATTCATGGATCCCGTAACTCAATAAAACTACATAGCTAAAGAAAAAACACTCCAATCCATTAAAAAAAGTTATGTGTAATAAAGGGGAATGACACAGGAAAGGAGTATTGAACACACTAACTGAAATGGATTTAATACTTGAAGCCTTTGTTTCCAATGACAACGCTTCCTGTACGAAATAAAATCATCTCTCACAGTGATCAGGTGGGATTTTGTCCCATTCTTCAACACAGACAGTCTTTAAATCTTGAAGATTCTGGGAGGGCCGCTGGTGAATCTTGATCTTCAGTTCAGTTAAGTCTGGCGATTGGCTAGACCAGTCCAACACCTTTATATTATTTGTCTCTTGAACCAATTGAGAATCTCCTTTGCATGTTATGGATCGTTGTCTTGCTGGAAGATCCACTCGCCTCTCATTCTCATCATCCTGGTCGATGGCAAGAGATTCTTCTCAAGAATTTCCCGGTACATGGCTCCATTCATCTTCCCTTAGATCATTTGGATTCCACCAGTACCATGTGAAGAGAAACACTCCCATAATAACATGATGCTTCCACCTCCAAACTTCGCTGTAGGTATGGTATTTTTAGGATCATATGCAGAGCCATTTCTCCTCCAAACGTGGCACGTCATATTGTTGCAGAAAAGTGAGATTTTTGTCTCATCTGACCAGACTACATTCTTCCAGTAATCCTTTTTGACAAATGTACCTGCTGCTTCCAGCTCTTTCCGGAGCTCTGCTCGAGTGGTCCTTGGCTCTTGGGCTACTCTTCTGACTAACTTTCTGATTGCCCGGTCAGAAATCTTGTGAGGAGCTCCTGTGCGTGGCTGATGGTCAAGTGAAGTTCCTTCTTCCACTTACGGATAACGGCCCCAATGGTGCCTATAGGAACATCCGTCGGTAACCAGTGCTATAGTTACTATGTTGCTCAACAATCTTGTTGTGAAGGTCTTGGGAGAGCTCTTTGCCTCTACCCGTCATGAGATGTTTCTTGCAAAATATTCATCTAGCAAATTATTGATTTACTTGCATTCAGAGGTGGGAAAGAGTGGAAGTACTTCCCCACCAACATGCACTAACCCAACTGATTCAAATAAGCACAGGTAAGAGAACTCATTGGTGGTATAAGCTTATGGTTTAGTGCTTTTTTCGGACTGTTTTCAACCCTTTTTTCCTGTGTCATTCCACTTCATTGCACATCGCTTTTTTATGGATTGGAATGTTACAATTTCTTTAGCTGTGTAGTTTTATTGAGTTAATACCAATTATTTGGTCTACATTTCATGTGAATAGCTGCAATGGAAATATGTTGAATTAAAATATTGTTGATGTGTTGAATACTTGGTGAGCTTAGAATTTTTACATTCCTTATTTTTTTGTGAGATGGAAATTTGTATTTTATGAATTACTAACTCAAAAATGTCATCATTTAAAAAAATAACACCACACAGGCATTAATAAACACCTAATGGATCAGATTATGTAAAAAACTCAATTTTGACAAAAATGGAGATCCTAGAACCTTATAATTCTAACGTCACGACTTATTTCCCCCACTGTATATGCACTGTTTTGTATACACAGAAGTATGATGAGCACCTGTTTCATTTCGTATGAACCAGCTGGCTAGCAAATCTCAAAAGGGTTCTGCATGGAACCCAAAAGGGGTTTCCCACAGGAACAGCCAAATAACACTGGTTGTAGTGGTCCTTGGCTCTCTATGTTGATATTATACTGTATGGTTTGATGACATAATTGTTGCTTTGGTTTAAGAATGAATGTATTGACAAAGTTGCCCTCTCTTCGTTGTGCCTTGCAGTTACAGAAGAATAAACAGGAGTTCTTTGATGCCTGGAACTCCTGTCTTCATCACGTGACCAGTCTGGCCCTAGCACACATACACAGAGGTGGGTACTTCATCACGTGACCAGTCTGGCCCTAGCACACATACACAGAGGTGGGTACTACATCACGTGACCAGTCTGGCCCTAGTACACATACACAGAGGTGGTCTTAGTACATATTTCTTCTCTTTTTATTTGGATTTCAAATCCTCTGATTCCAAGTTACTCACGAGGTTTTTAAATGTTCCAAGAGAAATTAATTCTCTCAAGTTCAAAGTGCTCTGTAATGAATTCCAGGCAGCGGGCGCAAAGTGCATGAAGGAATGCTTGCCGAATTCAGTGCGAACTTTGGGGACATTTAGGAGATAACAGTCGTTGGAACCTAACGACTAGGGAAAGTGAAAAGCTATTCAGCTTTCTCTAGAGACTCTACTCTACTCCCGGTCGTACCATTTGTTTACTTTATTGGGGATGCTTTAATCACTCATCTACGGCTCAACGATAGCTTCTAATCGCGTCAGTCACGTTCTTGTTAAACACAAGAAGTCATTCAAAGACGGCGAAATTGTGAAAAAAGTGTTTCTCGAGGCTGCAGATTGCCTTTTCGATGACAGATCCACAGTGGCTGATGACCACCTTGCAAGCCTGCCTACAGCTCCCTGACTACGAGAAACTAGCTCCCAGTGCCAGGTCTCCCACTAAGGTTAGAGGAATGCATTTATTTCCTCCCTTCAAACTTAGGGAACTGCCTGTTTTGTATCTGGTTTACTTTTCTGTTTGGCACTGCAGACTGGCTGGAATTAAGATTGACTACCAGATTCAGATTCATTTATTTATTCAAGGGACAGTGCATATTAATAAAACGAAAATAAATTGTAAATACGCCAGAGTTAGGGGAAAATATGGGCATATGTGGTTACGTATTTAGGGATTTTAACAACTAGTCCTATTAAGAATCCTGGTCGTGTTTATATATTTAAGAAAAATAGTGTCCGAACGATGATCAAATGACTTTTCAAATTCCCCAAGCACAAGTCATGCATTGAATGTAACCAAGTGCTGAACAGTATTAAGTAAACCACAATACATTTGTGGGTGTCCGCGTCATCGTTATTGAAAAACGCACCTAATCACCGACCACACGACTCCAAAACACCCTCCCAGCGCTATCGTCTCGTCACCGTCTCAGCTCACTAATTCGTCGTGTAGCCGTGAGGTGCAAACGATGTCAGATCATCGCCATTTCAGCCAAATCCGGCGCCGTGTTGCCTATGCCTTAGCCCACATACAGAGGAGAGGTGGTCTTGGCACTATGGCCATGGCAAAACAAATTAACACCCGCCAAATGCTGATAGAGTTTGGGATTGGTGGGTAGATCTGTGCGATCCGCAATTCCAGTCACCATTGATTCAACATTTGTGACGACAGTTGTGCTGCTCCTGCCTCCTCCAGCTGACTGTCACTGCTGCACATCTCCCTCACGCTGCTCCTGACATTCAAACAGCCCTACTGTATGTCTGTGAGCTCGCTTAGTTACACCTCAAAATAAAGTAATAAAGTAAAACCATAGAAAACATGCAGTAGGAAAAGTCTAGCGGTATTTTGACTCCAGGATAGGCTGTTTTTTTTGTCACGACACTTGAAAGAAATAGGGCTGGTAAAAAAAAAATCTGAGTGCCAGAGGAATTCTCTTATCCACCAAAAAAAAGTTAATTGTATGCCAGAACACACCACATTCAGTGCCTGGTGACCTGGTGGTGGCCTTGTAAGGGATTCCCGCTGCTAGATCCCAGCCAAAGAAGTGTTTTCATAATATTGACAACATATTTTCCCCTCCTCTTCTGGTACATTTCTCATCTGCTCTCTTCCACCGGCCTCTGAGACAGATCTGCAGGAGAACAACAGCAGTCAGCTGTAATGTGACTATGTTTATACTTTTCCATTTTTCTTCAGTGTAGAACATTAATCTTAATTACCGTAAGCAATAAGGCACAAGGGTAAAGTCACAGCTGAGGGGTGTTGTTGGGCCCGACGCGAAGCAGAGAATTGTAACAGAAAGCAATGCCTTATGTACTTATTGTGTGGTAGTTAGAAATATAGTTCTCAAAACTACCACTGTTCCTAAAGTAATGCGATAAAACAAAGCTTTGTAATTCAAGCTTCCCTTGGTGGAGATGCTAATAGGCCTTCTTACAAAATGTGGCGGTTCTTACAGTATGTTGAACGGGAACATAGCTGTTACTTTACGTCATAGCTGTTACTTTATCAGGGAAATAATCAATCGGACAATCACAATTATTGTTCTAATCAATGAAATGTGGTGAAAATGTCCCCCAAGAATATGTTCTATGTTGTATTCCAATGAAAATATAAAATGTGTGCGTGCGTGCTTGCTACTGTATTATGCACATGCAAGTTTGTATGTTTGTGTGTTTTTAACCAGACGAGCTATAGTATGTCAAGGTACCCCTCTGTCTTAGAAGACCATAACCTTTCCATTCTCTCACTTTCCTCCCACACACACACACACACACACACACACACACACACACACACACACACACACACACACACACACATATGCTCACACACAAACAGCACACACACACACACACACACACACACACACACACACACACACACTTGCAACCTTAACCAGCCCTGAGGTACAGAATAACACAGGTCTGTGATGTTGGAGAGATAAGAGAGGTCTCGGGGCTGGCAGACTCTGCGCTAACCTTAGCCTGAAATGCTTTTGTTGCAATAGAATAATGTGCTGTTGAAATCTTCATGCAATCTGTATAGTATCTGTTGTTTTGTTGTATTATATTTGTGGTTTGACAATATATATATATTTTTAAACAGTAGTCTAACTTCTATCTCAATAGCATGTACTGTATGTAGTTTCATTATGACCAGTTATAATATTGTGAGTCTATATATGAGTTGGTCTCCGTACAGAAACCTATTGATGTTTGTTTCTCCTTGTGTAGGCCTATATACTGTATTTGTAATTCAGTCTGTGTCATTAATTATAGACAGTTGAGGTCCAGTGTTTAAATTAATCTTAATTCAGGATCGCATGCCATGTAACATAACACATAATGAAGTCAAACCACATTCTTTTAATATGTTTGATGTTAGTGAATCGATGAATTATTAGGAACTATGTATTTGTAATTGTAGTTAATTCATGAGTATTCAAGTATTTATCAATTAGAACTTGAATTATCAATGAAAGATATACACAATTATTTCAATATAAATGACATAACAAGTCCTGTTTTGTAATTCCTAACATTTCTAGACAAAATGTTTTTCATTCTATGTTGTTCAAAGGGTCCACACCACACTGAGTGACCCATGACCTTATTTGGTAATAACACATTGTTTAATACCTGTGGGGGGGGATTTTGTTTCCATAGTAACCCTGGAGCAGTTTGCTCTCGCTGTTCAAGAGTGCCCAGTGGCAGAAGACCACGCCTTGCTGACGAAGGTACGTCTGAAACCAGTTTTCCACTCCTCAGCTTGTCTCACTGTTCGATAGGAAACCAGCCACTCTGCTTTTGAGTCATCAGACGGCTCCTATGGAAAGTTTCTCAGAAACAGTTGTAGTTGTTTTTGAACGTGCGGCCCCCGTGAGTTACAGTGCTTACTGGTAAGGTAACAATGTAATAATCCCTTTGATGAATGTGTAAACTAGTGGTCATGTCTCTCATGTTGCTGTTCATGGAGCGAGAATTTGAGTATGCAAAAGTTCTGAAGTGATGTGTCCTATGTTCTTGCTTGACTGATGGTTTGTCAACAGACCTTTTAAGAAAAACAGAGGTGAGAACACAGTCAAAGTTCTCAATCAATGGTGGGTATCCGGTACACCAGGGAGGCTAGTAGTCAGTACGGCACCATCCATAGAATGGTACTATGCATGGTGGAGGTAGAAATTGGAAGATGGGCTCATTGCAGTGCATGGAATGGAATGAGGAATGGTATTGATACCAATATAACGAGTGCGTCCTCTGATTTCTACCATCACTCTGGGGTACAGGGTGCACAGATATAGGATCAGATTTTCAATGGGCATAGTCCCCTCCTGCTTCAAGTCATCCACCATTGTTCCGGTGCTGAAAAACCCCCAACAAGGTGTCATGCCTAAATGACTGGTGCCCTCCCTGTGGCTCTCACTCCCATCGTGCGCAAATGCTTTGAGAAGCATGTCAAGGCCCAGATCTGCAGCATGCTACCACCCACCCTGGAACCTCACCAATTTGCCTACCAGCAAAAACAGACCCACAGACGCCATTGCCACAACACTCCACTCCGCCCTCACCCACCTGGACAAGAGGAACTCCTATATGAGGATGCTGTTTGTAGACTATTTCAGCATTTCAACACCATAGTCGCCTCCAGGCTCAATGCCAAGCACAGAAACCAACCCCTGCCTATACAACTGGATTCTGGACTTCCTGTTGGACCACCGCCAAGTTGTGAAGATGAACCAAAGACCTCTCTGCCCCTCTGACCCTCAACACAGGAGCCCCCTGGCCTGTGTCCTGAGCCCCCTCCTCTACTCCCTGTACCACCCATGACTGCATGGCCACGCACAGCTCCAACTTGGTGATTAAGTGCGCCGACGACACAACAGCGATTGGCCTCGTCATCGACAGCGATGAGTTGGCCCTACAGGAAAGAGGTTGACCTCTGTGCGGCAGAGGGTCGTGCGGACAGCCAGAGCTTCCCTCCATCCAGGATATTTGCAACAGTCTGTTTGTCAGCAAAGCCCAGAGGATTATGGAAGTCCCCAGCCATAACTACGGTTATTTTCCCTCGTTGCTGCAACGCCATGGAACCGAAGCCGAAGAATTTTACTCTCTTATACGAATCTTACTCTCTTATACGTATAATGGGATGTAACAATACACTTGATTCTGATTCTGAGATTACTCTGCCCAAATCCTAACCTTAGATCAAAGGGAATAGTGTAAAATTGACCTTCGATCAGCATCTAGTGGGGTCTTCACCAGGGATGTAGTGGTAAAAAAGAAAATACATGGATAAACCCTGAACACCATGGATTGAATGGGTGGGTAAACCCTAATGATAATAACATTAACCTAGCAGAAAAGGTGGGTAAATTGAGTTTACGGTACTTGGGTTTACCCTCCACTACTTCACTGATCTTCACCCTACTATGCCTATAAGTCCCCCCTTCCCTGTCCTCTCCCTGTGTGATGACCTCATGGTTGATGACATCAGCTGTCACTCAGCTCCATGTGAGACACACAACCACATGTGGACCATAGATCCAGCTGCCACTGTCTCTGCATCAGACGTTATGGCTGTGTTTCAATATCCAGACCAGCATACCACTCAGAACACATGGCCAATGCATAGCTTCATTCTATGATATGCTAGTCTGTGTCCACAAATAATGAATGTCTCCAGTTATTTTGACATATTGTGCCGTTTGTGATGTACAGACTTTTATCGGTTTTCATTGTTACTGTAACAAGATGTATCGTTCCAACAATCAAAACCTATGAAAGTATAAGTTAAAAAAAACGGCACACTATAAACATAACTGGAAACAGATGTCATCGTTAGGATTGCTAGCAAAAGTCAACGTGAGCGGTTGCTAATTTGTCATTTACTGGAATTTACCATCAATCGATATGCTGACTCTCTTTCGCTAGCATCACTCTCTTTTGCTAGCATCTCTCTCTTTTGCTAGCATCTCTCTCTTTTGCTAGCATCTCTCTCTTTTGCTAGATCCAAAAATGACAAGTGTCTTGAGTGTTTTGTTTACATTCTGTAGGTGTTGTTGTTACCATGGCTACCTATAGCATATTGGAATAGGTCAGGTGCAGCCATCAAGCTAGTACCTACCTGCACAGCTACAGTATCTATCGTTGCATCCTGTCTGTGCTTCATTGTGATGCTCAGCAGACCTGTCAGACTGTCTGTACTTCTGCATAGGCAGATAAGCCTCATCTTATGGGTACTACCAGGGTCTGTCACCTGTCATTCTGTCTCTGTGAGGGGTGATATGGCAAGTAGGATAAGGGTCTCAAGCTCTGAGCATATGCATAGGCATCCATAGATTGACTAATCTCATTCATATTACGGGCTGGTTGTGTGACTCTTTTAGGTAGGGTGGGGGGGGACAGGTGAAAAGTGCCTGTGATATCGCTGGGCACAGCAGTTGGTCCTTTTAACTTTGAACAAAAGTGATGATCAGCATGTGTGTGTGTATTTGTGTACGGCCACTCTCTCTCCTCACAGGAGAGAGACAGGAGAGAGACAGGAGAGAGACAGCAGAGAGACAGGTGAGAGACAGGAGAGAGAGACGGGAGAGAGACAGGAGAGAGACAGGAGAGAGACAGGAGAGAGACAGGTGAGAGACAGGAGAGAGACAGGAGAGAGACAGGAGAGAGACAGGAGTGCTGCAGGAGTACTGCCGTCCACACAGAGGCGCCGGCGATTGAGTTCTACATGATTCTCCCAGCTCATTCAGTAGGCCGCCCTAACGCAATGCAATGCTATCCCAAACACTAACATAGGTATTTGAAACCCACTTTTTAACATAGATTCCATGTCTTCACTCATTACTAGCTAGGCAATAAGGCTGTCTGATTTGTCAAGTTAGACTTACTTAGACATTCTTAGTGTGTCATGTACATGATGATCTAAGGCTGCTGGGGAGATGGGGGACTTCTCCCACGGTTAGGCCTGGCAACTTTCAGAGTACGTGTTCCCCCTCGGGTCAGCCGTGCCCTTTTGCTTGCGCCAGGACGTGGGTGGATGAGTGGAGGAAGTTATCCATCTACCCCAAAGATGGTGACTATATGTTTTTTCCAAAACGACTGTTATCTCCTAAATGTCGGCAAAGTTGGCACTGAATTCGGCAAGCATGCGGTCGGGCCTGCTGCCTGGAATTCATCACAGAGCAGGCAGACTTCCCTTGGAAAAGAGACCATTGTATCTCAATGGGACCGACCCTGGTTAAATAAACCTAACCCTAACCCTGAATAAAATAAATGTTAAAATGGATCACTGTATCTCCCGGTTCCCTATATTGATTGAGAATTGATTGATTGAGAATGTTTATTTTGGTCCCTTATACAATTCACAATACATATATAAAAAAAATTACACAGTCACAATGCGTACCAGGACCAAAAAGGTGTAGGCTGAAGCCGTGGCTTATTTCGCCTACCCTTGTTACATGCATGTTTTCTTTCCCCATGAGTGCATAATCAAAAACAACAACAACAACATTTCACTTGCGCATCTTAACAGAAAACTCAAAAGTACCAAACAAAAAACTATATTAATGCGCCTACCCTTTTTACATGAGTGGTTTTCCCCTTATAAGTGCATAATCAAGACATAGAAACATTTATAAGCAAAATGTTACTTACGCATGTTAACAAAAAGTTAAAAAAATACCAAACAAAAACTATATCTATACCTCTGTTCTATACTTGTCAATCATCCTACTTTTTCTACTTATATTAAGGTGGAAAGAAAGTACTTTGTTCAGTTTGTGTTGGGGGGATCCAGTTGTTGTTGTTTTCCTAATGCAGCTCACTGTTTGTTGCATTCTGTGAAGTTTGGCAATAAACTCTAACTTCTACTAAAGCACAGCGTTTCTTTTGGTTCTTGCATCTGAATGATTAATCTCACTGAGTTCGAGATCTCTCCTGTTTAATATTTTGAGTGGGACAAAATTCAATAATTCCCACAGGCCACGTAGTTTTCCTATGTAGTGTCCGTAGTTAGTCCAGTTGTTGTTTGACAGTAGTCAAGTTTCAGATCAGACTTGTTCCAAGGTCGCTATCAAGGTTCGACATCCAATCAGATGCTAGATAATCTCCGATGGCCCCCTGGTGCTCCTATTGGCTGGTAATGAGACGCAGCCTTCAAAGAGCATTAGGGGAGAAACACTCTCTGATAAGAAACTTAATAACCTG
>NC_137679.1:17406835-17424335 GCF_963989245.1 Nansenia antarctica | reverse complement strand
CACAGATCAATCTATACTTGGAGACCAATGTCCCTACGGCTCCCTCCGCCATAGTAGCATGGGAGGCCATGAAGGCTTTTCTCAGGGGATTCATTATTCAGTACTCCTCTCATAAAAAAAAGGCTTCCACTGCTAAACTTCTAGATTTGGAAAGGGAAATTAAGAATATAGAGGATAAATTAAAAAGGAATATATCTGACGTGCTTTGTAAAAAACTGACTCATCTTAAGTATGAATATAATACTATAATATCTAAGAAAACTGAGTTTCTTCTGTTTAGAGCTAGGCAGACTATTTTTGAATCTGGGGACAAGGCGGGAAAATTCTTGGCTAGATACATTAAACAGAAAGAGTCTAAATATATTATAGCAGCAGTGAGGGATGCAGAAGGGACATTGGCAACTGAACCTAGTAAGATAAATGACATCTTCAAAGACTTTTATATAAACCTCTATACGTCTGAAAGCACTGCCACGGATGACGAGATAGTATCCTTCCTTGATAATTTGAACCTCCCTAAACTGAGTGGTGCACAACAAGAGGAGTTAGAGTCACCTATTAGCTCACAGGAGATTATTGAAGCAATCAAGGCCCTACCAGCAGGCAAATCGCCTGGCCATGACGGCTTTACAGCTGAATTTTTCAAATGTTATGCTGAAGATCTCCTGCCATTGTTTGAAAAGATGCTTACGGAGGCTTTTGAAAGTGGTAGGCTACCTCAGTCTCTAAATCAAGCAATTATTACACTTATATTGAAAAAAGAGAAGGATCCGACTGATTGCAAAAGCTATCGTCCGATAAGTTTGATCTCAGTCGATTGTCGACTACTATCTAAAATACTTGCTAATAGATTAGATAAAACACTTGGGTCACTTATCCATCCGGACCAAGTGGGCTTTATTAAACGTAGAAATTCTTCTGATAATGTGAGGCGCCTTATAAATATTATGTGGTTTATGCGAAATTCTAACAATCCAACAGCGGCCATCTCGCTCGACGCTATGAAAGCGTTTGATAGGATAGAATGGAGATACATGTTTCAAACATTGAAGGCTTTTGGGTTTGGCCAAACATTTCTGAGATGGATTGAGATCCTTTATGAAGACCCGGAGGCAGCGGTGAACACAAACGGTCTAATATCATCCTATTTTACACTTGGTAGAGGCACTCGGCAGGGCTCGGCGCTGTCACCGGGTCTCTTCTGTCTAGCCCTCGAACCCCTTGCAGTAATGATTCGTAACAACCCGAATATTCCAGGAATTAGAACATATGAGTCCACGCATAAGCTTATGTTATATGCGGATGACATATTATGGCTTGCCTCGGACCCAGGTAGATCTGTCCCAGCACTTTTAGACAACATCGAGTCCTTCTCCAAGCTATCAGGGTACAAGGTCAATTGGTCTAAGTCCGAGGCTCTTCCACTAACTTCGTATTGCCCTAAGACTTTATTCCAGGCAGGGTCTTTTCAGTGGCCTATGGAAGGTATAAAATACCTAGGTATCCTTTTTCCTCATCAAACCAGCAAAATAATAGAAAGAAATTTCGACCCACTTTTTAAGAAAATTGCTTTAGATACAGAAAGGTGGTCAACACTATTTCTATCATTATGGGGGAAAGTCAATGTCCTGAAGATGAACTGTATCCCGAGATTGAATTACCTGCTCCAATGCCTTCCTATTGCCATACCCCAGGTGTATTTCAAAAGGTTTGACCAAATTTGCAGAAAGTTTCTATGGAATGGTAAACGTGCTAGGATAAAGTTGGAAAAGCTCCAAGTCCCGATCAATAAGGGTGGTATGGGTTTACCTAAACTAATATTGTTTCACTATGCCTACTGCCTGAGACACATTGCTCAATGGACACTGCCACCTGAAAGGGCCCCTCCTTGGTTTGAGATTGAGCAAAAATTGCTTTCCCCTATTGCCCCTATAAATTCTATGTCCAGCAAATTATCATTTGAATTACGATCCCATCCTATAATAGCCAACCTCTACAATGTATGGAAGAAAATATGTAAGTCCTTTAAAGTAAATGTCTATCTTAACTCTGAATCCTGTATTTGGAATAACCCCAAATTGCAAATAAATAAGTGTTCCTTTATATGGAAGGAATGGGTAAGAAAAGGAATTGTAACATTAACAGACATATATGGGGGAGATGGTCTGAAATCATTTGAGGAGTTGGTTAATGAATATGGGTTGCCTAGACATGATTTTTGGAAATACTTGCAACTCCGCCATTTGCTGGACAGTATTCTAGGTAAAGGAATCACACCTCAACAGTCAACTCTTCTGTCTGAGATTACAAAGATAATGGGTATGGGACATGAGGCGGCTATCTATTATAAAATGGTTTTCCAACAGACGGTTAAGGTATCCTATGCATTGATGGTCATTTGGTCAGTTGATTTGAAAATTGATTTCACAGAAAAAGAATGGGACAAAATATGTGAGAACATTAAGAGAGTATCGAGAGCAGTGTTGCCACAGTTACTTTGAAAAAGTATTCTGATTACTGATTACTGATTACTCCTTTAAAAAGTAATCTAGTTACTTTACTGATTACTTGATTTAAAAAGTAACTAAGTTAGATTACTAGTTACTTTTTTAGTTACTATTGGCAGCTGCCTAGGCACCCGACCCCCCCCCCCCCCCCCCGCAACATAAAAATGAAAACTGGTTTTGCCAAAACTCACTTTATTTTAACAGTAACTTAAATTACATAATTAAACTTTAAACAATAACTTAAAACAACAAAATAAAGAGTCTTTCTTTGCCTCACCCAACATAAATACTTGTTTTTAAACAATAAAATAAATATAATCTTTATTTAACACAGTAACTAGCAAGGAGTGGTTTCACAAAACCTAAAACCTACCCTGACCATTCAGATATGATCCTAATATAATCCTAATCCTAAACTGGGTGAGTCTGAGTTTATCAATGAAGAGTGAACTCAGCTGTCAAGACTGGAAGGAGGCCATGAACACGCTATGGAGGCCATGAACACGCTATGGAGGCCATGAACACGCTATGGAGGCCATGAACACACTATGAGTGAAACAGTGGAAAGGGGCGAGTAAACCAGTGGTTGTATCTCATTAACAGAAGCTTCTCAAACCTCTTGTCAGAAAGTCTGTTCCTTCTAGGCGTGAGCACCAAACCTCCCAGACTAAAGAGCCGCTCTACAGGAGCGCTAGATGGGGTTGGAGTGTTATACTTCAAGAAAATGTTCTTAATGTTTGGATACTGATTCAGAATCTGAAGCTCATGCCCTGACCTCAAGTAGTCCATGACTTCCTTTTCTGCCGAGTAGGTCTCCTCTGGCTCCGCCTCAAAAGCAAAAAAGTCCATCTCGCCTTGGTTGGCAGTCGTGGTGGGTACACTGGCAGGGCTCTGTGCTGCAGGAGCAGTTTTGCGACATTCTGCTGTGAGAAGCTCCTTTACTTGCTCCCTCCTACCTTCATCTCTCAGCCATCGGAGTTTGAATTTTGGACAACTAGCAGCTGCGAGAAGGGCATCTTTGTTGTCCAGCACACTGGCAAAACGAGTCTGGATAGCCTGAAAGATATAATTTGATATGTTTATTATTATCTAGTTGTAGCCTATAAGGTCTATTATTTATACCTTTATTTACTAATTATGTATGCAATTAGTTTGTGCAACTGACAACCTACATACTGCAGTATGGTGTGACTCTGCTCCATGTTCATGAATAGTGCAATGAAAATGTATTTATTTATCTTTAAGATGGAACAACATAGCATACCTGCACTATGGCATCTGGAAGGCCTGCAGTCATCTTGGATAGGGTGTCTTTCACAGCAAGGGTCTTCTGCATCAGGACTTCAAGTGTGGGCAGTAAAGTCCCATACGGACAGTCACCTTGTAGGATATCCAGTGCTATAGTTAGAGGCTTCATGACGGTACAGTACTCATGCAGGTACTGGTACTCCTGGTCTTTGAAGCACTTCACTCCCAGCTTGTTGCACAGAGTAGTCAGCTCATTCATGGGGATTTCTGCGATTCTCTTTATGGCTTCGTAAAAGGAATTCCACCTTGTGGATGTCGGTACCAGGAGCTTTCTTTTGTTAACCTCCTCCACCGTTTCTGACGCAACGGTAGATCGGCTTGCTTTCGTCCAGAGAGCTGTGCATTTTGCTGTGCTGCTCCTATACACAGCCTTGCTCTCTGGTTTGGAAGTGATGTACTTCTCCACATCACTTGTAGAAATAAGGTTGAGGGTATGTGAAGCACACCTTTGGTGCGGGGGAAGAATCAGCTGGCCATCACTATCATCCTCAGCTGATAGGATTTCTGACACATCTAAAAAAGTGACATCATCCGTGGCCTCCTCCACCGTCTCATCATCGGACTCTGTGACAGCAGGCTGATAGACTTGAAATGCCTTGACAAAGTTAGATCCATTATCTGTCACTGTTGCTACTACTTTGTTGATTAGTCCATATGAAGAGTGAATGTTTTCGATTTCTGCACCAATAACATCATACGTGTGTCTACCGCGGATTCTCCTACACGCCAATGCAGCCTTGTTGCGGTCTAATGTGGATCTACTAATCCAGTGGAGCGTTACTCCCATATAGCTCCTATTGTTAGCTGTCCAAATGTCCGCTGTAGTTGACACATAGTCGACCTCGTTCAGCACAGCCTTCAGATGTTTTTCCATCTCTGCATACTCCTTCTCCAAGTACGAAGAAAAAGATGTTCTGTGAGGTAGCTCGGCATTGGTAGTAGTGGGGATCTTGTTAATGATGGCACGGAAAGAGGGCGAGTCAACTGTGTTTATGGGCAGCATTTCCTCTACAACATACCGCCCGACCAATTTATTCAACTCTCCCACACTTACAGGTTGTGATTTTGTAGGCCTACTGAAGTCCAGCTTTTGTTGCTTGAGCGGTGTGGGACCTCCCGCAGAAGTCGAGGCCGCGGTCTCTGGGACTTTCTCCGCGAGCTTGACTGTGCTGTGCAGAGATTCCAAATGTTTCTTTAAATTTGATGTTGTGGTTTTACCACAGGACAATATTTTCTTTCCAGCACAGAGTGTACAACGAACATTTATGTTCTTGTCATCCTTTGCTGACACAAACTCAAAATAATCCCTATATTTCCAGCTATTTAACGCATATCTCTGTTCTCGCTCCATTATACGCTTCTGTTTACACTGTGCAATCAGCGTGGTGATACACGTGAGCGATTCTGCTGCACCTCGTGTTGAAAACGTGATCACTGACGTCACTCCCCAAGACGCGAGAAAAGCAATAAATGTTTGTTTACTATCGAACATTACAAAGAAATACTGCATTTAGCCTAAGTTATGAGGTAGTAACGCAATAGTAACGCACAGTCACTCGAATAAGTAACTTTAATCAGATTACTGATTTGGAAATAGTATCGCGATAGAATACTCGTTACTGGGAAAAGTAATCAGATTAGAGTATCGCGATACTTAGTATCGCGTTACCGGCATCACTGATCGAGAGACATTAAAATTAGACTGATCCAGTTCAAGGTTCTTAACCGGTTCTACTGGACCCCCTCCAGGATGTTCAGGCTGAAGCTCAAGGACAATGCTGATTGCTGGAAATGTTGTAGGCCGGAAGGGACCCTGGTTCACTTACTTTGGGAATGTCCTATGATTCAAAATTACTGGCGAAAGATCCACGAATGGGTGCAAAACATTACCCAGGACAACTTTGAGTTTTGTCCGAGACTGTATGTTCTCAGTGATCCACAAATGACGTCTCTATGTGGAGCTGCAGAATTTATTCAGACCAGTATAATGGTTGGAAAACAAATCATTAAGAGACACTGGAGGAACGCAGGGGAGCCGTCTTTCCAGGAATGGCTTATGGAGTTGGCAAAGGTGGCAGCATACGAACAAATGTCCTTCAGGACTATGGACAGAAATGAACAATACACAGCAAAATGGGGAGGCTACTTGAGATATATTGCTAGTCGGTTGTAAGACTTAAGTTGACAAATTGGATAAGTGATGAATGTAATCTAGGGGTGCTTTTTTATTTATTTTTATTTTTATTGTATATTTTGTTTTTTTTTCTCTGTATTATTTCTGTTTGATGACAGCAAGACTTATTCGGTGATATTGTTACCATTTTATACAAAAGGTGTATAAGTCAAGAAATGTGTTAATTGAAAAATTCAATAAAATACTGATTACAAAAAAAATAAACATACAACAACAACTTTGTAAACAACTAAATGTGGAAAAGGTCCAGAGGTGGGAATACTTGCCAAAGGCACTGTATATTTATTTAGAGATGTAGATTGACAGTAAAAAACTGAGGAAAGTGGAGAACGTGTTCTGGTCTACCAAGGTTAATGACGCAGAAGTTCTTATAATGCTTTTCAGCGACATGCTCATTCTTCTATTTGTTTCTTTAAAAAAAAGAGCAGAAAATCACCTTAAGGTTCAGGTAATGTTCCTCACTGCTACAGTGGATGTTGCACGGGTGGTCCTGTATCAGGGATAAACTAAACAACATTCAACACAATGTATATTCCAATGAATTAATCAATGAACTTGGCCTACATAAGAGAGAGCCTCTACCTCCTGAGACACAGTCTCTACCTCCTGAGACACAGTCTCTACCTCCTAACAGTTATTTTACTCTTTAAATTCTAATAATAAAATAAAAGAGGGTATTATGTTAATATTGTACGCTTGAATAGACTAGACTACTGATGTGTATTTTGGTAGACTGAAAAACTCCAGCCAGCACATAGTAGTTTCATGTGCACGCACAACACTCCACTTGCTCTCTGAGAGTTAGCTACACAATATGTACATTGTACAGTATTAAGACACATTAATAGGTGATACATGCAGTAGTAGAATGTTGTGATACATGCAGTAGTAGAATGTTGTGATACATGCAGTAGTAGAATGTGTCCTCTCGCTATATGAATTTGCCTCTACAGGGAGAGAGCCTTTGTACCGAAAGCTCGGTGCATTTCTCTCCCTGGTCCTCCTCAGAGCGAATCCAAGACTGTCCTAGTGGTCCTTCACTGGTTGTCAACGTGAGGTCTCGCCGGTATTAGCCCTCACGGGTATGACCTGAAAATGTCCAGAACCATAACACACGTTGGCACCAGAAACACCACTGGTGCATGCTTAAAACTAACAAGAGAAGTGATGCAGTATCAGCGCGCATGTCACGACCAGAGGCCATAACATCTATAATATATTAGTATCTGGCCCAGATCGCTTAAGATCCCATCCAGAAAAGCGTATCCACAGGAGTGTTGTATAATGTATTCTACTGTACTGTATGTATTCACCAATCACCGCCGTGACGGGGTTAAAGAACAGCTAGTGGTAATTTCCCACTAGGGAGCTATAATACATTTATAGCTATAAGACCTACCTCATATAACAACTATATATGATATAGCAACTGTAACTGCTGTTCACTGCTCGACAAGGCGGCTAGCTCGCCTGGCTAACTTCTTCTGGAGCAACCTAAGCTAGACTGGTTTCCATTACCAACATTAGCTATCTAGCATGTCCGCTAGTCTCATAGTAAGTAGCCCATCTGTCAGAAGCCCTTTTCTCACAGACATGACGGTAAAGTGCCTGAAAACAGTTCCCGGTATAATTGTGTTATTGTTTGCTTGACCCCCGGTATACGCAGGCCTTGATTTAACGTGGTTTACACGCTACACTCAGGGTACACAGCAGTGTCTCCCAGTACACATAAACATAGCCGACCAACTTCTCCTTCCCTACCTGGCTAGTGCTGCATTGGTCAATATCAACTTCACTAAGCCCGACCTGTTGTAGTCGATGTTTGAGGTCTGCGGACTCGTTCTGTCCCTTCTCTGGCTCTGCTTTTTCAGGTTGGCTAGTACCTTGAAAAACTTCAAAATCTTCAACCGCCAGACAAGGGAACACATCCGCCAGCTTGCTTTTCAAGGTGATAGGTTTGTCTGACACATTTGAAACTTTCATGGGCACCCAGCTGTCACCCCACAAGGGTGTGATGACACGTCCGACCATGATATTACGAGGCATAGATTTGGACGAGGTGGGCTCGACAACCACTGTACTACCCGGTGACATGGGGACATTCTTTGGCAATTTACCCCAGACTAGATGTTCTTGCCTCGCCAACAGGGTGACTGACTGCTGGAGTTTTACACTTCCAACCCTTTCCGGAATATCCTTGCCTCTCCACCGGGATGAGTTCGCCATGAGATTTAAGAACTGCTCACACTCTGGAAGAAGATTGCCACTGGATACAAGACGCCAATAATCATTGGTTGTTTTGAGCTGATGCATGAGAAATCTGATCACATTTGTGCCTAAGATCAAGTCGTCATGTTGGCCGGGCAACACAAGGATAGGCGTAATACAGCTCTTGGCGCTTTGCAAACTGAACTTTAATGTATAAAAAAGCAAACAATGAATACAGATACTGAGGTACAGATACTGAGGTACAGTAAATAAGGCAACAATCATACAAAGTGCTGTTTCTTCATGAATAATGGAAGCTACCAGAACAACTTAAGGTACAGAACATGAAAAGAAAACAAAGGACCAGGGTAGAAACGAACAATAGTAACACGCCTGATATTGAGTTCAACTCAGATGGCTCAGAGAAGTGTAGATGACAGAAATTATGAATGTGTTTTTTGATACAAATCAAAACTTGAGTGAATCTATATGATCTATATGATCTTCCTGCTTATACAACAATCAATAAATCATGTATTCAGAGGTAGAGATGGACAACACACTTCTAAAGGAGAGGGACAGACTGATAGAGGATAAGAATAAGACTCTGGAGGAGATGAACAGTTAAGATGGTCTGTCTGCTTATTTAATAACTCTGATGTTCTAATCCCAACCAAGGGTGTTAGGAACATTCCAAAATGGAGGCTCTGCTGGACACATAAACACACAACAACAACAACAACAACAAGTACCCTCACAGTGACACACAAACACACAACAACAACAAGTACCCTCACAGAGACACACAGGTAGACACAGGTGAGTTACCGTGGTAACAGAGGTGGACGGGTCAGTCGAGGTAAATCACTGGATGAAAGGCTAGGAGGTGAAAAGCAGGATGGGAGGATGGAGCAGGTAGAAAGGAGGTGAAGAGAGGTGGAGGGAGACAGATAGGGTGTCAGAGGGGGGTAATGACGTGTGGATGGATGGCTGTGAGTGCTG
Organism: Nansenia antarctica; assembly: GCF_963989245.1. NCBI lineage: Eukaryota > Metazoa > Chordata > Actinopteri > Argentiniformes > Microstomatidae > Nansenia > Nansenia antarctica. The sequence continues at coordinate 17,415,116 of NC_137679.1, read as the reverse complement.
TCAGGGGTACCACATACACGCCTTTGACCTTGTGTGTAGAGTAGACACACACACACACACCTTATCCCTCATCATAGTGTTTGAGGTTTGGGGGGGGGGGGGGTCAGGTGTAGAGAACAGTGCTGTTGTAACACCCATCCACTGACTTTCCTTCCATTCCCCCTCTTTCCTCGACTCTTCCCCGTCTCCCCCTCCTCTGTCTCCCCATAATATCAATTGTTTTGGCTTGGCAATAATGTTGAGGGGGGGGGGGGTCATTTGTAAAGATCAAGGTATCCATCTTCTATCTTTTGTATCCAATCATTGAACAATATTTAAAAGAAGTAATCAAAATGATCATCCCCAATGTGTGTGAATGGTTGAGTCTTTGTGAATGGAAAAAGAGTTGATTGTGGTAGTTGTATGAAAGTCTCTGCCCAAGCAGAGATCTGGAGTCGGAATAAGAAGGGTAAATATTTTTTCTTTCTTTTAATTTTTTTAATATGAAGGTTTGTACCGCCAATACTGTGAAGAATCCATGAGGGGTTAGGGTCTCTCTCCTTCTCTGTATAGCTCATGAAGTAGCATTTGCAACAAAAAAAAAACTAAGAATACATGAAGGGTTTAACTTTGTTTCCAATGTTTTCTTTTCTACTTCCAGTATTTAGTTTAACAACAATGTATGTACAAAATAAAAACATTTATTAATTCAAACCAAAAGTTTAAAACTAAATCCTCAGCAAGACCTCATGTTTACAACATTAACATTTACATCCATAATATCAACTTTTTCCCTCAGCTTGGTGCCCGGCCAACATGACGACTTGATCTTGAGCTCACGGATGATAAGCCATTCCGCCTCCCCTACCGGCGCGTACCTCCAGCATATATGTAGGTGGTCATAGACACACACACACACACACACACACTCAGTACTCAGAGGGTCAGGATCAGGCCTAAGTGGAGTAACAACTCCCCCCTCTCCTTCACAACAACAGCTGATACACAGATTCATCAGCAGGGAGTTTTTCAGCAGGCAGGGAGTCAGGAATAGGGACTTTTTGTTTTGTTTTTATCTCCGTAGCGTCTCTGGATCGTTTGTGTCGGACAGGACACGAGGTCTAACAAGGTGTGAGGGTTTATCTGTAGGCTGACACATGTTGTACCAATAGTTGAATGGTTTCATAATCTGCACCTTTTTTAGTGGCCTTTTATTGTGACCATCTTAAGGCACACAGTGCAATAACCACGCTGTCTAATCAGCATCTGGATGTGCCACACCTGTCAGGTGGATGGATTATATAGATAAAGGAGAAGTGCTCACTAACACAGATGTAAACAAATTTGTGAACTAATTTTGAGAGAAATAGGCCTTTTGTGTACATAGAAAAAGTATTTGATTTCAACTCAAAAGAGACGTTCATATTGTTTCGTATGAAGTGTCCTAAATGGGCTGTGCTAATACTTCCTTTGTTAAACCAATGACCTATCTGATCAATGCATTTCACACAAAGACTCAGTAAAAACAATCACATTATAAAGAATTTATTGCAGGCAAAAAATACTGGAAATAATATTTACAAACTATAAAACAAACATTCCTTTTGTGGGATCCATACATGACTGAGGGTAAAAACAAACGTTGAATTTATAGTTGAATTCTTCCATTGTGACATTCCTGGAGCAGTGGTGTGTTTCTCATTGACTGCAAGAGATTTAAAGCTATGTTCAACAGACAAACTGCATTCAAAACTATACCGTTGCCTGAAACAGTATTGTACTCCTCAACAATTATGTAAAATAACTTAAATATCTAAAATGGTCCATTAGAACCTGTAAAGGAAGAACAAAAATACCCTTACATTTAAAGAACTTAAAATGTTTGTTGCCATTTTCCAGATTCAGTAGTATTTCAAGCTTTTTTTGTTAGTTCGCAAACCCATCCAACCATTTAACTTCTTAATCATTTAATAATTTAATTAATTAATAATAATAATAAATTTAATTTTTAATTTTCTTAAATGTATAGCCTTTAACAGGTTACTTGACCAAAATTAAAATTAACTAAAAATGGCCAAGCACAGACAGATGGCTCTGGGGCTGAACCCTGGGGACGTATTCAGTAGGACATGCAGAATAGAAAGCATTTCTATCTGCAACATTGTTTATCTTGTGTCCATTGAATGAGCACTTGATGTACAGGAACCCCCTCCTATGTTGTCTTTGATAATTCAGTTAGTACGCAATCAAACTATGCACACATTGAATAATATGCTGATCTATTTCTTGTGCCAATAGCCTGTAACCATATAGCTATAACAAATGGTTGTTTTATTTTTAAGATAATAGATCTTTGTTCCATAGAACACAGTCTTGTCCCCCTTTTTTGTTAGGGTTAGGTACTTTGAGTCATCGTATTTGCTCCAGAAATCAATACCCCTAAGCCAATTTCACTAGCCACGTCAGATTCAATCAGGGCTTTATTCCTGCGGAGCTTGTAGATGGTATTTCAGTATGTTGTTGTGTGTCACAGTAGTTTCTCTTAGCAGTTACTGCCCGATACCTCTCCGGTTTGCCCTTGGAGTAGTTATCCCTCCTCCCTCCCATCCCTTTGCAGTCCCCTGCATCCTCCACTTGAGTCTCTGTCCCACATTCTCTTCATCCTCATCTCACTAAGAGCCGCACGCTCCACATCCTTTACCGCTGGCACAGTAGTCAGCAGAATTGTAAAAGTTAATAGCTCTCTCTATGATTGAGGGTAATTTTATCTGGATGATCTGGTTAAAGGATGATTTGCTTTTATCTCAACCACAGTGGCTGTCCCCTGGCTGGTGTTTTGGTTGGTTTTGTTGTTGCGCAAAAAAAGACCCGGAAGAATCTGGGCTGGCCCCAACGTGTTGTCCCTGGGTTCTGAGACGGTTCGGCTGCCGAACGGGAAATTGGGAATTGGACACTTTGGAGAAGAAGAGTGATTTGGCCAAGGGAAACGGGGGAAGGGAATGCTTGCGGTTTCACCTTGAAGCAAAACTCTCTAGTGTTAAACCAGGGTTGAGCTCTAATCAGACGATCTTCATGGACGTTAGCTGTCTCTCTCTTATAGCACATAGTGTGAAGAATGATTAACTCATAACACCCTGCATTTCCTGTCTAGCTTTCTATTATATAGAAAGATGAGCTTATCTATAGAGAGATGAGCTTATGTGCATTATGTGGAAGCTATGGGTCTCATGAAAGGTACCGTCTAATCAGATGCAATGCTAATGCTATCTACCTCTAATCAGATGCAATGCTAATGCTATCTACCTCTAATCAGATGCTAATGCTAATGCTATCTACCGCCACAACTGCTGGTCCCTTAAATGAATGATGTTGTCATTGGATATTGATGAGTGCCTGTCTTCTGTTCTAGGAGCAGGTAGTACAACAATAATAATGATTTATTGTAGGGTTGGGGTGTCAGGAGGAGCAGGCTGGAGGTAGATAGGTAGTCAGACAGGCAGGGGATCAGGCAGGCGGAGTGGTCGGTAGACAGGCAAATTAAGATAAAACAAAAAGGCCTATCATGTCCCTGAGGACATCGTTGACTAAGGCCTGAAACACAGCAGGGGCATTAGTGAGGCCAAAAGGCATGACCAGGTATTCAAAATGGCCTAAAGGGGTGTTGAACCCTGTCTTCCACTCATCCCCCTCTCGTATACGAACCAGGTGGTAGGCGTTGCGGAGGTCAAGCTTCGTGAACACTGTGGCTCCCTGGAGAGAATCGAGGGGTAAAGGGTAAGACATTTTGATGGTGATGTTATTAAGCCCCCTGTAATCTATGCAGGGCCGCAGAGTCTTGTCCTTTTTAACCACAAAAAAGAAACCAGCGCCCACGGATGAGGAGGAGGGGCGGATGAGGCCAGCAGCCAGGGAGTCATTGATGTAACACTCCATGGCCTCCCGTTCGGGTTTAGAGATGCTGTACAGGCGGCTGCTAGGAAGGGGTGCTCCGGGCAGCAAGTCAATGGCGCAATCATAGGGCATTAATTATCAGTCAACGGCTATAGGCTTTCATTTAAAAGTAAACAAAAATGGATGTACTAATCCCAATTGGTCCTTTAAATAAGATCTGACCAAGCCAGTGTGTGTGAACTGTCACTATCGATGGACCAGGGTCTGAGCCAGGGGTCAGATGAGGTCGGGGGTCGTGTGAGGTCACTTGTAGGCTCTTGTTGTTAAAACCTCTGGCCACTCGGAGGTCCACTAAGAACCTGCAAAACCAAGTTTTTAGGTAGTAGAAATTATGTATTATTAATTAGCATGTATTGTTTACTGACCAAATTGAGTTACAGCTATTGTTTATGTGTGTGTGTGTCTGTGCATGCAGGTGTGTGTGTGTGTCTGTGCGTGCGTGCGTGCAGGTGTGTGTGTGTACCTGAGGATGTTGGGGGCGGGGTCCAGACGCCACACTCTGTGCTGTCTGCAGATGTCCTGAAAGAAGCTGGTCAGGCTGAACAGACACTGCAGGGTGGCGTTCAGGTAGCAAGTCTGCGACAGGTTTGGTAACCTAGGAAACAATGTGTGAGGAGGGAGACAAAGCTCATGAGTTGAGAAAACACATATACTTTGGCTGACCACAGACTTTCACTCTGGTGTGTATTATTTAGTTATTATTTTGTATTACATAGTTGATAATAGTAATAATAATACATTAGACTTATATAGCGCTTTTCTAGACACTCAAAGACGCTTTACAAACTGAAAAGATCGAGTGGTAATAATAAAAGAAACCAAAAAGAAATAAAAGAAAGTATAGGGGCCTAATTAAGGTAGTGCTGGGGACACATGGGGAGGGGAGGGGAGGGGGAGAGGGTTAACTGGTGATGGCGAGCTTGAAGAGGTGGGTTTTGAGGGCCTGTTTAAATGTTGGGAGGGTGTTGGCCTGTCTGATGTGGTTGGGGAGGGCGTTCCAGAGGGACGGGGCTGCGGCTGAAAAGGCCCTATCACCCCAGGTCCAGAGCTTGGCCCTCGTGGTCTTGAGGGTGATTTGGTCGTCAGACCTGAGGCAACAGGAGGGGGTGTGGAGGGGGACGAGGTCGGCAAGGTAAGAGGGGGCCAGATTGTTGATGGCTTTGTAAGGGGTGAGTAGGATTTTGAATTGGATCCTGTATTTGACCGGGAGCCAGTGTAGGTTTTGGAGGACAGGGGTGATGTGGTCATGACGGCGAGTGGAGGTGAGCAGACGGGCAGCAGAGTTCTGGACGTATTGGAATTTGTTTAGGATGTTATTAGGCAAACCGTAGAGGATGCTGTGTCCTCCACAGTGTCCGACACACTACTTACCCTAAGCCGACGAGCTGATGGTAGGTGAGACTCTGGGAAGGGACAAGGGGTCTGTGTCCCTCCTCTGTCTTGCCTCCTGGCACCTTGATGCTGGCCCAGTCCAGCTGAGGCACACTGGTCACCAGCTGGTGCCCAGGGCCCATTGTGGTCCTAAGTTAGGATGGGAGTTTAAAAAAGGATTCACTTAGTGGTGAATTAGGGGAAGAGGAGGACGTGTACTGACAGTTTTAAGCATTGTACCTTTTAATCATCATGGTATGTTATATGTTTAAATAAACCATCGGGGCAGGGGTGGCCTCTCCTACCAGAGCAACGGTAAGCACTTCCTGCTGCTCAGGGGTCCCCTCTTCCAACACAGCAGTGGTGAGCTTCTCAGGGGTGACCTCTTCCACCACAGCAGTGGTGAGCTTCTCAGGGGTGACCTCTTCCACCACAGTAGTGGTGAGCTTCTCAGGGGTGACCTCTTCCACCACAGCAGTGGTGAGCTTCTCAGGTGGCCGGAGGCAAGGCAGGGGGGTGCGCCCGTCACCCCATAGGAGCTGTCAAGACATCACTGTCAGTTAGCCGTTGTTGATGTTATAATATTTTATTATATAATTGTTATTTCATTTTTATGAATCTGTTTAATTTATATAATAATAATTTAATAATTGTTTTAATTATGAGACAACGACAGGTTTTGCAAGGTAAGATCGGGCTAAGTAGCCTGTCCACATTCTCATTACTGTTTTGGTTGGGTTTCAAATGGAAAGTTAGATACGAGCTAGCCCTATATATCCTAACATTTCCCATAAACGGCCCTCCACCCTCTCTGTAATAGACTGTTTACAGTCGAGGAAATGTGAGTTCATTGTGACCCTGCACGATCTATAATATAAAATAATAATAACAATAATATATATATTAAAAAAAAACATTATTTCCCATTTAGGCCAGTCCATGGATGGACCAAGTTAACCAAGCCCAACTCACCTGTTGTTGGACCACGCCGAGGTAGGGTTGAAGACTCCTGACACCTGAAAGCTGAAAGCCTCAAACCCAAACTGCACACCTGGGCTGGGTTTCCCAGGTACGATCAGTCCCCCCCCCACACACCCCACCTGGCACCTTGTGCTGCTTGTGAGTGATGTGATACCCTGTGTGACAGTCCATTGGCAGTTCAAGGTGGGTTGTTCCTTCCATTTACCCCAGTCCAAATACATTAGACTACCCAGCTGCAGAGTAAAGTCTGAGACAACTAAACTAAATCAAACTTTTAACAGACAACCTCCTTCCAGGATACTTTACGTAGAGGAGTATACGGTTTGATCTGTTCATCTGTGTCTACGCCGCACACCCCCTAAATGACAGAGACATGCCGCTCATAAAGACCAGTTGACAGACAGACCTTGTTGGGGGTGATGACAGGTTATTCAGTGGGCTATGCTGCCACCCAGTGGAGAACACATAGTACTGAATATAAAAAACACACATTCCTCAACAAAATCAATCCACACAAAACACCCCAGAATGACAAAGTGACCTAGTCCAAACCTCTTTAGAAATTTCAGTAGGCTAAATGTATCAAAAATGAACAAACTGGAGTGGCTGTGTTGGGCCTAAGATGTACTTGTGTGTGTGTGTGTGTGTGTGGGGGGGGGGGTATGTGGACTCACACAGCAGTTGGACAGCACGTCCATAGCCTGGGCCTGGCTACTCAGCTCCATGGTCCAGCTGTGTGCCCCTGAGACTGAACTCTGACCCTGGGTCAGCTCGTCATCTATGAAGGTGACCCCTGGCTCTACGCAACGCCTCTTGTGACCCTAAAAGTGGAACAGGAGAGATTCAGTAACAGTATGTGACGTTAGAATTATAAGGTTCTATCTCCATTCTTGTCAAAATTGAGTTTTTTTTACATAATCTGATCCATTAGGTGTTTATTAATGCCTGTGTGGTGTTATTTTAAAAATGTTGACATTTTTTGTTAGTAATTAATAAAATACAAAGGTTCCATCTCACAAAACATAATGGAATGTAAAAACTTTGACGCTCAATAATTCTGAACTACCCTAAATGGAGATAGAACCATTTCATTCTAAGCTCACGAGTAGGCCTTTGGATCGATGGACTGATTATTGTAACAGTAGGCCTAATAATTAAAATAATAATAATACTACTGTGTAATAATGTTTTTACCATCTCCTTCGTGGCGGGGGTGCGGATGCGTTTCCTGTTGGGCAGGAAGTCATCGTCTTGCTCCTGGTCAGAGATGAGGGAGGCCTGTAGCTTGTCAGACAGTCTGGAGGCCAGCGATTGGCTCTTGGGCTTGCATTCCTCTGGCGGGGACACTGAGACCAGGGTATATACAGGAATCTTGAGGTTAATTTCAATACCTTTCTAAGACTTTTTAAAGACCTTGTCAATATTTTTCCAGACCTCACCGCCACTTCGAGCTGTAACCGTTTACATCAGTGACACCTTTAACTTAACAGTTTTAGTTTGCAATAGACTAGACCACTATCATACAACAGCATTTCCGGTTCATCTTTGTTTTTTAATAAAACGAATAAATTCACGAACTTTTACTAAAAGTTTTTAGGACTCAAACTCTTTGGACAGAGTCTAATTCAGAAAAATACCTACAAAATTCAAGACCTCATAAAATCGTGATAAGACTTTTTAATACTTATTATGGGTCTTGATTTTCCCAAAATTGATGTATCAACTTTTAATACTTTTCAAGACACCGCGGATACCCTGATAAAGCACATTGTTCCATCCCAGGATGCATACCTGGGTCAGGGGGACAGGGCGGACAGGGCCGGGCCCCGGCCTCCTCCTCTGTGTCGGTGCTCGTGAGATCCACGATGGGCACCCTGGTGACCTCGCTGTGGCTGGTGAGGTCCACGATGGGCCCCCTGGTGGCCTCGCTGTGGCACACACACTGACACGGGGTGGCGATGGCGGCGGTGGCGGCTGGTTTCTTCTCCTCTGATTGGTT
>NC_137679.1:17365635-17406635 GCF_963989245.1 Nansenia antarctica | reverse complement strand
ATGTAAAATGTGTGTATGTTTTTTGACACTGCTTTTTGAGCTGTACCGAAAACAAATTCCACCGACCTAGGTCGTGTGGTCATTAAACTATTCATTCATCATTCATTCATTCATTCATAAACACCTAATGGATCAGATTATGTAAAAAACTCAATTTTGACAAAAATTGAGATAGAACCTTATAATTCTAACATCACGAAAGGCTAAAAAAATGATGAGATCAGTGTACAGTGTAGGCCTACATGTAGTGTTGCTTACCGAGTTCATCATGGCCAGTTGGGAAGGATAGGGTTTGCAGGGGAAGCAGATCTTTACCCCACCAATAATCACAGGCGCAGCCATGCTGACTGGCATCTAGTTCCACAGCGCAACTTCTGTAAAGAAGCCACAGCATTGTTGGCACAGCATTATCATCAACAGCCAAGTAACTTATGCTAGGCAGGTCAAACCCATTTTGAGGATTTCTGGGAAATAACATTTGAACCGTAAAAACATCATGTTTTGGTTTTTAACAATTGTATTTGCATTAAAATAAACATAAATCTCAAACTCACTCTAAAATCACTTTATCCTTAGAATAAGATATCAGAATCATAATAATGATGTTGAGTTCTCGCTACGCTTCCTGTTCTCTTCCGGCCGGGTCAGTTGCTCATTTTCAATACGACGGTTTTTGTTATTCAAATATTCAGTCATTTTGACAATGGTAAATGGACTGCACTTATTTAGCGCCTTTTTTGCTGCTCCAAAGCGCTTTACAACGGCCTCTCATACACCCATTCACACACCCATTCACACACCAATGGCGGCAAGCTGCTATGCAAGGTGCCTGGCCCGCTCACTGGGAGCAATTTTGGGGTTCAGTGTCTTGCCCAAGGACACTTCGACATGTGGCCAGCCGGGGCTCGAACCGCCGATCTGCCAACCTTGTTAGACGGTGACTCTACCTCCTGCACCACAGCCTCCCCAATATACTGTAGATCAATATAGGCTAGGCCTATATATAGATATATACAGTAAAATTAACAGATTTCAAATATCGGTGCCCATATCATGTTTGTATTATACCACTATATATTATATTACACAGTTAGTTCTGACCAAGTAATTTGATTGGACAACAGGCATTCCATGAGTGCTGAGCCAAATAAATGATTAAATAAACAACCAAATCATTATCTGTTTATCTGCTTATTACTGTTAACTAATAAATGGCGCTTGTAAAACTGTTGTATAAAAGCAATATCACACTCAAGGTCATGCTGTTATACTGAATATCAGCACGGCTGTTATTCAGTCGTAGTTACGAGGCTGCAGGTGTTCTTGCGGTGTAACAGCACTCTGTCTAGTGTGATATTGCTTAAATGTTACTTATTGTATTTTCAAATATTAAAAAAAATATGATATGCATTAAAGGCATTAGGCCTATATCCTGCATGCACAGTGGGAGTATCTTGAATAGTTGCCAACTGACACACACACAATATTTATTTATTTTTCTTTTAAACCACAACATTTTAGCTTTTTAAATCATAATACTGTTTTTTACTATTATTTTTAAATGACTGGACTTTTTAAATAGGCACTACATAAACACTGCTATGTCTGTCTATGTATGTGACCTATGTGTGTTTTTATTAATGTGGAAAATGTATTCTTGAACTGCACTTCTGCCTGTCAAAGGAGAATTTCTGTCACTGTGTGACAGACAATAAAGCAATAAAGCTATCTGGAATCTTGATCTTGAAATCATTGACCTGCATCAGAAGAGGTTAGCTTTGAAGGTTCACGCCATGCAGTGTTGCCATTAGTGTTGTCATTATGTAGAAGCAATACGGTATCTCTGTCCTTTCCCTTCTCCCACATTCTAGCACCTTCTTCTGAACGGCCGTGTGTCTCTGTGTGTGTGTGTGTGTGTGTGTGTGTGTGTGTGTGTGTGTGTGTGTGTGTGTGTCTGTGTGTGTGTGTGTCTCTGTGTGTGTGTGTGTGTGTGTGTCTGATTGACGAACGTCTGACGAATAAAAATAAAAAAAATAACTTGATTGGGGTTTGATGTTAAAATGTTTGTATGATGATGTACGCTGTATAAACTGTGGTATTTTGCATAAGAAACAGAGAGAGAGACGTGTTTTAAATGTGGTATTTTCTTATGAGAAGGAGAGAGGGAGTTGAGTGATAAGGCTGGCTGGCAGATGGAACCTCACTGATAGGAGGGCTGGAGGAGACCTCCTCATAGGCTGGCTGGCTCCGTGAGAGGACTGGACCCGAGATGGGCTGGGTTCTCCCTTGGCTGAGTGCAAGGACTGGACCTAACATGGGGTGGGTTCTGAACAATAACGGTAGCGGTTTGGTCAGGGAGCACAACCCTTACCCAAACCCCTAACCTCAACCTCTAACCCCAACCCTAATGGGTCAGAACTGGTAGTTGGGCCTAGCCTTCTGGAGTTTTAACTACAACTCAGTATTCATTTTGGTGGCTATTTTAGATTGTCTTAGTTTTTAGACGAAAATGCACATTCGTTTTAGTCACATTTAATCATTTTCATCCTTCTTAGTTTTTATTTTCAAAGATCCATTTATGTATATATATCTATATATATATATAGATATATATATAGTAGTGTGTGTGAGGAATTCTCCTCTCTCTCTGCTTCCTCCACTGGCCACCAGTGTTCAAGCCTGGCTAATTGTCTACCCTATGTTCAGTCCTGAGCCTTCACCGTATGACGTACCTGTTCTACCTGTGTTCTTCAGTAAAGTACCTACTGTACGTTTTTGGAATATTGCAAACCTTGCCTCCTGCGTTGTATCCACATTTACATTACATTTTTGGCATTTAGCAGACGCCTTATTCCAAAGCGACTTACAATCGATACATTTGACTAAGCAAATCATGTCGTAGCAAGAACAGTAATCTAGCTCAGGCCAGGGGCCATTGGCAGTCGTCGTGATGGAAGAAGAAAAACATTTATAGACACTGGAGAAACAGTACAAGGGGGGAAGTAGAAATCTTAGGAGACACAGTATAGGGGGAATAATAATAATGATAACGTTGTTGTTGTTATTATTATTTAGCAGTCTGCCCATGGAGCTCCTCCTTGAGGCTCCGCCCCCACAGTGAACTCAGGTGACCAATCAACAGGCTGCTCTTTATGACCATGTTTATATACCTTGTTGCTAAGTTATTATAGTGACAGTACACCTCAGGTGGTGTTGAGGATGAAAATGACAGTTGCGTGACATATACCCACACACACACACACACATGTGACAAACACACACACACACACACACACACACACACATGTGACATTGTTGTCGTTTATTGTTCTTCTTTGCAATTTATGGTGTCACATTCAAATGTTGTCAGGTAAATAAAAAAAGAATCTGCTGTTTCTTGTGGTTTGGGGGTTCCTCTTCAACATACAGGAGGGTGCCCTGTGATATCCCTTCAGAATTTTCAGATATTAACCCCTTCATGCCCAAAATGCCCAAATCCCAGAAAAATAGGTATTTATCCAACCAACAAGAAACAGCAGAGAAAAAAACGTTTACCCAACAAAACAAGGTTCTTCAGAAAAGCAGGCTTTGGCTCCCGGACTAATAGCTTCCTGGTTCAGAACCAACAACCTGTCCTTCTCTTCTTCTTCTTGTTTGGAGCTCTGGAGGTGCTGTAGCTGGGCCCTGGAGGTGCTGTAGCTGTTTAAAGACCAGGTTCTGATAGGTCCAGATAGGCTGGCAGGCTGAGTGGGAGGACTGGACCTGAGATCTGATGGCTTCTCCCATCTGGACCTGAGATCTGATGGGTTCTCCCATCTGGACCTTAGATGGGCTGTGTTCTCCCATCTGGACCTTAGATGGGCTGTGTTCTCCCATCTGGACCTTAGATGGGCTGTGTTCTCCCATCTGGACCTTAGATGGGCTGTGTTCTCCCATCTGGACCGTAGATAGGCTGTGTTCTCCCATCTGGACCTTAGATGGGCTGTGTTCTCCCATCTGGACCTTAGATGGGCTGTGTTCTCCATTCTGGACCTTAGATGGGCTGTGTTCTCCCACCTGGACCTTAGATGGGCTGGGTTCTCCCTTGGCTGCATGGGTGGACTGCACCTGAGATCTGATGGGTTCTCCGATCTGGACCTTAGATGGGCTGGGTTTTCCCATCTGGGCCTGAGATGGGTTGGGTTCTCGCAGGGCTGCGTGGGTGGGCTGGACCCGAGATGAGGTGGGCTTTGTCTGGAGGTCCTGTGCCAGGTCTCCCACGTACCTGGTGACGAGTCGGGGGAAGCCCCAGAGCCGATGGCTGTTTTTCCTTCGGACGTTTGACTCCAGCTTCTCTCTGGTCTCCTGGGAGACGAAGGGGATGGATGCAGCCGGCAAGAACACCATGATGGGCTTTCTCTCCGTTGCCGTGGCGACAGTCTGGCACAGGGATTTGGCACGTGGGCAGAAGACCAGGGGTCCTATCCTGACGGTAGACGTCTTGGCCAGAGGGTGCATGAACGCGTGGCGGGGGCATCGGAGTCTGGCGGGGAGGAGCATCCTGATGATGCAGATCATCCGTACTGCCTGCCTCCAGCGACGCAACGCAGAACTCTGGCTGGACTCCATCGGGCCCATGGGGGGTTGCTGGGCCTCTGGGGGGCAATGCCTCCACTGCACGTCCTCCCCATTTGGTCTGGGGGTAGGGCTTCGGTCAGGGTTTGTCGAGGGCGTCTGGGAGCGGGAGCAGGACCTGGACGACTGATCAGAGATGGAGGGGCAACTGGAGCTAGTAGAGGAGGAGTCAGGGTACAGAGTATCCATCCGGTCCAGTGTCTTGTCCACTAGCTGCAGGCGGTGGGTGTAGAGCGGAGTGTCCTCCTTGGGCTCCTTCAGCTTCTCTCTGGGGTGAGATGGGGCAGCTTCTCCCATCTGGACATGAGATGGGCTGGGTTCTCCCATGGCTGCGTGGATGGGCTGGACCTGAGATGAGGTGGGCTTTATCTGGAAGTCCTGTAGTTGTTTAAAGACCAGGTTCCGCTCCATGCGCCACCGATCTTCCTGGTTCATGAACATCACTCTGTCCGTCCGCCTGGGGCCCTGGGAGGGGGAGGTGTCACCAGTATCACATGGCTGGGGCAGGGTGGGGCATCGGAGTCTGGCGGGGAGGAGCATCCTGATGATGCAGATCATCCGTACTGCCTGCCTCCAGCGACGCAACGCAGAACTCTGGCTGGACTCCAGGGGCCCCATGGGGGGTTGCTGGGCCTCTGGGGGGCAATGCCTGCACTGCACGTCCTCCCCATCTGGTCTGGGGGTAGGGCTTCGGTCAGGGCTTGTAGAGGGCGTCTGGGAGCAGGACCTGGAAGACTGCTCAGAGATGGAGGGGCAACTGGAGCCAGTAGAGGAGGAGTCATGGTACAGAGTATCCATCCGGTCCAGCGTCTTGTCCACTAGCTGCAGGCGGTGGGTGTAGAGCGGAGTGTCCTCCTTGGGCTCCGTCAGCTTCTCTCTGGGGTGGGATGGGGTAGCTTCTCCCATCTGGACCTGAGATGGGCTGGGTTCTCCCATGGCTGCGTGGGTGGGCTGGACCTGAGATGAGGTGGGCTTTATCTGGAGGTGCTGTAGTTGTTTAAAGACCAGGTTCCGCTCCATGCGCCACCGATCTTCCTGGTTCATGAAGATCACTCTGTCCGTCCGCCTGGGGCCCTGGGAGGGGGAGGTGTCACCAGTATCACATGGCTGGGGCAGGGTGGTCGTGTTCCGGTCAATGTCAGGGGTTGTTATCAGGTGGCTGGCAGTCACACACAGGGATTTGGCACGTGGGCAGAAGACCAGGGGTCCTATCCTGACGGCAGACGTCTTGGCCAGAGGGTGCGTGACCGCGTGGCGGGGGCATCGGAGTCTGGCGGGAAGGAGCATCCTGATGATGCAGATCATCCGTACTGCCTGCCTCCAGCGACGCAACGCAGAACTCTGGCTGGACTCCAGGGGGCGCCTGGGGGGTTGCTGGGCCTCTGGGGGGCAATGCCACCACTGCACGTCCTCCCCATCTGGTCTGGGGGTAGGGCTTCGGTCAGGGCTTGTAGAGGGCGTCCGGGAGCAGGACCTGGACGACTGCTCAGAGAGGGAGGGGCAACTGGAGCGAGTAGAGGAGGAGTCAGGGTACAGAGTATCCATCCCTAACTCCAGGCGGTCCAGCGTCTTGTCCCAGTCATCCTTGAGCTCCTTCAGCTTCTCTCTGCAGGAGGACACAGACAGGGCTCTCATTCAGGCTAACTGTTACTGTTATTATCAAACCTTTTTCATTTAGCTATGAAATATGACATATCATCAATTGATGGAACTTACTTGTGTGTCTCATTGATGATGTCCTCCTGTTCAAACACAAACATGGGAGGGTAAGGATTAGCCTTTGAAATACACAAAGCACACATCCCTCACACACATCCCTCACAGCCTTAACACACAGCTCTAACACACATCCCTAACAGCTCTAACACACATCCCTCACAGCCTTAACACACAGCTCTAACACACATCCCTCACAGCCCTAACACACAGCTCTATTACAGGCCTAAAACATTCCTAACACACAGCCCTATAACATAGCCCTAACACAGCCCTAACATCCAACCGTAACATACAGTCCTAACACTGAGGCCAGCCCCAACACTGAGGCCAGCAGTGCTTTCCCACGCTAATTCCATTGCGCAACAATAATATTAACGCAGCTTTACCTCTCCTGCCGGCCGCGCGGTGGCATCTTTCCACAGGTGGATCAGCCAGGTAAGGAGCAGCAGGAGCGTGGAGAGGACAAACACCCCGAGCTGGACATTGATGACCGCATCTCCACCAAGTTCCGATGTCGACTCCAGGAGATGCATGCGGTAGCGCAAGTGCTTGTTTGTTGGGGCTAACATGACTGGCGACTGGTGACTGGCACCTGGCACCACGAAGCGTCGGAAGCGCTGTCTGGGGGTAGGGCTTCGGTCAGGGCTTGTAGAGGGCGTCTGAAAGCAGGACCTGGACGACTGCTCAGAGAGGGAGGGGCAACTGGAGCCAGTAGAGGAGGAGTCAGGGTACAGAGTATCCATCCGGTCCAGCGTCTTGCCCCAGTCATCCTTGAGCTCCTTCAGCTTCTCTCTGCAGGAGGACACAGACAGGGCTCTCATTCAGGCTAACTGTTACTGTTATTATTAAACCTTTTTCATTTAGCTATGAAATATGACAAATCATAATTGATCTGAACTTACTTGAGTGTCTCATTGATGATGTCCTCCTGTTCAAACACAAACATGGGAGGGTAAGGATTAGCCTTTGAAATACACAAAGCACACATCCCTCACACACATCCCTCACAGCCTTAACACACATCTCTAACACACATCCCTCACAGCCTTAACACACATCCCTAACAGCCTTAACACACATCCCTAACAGCCTTAACACACATCTCTAACACACATCCCTCACAGCCTTAACACACATCTCTAACACACATCCCTCACAGCCTTAAAATACATCTCTAACACACATCCCTCACAGCCATAACACACATCCCTCACAGCCATAACACACAGCCCTAACAGCCTTAACACACATCCCTCACACACATCCCTCACACACATCCCTCACAGCCTTAACACACATCCCTCACACACATCCCTCACAGCCTTAACACACAGCTCTAACAGCCCGAACACACAGCTCTAATACAGGCCTAAAACAGCCCTAACACTGAGCCCAGCCCCAACACTGAGCCCAGCCCTAACACTGAGCCCAGCCCCAACACTGAGCCCAGCCCCAACACTGAGGCCAGCAGTGCTTTCCAACGCTAATTCCATTGCGCAACAATGAATGAATGAAAGCTTTATTTCGAACATGTGTAAAAAGAAATAGTTATAACAACAAAAGACAAAACAAAAACAAGAAAAAACAAAACAAAAACAAGAAACACTATTTACTTAACATGTCGAAGGAGTAGGAAGAAGCATAAGCTTATTTAATCCTGCCCCTTCTCCAATACTCAGAGATTAATCATTAATAATCTGCAGTTGACTTCAATATTAATATAATATATATATTTTAAATTAAATCAAATGTATTTACATATTTACCAACAATAGAAAACAGATAATGTAAATAAACAAATAATCTGTGAAAACAACTGGTGACTATCAAAGCCCTTCTTCCTCCTCGTACCTGGTGAAAACCATGTTTTTATAAGCGGTACAATAATATTAACGCAGCTTTACCTCTCTCTCATCTCTCCACAGGTGGATCAGCCAGGCAAGGAGCAGCAGCAGGAGCGTGGAGAGGACAAACACCCCGAGCTGGACATCGAAGCGCACATGTTTCTGGTCTAGCAGCTGTTTAGACATTATAACACATTAGGGAAATCTATCCATAGATTAGCCTACACTGTGTACGTGTGTACACTTCCATAGACAAAGCGTTTATGAATGTTGTTGATGATTGGCATACCTCTTATGCATTAAATTGTTATGACGTCATAATAATGTCAAGAGATTGCGTCATAATGAAGGGTTACCATGACCCTGATGCAGTGAACAGAGGGAGCTCTTTCATCCTTTTACACAGAGCTCAACTTTAAATAAAATTGCTGCAGCATGAACCAAGTCTGAAATGTGAAAACGATGGAATCAAACATATTGACTTATCCCATATAACACGTCTTAATTTAATTAATAACACCCACAGCTGGAACTGAATGACAGATTCACTCAAACTATGAGTGACGGACTCAGCGCATCTCAAAACAATCTGGCCCGTGGCTGCCGCGCTTGTTGTATAGGCTCAACACATCAACACATGGCTAATTTAAATATTTACTATATTTATAAACTTGACTATATTTACTATATTTATAAACGTTCACTAACATCAACCAAACTTGGAAGTATTAAGAGAACGGACACAACGCGGAAATGTAACCAATGAAATGTATTTGTGTACACAGCTTTTAACGAGGTAATGACGTCAAACCCCGCTAACATAGCTTGACATGCTGAACGACGCCAGGGTTATTGCTTTTTATTTTTATTTTACCAGGCGAGACAATTAAGAACAAAATTCTTATTTACAATGCCGGCCTGCAATAAGGGAAAAGGGGAGGGGGCCTGAAAGATAAAACATGTTAAAAACAAAGCACAATAAGCATTAAACACAGGCATGTAACACAAACAATACAACAAAAGCACTAACGGACATCAACAATGGAACACAACAGTAAGCACAAAAAGCAGACAGGCAACACAAGACAACACAATACAACAAAACGCACTGGGACACAGCCAAGCAAACACAACAATACAGCAATAAGCACTGAGACACAGTCAGGAAAGACAATAATACAACAATAAGCGCTGGGACACGACCAATCAACACAGCGATACAACATAGACACTAAGACAGCCAGTAAACAAACCAATACAACGATACACACTGAGACACAGTCAAGCAAACATAAATACGGTACAACAATAACCACTGAGACACAGCCACCAAATACAACAACAGCAATAAGCACTTACGAAACAGGCCAACAAACATTAGAACACTTAAAAGCAGAGAATGAGCAGACATGAGCGTATGGGGGCATAAAAACAAGTGCAGGTGGACAGGGGGTGTGTGTAAAGGGAATGAATACAAGTGCTTCCCTACAGAGAAGAGAAGCATGTGCAGGAATCAGTGAGGGTGTCTGAAATAGTGAGTCTGAAGGCAGAGAGGGAGATGAGTTTATCCAGTTTGAGGGTTTTTTGCAGAGCATTCCAGTCAGAGGGGGCAGCAAACTGGAATGATGCACGGCCAAGGGAAGTGAATGAATGAATGAATGGTCTTTATTGTCATTAATATACAGAGGTGTCAAAAGTATTCACATTCATTACTCAAGTAGAAGTATAGATACTATGGTTTAAAAAGACTTCTGTAGAAGTTGAAGTATCAACTCAAGCTTTTTACTCAAGTAAAAGTACTGGTTTCAAAACTACTTAAAGTATAAAAGTAAAAGTAATGTAAGGGGAAAAAAATGCCATTAAGGACAAAAGCTTAGGCCATGCCACAGGGGCCTATAGTGCACTACCCCACCTCCCCCCCAAAAAACATTTTTCTAAAGGCCATAATGACTATGTTATTATTAAAATGTTAATGTTGAAAAATTTGGGATGCACTTGTTTCAGACGCATTTATGCCCATTGAAAATGAACACATTTTAGTACAATGCAAATACATTAAAGAACCATATGTGTGTACTACTGAGCATTAACATGTGAACACGGAAGATATGATGACTAGTTGCCTAAGTATTGTAATGGTGCAAAAAGTCAAACGTCAAAAGTCAAACGTCAAAAGTCAAAAGTCAATAGCCTTTATTGGAACTGTGAGGGCAAAACCATACAAACCATAACAAAGTAGTGATTCAATATTTCCTGAAAAAACACACATACACACAATCTACATCAGCATCAGAGTTACCAATAAGCTTTGTTCAGCCGCAAAAGCAGCAGGTTCTCAAAGTTCTTTGAGCCAATGCATGCTCTTTTTGGCCTGAAGATCAGCCCTGCGACACTAAACAGTCTTTCACAGGCTGCTGAGGCAGGGAGTCCCGTATTAAGTTTGAGTGATAGCTGGCACACAGCTGGGAAGGTCTTCAGTACCTCTACTGTGTCTCCTGGGCACCCCAGGTACGCATCCAACTGCTGGGACGTTTCAAGAGGGCCGGTCTTCTTCAAGGAGGAAAATAAGTCCTCTTCCTCAGACGATTGGGAGCCCTCACTGAAGTGTTTCTCGGCCTGACAGTCCAAGTGGCTTCTGATATAGTGAAGGCCTGTGGAATAAAAAACAAAAATCATGACAATTTAGACTATATGAAATAATAAATAATTTAAAATTATTTATGGCAGTATTGTAACTGTGTATTGGATAGTGTTGTGTGTGTGTGTGTGTGTCATTAAATGTAATTTCAAACTAATTTCACTGTCTTCATAGAAATTACACTAAGCGGAAGTGAGACACTTACCAAGTTTGAGGATATTTTCGTCACTTGTCCAACAGGTCTTACATTTGGGAACTAGAATGGCTGCGGCTATCAGTTCTGGATCTGCAAGCATCTCTCCGAAGCGTTTCTCAAGGCCTGAAAGAAGTGCAGCAATCAAAGGCTCACAGAACTTGGAGGCGACTTGAAGGTGCTGTAGCTTGGTCCTTAGCAGAGTTATGGTGGGGACCAACCATCCCATCTGCACACTGGTTTCTCCCTGAAGAACATCCAGTGCCTTTGCAACTGGGCTCATTGTCTTCGCATATTCTGCAACAAATGCAAGTTCCACTGGAGTAAACCTGTACAAAGAAGAAGAGAAAAACACAACATGGAACATTAAGTCTACTTGATGTAGCACCTTCAACTGGAGGAACTGATCATTAAAAAGGAAAAATATTGTCATCTGAGACTTTTAGAAATGAAGTTGTGTTGCTACAAATCACATTCATAGTAAATATGGGGACTGCATATTGGCATAGTGCATACGTGTTCTACAGTATTCCAAGTATAACACTGTGACTTAATCTATTGTTAATCACTTCATTAATTGTAAGGCAGAAAAACAAGCACTTACTTGGGTGTATCTAGTTCACTGCAGACAGCTGCAAGGGCTCCCTCGCCTTGTTCTCGTGTTATCCTCACTATTCTTTCTACGGCTGAGAAGAGTGAATTCCACCTTGTAGCAACAGGCCTTACGAGTTGGAGTTTGCAGTGGTCTTCAATTACTTCAGATGCGGTGGTTGATCTTGAACTTTTATTCCACAGGCTAGAGCATTTGGCAAATGTGGACCTTGACACGCGCTTGTACAGTGGGTTGACCTCTGCTTTTGAAGCATCAACTGTGGACACTAAATTGAGGAGGTGGCAGGCGCAGCGATGGTGCTTGGGTAGCTGGTATTCTAAGTAGTCATCTTCTTCCAACAGGGCTCCGGCATCAACAAATTCAACACCCTCAAGGCTTTCCTCTTCTTCATCGTTATCATCATTTTGACCACCATCATCCTCTTCTCCATCACCCTCTCCTACAGGTTCAGCATTGTTGTTCTCGTCAGTCTGCCCATAAACTCTGAAGGCTTTCAGGAAGTTTGATCCGTTGTCAGTTGTAGTGCGAACGATCTTCTCTCTGACATTGAATTCTGTGTGAATATCATTTAGGGCACCAGCCAGGGCAGAAAAGGTATGTGACCCTTTAAGTTGCTTGCATGCCAGGGCAGCACAGGATCTCTGCATGGTCTGGGGGTTAAACCAGTGCGCAGTGACACCAATGAAACCGCGACGGTGTGCCGTCCAGCAGTCTGTTGTTGTTGCTATGAACTCAATTTCACTAAGGGCAGCTTTCAGTTTTCTTTTCATTTCAACAGAGGCCTTTGTGACTTTGTTAACAACAGTATTACGTGTCATGACATTTGTATTTGGCTGAAGATGTTGCACAAGCTCAATGAAGCCCTGTTGCTGAACAATGTGTGGTGGGTGCAAGCCTTGGACAATGAATTTGAGGACTACTTCATCCACACTTGCCTGGGACACTCTTCGAGCCTCCCACAGCTTGGTTTGTTTGGAGGGTGGGGTCAAAGAACCTTCAGTGGATGACTTCCTTTTGAGGGCTGTTGAAGAAAGTTGCGTGTACCTCTCTAGACGAGTGGGGTGTTTCTTCTGTGGAGAAAATGAATGCACAGGCACAGATTGAGATTCATATTATTTCTCTCAAACCACAAGCTGAGACTATCTAGGACTTCCGCTGTATTAAATGTCACGCTGGAAGTTCATGAATGGAGGTCAGACTACAAGTTAGGGAGCAGTTTCACTGGTCTATGCAATTATGTTGAGCAGACCAGAATATTGCCACTTAAAGCTGTTTTAGGACCACAAGCAGCTGCTGGCATGACTGAAAAGTAACATTATTGTTAATGGCACACACCGCGCACATTTCTTCTCCCGTGGGAACATAATTAACTCTTTACAGCAACAAACACGGTAAAACTCCGACCTCAACACATGAAGGATTACAAATGAAACATTTAATCATAGCCTACTGTTAGCAAGCAAACCATGGCATGTTCTTAGCCATAGCAAACATTGCAAATTTACCATTAGTACGTTACTAGGTTACTACAAAATGTCGACTGATAATAACAAACTTTCAGCTTACCTCAATATGCTTTTTCAAATTAGACGGTGAGTTTTTGAAGGCCATTAGCTCGTGGCTTGGGTGCGCAGAGCTTGCAGCGCATTCGAAAGGAGTTGTTTTTGCATCCAACCATTTCAAAAAATTCTTCCAGGTACGGCCAGGGATGGAGAAGGGTTGGCTGATCTTCCTGGCTATCAACCTGGTTGATGCTGGTGCTTGGTTGGGACATTTCGCTGTTATTTTGAGTCTCTGGCACGATCACGGACATCTTTGGCTACATACATCTGCTTTCCTTGCTGGAGTGTGATTTGTGTCATGTGCAGCAGATGGAATGCATCTCGTACAAACCAATAGGGTGTCGGAATGGTATAATGTTTATACTTCTCATCCAACCACAATCAAATTCACTCTATCCGGATTGCGCGACTTATCTGGATAGGTTTTTTTTGTGTGTTTTTTTTAACGATGAAAAGCTGTAATGAAAACAAGCTGAAATGAAATAGGAGTAACGAGGCTATTTTTAAAATGTAAGGAGTAGAAAGTACAGATAATTGCGTGAAAATGTAAGGAGTAGAAGTAAAAAGTCGGCTGAAAAATAATTACTCCAGTCAAGTATAGATACCCAAAATGTCTACTTAAGTAAGGTAACGAAGTATTTGTACTTCGTTACTTGACACCTCTGAACATGACTGACCTGATGCCTCTCTTTAGCTGAGGCAGGGCTGAAGGAGGCTGACCTCTGGGATCCATTTTTTGTAAGCCTGTGCCCACTGCAGCCTTGGCTTTCTGTACTTGGCTGACAAAAGTAGAACACGATGTGACCTTCTGCTGTTGTAGCCTGCCTCAAGGTTCAATGCATTGTGCTTCTGAGATGCTTTTCTGCTCACCACAATTGTACAGAGTGGTTAGCTGACTGACCCTAGCCTTTCTGTCAGCTCGAACCAGTCTGGCCATTCTCCATTGACCTCTCTCATCAACAAGGTGTTTCCGTCCGCCCTCCATAGCTCACTGGATGATTTTTGTTTATTGTATCATTCTCAGTGAACTCTTGAGCCAGCTGTGTGCGAAATTCCCACGAGATCAGCAGTTTTAGACATACTCAAATCAGCCTGTCTGGCACCAACAATCATGCCACGGTCAAAATCACTGAGAGATCACATTTTTTGCCCATTTTGATTGTTGATGTGAACATTACCTGAAGCTGCTGGCATTGCACTGGCATTGCACTGATGCTACACGTTTCGCTGATTAGATAATTGCATGAATGAGAAGGTGTATAGGTGTTCCTAATAAAGTGTTTCAGTATACTGTGTAGGTAGTAAATTAGAGAATGATATAAGTGATCAGTTTGAAGAAAAAACTGTCTGAATGCAAGAATATTGTCAGACTCGGTTCCTTGGAGATTACTCTTTAGATAGATATTGATATGCACGCAGACTCGAGTTCACCATTGCAACAACTGGAGCTTTATAACACGTCACATCCAATATCTGGGATGGTGGGCTAATAGCGCCCCCTGCAGGCTACAATCGGTACACCTAATGCTTTTAATGACATGGTATCCTCCTGTATATTGTGTAAATCACCATTACATTTGATCGGTAGCTCTCCGCTTGCTGAAGTATTGAACGTCGCAACAAAAACAAAATATATTACACATACCCATAGAGAATAAATGAGAAAAGTTAGCATTATCCAGAGAATGAACGGGAAAATGCCTGTCAGCTCTAGGTTGGGGATGTAGCTCAGTGTTAGAGAGCGAGGTTCATTAGTGGTGTCCAATCATATCGCCAAATGCTTTAGTGGTGTCCAATCATGTCGCCCAAATGCTTTAGTGGTGGTGCACGTCATCATATTATGCAAACAACTCGGCATGAAATTTCGAACTGTCAGTCCATCGGTTTTGTCACCTTCAGCTTCACTGCATCCGTTTATGGTAAGTCCAGATACTGAGCTTGGCTTTATAAATTGTTTTTATCAATGGAATTGTTAATATAAATTAATACGGTGTTGTCAGTTCATAGCAACACTTTGCACCTCTCGTTTTTGACTACGGACAGACGCGGCTAGTTCTATGTTGAACACTCACGTTCGCAGAAAAATGTATTCAATTATATTGAATATTATATATGTAATACATATCCTGCTGAATTAATGCTGTGTTGTTTAATCCATTCATAGCAACACACCAGGGACGTGCCGTCCATATAAGCAGGGTAAGCAGTGCTTACCCAACGAAAAAAGAAAAAAGGACCGTGAAAATATTAAAATAAAAGTGCTTGTAACCGTTTGTTTGTTTTCATTAAAAGAGTCGTATTTTAGGTCCCAGGGCAGCAGGAGTCATTCATTTTGATGTTGCATTTTTAGAGCCACCTGTAGGAGTAAAGCACTTCCTACTCTGCAAGCACTCCTCTCTCTGCTTTCCCTCGCGTACATTCGAATGCGTGAAAATGTCTTTTTTATTTTTTCCGATGCCTCAGCCCGCTGTGTAATGTGACCAGGGTAAGCATGCTTTCAGCCAATCAGAGTAGTTCTTTCATTCCGATAAGAGCTACTGATTGGCTATCATTTTCAAGTTCACAAGTTCATCAAGTTCACACTACTTTCTATCACCCGGCAGAATAGTTTATGCTAGCTCAAACGATCTAATCAATAAGGATAACTTGCGAATATGGACATTACTGTCAGTGTCAGCGACCTAAAGGGATTTTGTAGACTGGACTGGACTGCAAAAACAGAACTACTGGCTAAAGGCCGGCCAAAGCCACCGCTCAACGATCTGCACACCCAGAAAGGGAGAGACGCTAGGGGGTTCTGTAGGGAAAAACCTTCCACTGGGCAAAAGCTACCGGGGGTGCGGCCTAACGCGTCACGCACGCGCACGCGTCACGACCTGGCGACACGACCTGGCGACTGTGGAATTTAAGGAATTTAAGGAATTTAAGCCCAGGAGGGAGTTAGCGATTAGCGATGTTTAGCTTAGCTTAGTTTAACAGAAGTATCTTCACTTTTAACATGACTTCCCGTGGTCGTAGAGGGCTGGTCGACGGCTTAAAATGACCGTGTAGACCGTGTAGACCTTATCCAGCTATAGTCTTGTGTTTCTACCCCGGGCATAGCCGGTGTTATTCACGGACAAACACTCCTGTTAGAGTGGTCTGATCAGCAGATCATTTTCTCATAAAGTTGCAAACGCAACTCAGCAATTCAACTTAATTTAAAAAATGCGCGTTTCGTTCAAGATCCATTAGAGTAGGACATGTACAGTTATGATAACTACAGTCATATGTAACTTTTGGACTAGTATAGTAGTTGATATTGTAATAAAACGTGCCAATGTCAGACGATGAACAAACACACCACGAGTCCACACTGATTCAGAAAACAGAATAAACTTTATATATAAATACACAACACTTCAGGGGGCTAACGTTTGCAAAAGAACTGTACAGGTTACAATCAGGTATATAATAATAGTTAGGGAGTAACATATCATTCACAAATTCAACAATAATAGAACAGATAAATACACAGATAGCCCTGCTACGTCCTCCGTGAGGGCCCGTTCCCCTGTACATAAGTCCCTGTCCAGCCCTGCTACATCCTCCGTGAGGACCACCTCTACCACATCCTGGTGGTGTGTCTGAGGTGGTGGTGGTGTGTCTGAGGTGGTGGTGGTGGTGGTGTGTCTGAGGTGGTGGTGGTGGTGTGTCTGAGGTGGTGGTGGTGTGTCTGAGGTGGTGGTGGTGTGTCTGAGGTGGTGGTGGAGGGTTGGGGTAACATCTGGGAGGTTAGGGGATAACATCTGGAGGGTTGGGGGTAACATCTGGAGGGTTGGTGGGTAACATCTGGGGGGTTAGGTAACATCACACCAATCAGCTCTCCTGTTGAGGTAAGCAATAACCATCTTGTTAGTGTAAACACACAAACAAGCACAGATATGTACAGTCAAAATAACATTTTGTGAGTAAACACATTTCTAAATAATCCCTATTCAATGTGACTTACCAGTGTACTGGGTGGATGGGGATGAAAGGTAACTGTCCAGATGTAATTTTGTCCAAAACATCTTGGTGCTGTGTGAATGAATGAGCATACATTTAATGTATTAGTAATGAAACAATCAATATGAACATTTAAAAATAACAATGATGTAATTGTGGCTCATACTTGCAGTAGCCTGAGGTAGAGGTGGTCCTCACGGAGGAGGTAGAGGTGGTCCACACGGAGGATGTGGTAGAGGTGGTCCTCACGGAGGATGTAGCAGGGCTGGACAGGGACTTATGTACAGGGGAACGGGCCCTCACGGAGGACGTAGCAGGGCTATCTGTGTACAATCTGGAAAATACTTAAAAAACAACTTTACAAGCAGTACAAACAAATTCATTAGGAAACATAATATTAATTGACACACAAGACGAATGGAACAACTTGAAACACCTCCTGCAGGATACCTGAAGCTCTGGTCGGATGGTCCTCCTGCAGATGCAGTGCACACTAACGTCCATAGTGTACACTGACTGGGCCTTGCGTGGACACCGTATGGAGCTGGGGAATGGTGTCAGGTGCCCAAACTGAAAGCAGGAAAAGAGGTGCTTACGCATAGCAGACTGATTATATTCCTTGCTTGCTGGGTCCTCACCTCTGCAGCATGTGAGACTGTTCGCAATAGCAAACAGCCCACAGTCTGAGCTGCCTCTCTGCTGCTGGACATCAGGCCACTGCAGAAGGACCTTGGGACCTGAAAAAGAGAGGAGACCTGTTATTTGAGAAATGAACTCCTCGGTCGACCCTTGACCAGCGGAGTCATAAATGTTAACAGTACCTACCTCGCAGTTGATGTTACTTACCGTAACCCAGTGATTTGAACAAACATTTAAAATCTGAACAAACCCCTGGGTTGATGCAGGCACGGAGGAGAGGAGGGAGAGGGACGTTGTGGCGTAGAGGCCTCCTACATGGGGATGTTGAGCCTGTAAAAGAGCCTGAGCATGGTCAATGGAGAGATCATTCAGCCAACAATTGGGAGTCAGAACGATAGGCCTAAGCACCTCCAACCCGCTAGGTAAAGCTGGACAGGCCCGCCCCAGCTGAACATCTGTGATGGTGACATCTAGCAGCTGAGATGGTGCCTAAAAAACATAATGATGTTGGGTTAAAGGGACTGTCATGTTACAGTACTCAGCCATTGGAATTTGTATTATTTAAAATGAATGAAGCTAGGATTTTTAAGTGTACCTGAAGTGAGTCCCACTCCGGCTCAGAGTTTAGCGGTTCAGGGTCATCAGAACACACTGGCTCCGGTGGATGGGACACAGCTTTCTGAGTGGGCGGGCAGGCTCGGAATCCTTAAGTCAATCAACAAAACAATTTTAGAATGACATCTTGTGGTAAAAAAAATACAGTTTCACATTACATTAACTTTAAAATGTGAACTGTATGTTACACTTACTCGTCCGCAGAGGCTTCACTGAGGCATAGGGGGTTTTGGTTCCCAGTTGTTGGCCATCCAAGGTCTCCAACTGCACCAAATTGTTGTCCCCAACCTCAGTCACCCTGAAGAAAATATGTATTAATAATGGCAAAATTGGACATCACACATCACCCTCTCATTCTGAATATTCTTAAAAGTCTAACATTTACCGGTACTTAGTTGGCCAGTCTGGGTCCATTGTGCCACCAGGTCTCCCACGTTTCCTCTCATTCTTCTTCAGGACCTCCATGCCCGGGAGGATCTCAAACCGCTTGGTTCCCTTCTTGATCCTCTTCCGGTAGCTTTCCCGCTGTTTCTCCTGGGCCTTCTCCACGTTGAGCCGCACCTTGATCGTTGAAGAAAAAGCGAAGCAGCAGAGATTGTAATTCTCTGTTGTGCAGTATAGCTCTGTATATTGCTGAGGCATTGTTATTGCTTTAGCAGTTACTTAGCATCACTCAGGTGGTTGTTCAGTATATAGTTGTGTAATATCTTTCACCTCGTCAAAGACCTCCTCATCCTTCTCAGCCCTGGCGTGGAGATAGTCTGCAGCGGTGTCTTCATTAATCTCGTCCATCTCCACAAAAGGACGGTCGCCTGTGATCTGAAATGAGAGGCAAATAGAGATACGCAATACATACATTTGCATAGAGTTAGTGTTTTATTTTTTGTTTATATTGAGAATCAATTTGCAAAACAAATTATATATTATAAGAACAATAATATCAAGAGTTGATATACCTCACAGGACAGCCGTGGCTCCCGACCGTACATCAGGCGGTAGGGCGAGTACTTGGTGGAGGCCTGGACGCTGGTGTTATGTGCGAAAAGGATTAACTTAAGGTTGTCCTCCCACCGTTCCTGGTGCCCTTCCAGAGATTTCCCGATAGCCCTCTTGAGTGTTTGATTGGTCCGCTCGTCCAGTCCGTTGGTCTGGGGATGGTAGGCAGAGGTAATCCGGTGCTTCATCCCCCACTTCTCAAACAAAATCTGGTTGACCTAAAAGTAGTAAGACAGAAGTCATTAGTTTTGTCCATACAAGTATGTCCATAACTGTTACAAGATCATATGTTTTAGCAAGTACATGACCTTGTTGCAGAACTCTTTGCCCTGGTCAGTCAGGATGACCTCCGGCGCACCATGGGTGTGGAAGATGTCTATCAGGGCCTGGGATGTTGCCACTGCCGTCTTGTCCTAGCAGTGTATACACACAGGATATGGTACTATTATATTAATACTTATAATGTTAATTTTAAGATGAAAATTGGGATACATGGTGATGAACTGTTCAAGTACAATACATTCAAGTATTTTAAAAAGCATGGTCATGATCATTATATTTGAGAAAACAACACTAAACACAGATATAACACACCTTGATAGGAATGGCCTCCACCCACTTGGTGAAGAAATCTGTCGCTGTGAGGCAGTAGCGATTGCTATTCTTGGATGAGGCCTTGAACGGTCCGATGAGGTCCACACCTAGCAAGAAAAATGTGTTGGCATACTCTAACATTGGACAAGCGGAAGTAAAACATTCACACTAAAAGAGCATACTGAAAGAAAGCATGATGGGAAACAAGTCAAAACCCAAAAAATTAATTGGGATATAAAAGTGTAGAACTCACCAATCATGTACCACGGTGAAACAGGCTTGATGCTCTTCAGCTCAGGGGCTTCAGTCTTCACCTTCTCAAACCTCTGGCAAGCCACGCAGGTACGGACCTTGAAACAAACAGTAAAGTGCAAGTTGAAATGAAATGTGAATGAATGAATGAATATTATCTGTGTGTAAAATACAATCTTGCTACTGTTTGTAAAACATAAAAACTAACTAAAGAAATAATAGATTTGCTTGCCCAGTCTTCCACATCCTTCACAATGCCAAACCAGAAGAAGCGCTGATTAATCTTGCCAATCATGCGCTTCTTTCCGAAGTGACCGTCATGGACCTCGGTCAGCACTGCCTCCCTTTCCTCGTCTGACATGATGACCCTCCTTGGTGGCTGTCCCTCCTTCTTGGGCCTCAAATACATGCGACCATCTACAACATCAAAAGGATTAGAGAAAAGAGACCAGGACTTGTTAAATAATGTTTTTTTGTTGTTGTTGTTTTTTTACAGTAGTACACTACTTTATTGCTTTATGGGTTAATTTAACAAATCTTACCCTGAAGCATGTATTTCTCAGCTGCTCTCCGGAGAACACGCTTCTTCTCTGCAGACATATCCTCCTGGAACTGGTCTGTGGACAGATATAAGAAAATGTCACTGTGGCTAGTATAGGATGCCATTGTGTGTATATATATATATATATATTAAAAGGAAATGATAGGGTTATCTGTAGTAGTTCTCTGTAGTAGCGTCGTGTAGTTCTCTGTAGTAGCGTCGTGTAGAATGATAGGGTTATCTGTAGTAGTTCTCTGTAGTAGCGTCGTGTAGAATGATAGGGTTATCTGTAGTAGTTCTCTGTAGTAGCGTCGTGTAGTTCTCTGTAGTAGCGTCGTGTAGAATGATAGGGTTATCTGTAGTAGTTCTCTGTAGTAGCGTCGTGTAGAATGATAGGGTTATCTGTAGTAGTTCTCTGTAGTAGCGTCGTGTAGAATGATAGGGTTATCTGTAGTAGTTCTCTGTAGTAGCGTCGTGTAGAATGATAGGGTTATCTGTAGTAGTTCTCTGTAGTAGCGTCGTGTAGCAGGTGTTTCCACAGCGCAGCGCACTAGAATGAACAGCGCACTAGAATGACGTCACACTCGCCAGCTGGTCTGAATCAGTGTGGACTCGTGGTGTGTTTGTTCATCGTCTGACATTGGCACGTTTTATTACAATATCAACTACTATACTAGTCCAAAAGTTACATATGACTGTAGTTATCATAACTGTACATGTCCTACTCTAATGGATCTTGAACGAAACGCGCATTTTTTAAATTAAGTTGAATTGCTGAGTTGCGTTTGCAACTTTATGAGAAAATGATCTGCTGATCAGACCACTCTAACAGGAGTGTTTGTCCGTGAATAACACCGGCTATGCCCGGGGTAGAAACACAAGACTATAGCTGGATAAGGTCTACACGGTCTACACGGTCATTTTAAGCCGTCGACCAGCCCTCTACGACCACGGGAAGTCATGTTAAAAGTGAAGATACTTCTGTTAAACTAAGCTAAGCTAAACATCGCTAATCGCTAACTCCCTCCTGGGCTTAAATTCCTTAAATTCCTTAAATTCCACAGTCGCCAGGTCGTGACGCGTGCGCGTGCGTGACGCGTTAGGCCGCACCCCCGGTAGCTTTTGCCCAGTGGAAGGTTTTTCCCTGACAGTTCCAACAAGTCTGGTATGAGCGGAAGAAATGGCTATGTGGCTGTGCAGAGACCATGAAAGGTCATGAAAGGAGGGTCCTGAAATTTGATCGAGTGCAAAGATTTATTTTTACTCACAGGGGTCAAAAGTCTTTATGCTTTGCGTCATTGACTGTCTTTTTGTAAATCATTGTCAACTATAAAATGTAAAATGTATTTTTTGATAACAAAAGGATTAAAAAAATAAAATTAAAAAAGTCCATTAGAGGTGAGCAAATGTAATGCGTTGCTATCCGGTTGTTAAGCCTGACGTCAAACGTGACGTTTTGCAATAGCCGGCCGCGCTAACCGCAACACCAAAACTTTTGGTCCAAAAGAGTTATCTCCCTTGGCGTAGACTTTGCTAACGGGGTGGGAACCTTATTCAGGTTCTCTGGTGCGATGCCTCCTACCTCCTTTCATGCGCGGAAATTCCATCCTTCCATGCGGGTGGCGAACCCAGAACCTTCTGCGTACCAACCGGCCGCGCTAACCACTACACCAAGACAGCTAACCCGCTTGTTTAAGATTTTTTCGCCTATTTAAGTTTATTTTTTATTATTTTATTATTATTTATTTTTTAATTTTTTTAATTTACGTGCTTACGTTCCCTCCCTATGATGATGATTATGATGAAGAAGAACATGATATAAAAAAACGTGATATAAGAACATGACAATGATAGTGAATCCGCTTGTTAAGTCTGACGTCAAAAGTGACGTTTAGCCATTTCCGTGTCCAAACCAGAAATTCCCTGCGCCAGAGTACCTCTGAACTACAGCGGTAGAATGACAGTTTAATCGTTTTTTAGACTCGGATCTATTCATACAACAAGGGACACAATACTTTCCCGTTTTCTCCATATTGTCAGGGTATTTGAGCCTCGGAAAAGCGCTATATAAATATAATTTATTATTATTATTATTTCTCCATTTCGAAGACAGCGCCTCAGCCAACGTTGGCCCCGGAAACACGTCACGACTTAACAAGCGGTATCCTATGATGCCGGTAATGTAAATATCAAATCAAAAATATCCACAATGATGAAAGAAGTAAACAAGTAGCGAGTAGCGTCCATTTATATGGAATTTGGGCCATATGGCCAGTTTTATCTGTTGAGGTTATTTTTTACCTGTTCCAGCCACCCATGCAATCTGTGTGTTGGCTGTGTTAACACTTTGAGTTACTGTATGTAACCATCGTTAGCTGTATGTGCAGAGTTGAGTCTGTTGAGCTGTTGAGGAGATGTTCCCGTGATGTTGTGTTTTAGGACTTCCCCTGTGTAAACAGATGTGTGCTCCCCCCCAGTTCTCCCTTTGGTGTGTGTGTGTGTGTGTGTGTGCGTGTGTGTGTGTGTGTGTGTGTATTGTGTGTGTGTGTATTGTATTGTATTGTATCGAATATGCATTTATATTTCCACTTCAGTCTTTCTGCCTAAACCACCTCATCCTCCTCACACCATGTCAGATCATAGAGTGGGTAACATTTGAATACTTTATTTGGTTCCACAAATTATATTATACAAACAGGGAATCAAATATTTCGGGGCTAAGCAGCACTGAACACTTAAGGATACACATAACACCTCCTTCTCCACACGGCCAAGCTGCCAATAATAGCTGAGACAGAGCAAAATTTGGCAACCTGTTTGGCCTTTCTTTTAGTCATTGCAGCAATTCTCAGACCCCTCATGGTGCATTTATATACATGGCCCAGACTTCCAAATACAAGTATGCTGAATTTGCACTTGTACCCAAAGCTGGTTATCGTACCAAGTAGTGGTTGGTATTTGATATACTTGTCCTGGAAAGTCTGGTCCATGTACAGGTCAAAGGGGCAGCCTACTTCTACAATCAGCACCTCCTTGTGGCTGGTGTCAACAAAGACAACATCAGGTGTATTTGGGATGTTGGAAAAAACATCATTGGCAAAACCAAACCACTCTGGTAACACTCTGGCATGCTTGTACATAACTGCGCTAGATGGTAAGATGTTTTGTACTGTATCAGACACAATGTCCACAATACGGTCATGACGAGCTATGTACAGGTGTTTGTATGCATTACATCCATTTGTTATGTGTGCAATGGACTCTAGGTGTTGTGAATCCTGATGGTTTAAACAGAATGGACTGTGAGTGTGGGGATACCAGGTGGACAGATTGTACTTGGTCGGTAATACCTGCAGTCTTGCTTTGATGGTGAATTTCAGAACATCCTCGTCGCAGCGACGTTCTTATACACTGAGTGTGAGACTGAGTGGTCAGCGAACTGCAAACAGGCTAGCTTTCCCTGTAGTCTGAGTCCACACCAGTGCTGCCTGATCTCAGACTGCTTCAGGCTGAGCAGAACCCTCCTTGCAGAGTCTCTGTGCAGTCCGACAGTCTCTTCCTGCGGTGTTGTGATGTCGGCCTTCACAATCACACAGGGGTCTGTGATCACCTCATCAGAGACAGGGACTTCAGTCTGTGTGTTAAGTTCTGTCCATCTTAGCTGAACTCCAGTCTGGTTGCAGAGGTCATTGAGATCCGGCCAGTCAGACCAGACCCCGAAGCCCTTGGCCTGGGAGTCCAGTTTCCCAGAGTCTTTCCTCCTGAAGCCGAGGAAGTCGTTCTGGTGTGCGCGGGCCAGGGGGATCTTCCTTCTGCGTAGATCCAGTAGGAGAGAGGCCCTGGCCATTTCTCTAACGGTGGCATCGTCATTGTTAAGCATGTGGAGCAGGTGGGCTAGCCTGGTGGCTATGTAGGCCCACTCAACATTGGGGACTCCCAGCCCTCCCTCTCCACATGGGAGAAAGATCATGCCCCGTGTGGAGTGTGTGTTGAGGCCCACCCACTTTCTGACCAGCTGGACAGTTCTGTTCGTCATCTCTCTCAGTGCTTTGAGGGGGATGTGCACATTGGCGAAGAGGTGTTGGATTTTGGCCAGAGCCACCTCTCTCACAGCCTGGAGCTTCATGAGGATGGGGAGGGGGGACAAGTCAATCAGGTGGAGACGATGGAGAAACTCTGTAGTGAGCTCCTCGACCTGCTCGCTCCACTCGCCAGCGATGTTAAACCTGTGGCCAAGGTATGGGTAGGTCTCATTGCGGGAATACACCCTGATGGGTTGGCCCATTACAAGAAAGGTGGGGGGCTTGTCGTTCTTGGCCTTATACCAGCGGTTGCCTCCACTGCGGCGCTCATGGAGTACGGCACACTTGGCTTGCTTCACCTCCAGCCCTGACCATTGGAGGAACTCATCAGTGCGTGCCAGCATTTTGGTGATGACATCCTCCTGTCGTGATGACACCTGCACGTCGTCCGCGTATCCCTGCACAGGATTTGGGGATCGGACATGCAGAGGAGCGCACTGGTAAATCCACTTCATCCATTGGTTGAGTGCTAAGATGAAGTTCACGGCACTCCAGGGACAGCCAGTTTTTATTCCCACCTTCAGTGCAATCGGCTCTGTGAGCTGCTGCCCACAGATAACTTGGAGAAATTAGCCTTGGTACACGCTGGATACAATATTCACAAAAGGCTGAGGCAGGTGTATTTCCTCTAATGCTTTTAGCATCACCTCATGGGGGAGTGTACCAAACGCATCTCTGAAGTCCAAAAACACTGTGTAGAATCTAGATGATTCATGTTTGAAGTCATCTATTCCGGTTTTTAAGCAAAACACATGTTCGTTCATTCCCTGTCTGTTGATGCATGATTCAATTCTTGATTTAATGCACGATGACCCATAGATAGTACTGTCATTTAATTCATTTCATGTTGTATCAGCTTTGAATACTCCAAGCTGCATATTCACACAGATGATATAAAAACTGAAAAAACTATATAAAACCTTTTTTTTTAATAAATATTTTTTATGATGATGATGATGATTATGATGAAGAAGAACATGATATTAAAAAACGTGATATAAGAACATGACAATGATAGTGAATAGCCTATGATGCCGGTAATGTAAATGTCAAATCAAAAATATCCACAATGATGAAAGAAGCAACTGACATTGTATGACATTGTATGACACGTATAAACACACTTCTTAGTGTCCCCATGCGACCCCTGCTGGTATTGAAGAGCATTGCAGCCATGAAAAAAAAGAGATGGCGGCTGATACTAACGCAATCACACACAAACACACACAAATACTGCAAAATAACTTTATACTAGCTAGATTTTGAAAATATAAGGATACTGGGGGGTAGAACGCACATATCTAGGAAAGGTCATGAAAGGAGGGTCCTGAAATTTGATCGAGTGCAAAGATTTATTTTTACTCACAGGGGTCAAAAGTCTTTATGCTTTGCGTCATTGACTGTCTTTTTGTAAATCATTGTCAACTATAAAATGTAAAATGTATTTTTTGATAACAAAAGGATTAAAAAAATAAAATTAAAAAAGTCCATTAGAGGTGAGCAAATGTAATGCGTTGCTATCCGGTTGTTAAGCCTGACGTCAAACGTGACGTTTTGCAATAGCCGGCCGCGCTAACCGCAACACCAAAACTTTTGGTCCAAAAGAGTTATCTCCCTTGGCGTAGACTTTGCTAACGGGGTGGGAACCTTATTCAGGTTCTCTGGTGCGATGCCTCCTACCTCCTTTCATGCGCGGAAATTCCATCCTTCCATGCGGGTGGCGAACCCAGAACCTTCTGCGTACCAACCGGCCGCGCTAACCACTACACCAAGACAGCTAACCCGCTTGTTTAAGATTTTTTCGCCTATTTAAGTTTATTTTTTATTATTTTATTATTATTTATTTTTTAATTTTTTTAATTTACGTGCTTACGTTCCCTCCCTATGATGATGATTATGATGAAGAAGAACATGATATAAAAAAACGTGATATAAGAACATGACAATGATAGTGAATCCGCTTGTTAAGTCTGACGTCAAAAGTGACGTTTAGCCATTTCCGTGTCCAAACCAGAAATTCCCTGCGCCAGAGTACC
This sequence comes from Nansenia antarctica, assembly GCF_963989245.1. Classification (NCBI taxonomy): domain Eukaryota; kingdom Metazoa; phylum Chordata; class Actinopteri; order Argentiniformes; family Microstomatidae; genus Nansenia; species Nansenia antarctica. Next base: position 17,379,710 of record NC_137679.1, on the reverse strand, counting down.
TCTGAACTACAGCGGTAGAATGACAGTTTAATCGTTTTTTAGACTCGGATCTATTCATACAACAAGGGACACAATACTTTCCCGTTTTCTCCATATTGTCAGGGTATTTGAGCCTCGGAAAAGCGCTATATAAATATAATTTATTATTATTATTATTTCTCCATTTCGAAGACAGCGCCTCAGCCAACGTTGGCCCCGGAAACACGTCACGACTTAACAAGCGGTATCCTATGATGCCGGTAATGTAAATATCAAATCAAAAATATCCACAATGATGAAAGAAGTAAACAAGTAGCGAGTAGCGTCCATTTATATGGAATTTGGGCCATATGGCCAGTTTTATCTGTTGAGGTTATTTTTTACCTGTTCCAGCCACCCATGCAATCTGTGTGTTGGCTGTGTTAACACTTTGAGTTACTGTATGTAACCATCGTTAGCTGTATGTGCAGAGTTGAGTCTGTTGAGCTGTTGAGGAGATGTTCCCGTGATGTTGTGTTTTAGGACTTCCCCTGTGTAAACAGATGTGTGCTCCCCCCCAGTTCTCCCTTTGGTGTGTGTGTGTGTGTGTGTGTGTGTGTGTGTGTGTGTGTGTGTGTGTGTGTGTGTGTGTATTGTGTGTGTGTATTGTATTGTATTGTATCGAATATGCATTTATATTTCCACTTCAGTCTTTCTGCCTAAACCACCTCATCCTCCTCACACCATGTCAGATCATAGAGTGGGTAACACCAACATATGACACCACCAGCATCCCCCACCCCCACCCCCCTTCCCTGACACTCTCCCCCGCCAAGACACCTGTGCTGGTTTAGTTCCACTCACAAAGAAACAACTTTGTAGTGCCTTCAGAGCAGCAGGTGCATGCTTCTTCTCGTGTGTTTGTGTGACCACAACTCAGCGCACACACACACAAACTGGTCTTCCACCACAACTACACACACACACACACACGCACACGCACACGCACACGCACACGCACACACACACGCACACACACATCATTCATACAGCATATTCTCTTCCATTTACCCCCTTACACCCTGTGTATCACTTTCCCTTATCTCCCTCCCCTCTGTCTCCTCCCCTCTCTCCCCCCTCCTCTCCTCCCCTCTCTCCTCTCCTCCCCTCCTCTCCTCTCCCCATCTCTCCTCTCCTCTCCCCATCTCTCCTTCCCTCTCCTCCCTCCTCTCCTCCCCTCTCTCCCCCCTCCTCTCCTCCCCTCTCCCCCCTCCTCTCCTCCCCTCTCTCCCTGCAGTCGTCGTCAGTTTGGGCCTAAGGACCAGGATGAGGTGAAGATCATTGAACACCAGACCCAGTATCTGAGACTGATGCCTCACCTGGCTGCCGCCTTGGCTCTCACCTTCACTACCAGGTAATATTTACATTAATTAGCATAATTAACATTACACATCCAAAGTGACTTACAACACAGTACATTTGTCTGAGTGAATCATCTATACATCAGTCATGATAAGAAAAAACAAATCTATGCCTAAGACCAGGGGGCACTAACACACAGCCGAGGCACACTTCTTTGAAACATGCGTAGACTTTGCTATTAGACATTTGTGTTGTTATTATTATGAAAAGAGAGCTCTAACTGACTCCACTAGATGGCAGCAGTGTCTCTATATCAGCCCACGTCCAGTTAATATTCTCATTATCATTTTGTATGAGCTGTGTGTTTTAATCTGAAGGGAAAATGAAGTGTGCGTTTGTGTCTTGGTGTTTCTGTGTCTCGGTATCTGTATCTGTATTTGTGTGTGTGTGTGTGTGTGTGTGTTCAGGTATGCAGCGCGTATGATGGACGACGCTCTGTGTAAGGGAGAGGACCTACAGAAGAGCCGTTCTCTGCAGGCTCTGGTGGCTGGACTCAAGGCCTACAGCACCTGGCAGAACCTGGCCTGTCTGCAGGACTGCCGCGAATGCACCGGGGGCATGGTGTGTGTTTGTGTGTGTGCGCGTGCGTATGAGTGTGTGTGTGTGTGTGTGTGCGTGTGCGTGTGCGTGTGCGTGAGCGTGTGCGTGTGCGTGTGCGTGTGCGTGTGTGTGTGCGTGTGTGTGTGTGTGAGCACGCGGGCAGGCGTGCGTGCCTGCCTGTGAGTGTGATAACAGTACTGATGTTACATAAGAGTATCTGTCCCATGTGATTTTGTAATGTACTGTATTGTACCAGCTGTGTGTGTATCTGTGTGTGTGTATCTGTGTGTGTGTGTGTGTGTGTATCTGTGTGTGTGTATCTGTGTATCTGTGTGTTAGCGCGTCCCTGTGAAACCACAACTCTGCACCTCTAACAAGATGAAGAACACATTTCCTATACATCTCATCTTACACACACACACACACACACACACACACACACACACACACACTGCTGCACGTGTTTGTGTGATGCTATGACATTTACCTGCTAATTTTGCTGCTTTCCAAAAAATTGGATCTGACATTATCAACTGTGAGAATGTTGACCTCTCAAATGTAACAAGGTTGATTATTGAAATTCTGATCCTTATCATTTTGGAACAAAGGCCTAGGCAAAGATTGCTCTGTTATGGACTGTTTGAAGTCCCATGGTGGCATGAGCATAAGTAAAGACGTCACACGTGAATCCCTTCACTGTACAGGATAAAACAAGTGTCTTGGTAGATCACCCTGTATCAGGGGAGGCTGGTGGAGGCGGAAATCAGAGGATGGGCCCATTGTAATGCATGTAATGGAATGAGGAATGATGTCCTCCCGATTCTTACCTCTACCAGCCTCCCCTGATCTCTATCCAGCGGTTATGTTCCAATATCCGCACTAGCTAGCCATGCAGTCGAAGTGGTATCGTGAGCTTAAAATTATAAAGTTCTATCTCCGTTTAGGGTAGTTCAGAGATATTGAGCGTCAAAGTTTTTACATTCCATTATGTTTTGTGAGATGGAACCTTTGTATTTTATGAATTACTAACTCAAAAATGTCAACATTTTAAAAATAACACCACACAGGCATTAATAAACACCTAATGGATCATGGATTATGTAAAAAACTCAATTTTGACAAAAATGGAGATAGAACCTTATAATTCTGACGTCACGGTATGCTAACGTGGATATTGAGCGTTGTTGTGTTGTCCGTCTCTGTCAGGGTTTCATGATGGAGAACCGCATCCCAGGTCTGAAGTGTGACTCTGACGTCTTCGTCACCTTCGAAGGGGACAACATGGTCATGCTACAGGTAAGACAACCAATGACGGGGCGCTTAGGTGACCTAGCGGGTTAAGCACTGACCATGTAACCGCAGGGTCCCCGGTTCGATTCCGGCCGGGGGACATATCCTGCATGTCATCCCTCCTCTCTCTCTCACCCATCCGTCCTGTCTAAATCTTCACTGAACGGTCAATAAAAATGAAAACAACAACCAATGACTTGACTAACAAGTCAACTGAAGGTACTTTCAGTCACCGAGGTGTACCGTCTGGTCTACCACCCTAATGCTGTCCTGCTTCGCAAGGGAAGGATAGCAATTTAGCAAATTCGGTTTGGTTCTTTATTATGTTTACACTGTCAAATATGTTGATTTGTTGATCTGAAGGCGACGCACATTTCTCATAGACCATTGGAAGAAATACATACTACACATACTACACATACTACACACACTCACTCTACACACTACACACACACACACACGCACACACACACACACACACGCACACACTCACCCACACACAGCTGGTACAGTACATAACAAAATCATAGTTTGTCATAGTGTGTGCTGATTGTGCAATGCTAACATTGACCTGTACCATGACGTCTTCTTGTCTGGTAGCTTCTTCGGCTTCAATGTGGACACAGTGGGGGACCTGCGTTTCCTGCTGAAGGCCGTGTGCTACAGGGAGAGGGTTCTCCAGCGCACGCTAGCAGCCAGACTCTACACCAAGGTCAGTCAGACCACAGGAGGTGCTTCTGCACTCTGAGAAAAAAGGGTCCCGAAGGGGGTTCTTTGGCTGTCCTTGTGGGAGAACTCCATGATATTTCCACATTCACAGAAATATAGTGCCATCACATAAGAAAGTCGATCTACCACCAATAGTTTCAATGGCAATACAAACTACTTTACTCAATTAAAACCGTTTTTTTAGCAACTAGAGTCCGACAGATTATCTCTGAGCACTGATATTATTGGCCTTTTGCACAGATATAGCACCAAAGATATGCGTCAGCCTTACATTCTGAAAAGAAAGAAAATCTGTGTTTATTAGTTTTTTCCAGAACAAAATATATACATTTTATAATAAGAATAAGAATAATAACCAATAATAATTATGCATGAACGTTTTATCAATCATAAACACATATAGGGTAATAACCCAGTATATAAATAGGTTAATACGGTGAAATAAAAGGTGAATGAAGTAAATAGCAAAGTTATTATAGGCCTTAAAAATGTGACAGATTTTAAAACATGTATTACATGTGGAGGTCCCTGTTCTGTTTGACTCTCGTCCAAGGAGTCCTTGGGCTGAAAAAGGTTGAAGTAGCTTTAGAGGGAGTCATGCATGGGGTAGGAAATCTAATTATAAAGAAATTAGTGCAGGTGCAAAAATAAGTGAACCTCTTCAGTCAATAGCGCGTGGCACCTCCATTAGCAGCGATAACTTGGAGTAAACGTCTCGTATAGCCACTAATCAGTCTCTGACATCTGTTTTGAGATATTGTTGCCTCCTCCTTACAGAAGTGAGCCAATTGAGTGAGGTTTGGGGGGTGTGTGGCATGAACTGCCCGCTGCAGGTCCTGTCACAGCATCTCAATTGGATTTAGGTCAGAATTTGACTTGGCCAATCCAAAACACAAATCTTCTTTGTGTTGAGGTATTCTTTGGTAGATTTGTTTGAATGCTTTGGGTCCTTGTCTTGTTGAAAGACACATTTCAGCCCAGCTTTAGCTCCTTGACTGATGGCTTGAAGTTCTTGAAGTTAAAAAATCTCCTGGTATACCTCAAAATTCATGGATCCCGTAACTCAATAAAACTACATAGCTAAAGAAAAAACACTCCAATCCATTAAAAAAAGTTATGTGTAATAAAGGGGAATGACACAGGAAAGGAGTATTGAACACACTAACTGAAATGGATTTAATACTTGAAGCCTTTGTTTCCAATGACAACGCTTCCTGTACGAAATAAAATCATCTCTCACAGTGATCAGGTGGGATTTTGTCCCATTCTTCAACACAGACAGTCTTTAAATCTTGAAGATTCTGGGAGGGCCGCTGGTGAATCTTGATCTTCAGTTCAGTTAAGTCTGGCGATTGGCTAGACCAGTCCAACACCTTTATATTATTTGTCTCTTGAACCAATTGAGAATCTCCTTTGCATGTTATGGATCGTTGTCTTGCTGGAAGATCCACTCGCCTCTCATTCTCATCATCCTGGTCGATGGCAAGAGATTCTTCTCAAGAATTTCCCGGTACATGGCTCCATTCATCTTCCCTTAGATCATTTGGATTCCACCAGTACCATGTGAAGAGAAACACTCCCATAATAACATGATGCTTCCACCTCCAAACTTCGCTGTAGGTATGGTATTTTTAGGATCATATGCAGAGCCATTTCTCCTCCAAACGTGGCACGTCATATTGTTGCAGAAAAGTGAGATTTTTGTCTCATCTGACCAGACTACATTCTTCCAGTAATCCTTTTTGACAAATGTACCTGCTGCTTCCAGCTCTTTCCGGAGCTCTGCTCGAGTGGTCCTTGGCTCTTGGGCTACTCTTCTGACTAACTTTCTGATTGCCCGGTCAGAAATCTTGTGAGGAGCTCCTGTGCGTGGCTGATGGTCAAGTGAAGTTCCTTCTTCCACTTACGGATAACGGCCCCAATGGTGCCTATAGGAACATCCGTCGGTAACCAGTGCTATAGTTACTATGTTGCTCAACAATCTTGTTGTGAAGGTCTTGGGAGAGCTCTTTGCCTCTACCCGTCATGAGATGTTTCTTGCAAAATATTCATCTAGCAAATTATTGATTTACTTGCATTCAGAGGTGGGAAAGAGTGGAAGTACTTCCCCACCAACATGCACTAACCCAACTGATTCAAATAAGCACAGGTAAGAGAACTCATTGGTGGTATAAGCTTATGGTTTAGTGCTTTTTTCGGACTGTTTTCAACCCTTTTTTCCTGTGTCATTCCACTTCATTGCACATCGCTTTTTTATGGATTGGAATGTTACAATTTCTTTAGCTGTGTAGTTTTATTGAGTTAATACCAATTATTTGGTCTACATTTCATGTGAATAGCTGCAATGGAAATATGTTGAATTAAAATATTGTTGATGTGTTGAATACTTGGTGAGCTTAGAATTTTTACATTCCTTATTTTTTTGTGAGATGGAAATTTGTATTTTATGAATTACTAACTCAAAAATGTCATCATTTAAAAAAATAACACCACACAGGCATTAATAAACACCTAATGGATCAGATTATGTAAAAAACTCAATTTTGACAAAAATGGAGATCCTAGAACCTTATAATTCTAACGTCACGACTTATTTCCCCCACTGTATATGCACTGTTTTGTATACACAGAAGTATGATGAGCACCTGTTTCATTTCGTATGAACCAGCTGGCTAGCAAATCTCAAAAGGGTTCTGCATGGAACCCAAAAGGGGTTTCCCACAGGAACAGCCAAATAACACTGGTTGTAGTGGTCCTTGGCTCTCTATGTTGATATTATACTGTATGGTTTGATGACATAATTGTTGCTTTGGTTTAAGAATGAATGTATTGACAAAGTTGCCCTCTCTTCGTTGTGCCTTGCAGTTACAGAAGAATAAACAGGAGTTCTTTGATGCCTGGAACTCCTGTCTTCATCACGTGACCAGTCTGGCCCTAGCACACATACACAGAGGTGGGTACTTCATCACGTGACCAGTCTGGCCCTAGCACACATACACAGAGGTGGGTACTACATCACGTGACCAGTCTGGCCCTAGTACACATACACAGAGGTGGTCTTAGTACATATTTCTTCTCTTTTTATTTGGATTTCAAATCCTCTGATTCCAAGTTACTCACGAGGTTTTTAAATGTTCCAAGAGAAATTAATTCTCTCAAGTTCAAAGTGCTCTGTAATGAATTCCAGGCAGCGGGCGCAAAGTGCATGAAGGAATGCTTGCCGAATTCAGTGCGAACTTTGGGGACATTTAGGAGATAACAGTCGTTGGAACCTAACGACTAGGGAAAGTGAAAAGCTATTCAGCTTTCTCTAGAGACTCTACTCTACTCCCGGTCGTACCATTTGTTTACTTTATTGGGGATGCTTTAATCACTCATCTACGGCTCAACGATAGCTTCTAATCGCGTCAGTCACGTTCTTGTTAAACACAAGAAGTCATTCAAAGACGGCGAAATTGTGAAAAAAGTGTTTCTCGAGGCTGCAGATTGCCTTTTCGATGACAGATCCACAGTGGCTGATGACCACCTTGCAAGCCTGCCTACAGCTCCCTGACTACGAGAAACTAGCTCCCAGTGCCAGGTCTCCCACTAAGGTTAGAGGAATGCATTTATTTCCTCCCTTCAAACTTAGGGAACTGCCTGTTTTGTATCTGGTTTACTTTTCTGTTTGGCACTGCAGACTGGCTGGAATTAAGATTGACTACCAGATTCAGATTCATTTATTTATTCAAGGGACAGTGCATATTAATAAAACGAAAATAAATTGTAAATACGCCAGAGTTAGGGGAAAATATGGGCATATGTGGTTACGTATTTAGGGATTTTAACAACTAGTCCTATTAAGAATCCTGGTCGTGTTTATATATTTAAGAAAAATAGTGTCCGAACGATGATCAAATGACTTTTCAAATTCCCCAAGCACAAGTCATGCATTGAATGTAACCAAGTGCTGAACAGTATTAAGTAAACCACAATACATTTGTGGGTGTCCGCGTCATCGTTATTGAAAAACGCACCTAATCACCGACCACACGACTCCAAAACACCCTCCCAGCGCTATCGTCTCGTCACCGTCTCAGCTCACTAATTCGTCGTGTAGCCGTGAGGTGCAAACGATGTCAGATCATCGCCATTTCAGCCAAATCCGGCGCCGTGTTGCCTATGCCTTAGCCCACATACAGAGGAGAGGTGGTCTTGGCACTATGGCCATGGCAAAACAAATTAACACCCGCCAAATGCTGATAGAGTTTGGGATTGGTGGGTAGATCTGTGCGATCCGCAATTCCAGTCACCATTGATTCAACATTTGTGACGACAGTTGTGCTGCTCCTGCCTCCTCCAGCTGACTGTCACTGCTGCACATCTCCCTCACGCTGCTCCTGACATTCAAACAGCCCTACTGTATGTCTGTGAGCTCGCTTAGTTACACCTCAAAATAAAGTAATAAAGTAAAACCATAGAAAACATGCAGTAGGAAAAGTCTAGCGGTATTTTGACTCCAGGATAGGCTGTTTTTTTTGTCACGACACTTGAAAGAAATAGGGCTGGTAAAAAAAAAATCTGAGTGCCAGAGGAATTCTCTTATCCACCAAAAAAAAGTTAATTGTATGCCAGAACACACCACATTCAGTGCCTGGTGACCTGGTGGTGGCCTTGTAAGGGATTCCCGCTGCTAGATCCCAGCCAAAGAAGTGTTTTCATAATATTGACAACATATTTTCCCCTCCTCTTCTGGTACATTTCTCATCTGCTCTCTTCCACCGGCCTCTGAGACAGATCTGCAGGAGAACAACAGCAGTCAGCTGTAATGTGACTATGTTTATACTTTTCCATTTTTCTTCAGTGTAGAACATTAATCTTAATTACCGTAAGCAATAAGGCACAAGGGTAAAGTCACAGCTGAGGGGTGTTGTTGGGCCCGACGCGAAGCAGAGAATTGTAACAGAAAGCAATGCCTTATGTACTTATTGTGTGGTAGTTAGAAATATAGTTCTCAAAACTACCACTGTTCCTAAAGTAATGCGATAAAACAAAGCTTTGTAATTCAAGCTTCCCTTGGTGGAGATGCTAATAGGCCTTCTTACAAAATGTGGCGGTTCTTACAGTATGTTGAACGGGAACATAGCTGTTACTTTACGTCATAGCTGTTACTTTATCAGGGAAATAATCAATCGGACAATCACAATTATTGTTCTAATCAATGAAATGTGGTGAAAATGTCCCCCAAGAATATGTTCTATGTTGTATTCCAATGAAAATATAAAATGTGTGCGTGCGTGCTTGCTACTGTATTATGCACATGCAAGTTTGTATGTTTGTGTGTTTTTAACCAGACGAGCTATAGTATGTCAAGGTACCCCTCTGTCTTAGAAGACCATAACCTTTCCATTCTCTCACTTTCCTCCCACACAAACACACACACACACACACACACACACACACACACACACACATATGCTCACACACAAACAGCACACACACACACACACACACACACACACACACACACACACACACACACACACACACACACACTTGCAACCTTAACCAGCCCTGAGGTACAGAATAACACAGGTCTGTGATGTTGGAGAGATAAGAGAGGTCTCGGGGCTGGCAGACTCTGCGCTAACCTTAGCCTGAAATGCTTTTGTTGCAATAGAATAATGTGCTGTTGAAATCTTCATGCAATCTGTATAGTATCTGTTGTTTTGTTGTATTATATTTGTGGTTTGACAATATATATATATTTTTAAACAGTAGTCTAACTTCTATCTCAATAGCATGTACTGTATGTAGTTTCATTATGACCAGTTATAATATTGTGAGTCTATATATGAGTTGGTCTCCGTACAGAAACCTATTGATGTTTGTTTCTCCTTGTGTAGGCCTATATACTGTATTTGTAATTCAGTCTGTGTCATTAATTATAGACAGTTGAGGTCCAGTGTTTAAATTAATCTTAATTCAGGATCGCATGCCATGTAACATAACACATAATGAAGTCAAACCACATTCTTTTAATATGTCTGATGTTAGTGAATCGATGAATTATTAGGAACTATGTATTTGTAATTGTAGTTAATTCATGAGTATTCAAGTATTTATCAATTAGAACTTGAATTATCAATGAAAGATATACACAATTATTTCAATATAAATGACATAACAAGTCCTGTTTTGTAATTCCTAACATTTCTAGACAAAATGTTTTTCATTCTATGTTGTTCAAAGGGTCCACACCACACTGAGTGACCCATGACCTTATTTGGTAATAACACATTGTTTAATACCTGTGGGGGGGGATTTTGTTTCCATAGTAACCCTGGAGCAGTTTGCTCTCGCTGTTCAAGAGTGCCCAGTGGCAGAAGACCACGCCTTGCTGACGAAGGTACGTCTGAAACCAGTTTTCCACTCCTCAGCTTGTCTCACTGTTCGATAGGAAACCAGCCACTCTGCTTTTGAGTCATCAGACGGCTCCTATGGAAAGTTTCTCAGAAACAGTTGTAGTTGTTTTTGAACGTGCGGCCCCCGTGAGTTACAGTGCTTACTGGTAAGGTAACAATGTAATAATCCCTTTGATGAATGTGTAAACTAGTGGTCATGTCTCTCATGTTGCTGTTCATGGAGCGAGAATTTGAGTATGCAAAAGTTCTGAAGTGATGTGTCCTATGTTCTTGCTTGACTGATGGTTTGTCAACAGACCTTTTAAGAAAAACAGAGGTGAGAACACAGTCAAAGTTCTCAATCAATGGTGGGTATCCGGTACACCAGGGAGGCTAGTAGTCAGTACGGCACCATCCATAGAATGGTACTATGCATGGTGGAGGTAGAAATTGGAAGATGGGCTCATTGCAGTGCATGGAATGGAATGAGGAATGGTATTGATACCAATATAACGAGTGCGTCCTCTGATTTCTACCATCACTCTGGGGTACAGGGTGCACAGATATAGGATCAGATTTTCAATGGGCATAGTCCCCTCCTGCTTCAAGTCATCCACCATTGTTCCGGTGCTGAAAAACCCCCAACAAGGTGTCATGCCTAAATGACTGGTGCCCTCCCTGTGGCTCTCACTCCCATCGTGCGCAAATGCTTTGAGAAGCATGTCAAGGCCCAGATCTGCAGCATGCTACCACCCACCCTGGAACCTCACCAATTTGCCTACCAGCAAAAACAGACCCACAGACGCCATTGCCACAACACTCCACTCCGCCCTCACCCACCTGGACAAGAGGAACTCCTATATGAGGATGCTGTTTGTAGACTATTTCAGCATTTCAACACCATAGTCGCCTCCAGGCTCAATGCCAAGCACAGAAACCAACCCCTGCCTATACAACTGGATTCTGGACTTCCTGTTGGACCACCGCCAAGTTGTGAAGATGAACCAAAGACCTCTCTGCCCCTCTGACCCTCAACACAGGAGCCCCCTGGCCTGTGTCCTGAGCCCCCTCCTCTACTCCCTGTACCACCCATGACTGCATGGCCACGCACAGCTCCAACTTGGTGATTAAGTGCGCCGACGACACAACAGCGATTGGCCTCGTCATCGACAGCGATGAGTTGGCCCTACAGGAAAGAGGTTGACCTCTGTGCGGCAGAGGGTCGTGCGGACAGCCAGAGCTTCCCTCCATCCAGGATATTTGCAACAGTCTGTTTGTCAGCAAAGCCCAGAGGATTATGGAAGTCCCCAGCCATAACTACGGTTATTTTCCCTCGTTGCTGCAACGCCATGGAACCGAAGCCGAAGAATTTTACTCTCTTATACGAATCTTACTCTCTTATACGTATAATGGGATGTAACAATACACTTGATTCTGATTCTGAGATTACTCTGCCCAAATCCTAACCTTAGATCAAAGGGAATAGTGTAAAATTGACCTTCGATCAGCATCTAGTGGGGTCTTCACCAGGGATGTAGTGGTAAAAAAGAAAATACATGGATAAACCCTGAACACCATGGATTGAATGGGTGGGTAAACCCTAATGATAATAACATTAACCTAGCAGAAAAGGTGGGTAAATTGAGTTTACGGTACTTGGGTTTACCCTCCACTACTTCACTGATCTTCACCCTACTATGCCTATAAGTCCCCCCTTCCCTGTCCTCTCCCTGTGTGATGACCTCATGGTTGATGACATCAGCTGTCACTCAGCTCCATGTGAGACACACAACCACATGTGGACCATAGATCCAGCTGCCACTGTCTCTGCATCAGACGTTATGGCTGTGTTTCAATATCCAGACCAGCATACCACTCAGAACACATGGCCAATGCATAGCTTCATTCTATGATATGCTAGTCTGTGTCCACAAATAATGAATGTCTCCAGTTATTTTGACATATTGTGCCGTTTGTGATGTACAGACTTTTATCGGTTTTCATTGTTACTGTAACAAGATGTATCGTTCCAACAATCAAAACCTATGAAAGTATAAGTTAAAAAAAACGGCACACTATAAACATAACTGGAAACAGATGTCATCGTTAGGATTGCTAGCAAAAGTCAACGTGAGCGGTTGCTAATTTGTCATTTACTGGAATTTACCATCAATCGATATGCTGACTCTCTTTCGCTAGCATCACTCTCTTTTGCTAGCATCTCTCTCTTTTGCTAGCATCTCTCTCTTTTGCTAGCATCTCTCTCTTTTGCTAGATCCAAAAATGACAAGTGTCTTGAGTGTTTTGTTTACATTCTGTAGGTGTTGTTGTTACCATGGCTACCTATAGCATATTGGAATAGGTCAGGTGCAGCCATCAAGCTAGTACCTACCTGCACAGCTACAGTATCTATCGTTGCATCCTGTCTGTGCTTCATTGTGATGCTCAGCAGACCTGTCAGACTGTCTGTACTTCTGCATAGGCAGATAAGCCTCATCTTATGGGTACTACCAGGGTCTGTCACCTGTCATTCTGTCTCTGTGAGGGGTGATATGGCAAGTAGGATAAGGGTCTCAAGCTCTGAGCATATGCATAGGCATCCATAGATTGACTAATCTCATTCATATTACGGGCTGGTTGTGTGACTCTTTTAGGTAGGGTGGGGGGGGACAGGTGAAAAGTGCCTGTGATATCGCTGGGCACAGCAGTTGGTCCTTTTAACTTTGAACAAAAGTGATGATCAGCATGTGTGTGTGTATTTGTGTACGGCCACTCTCTCTCCTCACAGGAGAGAGACAGGAGAGAGACAGGAGAGAGACAGCAGAGAGACAGGTGAGAGACAGGAGAGAGAGACGGGAGAGAGACAGGAGAGAGACAGGAGAGAGACAGGAGAGAGACAGGTGAGAGACAGGAGAGAGACAGGAGAGAGACAGGAGAGAGACAGGAGTGCTGCAGGAGTACTGCCGTCCACACAGAGGCGCCGGCGATTGAGTTCTACATGATTCTCCCAGCTCATTCAGTAGGCCGCCCTAACGCAATGCAATGCTATCCCAAACACTAACATAGGTATTTGAAACCCACTTTTTAACATAGATTCCATGTCTTCACTCATTACTAGCTAGGCAATAAGGCTGTCTGATTTGTCAAGTTAGACTTACTTAGACATTCTTAGTGTGTCATGTACATGATGATCTAAGGCTGCTGGGGAGATGGGGGACTTCTCCCACGGTTAGGCCTGGCAACTTTCAGAGTACGTGTTCCCCCTCGGGTCAGCCGTGCCCTTTTGCTTGCGCCAGGACGTGGGTGGATGAGTGGAGGAAGTTATCCATCTACCCCAAAGATGGTGACTATATGTTTTTTCCAAAACGACTGTTATCTCCTAAATGTCGGCAAAGTTGGCACTGAATTCGGCAAGCATGCGGTCGGGCCTGCTGCCTGGAATTCATCACAGAGCAGGCAGACTTCCCTTGGAAAAGAGACCATTGTATCTCAATGGGACCGACCCTGGTTAAATAAACCTAACCCTAACCCTGAATAAAATAAATGTTAAAATGGATCACTGTATCTCCCGGTTCCCTATATTGATTGAGAATTGATTGATTGAGAATGTTTATTTTGGTCCCTTATACAATTCACAATACATATATAAAAAAAATTACACAGTCACAATGCGTACCAGGACCAAAAAGGTGTAGGCTGAAGCCATGGCTTATTTCGCCTACCCTTGTTACATGCATGTTTTCTTTCCCCATG
>NC_137679.1:17288135-17360635 GCF_963989245.1 Nansenia antarctica | reverse complement strand
TTTTCCCCTCCCATATTATTTCTGCGCCCCCCCTGCAGTACCCCCGCGCCCCACTAGGGGGTCGCGACCCACAGTTTGGGAAACGCTGAGTTAAACTATGCAGAGAATGGGTGGGGCATGTATTCTTTAGTGCTGGGTCTTCTAACAGTAAAGGGGTAGCCATACTAATTAACAAAGGTTTGCAATTTAAGCTAAGGAAGGAGGTTAAAGATGAGGAGGGCAGATTAGTTATAATATTGGCTGACATACAAGGTCAGACCCTGATATTGGCCAATGTATATGCACCGAATGCAGATAATCCTAGTTTCTTTGCGGACTTGGAAAGTAAATTGTGTGATATTGGACAGTACCCTATAGTTTTAGGGGGAGATTTCAATAATGCCCTAGATAAAATCCTGGATCGCAGTAAGCCAACAGGAGGTAGAGAGACTGATTCTGTTTTAATTATTAAGAGAATATGTCATTCCATGGGCCTTGTAGATGTATGGAGGCTGAACCATCCAGTGGATAGGGATTATACTTTCTATTCAGGAGCACACAAAGTATACTCGCGAATAGACTTTTTCCTTATTTCGAGATCCTTATTGCCCTCCATACTGGCCTGCACTATTGACAGCATTCTGTTGACCGACCATGCTATGGTTAGATTAGATATGACTCCATATCGAGAGACCATGAGGTCACGAGTGTGGCGCTTTAACTCATCGCTGCTACGGGACGTTGGTTTTAGGGAGGAGCTTAGGGCACAGATCAATCTATACTTGGAGACCAATGTCCCTACGGCTCCCTCCGCCATAGTAGCATGGGAGGCCATGAAGGCTTTTCTCAGGGGATTCATTATTCAGTACTCCTCTCATAAAAAAAAGGCTTCCACTGCTAAACTTCTAGATTTGGAAAGGGAAATTAAGAATATAGAGGATAAATTAAAAAGGAATATATCTGACGTGCTTTGTAAAAAACTGACTCATCTTAAGTATGAATATAATACTATAATATCTAAGAAAACTGAGTTTCTTCTGTTTAGAGCTAGGCAGACTATTTTTGAATCTGGGGACAAGGCGGGAAAATTCTTGGCTAGATACATTAAACAGAAAGAGTCTAAATATATTATAGCAGCAGTGAGGGATGCAGAAGGGACATTGGCAACTGAACCTAGTAAGATAAATGACATCTTCAAAGACTTTTATATAAACCTCTATACGTCTGAAAGCACTGCCACGGATGACGAGATAGTATCCTTCCTTGATAATTTGAACCTCCCTAAACTGAGTGGTGCACAACAAGAGGAGTTAGAGTCACCTATTAGCTCACAGGAGATTATTGAAGCAATCAAGGCCCTACCAGCAGGCAAATCGCCTGGCCATGACGGCTTTACAGCTGAATTTTTCAAATGTTATGCTGAAGATCTCCTGCCATTGTTTGAAAAGATGCTTACGGAGGCTTTTGAAAGTGGTAGGCTACCTCAGTCTCTAAATCAAGCAATTATTACACTTATATTGAAAAAAGAGAAGGATCCGACTGATTGCAAAAGCTATCGTCCGATAAGTTTGATCTCAGTCGATTGTCGACTACTATCTAAAATACTTGCTAATAGATTAGATAAAACACTTGGGTCACTTATCCATCCGGACCAAGTGGGCTTTATTAAACGTAGAAATTCTTCTGATAATGTGAGGCGCCTTATAAATATTATGTGGTTTATGCGAAATTCTAACAATCCAACAGCGGCCATCTCGCTCGACGCTATGAAAGCGTTTGATAGGATAGAATGGAGATACATGTTTCAAACATTGAAGGCTTTTGGGTTTGGCCAAACATTTCTGAGATGGATTGAGATCCTTTATGAAGACCCGGAGGCAGCGGTGAACACAAACGGTCTAATATCATCCTATTTTACACTTGGTAGAGGCACTCGGCAGGGCTCGGCGCTGTCACCGGGTCTCTTCTGTCTAGCCCTCGAACCCCTTGCAGTAATGATTCGTAACAACCCGAATATTCCAGGAATTAGAACATATGAGTCCACGCATAAGCTTATGTTATATGCGGATGACATATTATGGCTTGCCTCGGACCCAGGTAGATCTGTCCCAGCACTTTTAGACAACATCGAGTCCTTCTCCAAGCTATCAGGGTACAAGGTCAATTGGTCTAAGTCCGAGGCTCTTCCACTAACTTCGTATTGCCCTAAGACTTTATTCCAGGCAGGGTCTTTTCAGTGGCCTATGGAAGGTATAAAATACCTAGGTATCCTTTTTCCTCATCAAACCAGCAAAATAATAGAAAGAAATTTCGACCCACTTTTTAAGAAAATTGCTTTAGATACAGAAAGGTGGTCAACACTATTTCTATCATTATGGGGGAAAGTCAATGTCCTGAAGATGAACTGTATCCCGAGATTGAATTACCTGCTCCAATGCCTTCCTATTGCCATACCCCAGGTGTATTTCAAAAGGTTTGACCAAATTTGCAGAAAGTTTCTATGGAATGGTAAACGTGCTAGGATAAAGTTGGAAAAGCTCCAAGTCCCGATCAATAAGGGTGGTATGGGTTTACCTAAACTAATATTGTTTCACTATGCCTACTGCCTGAGACACATTGCTCAATGGACACTGCCACCTGAAAGGGCCCCTCCTTGGTTTGAGATTGAGCAAAAATTGCTTTCCCCTATTGCCCCTATAAATTCTATGTCCAGCAAATTATCATTTGAATTACGATCCCATCCTATAATAGCCAACCTCTACAATGTATGGAAGAAAATATGTAAGTCCTTTAAAGTAAATGTCTATCTTAACTCTGAATCCTGTATTTGGAATAACCCCAAATTGCAAATAAATAAGTGTTCCTTTATATGGAAGGAATGGGTAAGAAAAGGAATTGTAACATTAACAGACATATATGGGGGAGATGGTCTGAAATCATTTGAGGAGTTGGTTAATGAATATGGGTTGCCTAGACATGATTTTTGGAAATACTTGCAACTCCGCCATTTGCTGGACAGTATTCTAGGTAAAGGAATCACACCTCAACAGTCAACTCTTCTGTCTGAGATTACAAAGATAATGGGTATGGGACATGAGGCGGCTATCTATTATAAAATGGTTTTCCAACAGACGGTTAAGGTATCCTATGCATTGATGGTCATTTGGTCAGTTGATTTGAAAATTGATTTCACAGAAAAAGAATGGGACAAAATATGTGAGAACATTAAGAGAGTATCGAGAGCAGTGTTGCCACAGTTACTTTGAAAAAGTATTCTGATTACTGATTACTGATTACTCCTTTAAAAAGTAATCTAGTTACTTTACTGATTACTTGATTTAAAAAGTAACTAAGTTAGATTACTAGTTACTTTTTTAGTTACTATTGGCAGCTGCCTAGGCACCCGACCCCCCCCCCCCCCCCCCGCAACATAAAAATGAAAACTGGTTTTGCCAAAACTCACTTTATTTTAACAGTAACTTAAATTACATAATTAAACTTTAAACAATAACTTAAAACAACAAAATAAAGAGTCTTTCTTTGCCTCACCCAACATAAATACTTGTTTTTAAACAATAAAATAAATATAATCTTTATTTAACACAGTAACTAGCAAGGAGTGGTTTCACAAAACCTAAAACCTACCCTGACCATTCAGATATGATCCTAATATAATCCTAATCCTAAACTGGGTGAGTCTGAGTTTATCAATGAAGAGTGAACTCAGCTGTCAAGACTGGAAGGAGGCCATGAACACGCTATGGAGGCCATGAACACGCTATGGAGGCCATGAACACGCTATGGAGGCCATGAACACACTATGAGTGAAACAGTGGAAAGGGGCGAGTAAACCAGTGGTTGTATCTCATTAACAGAAGCTTCTCAAACCTCTTGTCAGAAAGTCTGTTCCTTCTAGGCGTGAGCACCAAACCTCCCAGACTAAAGAGCCGCTCTACAGGAGCGCTAGATGGGGTTGGAGTGTTATACTTCAAGAAAATGTTCTTAATGTTTGGATACTGATTCAGAATCTGAAGCTCATGCCCTGACCTCAAGTAGTCCATGACTTCCTTTTCTGCCGAGTAGGTCTCCTCTGGCTCCGCCTCAAAAGCAAAAAAGTCCATCTCGCCTTGGTTGGCAGTCGTGGTGGGTACACTGGCAGGGCTCTGTGCTGCAGGAGCAGTTTTGCGACATTCTGCTGTGAGAAGCTCCTTTACTTGCTCCCTCCTACCTTCATCTCTCAGCCATCGGAGTTTGAATTTTGGACAACTAGCAGCTGCGAGAAGGGCATCTTTGTTGTCCAGCACACTGGCAAAACGAGTCTGGATAGCCTGAAAGATATAATTTGATATGTTTATTATTATCTAGTTGTAGCCTATAAGGTCTATTATTTATACCTTTATTTACTAATTATGTATGCAATTAGTTTGTGCAACTGACAACCTACATACTGCAGTATGGTGTGACTCTGCTCCATGTTCATGAATAGTGCAATGAAAATGTATTTATTTATCTTTAAGATGGAACAACATAGCATACCTGCACTATGGCATCTGGAAGGCCTGCAGTCATCTTGGATAGGGTGTCTTTCACAGCAAGGGTCTTCTGCATCAGGACTTCAAGTGTGGGCAGTAAAGTCCCATACGGACAGTCACCTTGTAGGATATCCAGTGCTATAGTTAGAGGCTTCATGACGGTACAGTACTCATGCAGGTACTGGTACTCCTGGTCTTTGAAGCACTTCACTCCCAGCTTGTTGCACAGAGTAGTCAGCTCATTCATGGGGATTTCTGCGATTCTCTTTATGGCTTCGTAAAAGGAATTCCACCTTGTGGATGTCGGTACCAGGAGCTTTCTTTTGTTAACCTCCTCCACCGTTTCTGACGCAACGGTAGATCGGCTTGCTTTCGTCCAGAGAGCTGTGCATTTTGCTGTGCTGCTCCTATACACAGCCTTGCTCTCTGGTTTGGAAGTGATGTACTTCTCCACATCACTTGTAGAAATAAGGTTGAGGGTATGTGAAGCACACCTTTGGTGCGGGGGAAGAATCAGCTGGCCATCACTATCATCCTCAGCTGATAGGATTTCTGACACATCTAAAAAAGTGACATCATCCGTGGCCTCCTCCACCGTCTCATCATCGGACTCTGTGACAGCAGGCTGATAGACTTGAAATGCCTTGACAAAGTTAGATCCATTATCTGTCACTGTTGCTACTACTTTGTTGATTAGTCCATATGAAGAGTGAATGTTTTCGATTTCTGCACCAATAACATCATACGTGTGTCTACCGCGGATTCTCCTACACGCCAATGCAGCCTTGTTGCGGTCTAATGTGGATCTACTAATCCAGTGGAGCGTTACTCCCATATAGCTCCTATTGTTAGCTGTCCAAATGTCCGCTGTAGTTGACACATAGTCGACCTCGTTCAGCACAGCCTTCAGATGTTTTTCCATCTCTGCATACTCCTTCTCCAAGTACGAAGAAAAAGATGTTCTGTGAGGTAGCTCGGCATTGGTAGTAGTGGGGATCTTGTTAATGATGGCACGGAAAGAGGGCGAGTCAACTGTGTTTATGGGCAGCATTTCCTCTACAACATACCGCCCGACCAATTTATTCAACTCTCCCACACTTACAGGTTGTGATTTTGTAGGCCTACTGAAGTCCAGCTTTTGTTGCTTGAGCGGTGTGGGACCTCCCGCAGAAGTCGAGGCCGCGGTCTCTGGGACTTTCTCCGCGAGCTTGACTGTGCTGTGCAGAGATTCCAAATGTTTCTTTAAATTTGATGTTGTGGTTTTACCACAGGACAATATTTTCTTTCCAGCACAGAGTGTACAACGAACATTTATGTTCTTGTCATCCTTTGCTGACACAAACTCAAAATAATCCCTATATTTCCAGCTATTTAACGCATATCTCTGTTCTCGCTCCATTATACGCTTCTGTTTACACTGTGCAATCAGCGTGGTGATACACGTGAGCGATTCTGCTGCACCTCGTGTTGAAAACGTGATCACTGACGTCACTCCCCAAGACGCGAGAAAAGCAATAAATGTTTGTTTACTATCGAACATTACAAAGAAATACTGCATTTAGCCTAAGTTATGAGGTAGTAACGCAATAGTAACGCACAGTCACTCGAATAAGTAACTTTAATCAGATTACTGATTTGGAAATAGTATCGCGATAGAATACTCGTTACTGGGAAAAGTAATCAGATTAGAGTATCGCGATACTTAGTATCGCGTTACCGGCATCACTGATCGAGAGACATTAAAATTAGACTGATCCAGTTCAAGGTTCTTAACCGGTTCTACTGGACCCCCTCCAGGATGTTCAGGCTGAAGCTCAAGGACAATGCTGATTGCTGGAAATGTTGTAGGCCGGAAGGGACCCTGGTTCACTTACTTTGGGAATGTCCTATGATTCAAAATTACTGGCGAAAGATCCACGAATGGGTGCAAAACATTACCCAGGACAACTTTGAGTTTTGTCCGAGACTGTATGTTCTCAGTGATCCACAAATGACGTCTCTATGTGGAGCTGCAGAATTTATTCAGACCAGTATAATGGTTGGAAAACAAATCATTAAGAGACACTGGAGGAACGCAGGGGAGCCGTCTTTCCAGGAATGGCTTATGGAGTTGGCAAAGGTGGCAGCATACGAACAAATGTCCTTCAGGACTATGGACAGAAATGAACAATACACAGCAAAATGGGGAGGCTACTTGAGATATATTGCTAGTCGGTTGTAAGACTTAAGTTGACAAATTGGATAAGTGATGAATGTAATCTAGGGGTGCTTTTTTATTTATTTTTATTTTTATTGTATATTTTGTTTTTTTTTCTCTGTATTATTTCTGTTTGATGACAGCAAGACTTATTCGGTGATATTGTTACCATTTTATACAAAAGGTGTATAAGTCAAGAAATGTGTTAATTGAAAAATTCAATAAAATACTGATTACAAAAAAAATAAACATACAACAACAACTTTGTAAACAACTAAATGTGGAAAAGGTCCAGAGGTGGGAATACTTGCCAAAGGCACTGTATATTTATTTAGAGATGTAGATTGACAGTAAAAAACTGAGGAAAGTGGAGAACGTGTTCTGGTCTACCAAGGTTAATGACGCAGAAGTTCTTATAATGCTTTTCAGCGACATGCTCATTCTTCTATTTGTTTCTTTAAAAAAAAGAGCAGAAAATCACCTTAAGGTTCAGGTAATGTTCCTCACTGCTACAGTGGATGTTGCACGGGTGGTCCTGTATCAGGGATAAACTAAACAACATTCAACACAATGTATATTCCAATGAATTAATCAATGAACTTGGCCTACATAAGAGAGAGCCTCTACCTCCTGAGACACAGTCTCTACCTCCTGAGACACAGTCTCTACCTCCTAACAGTTATTTTACTCTTTAAATTCTAATAATAAAATAAAAGAGGGTATTATGTTAATATTGTACGCTTGAATAGACTAGACTACTGATGTGTATTTTGGTAGACTGAAAAACTCCAGCCAGCACATAGTAGTTTCATGTGCACGCACAACACTCCACTTGCTCTCTGAGAGTTAGCTACACAATATGTACATTGTACAGTATTAAGACACATTAATAGGTGATACATGCAGTAGTAGAATGTTGTGATACATGCAGTAGTAGAATGTTGTGATACATGCAGTAGTAGAATGTGTCCTCTCGCTATATGAATTTGCCTCTACAGGGAGAGAGCCTTTGTACCGAAAGCTCGGTGCATTTCTCTCCCTGGTCCTCCTCAGAGCGAATCCAAGACTGTCCTAGTGGTCCTTCACTGGTTGTCAACGTGAGGTCTCGCCGGTATTAGCCCTCACGGGTATGACCTGAAAATGTCCAGAACCATAACACACGTTGGCACCAGAAACACCACTGGTGCATGCTTAAAACTAACAAGAGAAGTGATGCAGTATCAGCGCGCATGTCACGACCAGAGGCCATAACATCTATAATATATTAGTATCTGGCCCAGATCGCTTAAGATCCCATCCAGAAAAGCGTATCCACAGGAGTGTTGTATAATGTATTCTACTGTACTGTATGTATTCACCAATCACCGCCGTGACGGGGTTAAAGAACAGCTAGTGGTAATTTCCCACTAGGGAGCTATAATACATTTATAGCTATAAGACCTACCTCATATAACAACTATATATGATATAGCAACTGTAACTGCTGTTCACTGCTCGACAAGGCGGCTAGCTCGCCTGGCTAACTTCTTCTGGAGCAACCTAAGCTAGACTGGTTTCCATTACCAACATTAGCTATCTAGCATGTCCGCTAGTCTCATAGTAAGTAGCCCATCTGTCAGAAGCCCTTTTCTCACAGACATGACGGTAAAGTGCCTGAAAACAGTTCCCGGTATAATTGTGTTATTGTTTGCTTGACCCCCGGTATACGCAGGCCTTGATTTAACGTGGTTTACACGCTACACTCAGGGTACACAGCAGTGTCTCCCAGTACACATAAACATAGCCGACCAACTTCTCCTTCCCTACCTGGCTAGTGCTGCATTGGTCAATATCAACTTCACTAAGCCCGACCTGTTGTAGTCGATGTTTGAGGTCTGCGGACTCGTTCTGTCCCTTCTCTGGCTCTGCTTTTTCAGGTTGGCTAGTACCTTGAAAAACTTCAAAATCTTCAACCGCCAGACAAGGGAACACATCCGCCAGCTTGCTTTTCAAGGTGATAGGTTTGTCTGACACATTTGAAACTTTCATGGGCACCCAGCTGTCACCCCACAAGGGTGTGATGACACGTCCGACCATGATATTACGAGGCATAGATTTGGACGAGGTGGGCTCGACAACCACTGTACTACCCGGTGACATGGGGACATTCTTTGGCAATTTACCCCAGACTAGATGTTCTTGCCTCGCCAACAGGGTGACTGACTGCTGGAGTTTTACACTTCCAACCCTTTCCGGAATATCCTTGCCTCTCCACCGGGATGAGTTCGCCATGAGATTTAAGAACTGCTCACACTCTGGAAGAAGATTGCCACTGGATACAAGACGCCAATAATCATTGGTTGTTTTGAGCTGATGCATGAGAAATCTGATCACATTTGTGCCTAAGATCAAGTCGTCATGTTGGCCGGGCAACACAAGGATAGGCGTAATACAGCTCTTGGCGCTTTGCAAACTGAACTTTAATGTATAAAAAAGCAAACAATGAATACAGATACTGAGGTACAGATACTGAGGTACAGTAAATAAGGCAACAATCATACAAAGTGCTGTTTCTTCATGAATAATGGAAGCTACCAGAACAACTTAAGGTACAGAACATGAAAAGAAAACAAAGGACCAGGGTAGAAACGAACAATAGTAACACGCCTGATATTGAGTTCAACTCAGATGGCTGTTGGTTGCCAGAGAAGTGTAGATGACAGAAATTATGAATGTGTTTTTTGATACAAATCAAAACTTGAGTGAATCTATATGATCTATATGATCTTCCTGCTTATACAACAATCAATAAATCATGTATTCAGAGGTAGAGATGGACAACACACTTCTAAAGGAGAGGGACAGACTGATAGAGGATAAGAATAAGACTCTGGAGGAGATGAACAGTTAAGATGGTCTGTCTGCTTATTTAATAACTCTGATGTTCTAATCCCAACCAAGGGTGTTAGGAACATTCCAAAATGGAGGCTCTGCTGGACACATAAACACACAACAACAACAACAACAACAAGTACCCTCACAGTGACACACAAACACACAACAACAACAAGTACCCTCACAGAGACACACAGGTAGACACAGGTGAGTTACCGTGGTAACAGAGGTGGACGGGTCAGTCGAGGTAAATCACTGGATGAAAGGCTAGGAGGTGAAAAGCAGGATGGGAGGATGGAGCAGGTAGAAAGGAGGTGAAGAGAGGTGGAGGGAGACAGATAGGGTGTCAGAGGGGGGTAATGACGTGTGGATGGATGGCTGTGAGTGCTGTCAGGGGTACCACATACACGCCTTTGACCTTGTGTGTAGAGTAGACACACACACACACACACCTTATCCCTCATCATAGTGTTTGAGGTTTGGGGGGGGGGGGGGTCAGGTGTAGAGAACAGTGCTGTTGTAACACCCATCCACTGACTTTCCTTCCATTCCCCCTCTTTCCTCGACTCTTCCCCGTCTCCCCCTCCTCTGTCTCCCCATAATATCAATTGTTTTGGCTTGGCAATAATGTTGAGGGGGGGGGGGGGGTCATTTGTAAAGATCAAGGTATCCATCTTCTATCTTTTGTATCCAATCATTGAACAATATTTAAAAGAAGTAATCAAAATGATCATCCCCAATGTGTGTGAATGGTTGAGTCTTTGTGAATGGAAAAAGAGTTGATTGTGGTAGTTGTATGAAAGTCTCTGCCCAAGCAGAGATCTGGAGTCGGAATAAGAAGGGTAAATATTTTTTCTTTCTTTTAATTTTTTTAATATGAAGGTTTGTACCGCCAATACTGTGAAGAATCCATGAGGGGTTAGGGTCTCTCTCCTTCTCTGTATAGCTCATGAAGTAGCATTTGCAACAAAAAAAAAACTAAGAATACATGAAGGGTTTAACTTTGTTTCCAATGTTTTCTTTTCTACTTCCAGTATTTAGTTTAACAACAATGTATGTACAAAATAAAAACATTTATTAATTCAAACCAAAAGTTTAAAACTAAATCCTCAGCAAGACCTCATGTTTACAACATTAACATTTACATCCATAATATCAACTTTTTCCCTCAGCTTGGTGCCCGGCCAACATGACGACTTGATCTTGAGCTCACGGATGATAAGCCATTCCGCCTCCCCTACCGGCGCGTACCTCCAGCATATATGTAGGTGGTCATAGACACACACACACACACACACACACTCAGTACTCAGAGGGTCAGGATCAGGCCTAAGTGGAGTAACAACTCCCCCCTCTCCTTCACAACAACAGCTGATACACAGATTCATCAGCAGGGAGTTTTTCAGCAGGCAGGGAGTCAGGAATAGGGACTTTTTGTTTTGTTTTTATCTCCGTAGCGTCTCTGGATCGTTTGTGTCGGACAGGACACGAGGTCTAACAAGGTGTGAGGGTTTATCTGTAGGCTGACACATGTTGTACCAATAGTTGAATGGTTTCATAATCTGCACCTTTTTTAGTGGCCTTTTATTGTGACCATCTTAAGGCACACAGTGCAATAACCACGCTGTCTAATCAGCATCTGGATGTGCCACACCTGTCAGGTGGATGGATTATATAGATAAAGGAGAAGTGCTCACTAACACAGATGTAAACAAATTTGTGAACTAATTTTGAGAGAAATAGGCCTTTTGTGTACATAGAAAAAGTATTTGATTTCAACTCAAAAGAGACGTTCATATTGTTTCGTATGAAGTGTCCTAAATGGGCTGTGCTAATACTTCCTTTGTTAAACCAATGACCTATCTGATCAATGCATTTCACACAAAGACTCAGTAAAAACAATCACATTATAAAGAATTTATTGCAGGCAAAAAATACTGGAAATAATATTTACAAACTATAAAACAAACATTCCTTTTGTGGGATCCATACATGACTGAGGGTAAAAACAAACGTTGAATTTATAGTTGAATTCTTCCATTGTGACATTCCTGGAGCAGTGGTGTGTTTCTCATTGACTGCAAGAGATTTAAAGCTATGTTCAACAGACAAACTGCATTCAAAACTATACCGTTGCCTGAAACAGTATTGTACTCCTCAACAATTATGTAAAATAACTTAAATATCTAAAATGGTCCATTAGAACCTGTAAAGGAAGAACAAAAATACCCTTACATTTAAAGAACTTAAAATGTTTGTTGCCATTTTCCAGATTCAGTAGTATTTCAAGCTTTTTTTGTTAGTTCGCAAACCCATCCAACCATTTAACTTCTTAATCATTTAATAATTTAATTAATTAATAATAATAATAAATTTAATTTTTAATTTTCTTAAATGTATAGCCTTTAACAGGTTACTTGACCAAAATTAAAATTAACTAAAAATGGCCAAGCACAGACAGATGGCTCTGGGGCTGAACCCTGGGGACGTATTCAGTAGGACATGCAGAATAGAAAGCATTTCTATCTGCAACATTGTTTATCTTGTGTCCATTGAATGAGCACTTGATGTACAGGAACCCCCTCCTATGTTGTCTTTGATAATTCAGTTAGTACGCAATCAAACTATGCACACATTGAATAATATGCTGATCTATTTCTTGTGCCAATAGCCTGTAACCATATAGCTATAACAAATGGTTGTTTTATTTTTAAGATAATAGATCTTTGTTCCATAGAACACAGTCTTGTCCCCCTTTTTTGTTAGGGTTAGGTACTTTGAGTCATCGTATTTGCTCCAGAAATCAATACCCCTAAGCCAATTTCACTAGCCACGTCAGATTCAATCAGGGCTTTATTCCTGCGGAGCTTGTAGATGGTATTTCAGTATGTTGTTGTGTGTCACAGTAGTTTCTCTTAGCAGTTACTGCCCGATACCTCTCCGGTTTGCCCTTGGAGTAGTTATCCCTCCTCCCTCCCATCCCTTTGCAGTCCCCTGCATCCTCCACTTGAGTCTCTGTCCCACATTCTCTTCATCCTCATCTCACTAAGAGCCGCACGCTCCACATCCTTTACCGCTGGCACAGTAGTCAGCAGAATTGTAAAAGTTAATAGCTCTCTCTATGATTGAGGGTAATTTTATCTGGATGATCTGGTTAAAGGATGATTTGCTTTTATCTCAACCACAGTGGCTGTCCCCTGGCTGGTGTTTTGGTTGGTTTTGTTGTTGCGCAAAAAAAGACCCGGAAGAATCTGGGCTGGCCCCAACGTGTTGTCCCTGGGTTCTGAGACGGTTCGGCTGCCGAACGGGAAATTGGGAATTGGACACTTTGGAGAAGAAGAGTGATTTGGCCAAGGGAAACGGGGGAAGGGAATGCTTGCGGTTTCACCTTGAAGCAAAACTCTCTAGTGTTAAACCAGGGTTGAGCTCTAATCAGACGATCTTCATGGACGTTAGCTGTCTCTCTCTTATAGCACATAGTGTGAAGAATGATTAACTCATAACACCCTGCATTTCCTGTCTAGCTTTCTATTATATAGAAAGATGAGCTTATCTATAGAGAGATGAGCTTATGTGCATTATGTGGAAGCTATGGGTCTCATGAAAGGTACCGTCTAATCAGATGCAATGCTAATGCTATCTACCTCTAATCAGATGCAATGCTAATGCTATCTACCTCTAATCAGATGCTAATGCTAATGCTATCTACCGCCACAACTGCTGGTCCCTTAAATGAATGATGTTGTCATTGGATATTGATGAGTGCCTGTCTTCTGTTCTAGGAGCAGGTAGTACAACAATAATAATGATTTATTGTAGGGTTGGGGTGTCAGGAGGAGCAGGCTGGAGGTAGATAGGTAGTCAGACAGGCAGGGGATCAGGCAGGCGGAGTGGTCGGTAGACAGGCAAATTAAGATAAAACAAAAAGGCCTATCATGTCCCTGAGGACATCGTTGACTAAGGCCTGAAACACAGCAGGGGCATTAGTGAGGCCAAAAGGCATGACCAGGTATTCAAAATGGCCTAAAGGGGTGTTGAACCCTGTCTTCCACTCATCCCCCTCTCGTATACGAACCAGGTGGTAGGCGTTGCGGAGGTCAAGCTTCGTGAACACTGTGGCTCCCTGGAGAGAATCGAGGGGTAAAGGGTAAGACATTTTGATGGTGATGTTATTAAGCCCCCTGTAATCTATGCAGGGCCGCAGAGTCTTGTCCTTTTTAACCACAAAAAAGAAACCAGCGCCCACGGATGAGGAGGAGGGGCGGATGAGGCCAGCAGCCAGGGAGTCATTGATGTAACACTCCATGGCCTCCCGTTCGGGTTTAGAGATGCTGTACAGGCGGCTGCTAGGAAGGGGTGCTCCGGGCAGCAAGTCAATGGCGCAATCATAGGGCATTAATTATCAGTCAACGGCTATAGGCTTTCATTTAAAAGTAAACAAAAATGGATGTACTAATCCCAATTGGTCCTTTAAATAAGATCTGACCAAGCCAGTGTGTGTGAACTGTCACTATCGATGGACCAGGGTCTGAGCCAGGGGTCAGATGAGGTCGGGGGTCGTGTGAGGTCACTTGTAGGCTCTTGTTGTTAAAACCTCTGGCCACTCGGAGGTCCACTAAGAACCTGCAAAACCAAGTTTTTAGGTAGTAGAAATTATGTATTATTAATTAGCATGTATTGTTTACTGACCAAATTGAGTTACAGCTATTGTTTATGTGTGTGTGTGTCTGTGCATGCAGGTGTGTGTGTGTGTCTGTGCGTGCGTGCGTGCAGGTGTGTGTGTGTACCTGAGGATGTTGGGGGCGGGGTCCAGACGCCACACTCTGTGCTGTCTGCAGATGTCCTGAAAGAAGCTGGTCAGGCTGAACAGACACTGCAGGGTGGCGTTCAGGTAGCAAGTCTGCGACAGGTTTGGTAACCTAGGAAACAATGTGTGAGGAGGGAGACAAAGCTCATGAGTTGAGAAAACACATATACTTTGGCTGACCACAGACTTTCACTCTGGTGTGTATTATTTAGTTATTATTTTGTATTACATAGTTGATAATAGTAATAATAATACATTAGACTTATATAGCGCTTTTCTAGACACTCAAAGACGCTTTACAAACTGAAAAGATCGAGTGGTAATAATAAAAGAAACCAAAAAGAAATAAAAGAAAGTATAGGGGCCTAATTAAGGTAGTGCTGGGGACACATGGGGAGGGGAGGGGAGGGGGAGAGGGTTAACTGGTGATGGCGAGCTTGAAGAGGTGGGTTTTGAGGGCCTGTTTAAATGTTGGGAGGGTGTTGGCCTGTCTGATGTGGTTGGGGAGGGCGTTCCAGAGGGACGGGGCTGCGGCTGAAAAGGCCCTATCACCCCAGGTCCAGAGCTTGGCCCTCGTGGTCTTGAGGGTGATTTGGTCGTCAGACCTGAGGCAACAGGAGGGGGTGTGGAGGGGGACGAGGTCGGCAAGGTAAGAGGGGGCCAGATTGTTGATGGCTTTGTAAGGGGTGAGTAGGATTTTGAATTGGATCCTGTATTTGACCGGGAGCCAGTGTAGGTTTTGGAGGACAGGGGTGATGTGGTCATGACGGCGAGTGGAGGTGAGCAGACGGGCAGCAGAGTTCTGGACGTATTGGAATTTGTTTAGGATGTTATTAGGCAAACCGTAGAGGATGCTGTGTCCTCCACAGTGTCCGACACACTACTTACCCTAAGCCGACGAGCTGATGGTAGGTGAGACTCTGGGAAGGGACAAGGGGTCTGTGTCCCTCCTCTGTCTTGCCTCCTGGCACCTTGATGCTGGCCCAGTCCAGCTGAGGCACACTGGTCACCAGCTGGTGCCCAGGGCCCATTGTGGTCCTAAGTTAGGATGGGAGTTTAAAAAAGGATTCACTTAGTGGTGAATTAGGGGAAGAGGAGGACGTGTACTGACAGTTTTAAGCATTGTACCTTTTAATCATCATGGTATGTTATATGTTTAAATAAACCATCGGGGCAGGGGTGGCCTCTCCTACCAGAGCAACGGTAAGCACTTCCTGCTGCTCAGGGGTCCCCTCTTCCAACACAGCAGTGGTGAGCTTCTCAGGGGTGACCTCTTCCACCACAGCAGTGGTGAGCTTCTCAGGGGTGACCTCTTCCACCACAGTAGTGGTGAGCTTCTCAGGGGTGACCTCTTCCACCACAGCAGTGGTGAGCTTCTCAGGTGGCCGGAGGCAAGGCAGGGGGGCGCGCCCGTCACCCCATAGGAGCTGTCAAGACATCACTGTCAGTTAGCCGTTGTTGATGTTATAATATTTTATTATATAATTGTTATTTCATTTTTATGAATCTGTTTAATTTATATAATAATAATTTAATAATTGTTTTAATTATGAGACAACGACAGGTTTTGCAAGGTAAGATCGGGCTAAGTAGCCTGTCCACATTCTCATTACTGTTTTGGTTGGGTTTCAAATGGAAAGTTAGATACGAGCTAGCCCTATATATCCTAACATTTCCCATAAACGGCCCTCCACCCTCTCTGTAATAGACTGTTTACAGTCGAGGAAATGTGAGTTCATTGTGACCCTGCACGATCTATAATATAAAATAATAATAACAATAATATATATATTAAAAAAAAACATTATTTCCCATTTAGGCCAGTCCATGGATGGACCAAGTTAACCAAGCCCAACTCACCTGTTGTTGGACCACGCCGAGGTAGGGTTGAAGACTCCTGACACCTGAAAGCTGAAAGCCTCAAACCCAAACTGCACACCTGGGCTGGGTTTCCCAGGTACGATCAGTCCCCCCCCCACACACCCCACCTGGCACCTTGTGCTGCTTGTGAGTGATGTGATACCCTGTGTGACAGTCCATTGGCAGTTCAAGGTGGGTTGTTCCTTCCATTTACCCCAGTCCAAATACATTAGACTACCCAGCTGCAGAGTAAAGTCTGAGACAACTAAACTAAATCAAACTTTTAACAGACAACCTCCTTCCAGGATACTTTACGTAGAGGAGTATACGGTTTGATCTGTTCATCTGTGTCTACGCCGCACACCCCCTAAATGACAGAGACATGCCGCTCATAAAGACCAGTTGACAGACAGACCTTGTTGGGGGTGATGACAGGTTATTCAGTGGGCTATGCTGCCACCCAGTGGAGAACACATAGTACTGAATATAAAAAACACACATTCCTCAACAAAATCAATCCACACAAAACACCCCAGAATGACAAAGTGACCTAGTCCAAACCTCTTTAGAAATTTCAGTAGGCTAAATGTATCAAAAATGAACAAACTGGAGTGGCTGTGTTGGGCCTAAGATGTACTTGTGTGTGTGTGTGTGTGTGTGGGGGGGGGGGTATGTGGACTCACACAGCAGTTGGACAGCACGTCCATAGCCTGGGCCTGGCTACTCAGCTCCATGGTCCAGCTGTGTGCCCCTGAGACTGAACTCTGACCCTGGGTCAGCTCGTCATCTATGAAGGTGACCCCTGGCTCTACGCAACGCCTCTTGTGACCCTAAAAGTGGAACAGGAGAGATTCAGTAACAGTATGTGACGTTAGAATTATAAGGTTCTATCTCCATTCTTGTCAAAATTGAGTTTTTTTTACATAATCTGATCCATTAGGTGTTTATTAATGCCTGTGTGGTGTTATTTTAAAAATGTTGACATTTTTTGTTAGTAATTAATAAAATACAAAGGTTCCATCTCACAAAACATAATGGAATGTAAAAACTTTGACGCTCAATAATTCTGAACTACCCTAAATGGAGATAGAACCATTTCATTCTAAGCTCACGAGTAGGCCTTTGGATCGATGGACTGATTATTGTAACAGTAGGCCTAATAATTAAAATAATAATAATACTACTGTGTAATAATGTTTTTACCATCTCCTTCGTGGCGGGGGTGCGGATGCGTTTCCTGTTGGGCAGGAAGTCATCGTCTTGCTCCTGGTCAGAGATGAGGGAGGCCTGTAGCTTGTCAGACAGTCTGGAGGCCAGCGATTGGCTCTTGGGCTTGCATTCCTCTGGCGGGGACACTGAGACCAGGGTATATACAGGAATCTTGAGGTTAATTTCAATACCTTTCTAAGACTTTTTAAAGACCTTGTCAATATTTTTCCAGACCTCACCGCCACTTCGAGCTGTAACCGTTTACATCAGTGACACCTTTAACTTAACAGTTTTAGTTTGCAATAGACTAGACCACTATCATACAACAGCATTTCCGGTTCATCTTTGTTTTTTAATAAAACGAATAAATTCACGAACTTTTACTAAAAGTTTTTAGGACTCAAACTCTTTGGACAGAGTCTAATTCAGAAAAATACCTACAAAATTCAAGACCTCATAAAATCGTGATAAGACTTTTTAATACTTATTATGGGTCTTGATTTTCCCAAAATTGATGTATCAACTTTTAATACTTTTCAAGACACCGCGGATACCCTGATAAAGCACATTGTTCCATCCCAGGATGCATACCTGGGTCAGGGGGACAGGGCGGACAGGGCCGGGCCCCGGCCTCCTCCTCTGTGTCGGTGCTCGTGAGATCCACGATGGGCACCCTGGTGACCTCGCTGTGGCTGGTGAGGTCCACGATGGGCCCCCTGGTGGCCTCGCTGTGGCACACACACTGACACGGGGTGGCGATGGCGGCGGTGGCGGCTGGTTTCTTCTCCTCTGATTGGTTTTTACCGTCAGCGGTGTTGCCGCCGCCCTGTTCAATCTTTTCTGCAAGTACACCAAAAACAAAAACGCTGGAATCACCGTCACAAACAACTTGATAGGAGACTTGTGGTTTTTAATGACATAAGGGCACAAACTGCTGTGAGCATTGAAGAAGGAAGGAATTGAACATTGTTGCAAAGCGCAGTAAACAAAAAAAAAGAAACTGTAGGCTATTTCCGTCATACGCTAATGTTAACGACCCCCAGCGTTAATGTTGTGACACAGAGAAAGGGGCATACGTGAGACCAATGTTGATGATGTATGAGGAGGGCTAATAACCCTGGTTGGTTGAGAAACACTGTCCTAGAGGTTAGAGAGGCGCCCTACACGGTCCTAGAGGTTAGAGAGGCGTCCTACACTGTCCTAGAGGTTAGAGAGGCCGGCCAGCAGTCAGTAGGTGCGACCCCCCTACCACAGGAGGGGGCCGGATGTGAGCTGGAGAGGTTGATGGCTTCATATCTAAGGACCACTCTAACCACTGCTGATGTGCCCTTGAGCAAGGCACTCAACCCCTAACTGATCCAGGAGCGCCGAAGATGGCTGACCCTGTGAACCAGAACTCTGTTCTCCCAGGGCGTGTGTAACCCTCTCTCTGTCTTACAGTAACATGTTCAACAACAACCCTACCATGGGGCGCTTAGGTGGCGTAGCGTTGACCATGTAACCGCAGGGTCCCTGGTTCATATCCTGCATGTCATCCCTCCTCTCTCTCTCACCCATCCTAACTGTCAAATCTCTACTGTATCTGTCAATAAAAATGAAAAATATGAGTGGGACTGTCCCGCCCCCCCCCCGAAAAAAACAAAAAAACAACAGCCCTACCATACTGGGCCTTCTGCCACGCCAGGGAAGAGCAGAGCAGAGCAGAGCCAGACTCTTCCCGCTGCCAGTAGGACTCTCCAGCAGACAGTGCTGAGCGTTCTTCAGCCCTCGTATGATCTGTGGAGACAACCAGACAGAGCTCAGTCAATGAAGCTTAGAACAGGGTATATACACAGGGGTGCACATAACTGGTGCGCCAGTGCGCATGCGTCGCCAAAATGCATGCTGCGCGGCAGATCAGCGGCATGAACGCGCTCTTGCGCACCAACAGCTGGAAGCACTGGGAGAGGAATTTACTTCCTCAAAATCCAACTGCTGACTGCTGCATCACTGCAAGCCCCACTAAGTAACTATTTGCCGTCCCCTCAGCCGAAGGCCCGACGAGTAATCCATCACAACAGTCGACCGACGACGACCACGGCGACTCCCCTCACGAAAACATTCGGAAAGTATCGTAACTCGTACTTTCATTCCGCGTATCGCGTATCGCACGGTTATCACGCCGCACGTGAAAATTCAGTCCCGAACGACTCGTCGCTAAAAGGAAAAACAACACCAAGGGACTTCACATTTCTTTTCTCTGAAGCTTTCAAACGTTCAGACGTTTGTTTTACAGCTTCATTATCGCACCTAGACCCCTGACCCAGGATATGGTTGGGAATTCTATTAGAAAAAAAAGACTTTGTTGCACAATCAAAATAATGAGCTATTTAAAGTGATAGCCTACAACATCCTCTACCATGGTTGAAATTGAGGACAGTATTAACAGCAGTCAAGAGAGCAGTGATGATGATGATTAAGCTTGTAGCATAAATAAATGCTTAGGCTGTAACTTTTTGTTGAAAAGTTGATTTCAGTGTTTACAGAACAGAGCAGTGCTTAAAGAGATGTCAGTTGATTTCATTGTGTTTAAAGAACAGACATTCAGTTAGTGCTTAAAGAGATGTCCGTTTATTTCAGTGTGTTTAAAGAACAGACATTCAGTTAGTGCTTAAAGAGATGTCAGTTGATTTCATTGTGTTTAAAGGAGTCTGACAGACGTTCATGCTTAAAGAGCAGTCATTTGATTTTGCATTTGTTTCTTTTGTTTTGCACACAATCATTTGTTCGTTCATCTTTATTTATGAACAAATGTCGTTTTGCTAATATAATAAGTTATCCATGTATCCCTTTTTCATCCATCCTGTGGGACGGGTCGTGACTCGCGAGCTCGGGGAGCACCAAGCAGCATCCCTAGGTGCTCCTCTGAGCACTGGCCCCAAAAAGTTATGTGCACCCCTGTATATACAGGAATCTTGAGGTTCATTTCAATACCTTTCTAAGACTATTTAAAGACCGTGTCAATATTTAATAAAACTAATACATTCACAAACTTTTACTAAAAGTTTTTAGGACTCAAACTCTTTGGACACAGAGTCTAATTCAGAAAAATGTTAAAAGACTTTTTAATACTCATTAAGGGTCTTGATTTTCCCAAAATGTATCAGCTTTTAATATTTTTCAAGACACCGCGGATACCCTGCAGACAAAGCTCAGTCGGTGAAGCTTAGAAAGACCTCCTAACCACAGGAGGTGATACAGACTAGAGCACTAGAGCAAGGCACATAACAGTACAGGGATACAGTGAGTCCACTATCAAACAAGCAGTCCAGGGGAGGCTGGGGGTTGCTGGAGGCAGAAATCGGAGGACATAAAATCAGAGGATGGGCTCATTGTAGTAATGCATGGAGAGGAATCAGGAATGGCATCAAACACACATGGCTCATTCCATTCCATGCATTAAAACAACAGGCTTCCTCCAATTTCTACCTCTACCTCTACCCTGATACCAAATCGTGAGTTTAGAATGATAAGGTTCTATCTCCGTTTAGGGCAGTTCAGAGATATTGAGCGTCAGTTTTTACATTCCATTATGTTTTGTGAGATGGAACCTTTGTATTTTATTAATTACTAACTCAAAAATGTCAACATTTTAAAAAATAACACCACACAGGCATTAATAACTGCCAAATATGAACTCAGGTCTGCAATCAGGAAAGCCAAATCAAATTATGCCACAAAACTGGAACAGCAGATTGCATCAAGCGACACTAGAACTATCTGGAAAAAAATAAAATCCATGACCAACTACAACAAAAGTCCCCCCCCTACAACTGACATTAACACTGACCTCCCGGACAAACTCAATGAGTTCTATGGGAGGTTTGAA
This sequence comes from Nansenia antarctica, assembly GCF_963989245.1. Classification (NCBI taxonomy): domain Eukaryota; kingdom Metazoa; phylum Chordata; class Actinopteri; order Argentiniformes; family Microstomatidae; genus Nansenia; species Nansenia antarctica. Next base: position 17,339,309 of record NC_137679.1, on the reverse strand, counting down.
CAGTCCCCAATTCCACCCTACTCCCCCCCCACCCCCCCCATTTCACATCCAGGAGGCAGAGGTGAGGGCCGTGTTCCGAAAAACTAACAAAAGGAAAGCAGCAGGCCCAGACAGGATCAGTTCTGCTGTCCTGAATGTCTGTGCTGAACAACTGGCTCCAATCTTCACAACAATCTTCAACATCTCCCTCCGCCAATGCACAGTTCCTCAGTGCTTCAAAGACTCCATCATAATCCCAGTACCAAAATCAACCAAGATCTCCAGCCTCAACGACTACAGGCCAATCGCACTGACATCTGTGGCCATGAAGGCGTATGAGCGCATCGTCCTCTCCTACCTAAAAACCCACACCACCCCCCTGATGGACTCCTATCAATTTGCCTATCGTGCCAATAGATCTGTTGAGGATGCTGTCAATCTAGCCCTCCATCACACACTACTACATCTGGAATCACCCAACACCTACGCCCGCATCCTATTCATTGACTTTAGCTCAGCCTTCAACACAATAGACCCGGTCAATCTCTTCAACAAACTGGTGGACATGAACATTGACCCCTGCATCTGCCACTGGATACAGAGCTTCCTGTGGAAAAGACGACAGTGGGTCAAGATGAACAGCCTTTCATCTCGACCCCTGACCCTCAGCACAGGCGCCCCCCAGGGCTGCGTCCTCTCACCCTGGCTCTTCTCCCTCTACACCATCGGTCACCAACAGGCGGCCCGCGGGCCAGATGCGGCCCACCAAAGCTTTCCATCGGGCCCGCCGAATATTCATGTTTTTACTTTTTTGGGGGGGGGATTTTTTTTTTTTGGTTTTGAAAATGAGGGAAATACCGTTTAGAACATATATCATAGATTCATATAGTTCTTACAATGCAGGAGGAGTCAGACCTACCTCATTCACAAAGCTGCAGCCTTGCTTCTGGTTGGGCACTGAATAGCAGTAGCGAAGCTGAAACTAATTCCCCTCTTTTTTAAATGGAATGCGGCAGACGTAGCGTTATTCTCATGCAAGAATGAGGACAAATTCATAGCTCTCATTTAACATTTCGTTGTATTTTAGTTTTTCACATAGCCTACTCATAGGCCTATTTAACATTTCGTTTTATTTTATTTTTCACTCTTTGTTGCTCTTGTTTAACATTTCGTAACATTAACAGTGACTTAAATAACTAACTTCTCAGTCAGAAAACGAAAAAGATTAACATCACTTAAATAAAAAAAAAATAGCATGGCAAATGATAGGCCTTCGTTGCCAGAAATGTCGGTCAGTCAAACGTTCAGTCGGTCAGTCAAACGGTCAGTCAAACGTTCACCGCGGCATCCTGGTATCGCCTGGCATCTGTAGCCTATATCAAATAAAACGGTAATAACCAGGTCATTAAATTACACTTTAACAATGAATAAACCATGCAATTTAACATAGCAAAAATAAAATCCTATGTCTGCAATAGTCACATTTTGTTAATGAGAGTAACCACTAGATCCCTTAAATCCTATTCTAGTGAGGCCTTAAACCATAAACTGGAGAATCAAGACTGGTTAGATGAACTAAAATGCACACAGGTTGAAGAGGCATGGCTAGGTTTCAAAACCAAATTCCTAAATATTATTGACAGTATAGCCCCCATGAGAACCACCAGGGTTAAAGCCCGATCGGAACCATGGATGAATTCGGACATTCTAAATGCTATGAAAGTCAGAGACCTAAAATGCTCTGAAGTTCAAAAATGCAAATCAAAATTAGTGAAACACTTAAACGAAGATCACAAAACCCACTTTGAGAAAATTAAAAAACAATGCAACAAACTATGCAATCAGGTAATTACCATGACCAAATCTGCTAAGAAAGAATACCTCGATAACAAAATCGAAGAAAACTTAAACAAACCACGTGACCTTTGGAAGCTACTTAATAGCCAACTAGGTTGCAGTCAAAAACTCAAAACCAGGTCTACAAACATCAGCATAAAATCTGGAGATTCTCTCCTTACAGACAAGCTGGATGTGGCTAAGTGCTTAAACACTTTCTTTACAACCATAGCCACTAAATTAGTTAACAATCTACCACCCCACTCAGGGCGTTATGGTGTAGAGCACATCCGTGCGTTCTACAATAAACTGGGTGTACGCAAAGATGATTTTAAACTCTCCATGGTGTCAAACGATGAGGTGTTTAAAAAGCTGGGCGCTCTACACTCAGAAAAGGCCACGGGCCATGACAATATTCCAGCCAGATTTCTAAAAGACTCAGCTGCCTCCATTACCCCAATCATCACCCACATAATAAACCTCTCCATCAAACAGGGACACGTCCCCCTTGACTTTAAAATAGCAAGGGTAACCCCACTGTATAAAAAAGGAAGCAAATTAGACCCAGGCAACTACCGACCTGTTTCTATTCTTAATTCCATCTCGAAACTTATGGAAAAAATAGTTTATGAACAGGTTGATAGGTACCTTACCGAAAAAAATCTGATGTATGAATTTCAATCAGGATTCAGAACATCCCATTCCACTGACACATGCCTTCTCTATTTGAACGACCACATCAACCATGAGGTGGACTCGGGCAAGTACTGCGGCATGGTCATGCTGGACCTCCAGAAGGCCTTCGACACAGTAGATCACCACATATTGTTAGATAAACTGAAAGCAATTGGGTTCGATAGAACATCGGTGAGCTGGATGCAATCCTACTTAGAGGGGAGGGAACAGGTGGTTAGTGTGAACGGAACACTGTCCCCCCCCCTCCCAGTGACCTGCGGCGTTCCACAAGGAAGCATATTGGGACCTTTACTGTTCCTAATATATGTGAATGACATGTCATCAGCATGTGATTGCAATTTGTTCCTGTTCGCGGATGACTCGGCTCTGCTGGTCTCTGACAGGGACATATTGCAGGTGGAAAAAGCGCTAAGCACTGAACTGAGTAGAATCTGCATCTGGCTAGCTGACAATAAACTATCAATACACCTAGGTAAAACTGAAACCATCCTATACGGATCCCCATCTAAACTCAGAAAGGCTGAGAATTTTAAAATAAAAGTGGGTAACATTAATATCACAAGAAAAGAGGATATTACATACCTGGGCTCCATCTTAGAGGCAAATCTTTCCGGAGATAAAATGGCAGCAAAAGTAATCAAAAAAGTGAACCATAGAACTAGATTCTTGTACAGGATATCCTCACTTGTCAGTAAAAACACACTGAGGACCCTATCAGGAGCTCTCATTCAATGTCACTTCGACTATGCCGTAACATCATGGTACTATAGAACCACAAAGGCCCATAAAACAAGACTCCAGACAGCCCAAAATAAACTGGTTAGGCTTCTGCTAGGCCTCAACCCTAGGACACATCTAACCGCTGCTCATTTTTTGAGCCTGGATTGGCTACGAGTAGTTGACAGAGTGCAGCAGCTTGCACTGGGCCTAGTCTTCAAGATACGCTACACTACAAAGACACCCAAGTACCTGTCAACATACTTCCAAAAAGTGAACAACGTCCACACATACAACACCAGAGGAAGCTCCACGAACCACGTTCAACCGCGTTGCACCACAAACAAGGGGTTAAACTCGTTTGCAAACTATGCAGTAAAAATGTGGAACGCCCTTCCTATAATCTTAAAGGAGTGCAAAACACTGCCCACCTTCAAAACCCCTCTCAAAAAACATTTACAGGAGGCTGCAATCCGTAACTGGACCCTCTAAATCAAAAATCAGATTAAAAGACCCGAACTACCCACTGTACATACTTTGTGTTTTGTCCCCCGCCCCCACCTGTGGTGTATGTCCCCACCTGTCCTACCCGCTGTACATACCTTATGTTTTGCTGTATTGTTCTTCCCATGATGGATGTATGTTTATCGTGTAGATAGTAATAGTGATTTGTCTGTATTATCTTGTAGATAGTACTAGTTTTTTTTTTGTCTGTCTTACATGTAACGATGAATTGAGAATCAAGGACCCCAATTGAAATAAGCCAGTGGCTTTCTTGGGTTTTTATCCTTTTAGTTGACCTTGTATGTAATATGTACTTTCATGTACCTACTTCTGCAAATCTTCTAATAAAGTTTTCAATCAATCAATCAAAGAGAACTGACATCTCCCCTCTGACGCCAACTTCTTAAAATCAGGCTGGACAGTTGTTAGGCTTATGCGCAAGCAGTCCTCCAAAGACTCGTTTGACAGGCTATTCCTCTCATGCGTCTTGATAGCGTTCATCTTTGAGAACGCATATTCGCAGGTATAAGTTGACCCGAACATGGTGAGCAGTGAGCACATACATAGCCAACGTCTTCAGTGTGCCATAGTCTTGGGGACAAGCCACCCAAAAAGTGCTCACGCTTTCAGCACTATGGAGAGCAGCTTTCATTTCGCTGGAGGCCTGGATGTCAACTAGTTCACTTTGAATTGCGGCTTCGTCCAGCAGCATCACCTCTTTCGCATTAGCGGAGAATTCTCCGCCTGGGCTGATCGTGAATGGGTCACGCACAAACTTGATGATATCCCTGGAAATGCCAAAGTCATCAAATCTGTGAGAGAAATTCTCCCGCAGCTGTGTGATGAAGTCCTTCATACTCTCTGTGACGTCGCTCACACCCACTGTCTTCAATGTTTTGAAGTGCAGCAACTTCCCTGATAACAAATCCTGATTAAAACAAATTAAATTAAATTAAATAAAAAATCCGCGCGGGATAGATGCAGTTTGTTCCCAAAGGCATCAAGCCTTTCCACCATATACAGCACGGATTTTCCTTTCCCTTGTAGTTGCAGATTTAGTGCATTTAAATGTTTGAGATTGTTTGAGATTGTTTATTAAGGTAAGCCCCTTGAGAAGAATCTTCTCATTTTCGAGGGGGTCCTCACATATAACAATACAAACATAATAGTAACGCATAACAAATAACAATACAAAGCACCTACACACACACTCACACACACAGCCCGTCATCACTCCACAACCCACCACTACAACCCAACCGCAATAGATGCAACAGTCAGATACATACATAATATAATTATCAGAAGACATCAGAAAGTAGTCGAATTGAGCAACAACAGAGAGCACATTAAAGGAAAATACAAATACAAACAACCTGAAAACTAGCCGGTCCAAACCCCCCACATAATTAATAACATGAGCAGGACTTTTTTAAATAGGAAAGTAAAGATGATTTAAAGGAGTGAAAGGATGTGATGGACCTTAAAGGGGAAGGGAGATTGTTCCAATCACTAGGGGCCTTGTAGGCAAATGATTTACGACCTAATTTTTTTCGGTATCTGGGAACACAGAAAAAAAGGTTTTGATGTTGTCTGAGTGGATAGGGAGAAAATGTGAAAATATGTCTGCTAAAAATGCAACGTTGCCCATGTATTCTTTGTCTTGAATGATGTGCAGGTGGCCAGCTGCTCCTTGTGATTTGCTCTGCTTCAGAAAATCCACAACCTGATCCCTGAATAGAATAGAATAGAATAGAACGTTTATTTCACCATATAGAACCAGTAGTAGGCTACGGGATTCTTGTTATTGCTTGTCCTTGGCTTATCAGTTATAATTAATTCCTCATTTCAGTTCCTAGGTTCACATCTAAACAGCATAAAGTTCACAATCTGGTAGTTTACTATATCTGAGTTCAATGAAGCGCTCCAAGGCTTTGCCCTTACTCAGCCAGCGCACGTCACTGTGGAGTAAGAGGTCCTCGTGAATGGCTTCAGATTCCAGCACAAACTTGCGGAACAGGCGATGCTGCGTACTGGAAGTTCGTCTGATGAAGTTAATTATTTTCATTGTTTTGTCCATAACCTCTTTCAGATCCCCACTTAGTTTGGCACACAGCACGCTTTGGTGAATGAGACAGTGAAGTGCATTAATTTTGGGAGCGACATTCTTAATTCTGCTAACCAGACCCCTGTTTCTGCCGACCATGGCAGGAGCACCATCTGTGACGATTAGGTTGACTTTTTCGAATGACAAGCCATGCTTCTTAAATAGCTCCTCCAATTTTCCAAAAACTATCTCACCAGTGGTATTACCTTCCAGCGGAATCAAAGCCAAAAGTTCTTCTTTGAAATCTTTCCCATCAAAATATCTGACAAAAACGCACAACTGGGAAATGTCAGTGTTGTCAGTGGACTCGTCAATAGCCAGGGATATGTGTTGCGCTTCCTTGACCCCATCAAGTACACATCGTTCGACGTTCTCTGCCAAGACGTGGACACGGCGGGTGGTAGTTGTGGTAGACAGAGGTATTTGCTTAACAGAGGCGATTATCCTGTCCATCGATTTGTCGGTGGCAAGTTCCTCCAAAACAGTGACCATGCACTCCTTAAAAACCTCAGCATCAGTAAATGGCTTGTCATGCTTGGAGAGAACCCAGACAGCCCGAAGAGATGCACTAGTTGCCCTCTCTTGTTCAGTTGACGTTCTGCTAATAATTCCACTAGCATGTCCATATGCAGCTTTTAAGCTCGCAATCTTTATGTGACGGGCCTCTGACTTTTCAGGGTATGACTCTCTGAAGGCTGCATGCCTTGTGTAATTGTGACGGCGAATATTGTATTCTTTTCTACAGCTACCGTTTCATTGCAGATGAGGCATACAGGTTTTGCGTTATAAAAAGTGGGCAAGATGAATGCGTACTTTTCAGTCCATTCCTCATTAAAGCTGCGGTTTTCCACGTCAATTTTACGTTTCAGCTTCTTTGAGAGTGACATTTTGTCTGTACTCACAATTGTGTTCGGAGCCGTTGGTTAGACAGATAGTTAACAGAATGAGACAGATAGCTAACAGATAACAGAATGAGGCTCCAATTACCAAAGGCAATGAATAAGAACTGCAGGTGGAACACTGGAGTCAGAACAATCATTGAAAATTAGGTATGAAGTGAAGCCAAAATATCTCGATTGCCCCCTGGTGGCTGGTTGGATAATAGGTGTCAGGAGTCTGTTCACACTGATAATAGGCTAATAATCATTAATAACATTAATTTAGTAAGAAAATGAAAATATTAAACAGTAATATGCTAATAGTACTATATACAATAGTATGCCTAAATACAATAATTATATATATATTAAAGTCCGGCCCCCACAGTGTATGCTTTGAAAAATTCTGGCACTTGGACAAATATAGTTGGTGACCCCTGCTCTACACCAACCACCTGATATCTCTCCACAGCTCAGTCACCTTTACGAAATATGCGGATGACACTACCATAATCGGACTCATAACTAATAATAACGAAGACCATTACCGCGAGAAGATAGCCCAAGCAGTCACTTGGTGCCTCAACAACAACCTCCAGCTCAACTCATCAAAAACACAAGAAATCATCGTAGACTTCAGGCACAGCCCCCCCCCCAAAAAAAACATCAACATCCTTGGAGAACCCATAACCATAACGGACTCCTTCAAATTCCTTGGCACTCACATCAGCAACTCCCTCAAATGGAACACCAACACAGACTTCATCACCAAAAAAGCCCACCAACGACTATTCTTTCTTAGACAGCTCAAGAAATTCAAAGTAAAACAAAAACTCCTCCTTCAGTTCTACACCGCCATCATTGAGAGCATACTCACCTCATCCATCACAGTTTGGTACGGCAGCTCGGACAGTAAATCAAAAAGGAAACTACAGCAAATAGTAAAGAAATCATCCAAGATCATCGGCACCCCTCTCCCATCAGTTGAATCACTGTATCTTAAACGCACCATAAATAGAGCACATAAAATTATCTCTGACCCCTCCCACCCTGCTTACCACCTGTTCCAACTGTTGCCCTCTGGACGGCGCTACCGATCCCAGGCCACCAAAACATCCCGGTTCAAAAACAGTTTTTTCCCCTCTGCCATAAGGACTCTCAATACCTGACTCACTGCACTGTATAAATTGTAAATTGTAAATATGTTCTGTCTTGTCTTGTGGTTATGTGTGTTTCATGTCCATGTAATAGTCATGTAAAATGTGTGTATGTTTTTTGACACTGCTTTTTGAGCTGTACCGAAAACAAATTCCACCGACCTAGGTCGTGTGGTCATTAAACTATTCATTCATCATTCATTCATTCATTCATAAACACCTAATGGATCAGATTATGTAAAAAACTCAATTTTGACAAAAATTGAGATAGAACCTTATAATTCTAACATCACGAAAGGCTAAAAAAATGATGAGATCAGTGTACAGTGTAGGCCTACATGTAGTGTTGCTTACCGAGTTCATCATGGCCAGTTGGGAAGGATAGGGTTTGCAGGGGAAGCAGATCTTTACCCCACCAATAATCACAGGCGCAGCCATGCTGACTGGCATCTAGTTCCACAGCGCAACTTCTGTAAAGAAGCCACAGCATTGTTGGCACAGCATTATCATCAACAGCCAAGTAACTTATGCTAGGCAGGTCAAACCCATTTTGAGGATTTCTGGGAAATAACATTTGAACCGTAAAAACATCATGTTTTGGTTTTTAACAATTGTATTTGCATTAAAATAAACATAAATCTCAAACTCACTCTAAAATCACTTTATCCTTAGAATAAGATATCAGAATCATAATAATGATGTTGAGTTCTCGCTACGCTTCCTGTTCTCTTCCGGCCGGGTCAGTTGCTCATTTTCAATACGACGGTTTTTGTTATTCAAATATTCAGTCATTTTGACAATGGTAAATGGTAAATGGACTGCACTTATTTAGCGCCTTTTTTGCTGCTCCAAAGCGCTTTACAACGGCCTCTCATACACCCATTCACACACCCATTCACACACCAATGGCGGCAAGCTGCTATGCAAGGTGCCTGGCCCGCTCACTGGGAGCAATTTTGGGGTTCAGTGTCTTGCCCAAGGACACTTCGACATGTGGCCAGCCGGGGCTCGAACCGCCGATCTGCCAACCTTGTTAGACGGTGACTCTACCTCCTGCACCACAGCCTCCCCAATATACTGTAGATCAATATAGGCTAGGCCTATATATAGATATATACAGTAAAATTAACAGATTTCAAATATCGGTGCCCATATCATGTTTGTATTATACCACTATATATTATATTACACAGTTAGTTCTGACCAAGTAATTTGATTGGACAACAGGCATTCCATGAGTGCTGAGCCAAATAAATGATTAAATAAACAACCAAATCATTATCTGTTTATCTGCTTATTACTGTTAACTAATAAATGGCGCTTGTAAAACTGTTGTATAAAAGCAATATCACACTCAAGGTCATGCTGTTATACTGAATATCAGCACGGCTGTTATTCAGTCGTAGTTACGAGGCTGCAGGTGTTCTTGCGGTGTAACAGCACTCTGTCTAGTGTGATATTGCTTAAATGTTACTTATTGTATTTTCAAATATTAAAAAAAATATGATATGCATTAAAGGCATTAGGCCTATATCCTGCATGCACAGTGGGAGTATCTTGAATAGTTGCCAACTGACACACACACAATATTTATTTATTTTTCTTTTAAACCACAACATTTTAGCTTTTTAAATCATAATACTGTTTTTTACTATTATTTTTAAATGACTGGACTTTTTAAATAGGCACTACATAAACACTGCTATGTCTGTCTATGTATGTGACCTATGTGTGTTTTTATTAATGTGGAAAATGTATTCTTGAACTGCACTTCTGCCTGTCAAAGGAGAATTTCTGTCACTGTGTGACAGACAATAAAGCAATAAAGCTATCTGGAATCTTGATCTTGAAATCATTGACCTGCATCAGAAGAGGTTAGCTTTGAAGGTTCACGCCATGCAGTGTTGCCATTAGTGTTGTCATTATGTAGAAGCAATACGGTATCTCTGTCCTTTCCCTTCTCCCACATTCTAGCACCTTCTTCTGAACGGCCGTGTGTCTCTGTGTGTGTGTGTGTGTGTGTGTGTGTGTGTGTGTGTGTCTGTGTGTGTGTGTGTGTCTCTGTGTGTGTGTGTGTGTGTGTGTCTGATTGACGAACGTCTGACGAATAAAAATAAAAAAAATAACTTGATTGGGGTTTGATGTTAAAATGTTTGTATGATGATGTACGCTGTATAAACTGTGGTATTTTGCATAAGAAACAGAGAGAGAGACGTGTTTTAAATGTGGTATTTTCTTATGAGAAGGAGAGAGGGAGTTGAGTGATAAGGCTGGCTGGCAGATGGAACCTCACTGATAGGAGGGCTGGAGGAGACCTCCTCATAGGCTGGCTGGCTCCGTGAGAGGACTGGACCCGAGATGGGCTGGGTTCTCCCTTGGCTGAGTGCAAGGACTGGACCTAACATGGGGTGGGTTCTGAACAATAACGGTAGCGGTTTGGTCAGGGAGCACAACCCTTACCCAAACCCCTAACCTCAACCTCTAACCCCAACCCTAATGGGTCAGAACTGGTAGTTGGGCCTAGCCTTCTGGAGTTTTAACTACAACTCAGTATTCATTTTGGTGGCTATTTTAGATTGTCTTAGTTTTTAGACGAAAATGCACATTCGTTTTAGTCACATTTAATCATTTTCATCCTTCTTAGTTTTTATTTTCAAAGATCCATTTATGTATATATATCTATATATATATATAGATATATATATAGTAGTGTGTGTGAGGAATTCTCCTCTCTCTCTGCTTCCTCCACTGGCCACCAGTGTTCAAGCCTGGCTAATTGTCTACCCTATGTTCAGTCCTGAGCCTTCACCGTATGACGTACCTGTTCTACCTGTGTTCTTCAGTAAAGTACCTACTGTACGTTTTTGGAATATTGCAAACCTTGCCTCCTGCGTTGTATCCACATTTACATTACATTTTTGGCATTTAGCAGACGCCTTATTCCAAAGCGACTTACAATCGATACATTTGACTAAGCAAATCATGTCGTAGCAAGAACAGTAATCTAGCTCAGGCCAGGGGCCATTGGCAGTCGTCGTGATGGAAGAAGAAAAACATTTATAGACACTGGAGAAACAGTACAAGGGGGGAAGTAGAAATCTTAGGAGACACAGTATAGGGGGAATAATAATAATGATAACGTTGTTGTTGTTATTATTATTTAGCAGTCTGCCCATGGAGCTCCTCCTTGAGGCTCCGCCCCCACAGTGAACTCAGGTGACCAATCAACAGGCTGCTCTTTATGACCATGTTTATATACCTTGTTGCTAAGTTATTATAGTGACAGTACACCTCAGGTGGTGTTGAGGATGAAAATGACAGTTGCGTGACATATACCCACACACACACACACACATGTGACAAACACACACACACACACACACACACACACATGTGACATTGTTGTCGTTTATTGTTCTTCTTTGCAATTTATGGTGTCACATTCAAATGTTGTCAGGTAAATAAAAAAAGAATCTGCTGTTTCTTGTGGTTTGGGGGTTCCTCTTCAACATACAGGAGGGTGCCCTGTGATATCCCTTCAGAATTTTCAGATATTAACCCCTTCATGCCCAAAATGCCCAAATCCCAGAAAAATAGGTATTTATCCAACCAACAAGAAACAGCAGAGAAAAAAACGTTTACCCAACAAAACAAGGTTCTTCAGAAAAGCAGGCTTTGGCTCCCGGACTAATAGCTTCCTGGTTCAGAACCAACAACCTGTCCTTCTCTTCTTCTTCTTGTTTGGAGCTCTGGAGGTGCTGTAGCTGGGCCCTGGAGGTGCTGTAGCTGTTTAAAGACCAGGTTCTGATAGGTCCAGATAGGCTGGCAGGCTGAGTGGGAGGACTGGACCTGAGATCTGATGGCTTCTCCCATCTGGACCTGAGATCTGATGGGTTCTCCCATCTGGACCTTAGATGGGCTGTGTTCTCCCATCTGGACCTTAGATGGGCTGTGTTCTCCCATCTGGACCTTAGATGGGCTGTGTTCTCCCATCTGGACCTTAGATGGGCTGTGTTCTCCCATCTGGACCGTAGATAGGCTGTGTTCTCCCATCTGGACCTTAGATGGGCTGTGTTCTCCCATCTGGACCTTAGATGGGCTGTGTTCTCCATTCTGGACCTTAGATGGGCTGTGTTCTCCCACCTGGACCTTAGATGGGCTGGGTTCTCCCTTGGCTGCATGGGTGGACTGCACCTGAGATCTGATGGGTTCTCCGATCTGGACCTTAGATGGGCTGGGTTTTCCCATCTGGGCCTGAGATGGGTTGGGTTCTCGCAGGGCTGCGTGGGTGGGCTGGACCCGAGATGAGGTGGGCTTTGTCTGGAGGTCCTGTGCCAGGTCTCCCACGTACCTGGTGACGAGTCGGGGGAAGCCCCAGAGCCGATGGCTGTTTTTCCTTCGGACGTTTGACTCCAGCTTCTCTCTGGTCTCCTGGGAGACGAAGGGGATGGATGCAGCCGGCAAGAACACCATGATGGGCTTTCTCTCCGTTGCCGTGGCGACAGTCTGGCACAGGGATTTGGCACGTGGGCAGAAGACCAGGGGTCCTATCCTGACGGTAGACGTCTTGGCCAGAGGGTGCATGAACGCGTGGCGGGGGCATCGGAGTCTGGCGGGGAGGAGCATCCTGATGATGCAGATCATCCGTACTGCCTGCCTCCAGCGACGCAACGCAGAACTCTGGCTGGACTCCATCGGGCCCATGGGGGGTTGCTGGGCCTCTGGGGGGCAATGCCTCCACTGCACGTCCTCCCCATTTGGTCTGGGGGTAGGGCTTCGGTCAGGGTTTGTCGAGGGCGTCTGGGAGCGGGAGCAGGACCTGGACGACTGATCAGAGATGGAGGGGCAACTGGAGCTAGTAGAGGAGGAGTCAGGGTACAGAGTATCCATCCGGTCCAGTGTCTTGTCCACTAGCTGCAGGCGGTGGGTGTAGAGCGGAGTGTCCTCCTTGGGCTCCTTCAGCTTCTCTCTGGGGTGAGATGGGGCAGCTTCTCCCATCTGGACATGAGATGGGCTGGGTTCTCCCATGGCTGCGTGGATGGGCTGGACCTGAGATGAGGTGGGCTTTATCTGGAAGTCCTGTAGTTGTTTAAAGACCAGGTTCCGCTCCATGCGCCACCGATCTTCCTGGTTCATGAACATCACTCTGTCCGTCCGCCTGGGGCCCTGGGAGGGGGAGGTGTCACCAGTATCACATGGCTGGGGCAGGGTGGGGCATCGGAGTCTGGCGGGGAGGAGCATCCTGATGATGCAGATCATCCGTACTGCCTGCCTCCAGCGACGCAACGCAGAACTCTGGCTGGACTCCAGGGGCCCCATGGGGGGTTGCTGGGCCTCTGGGGGGCAATGCCTGCACTGCACGTCCTCCCCATCTGGTCTGGGGGTAGGGCTTCGGTCAGGGCTTGTAGAGGGCGTCTGGGAGCAGGACCTGGAAGACTGCTCAGAGATGGAGGGGCAACTGGAGCCAGTAGAGGAGGAGTCATGGTACAGAGTATCCATCCGGTCCAGCGTCTTGTCCACTAGCTGCAGGCGGTGGGTGTAGAGCGGAGTGTCCTCCTTGGGCTCCGTCAGCTTCTCTCTGGGGTGGGATGGGGTAGCTTCTCCCATCTGGACCTGAGATGGGCTGGGTTCTCCCATGGCTGCGTGGGTGGGCTGGACCTGAGATGAGGTGGGCTTTATCTGGAGGTGCTGTAGTTGTTTAAAGACCAGGTTCCGCTCCATGCGCCACCGATCTTCCTGGTTCATGAAGATCACTCTGTCCGTCCGCCTGGGGCCCTGGGAGGGGGAGGTGTCACCAGTATCACATGGCTGGGGCAGGGTGGTCGTGTTCCGGTCAATGTCAGGGGTTGTTATCAGGTGGCTGGCAGTCACACACAGGGATTTGGCACGTGGGCAGAAGACCAGGGGTCCTATCCTGACGGCAGACGTCTTGGCCAGAGGGTGCGTGACCGCGTGGCGGGGGCATCGGAGTCTGGCGGGAAGGAGCATCCTGATGATGCAGATCATCCGTACTGCCTGCCTCCAGCGACGCAACGCAGAACTCTGGCTGGACTCCAGGGGGCGCCTGGGGGGTTGCTGGGCCTCTGGGGGGCAATGCCACCACTGCACGTCCTCCCCATCTGGTCTGGGGGTAGGGCTTCGGTCAGGGCTTGTAGAGGGCGTCCGGGAGCAGGACCTGGACGACTGCTCAGAGAGGGAGGGGCAACTGGAGCGAGTAGAGGAGGAGTCAGGGTACAGAGTATCCATCCCTAACTCCAGGCGGTCCAGCGTCTTGTCCCAGTCATCCTTGAGCTCCTTCAGCTTCTCTCTGCAGGAGGACACAGACAGGGCTCTCATTCAGGCTAACTGTTACTGTTATTATCAAACCTTTTTCATTTAGCTATGAAATATGACATATCATCAATTGATGGAACTTACTTGTGTGTCTCATTGATGATGTCCTCCTGTTCAAACACAAACATGGGAGGGTAAGGATTAGCCTTTGAAATACACAAAGCACACATCCCTCACACACATCCCTCACAGCCTTAACACACAGCTCTAACACACATCCCTAACAGCTCTAACACACATCCCTCACAGCCTTAACACACAGCTCTAACACACATCCCTCACAGCCCTAACACACAGCTCTATTACAGGCCTAAAACATTCCTAACACACAGCCCTATAACATAGCCCTAACACAGCCCTAACATCCAACCGTAACATACAGTCCTAACACTGAGGCCAGCCCCAACACTGAGGCCAGCAGTGCTTTCCCACGCTAATTCCATTGCGCAACAATAATATTAACGCAGCTTTACCTCTCCTGCCGGCCGCGCGGTGGCATCTTTCCACAGGTGGATCAGCCAGGTAAGGAGCAGCAGGAGCGTGGAGAGGACAAACACCCCGAGCTGGACATTGATGACCGCATCTCCACCAAGTTCCGATGTCGACTCCAGGAGATGCATGCGGTAGCGCAAGTGCTTGTTTGTTGGGGCTAACATGACTGGCGACTGGTGACTGGCACCTGGCACCACGAAGCGTCGGAAGCGCTGTCTGGGGGTAGGGCTTCGGTCAGGGCTTGTAGAGGGCGTCTGAAAGCAGGACCTGGACGACTGCTCAGAGAGGGAGGGGCAACTGGAGCCAGTAGAGGAGGAGTCAGGGTACAGAGTATCCATCCGGTCCAGCGTCTTGCCCCAGTCATCCTTGAGCTCCTTCAGCTTCTCTCTGCAGGAGGACACAGACAGGGCTCTCATTCAGGCTAACTGTTACTGTTATTATCAAACCTTTTTCATTTAGCTATGAAATATGACAAATCATAATTGATCTGAACTTACTTGAGTGTCTCATTGATGATGTCCTCCTGTTCAAACACAAACATGGGAGGGTAAGGATTAGCCTTTGAAATACACAAAGCACACATCCCTCACACACATCCCTCACAGCCTTAACACACATCTCTAACACACATCCCTCACAGCCTTAACACACATCCCTAACAGCCTTAACACACATCCCTAACAGCCTTAACACACATCTCTAACACACATCCCTCACAGCCTTAACACACATCTCTAACACACATCCCTCACAGCCTTAAAATACATCTCTAACACACATCCCTCACAGCCATAACACACATCCCTCACAGCCATAACACACAGCCCTAACAGCCTTAACACACATCCCTCACACACATCCCTCACACACATCCCTCACAGCCTTAACACACATCCCTCACACACATCCCTCACAGCCTTAACACACAGCTCTAACAGCCCGAACACACAGCTCTAATACAGGCCTAAAACAGCCCTAACACTGAGCCCAGCCCCAACACTGAGCCCAGCCCTAACACTGAGCCCAGCCCCAACACTGAGCCCAGCCCCAACACTGAGGCCAGCAGTGCTTTCCAACGCTAATTCCATTGCGCAACAATGAATGAATGAAAGCTTTATTTCGAACATGTGTAAAAAGAAATAGTTATAACAACAAAAGACAAAACAAAAACAAGAAAAAACAAAACAAAAACAAGAAACACTATTTACTTAACATGTCGAAGGAGTAGGAAGAAGCATAAGCTTATTTAATCCTGCCCCTTCTCCAATACTCAGAGATTAATCATTAATAATCTGCAGTTGACTTCAATATTAATATAATATATATATTTTAAATTAAATCAAATGTATTTACATATTTACCAACAATAGAAAACAGATAATGTAAATAAACAAATAATCTGTGAAAACAACTGGTGACTATCAAAGCCCTTCTTCCTCCTCGTACCTGGTGAAAACCATGTTTTTATAAGCGGTACAATAATATTAACGCAGCTTTACCTCTCTCTCATCTCTCCACAGGTGGATCAGCCAGGCAAGGAGCAGCAGCAGGAGCGTGGAGAGGACAAACACCCCGAGCTGGACATCGAAGCGCACATGTTTCTGGTCTAGCAGCTGTTTAGACATTATAACACATTAGGGAAATCTATCCATAGATTAGCCTACACTGTGTACGTGTGTACACTTCCATAGACAAAGCGTTTATGAATGTTGTTGATGATTGGCATACCTCTTATGCATTAAATTGTTATGACGTCATAATAATGTCAAGAGATTGCGTCATAATGAAGGGTTACCATGACCCTGATGCAGTGAACAGAGGGAGCTCTTTCATCCTTTTACACAGAGCTCAACTTTAAATAAAATTGCTGCAGCATGAACCAAGTCTGAAATGTGAAAACGATGGAATCAAACATATTGACTTATCCCATATAACACGTCTTAATTTAATTAATAACACCCACAGCTGGAACTGAATGACAGATTCACTCAAACTATGAGTGACGGACTCAGCGCATCTCAAAACAATCTGGCCCGTGGCTGCCGCGCTTGTTGTATAGGCTCAACACATCAACACATGGCTAATTTAAATATTTACTATATTTATAAACTTGACTATATTTACTATATTTATAAACGTTCACTAACATCAACCAAACTTGGAAGTATTAAGAGAACGGACACAACGCGGAAATGTAACCAATGAAATGTATTTGTGTACACAGCTTTTAACGAGGTAATGACGTCAAACCCCGCTAACATAGCTTGACATGCTGAACGACGCCAGGGTTATTGCTTTTTATTTTTATTTTACCAGGCGAGACAATTAAGAACAAAATTCTTATTTACAATGCCGGCCTGCAATAAGGGAAAAGGGGAGGGGGCCTGAAAGATAAAACATGTTAAAAACAAAGCACAATAAGCATTAAACACAGGCATGTAACACAAACAATACAACAAAAGCACTAACGGACATCAACAATGGAACACAACAGTAAGCACAAAAAGCAGACAGGCAACACAAGACAACACAATACAACAAAACGCACTGGGACACAGCCAAGCAAACACAACAATACAGCAATAAGCACTGAGACACAGTCAGGAAAGACAATAATACAACAATAAGCGCTGGGACACGACCAATCAACACAGCGATACAACATAGACACTAAGACAGCCAGTAAACAAACCAATACAACGATACACACTGAGACACAGTCAAGCAAACATAAATACGGTACAACAATAACCACTGAGACACAGCCACCAAATACAACAACAGCAATAAGCACTTACGAAACAGGCCAACAAACATTAGAACACTTAAAAGCAGAGAATGAGCAGACATGAGCGTATGGGGGCATAAAAACAAGTGCAGGTGGACAGGGGGTGTGTGTAAAGGGAATGAATACAAGTGCTTCCCTACAGAGAAGAGAAGCATGTGCAGGAATCAGTGAGGGTGTCTGAAATAGTGAGTCTGAAGGCAGAGAGGGAGATGAGTTTATCCAGTTTGAGGGTTTTTTGCAGAGCATTCCAGTCAGAGGGGGCAGCAAACTGGAATGATGCACGGCCAAGGGAAGTGAATGAATGAATGAATGGTCTTTATTGTCATTAATATACAGAGGTGTCAAAAGTATTCACATTCATTACTCAAGTAGAAGTATAGATACTATGGTTTAAAAAGACTTCTGTAGAAGTTGAAGTATCAACTCAAGCTTTTTACTCAAGTAAAAGTACTGGTTTCAAAACTACTTAAAGTATAAAAGTAAAAGTAATGTAAGGGGAAAAAAATGCCATTAAGGACAAAAGCTTAGGCCATGCCACAGGGGCCTATAGTGCACTACCCCACCTCCCCCCCAAAAAACATTTTTCTAAAGGCCATAATGACTATGTTATTATTAAAATGTTAATGTTGAAAAATTTGGGATGCACTTGTTTCAGACGCATTTATGCCCATTGAAAATGAACACATTTTAGTACAATGCAAATACATTAAAGAACCATATGTGTGTACTACTGAGCATTAACATGTGAACACGGAAGATATGATGACTAGTTGCCTAAGTATTGTAATGGTGCAAAAAGTCAAACGTCAAAAGTCAAACGTCAAAAGTCAAAAGTCAATAGCCTTTATTGGAACTGTGAGGGCAAAACCATACAAACCATAACAAAGTAGTGATTCAATATTTCCTGAAAAAACACACATACACACAATCTACATCAGCATCAGAGTTACCAATAAGCTTTGTTCAGCCGCAAAAGCAGCAGGTTCTCAAAGTTCTTTGAGCCAATGCATGCTCTTTTTGGCCTGAAGATCAGCCCTGCGACACTAAACAGTCTTTCACAGGCTGCTGAGGCAGGGAGTCCCGTATTAAGTTTGAGTGATAGCTGGCACACAGCTGGGAAGGTCTTCAGTACCTCTACTGTGTCTCCTGGGCACCCCAGGTACGCATCCAACTGCTGGGACGTTTCAAGAGGGCCGGTCTTCTTCAAGGAGGAAAATAAGTCCTCTTCCTCAGACGATTGGGAGCCCTCACTGAAGTGTTTCTCGGCCTGACAGTCCAAGTGGCTTCTGATATAGTGAAGGCCTGTGGAATAAAAAACAAAAATCATGACAATTTAGACTATATGAAATAATAAATAATTTAAAATTATTTATGGCAGTATTGTAACTGTGTATTGGATAGTGTTGTGTGTGTGTGTGTGTGTCATTAAATGTAATTTCAAACTAATTTCACTGTCTTCATAGAAATTACACTAAGCGGAAGTGAGACACTTACCAAGTTTGAGGATATTTTCGTCACTTGTCCAACAGGTCTTACATTTGGGAACTAGAATGGCTGCGGCTATCAGTTCTGGATCTGCAAGCATCTCTCCGAAGCGTTTCTCAAGGCCTGAAAGAAGTGCAGCAATCAAAGGCTCACAGAACTTGGAGGCGACTTGAAGGTGCTGTAGCTTGGTCCTTAGCAGAGTTATGGTGGGGACCAACCATCCCATCTGCACACTGGTTTCTCCCTGAAGAACATCCAGTGCCTTTGCAACTGGGCTCATTGTCTTCGCATATTCTGCAACAAATGCAAGTTCCACTGGAGTAAACCTGTACAAAGAAGAAGAGAAAAACACAACATGGAACATTAAGTCTACTTGATGTAGCACCTTCAACTGGAGGAACTGATCATTAAAAAGGAAAAATATTGTCATCTGAGACTTTTAGAAATGAAGTTGTGTTGCTACAAATCACATTCATAGTAAATATGGGGACTGCATATTGGCATAGTGCATACGTGTTCTACAGTATTCCAAGTATAACACTGTGACTTAATCTATTGTTAATCACTTCATTAATTGTAAGGCAGAAAAACAAGCACTTACTTGGGTGTATCTAGTTCACTGCAGACAGCTGCAAGGGCTCCCTCGCCTTGTTCTCGTGTTATCCTCACTATTCTTTCTACGGCTGAGAAGAGTGAATTCCACCTTGTAGCAACAGGCCTTACGAGTTGGAGTTTGCAGTGGTCTTCAATTACTTCAGATGCGGTGGTTGATCTTGAACTTTTATTCCACAGGCTAGAGCATTTGGCAAATGTGGACCTTGACACGCGCTTGTACAGTGGGTTGACCTCTGCTTTTGAAGCATCAACTGTGGACACTAAATTGAGGAGGTGGCAGGCGCAGCGATGGTGCTTGGGTAGCTGGTATTCTAAGTAGTCATCTTCTTCCAACAGGGCTCCGGCATCAACAAATTCAACACCCTCAAGGCTTTCCTCTTCTTCATCGTTATCATCATTTTGACCACCATCATCCTCTTCTCCATCACCCTCTCCTACAGGTTCAGCATTGTTGTTCTCGTCAGTCTGCCCATAAACTCTGAAGGCTTTCAGGAAGTTTGATCCGTTGTCAGTTGTAGTGCGAACGATCTTCTCTCTGACATTGAATTCTGTGTGAATATCATTTAGGGCACCAGCCAGGGCAGAAAAGGTATGTGACCCTTTAAGTTGCTTGCATGCCAGGGCAGCACAGGATCTCTGCATGGTCTGGGGGTTAAACCAGTGCGCAGTGACACCAATGAAACCGCGACGGTGTGCCGTCCAGCAGTCTGTTGTTGTTGCTATGAACTCAATTTCACTAAGGGCAGCTTTCAGTTTTCTTTTCATTTCAACAGAGGCCTTTGTGACTTTGTTAACAACAGTATTACGTGTCATGACATTTGTATTTGGCTGAAGATGTTGCACAAGCTCAATGAAGCCCTGTTGCTGAACAATGTGTGGTGGGTGCAAGCCTTGGACAATGAATTTGAGGACTACTTCATCCACACTTGCCTGGGACACTCTTCGAGCCTCCCACAGCTTGGTTTGTTTGGAGGGTGGGGTCAAAGAACCTTCAGTGGATGACTTCCTTTTGAGGGCTGTTGAAGAAAGTTGCGTGTACCTCTCTAGACGAGTGGGGTGTTTCTTCTGTGGAGAAAATGAATGCACAGGCACAGATTGAGATTCATATTATTTCTCTCAAACCACAAGCTGAGACTATCTAGGACTTCCGCTGTATTAAATGTCACGCTGGAAGTTCATGAATGGAGGTCAGACTACAAGTTAGGGAGCAGTTTCACTGGTCTATGCAATTATGTTGAGCAGACCAGAATATTGCCACTTAAAGCTGTTTTAGGACCACAAGCAGCTGCTGGCATGACTGAAAAGTAACATTATTGTTAATGGCACACACCGCGCACATTTCTTCTCCCGTGGGAACATAATTAACTCTTTACAGCAACAAACACGGTAAAACTCCGACCTCAACACATGAAGGATTACAAATGAAACATTTAATCATAGCCTACTGTTAGCAAGCAAACCATGGCATGTTCTTAGCCATAGCAAACATTGCAAATTTACCATTAGTACGTTACGACTGATAATAACAAACTTTCAGCTTACCTCAATATGCTTTTTCAAATTAGACGGTGAGTTTTTGAAGGCCATTAGCTCGTGGCTTGGGTGCGCAGAGCTTGCAGCGCATTCGAAAGGAGTTGTTTTTGCATCCAACCATTTCAAAAAATTCTTCCAGGTACGGCCAGGGATGGAGAAGGGTTGGCTGATCTTCCTGGCTATCAACCTGGTTGATGCTGGTGCTTGGTTGGGACATTTCGCTGTTATTTTGAGTCTCTGGCACGATCACGGACATCTTTGGCTACATACATCTGCTTTCCTTGCTGGAGTGTGATTTGTGTCATGTGCAGCAGATGGAATGCATCTCGTACAAACCAATAGGGTGTCGGAATGGTATAATGTTTATACTTCTCATCCAACCACAATCAAATTCACTCTATCCGGATTGCGCGACTTATCTGGATAGGTTTTTTTTGTGTGTTTTTTTTAACGATGAAAAGCTGTAATGAAAACAAGCTGAAATGAAATAGGAGTAACGAGGCTATTTTTAAAATGTAAGGAGTAGAAAGTACAGATAATTGCGTGAAAATGTAAGGAGTAGAAGTAAAAAGTCGGCTGAAAAATAATTACTCCAGTCAAGTATAGATACCCAAAATGTCTACTTAAGTAAGGTAACGAAGTATTTGTACTTCGTTACTTGACACCTCTGAACATGACTGACCTGATGCCTCTCTTTAGCTGAGGCAGGGCTGAAGGAGGCTGACCTCTGGGATCCATTTTTTGTAAGCCTGTGCCCACTGCAGCCTTGGCTTTCTGTACTTGGCTGACAAAAGTAGAACACGATGTGACCTTCTGCTGTTGTAGCCTGCCTCAAGGTTCAATGCATTGTGCTTCTGAGATGCTTTTCTGCTCACCACAATTGTACAGAGTGGTTAGCTGACTGACCCTAGCCTTTCTGTCAGCTCGAACCAGTCTGGCCATTCTCCATTGACCTCTCTCATCAACAAGGTGTTTCCGTCCGCCCTCCATAGCTCACTGGATGATTTTTGTTTATTGTATCATTCTCAGTGAACTCTTGAGCCAGCTGTGTGCGAAATTCCCACGAGATCAGCAGTTTTAGACATACTCAAATCAGCCTGTCTGGCACCAACAATCATGCCACGGTCAAAATCACTGAGAGATCACATTTTTTGCCCATTTTGATTGTTGATGTGAACATTACCTGAAGCTGCTGGCATTGCACTGGCATTGCACTGATGCTACACGTTTCGCTGATTAGATAATTGCATGAATGAGAAGGTGTATAGGTGTTCCTAATAAAGTGTTTCAGTATACTGTGTAAGTAGTAAATTAGAGAATGATATAAGTGATCAGTTTGAAGAAAAAACTGTCTGAATGCAAGAATATTGTCAGACTCGGTTCCTTGGAGATTACTCTTTAGATAGATATTGATATGCACGCAGACTCGAGTTCACCATTGCAACAACTGGAGCTTTATAACACGTCACATCCAATATCTGGGATGGTGGGCTAATAGCGCCCCCTGCAGGCTACAATCGGTACACCTAATGCTTTTAATGACATGGTATCCTCCTGTATATTGTGTAAATCACCATTACATTTGATCGGTAGCTCTCCGCTTGCTGAAGTATTGAACGTCGCAACAAAAACAAAATATATTACACATACCCATAGAGAATAAATGAGAAAAGTTAGCATTATCCAGAGAATGAACGGGAAAATGCCTGTCAGCTCTAGGTTGGGGATGTAGCTCAGTGTTAGAGAGCGAGGTTCATTAGTGGTGTCCAATCATATCGCCAAATGCTTTAGTGGTGTCCAATCATGTCGCCCAAATGCTTTAGTGGTGGTGCACGTCATCATATTATGCAAACAACTCGGCATGAAATTTCGAACTGTCAGTCCATCGGTTTTGTCACCTTCAGCTTCACTGCATCCGTTTATGGTAAGTCCAGATACTGAGCTTGGCTTTATAAATTGTTTTTATCAATGGAATTGTTAATATAAATTAATACGGTGTTGTCAGTTCATAGCAACACTTTGCACCTCTCGTTTTTGACTACGGACAGACGCGGCTAGTTCTATGTTGAACACTCACGTTCGCAGAAAAATGTATTCAATTATATTGAATATTATATATGTAATACATATCCTGCTGAATTAATGCTGTGTTGTTTAATCCATTCATAGCAACACACCAGGGACGTGCCGTCCATATAAGCAGGGTAAGCAGTGCTTACCCAACGAAAAAAGAAAAAAGGACCGTGAAAATATTAAAATAAAAGTGCTTGTAACCGTTTGTTTGTTTTCATTAAAAGAGTCGTATTTTAGGTCCCAGGGCAGCAGGAGTCATTCATTTTGATGTTGCATTTTTAGAGCCACCTGTAGGAGTAAAGCACTTCCTACTCTGCAAGCACTCCTCTCTCTGCTTTCCCTCGCGTACATTCGAATGCGTGAAAATGTCTTTTTTATTTTTTCCGATGCCTCAGCCCGCTGTGTAATGTGACCAGGGTAAGCATGCTTTCAGCCAATCAGAGTAGTTCTTTCATTCCGATAAGAGCTACTGATTGGCTATCATTTTCAAGTTCACAAGTTCATCAAGTTCACACTACTTTCTATCGCCCGGCAGAATAGTTTATGCTAGCTCAAACGATCTAATCAATAAGGATAACTTGCGAATATGGACATTACTGTCAGTGTCAGCGACCTAAAGGGATTTTGTAGACTGGACTGGACTGCAAAAACAGAACTACTGGCTAAAGGCCGGCCAAAGCCACCGCTCAACGATCTGCACACCCAGAAAGGGAGAGACGCTAGGGGGTTCCAACAAGTCTGGTATGAGCGGAAGAAATGGCTATGTGGCTGTGCAGAGACCATGAAAGGTCATGAAAGGAGGGTCCTGAAATTTGATCGAGTGCAAAGATTTATTTTTACTCACAGGGGTCAAAAGTCTTTATGCTTTGCGTCATTGACTGTCTTTTTGTAAATCATTGTCAACTATAAAATGTAAAATGTATTTTTTGATAACAAAAGGATTAAAAAAATAAAATTAAAAAAGTCCATTAGAGGTGAGCAAATGTAATGCGTTGCTATCCGGTTGTTAAGCCTGACGTCAAACGTGACGTTTTGCAATAGCCGGCCGCGCTAACCGCAACACCAAAACTTTTGGTCCAAAAGAGTTATCTCCCTTGGCGTAGACTTTGCTAACGGGGTGGGAACCTTATTCAGGTTCTCTGGTGCGATGCCTCCTACCTCCTTTCATGCGCGGAAATTCCATCCTTCCATGCGGGTGGCGAACCCAGAACCTTCTGCGTACCAACCGGCCGCGCTAACCACTACACCAAGACAGCTAACCCGCTTGTTTAAGATTTTTTCGCCTATTTAAGTTTATTTTTTATTATTTTATTATTATTTATTTTTTAATTTTTTTAATTTACGTGCTTACGTTCCCTCCCTATGATGATGATTATGATGAAGAAGAACATGATATAAAAAAACGTGATATAAGAACATGACAATGATAGTGAATCCGCTTGTTAAGTCTGATGTCAAAAGTGACGTTTAGCCATTTCCGTGTCCAAACCAGAAATTCCCTGCGCCAGAGTACCTCTGAACTACAGCGGTAGAATGACAGTTTAATCGTTTTTTAGACTCGGATCTATTCATACAACAAGGGACACAATACTTTCCCGTTTTCTCCATATTGTCAGGGTATTTGAGCCTCGGAAAAGCGCTATATAAATATAATTTATTATTATTATTATTTCTCCATTTCGAAGACAGCGCCTCAGCCAACGTTGGCCCCGGAAACACGTCACGACTTAACAAGCGGTATCCTATGATGCCGGTAATGTAAATATCAAATCAAAAATATCCACAATGATGAAAGAAGTAAACAAGTAGCGAGTAGCGTCCATTTATATGGAATTTGGGCCATATGGCCAGTTTTATCTGTTGAGGTTATTTTTTACCTGTTCCAGCCACCCATGCAATCTGTGTGTTGGCTGTGTTAACACTTTGAGTTACTGTATGTAACCATCGTTAGCTGTATGTGCAGAGTTGAGTCTGTTGAGCTGTTGAGGAGATGTTCCCGTGATGTTGTGTTTTAGGACTTCCCCTGTGTAAACAGATGTGTGCTCCCCCCCAGTTCTCCCTTTGGTGTGTGTGTGTGTGTGTGTGTGTGTGTGTGTGTGTGTGTGTGTGTGTGTGTGTGTGTGTGTATTGTGTGTGTGTATTGTATTGTATTGTATCGAATATGCATTTATATTTCCACTTCAGTCTTTCTGCCTAAACCACCTCATCCTCCTCACACCATGTCAGATCATAGAGTGGGTAACATTTGAATACTTTATTTGGTTCCACAAATTATATTATACAAACAGGGAATCAAATATTTCGGGGCTAAGCAGCACTGAACACTTAAGGATACACATAACACCTCCTTCTCCACACGGCCAAGCTGCCAATAATAGCTGAGACAGAGCAAAATTTGGCAACCTGTTTGGCCTTTCTTTTAGTCATTGCAGCAATTCTCAGACCCCTCATGGTGCATTTATATACATGGCCCAGACTTCCAAATACAAGTATGCTGAATTTGCACTTGTACCCAAAGCTGGTTATCGTACCAAGTAGTGGTTGGTATTTGATATACTTGTCCTGGAAAGTCTGGTCCATGTACAGGTCAAAGGGGCAGCCTACTTCTACAATCAGCACCTCCTTGTGGCTGGTGTCAACAAAGACAACATCAGGTGTATTTGGGATGTTGGAAAAAACATCATTGGCAAAACCAAACCACTCTGGTAACACTCTGGCATGCTTGTACATAACTGCGCTAGATGGTAAGATGTTTTGTACTGTATCAGACACAATGTCCACAATACGGTCATGACGAGCTATGTACAGGTGTTTGTATGCATTACATCCATTTGTTATGTGTGCAATGGACTCTAGGTGTTGTGAATCCTGATGGTTTAAACAGAATGGACTGTGAGTGTGGGGATACCAGGTGGACAGATTGTACTTGGTCGGTAATACCTGCAGTCTTGCTTTGATGGTGAATTTCAGAACATCCTCGTCGCAGCGACGTTCTTATACACTGAGTGTGAGACTGAGTGGTCAGCGAACTGCAAACAGGCTAGCTTTCCCTGTAGTCTGAGTCCACACCAGTGCTGCCTGATCTCAGACTGCTTCAGGCTGAGCAGAACCCTCCTTGCAGAGTCTCTGTGCAGTCCGACAGTCTCTTCCTGCGGTGTTGTGATGTCGGCCTTCACAATCACACAGGGGTCTGTGATCACCTCATCAGAGACAGGGACTTCAGTCTGTGTGTTAAGTTCTGTCCATCTTAGCTGAACTCCAGTCTGGTTGCAGAGGTCATTGAGATCCGGCCAGTCAGACCAGACCCCGAAGCCCTTGGCCTGGGAGTCCAGTTTCCCAGAGTCTTTCCTCCTGAAGCCGAGGAAGTCGTTCTGGTGTGCGCGGGCCAGGGGGATCTTCCTTCTGCGTAGATCCAGTAGGAGAGAGGCCCTGGCCATTTCTCTAACGGTGGCATCGTCATTGTTAAGCATGTGGAGCAGGTGGGCTAGCCTGGTGGCTATGTAGGCCCACTCAACATTGGGGACTCCCAGCCCTCCCTCTCCACATGGGAGAAAGATCATGCCCCGTGTGGAGTGTGTGTTGAGGCCCACCCACTTTCTGACCAGCTGGACAGTTCTGTTCGTCATCTCTCTCAGTGCTTTGAGGGGGATGTGCACATTGGCGAAGAGGTGTTGGATTTTGGCCAGAGCCACCTCTCTCACAGCCTGGAGCTTCATGAGGATGGGGAGGGGGGACAAGTCAATCAGGTGGAGACGATGGAGAAACTCTGTAGTGAGCTCCTCGACCTGCTCGCTCCACTCGCCAGCGATGTTAAACCTGTGGCCAAGGTATGGGTAGGTCTCATTGCGGGAATACACCCTGATGGGTTGGCCCATTACAAGAAAGGTGGGGGGCTTGTCGTTCTTGGCCTTATACCAGCGGTTGCCTCCACTGCGGCGCTCATGGAGTACGGCACACTTGGCTTGCTTCACCTCCAGCCCTGACCATTGGAGGAACTCATCAGTGCGTGCCAGCATTTTGGTGATGACATCCTCCTGTCGTGATGACACCTGCACGTCGTCCGCGTATCCCTGCACAGGATTTGGGGATCGGACATGCAGAGGAGCGCACTGGTAAATCCACTTCATCCATTGGTTGAGTGCTAAGATGAAGTTCACGGCACTCCAGGGACAGCCAGTTTTTATTCCCACCTTCAGTGCAATCGGCTCTGTGAGCTGCTGCCCACAGATAACTTGGAGAAATTAGCCTTGGTACACGCTGGATACAATATTCACAAAAGGCTGAGGCAGGTGTATTTCCTCTAATGCTTTTAGCATCACCTCATGGGGGAGTGTACCAAACGCATCTCTGAAGTCCAAAAACACTGTGTAGAATCTAGATGATTCATGTTTGAAGTCATCTATTCCGGTTTTTAAGCAAAACACATGTTCGTTCATTCCCTGTCTGTTGATGCATGATTCAATTCTTGATTTAATGCACGATGACCCATAGATAGTACTGTCATTTAATTCATTTCATGTTGTATCAGCTTTGAATACTCCAAGCTGCATATTCACACAGATGATATAAAAACTGAAAAAACTATATAAAACCTTTTTTTTTAATAAATATTTTTTATGATGATGATGATGATTATGATGAAGAAGAACATGATATTAAAAAACGTGATATAAGAACATGACAATGATAGTGAATAGCCTATGATGCCGGTAATGTAAATGTCAAATCAAAAATATCCACAATGATGAAAGAAGCAACTGACATTGTATGACATTGTATGACACGTATAAACACACTTCTTAGTGTCCCCATGCGACCCCTGCTGGTATTGAAGAGCATTGCAGCCATGAAAAAAAAGAGATGGCGGCTGATACTAACGCAATCACACACAAACACACACAAATACTGCAAAATAACTTTATACTAGCTAGATTTTGAAAATATAAGGATACTGGGGGGTAGAACGCACATATCTAGGAAAGGTCATGAAAGGAGGGTCCTGAAATTTGATCGAGTGCAAAGATTTATTTTTACTCACAGGGGTCAAAAGTCTTTATGCTTTGCGTCATTGACTGTCTTTTTGTAAATCATTGTCAACTATAAAATGTAAAATGTATTTTTTGATAACAAAAGGATTAAAAAAATAAAATTAAAAAAGTCCATTAGAGGTGAGCAAATGTAATGCGTTGCTATCCGGTTGTTAAGCCTGACGTCAAACGTGACGTTTTGCAATAGCCGGCCGCGCTAACCGCAACACCAAAACTTTTGGTCCAAAAGAGTTATCTCCCTTGGCGTAGACTTTGCTAACGGGGTGGGAACCTTATTCAGGTTCTCTGGTGCGATGCCTCCTACCTCCTTTCATGCGCGGAAATTCCATCCTTCCATGCGGGTGGCGAACCCAGAACCTTCTGCGTACCAACCGGCCGCGCTAACCACTACACCAAGACAGCTAACCCGCTTGTTTAAGATTTTTTCGCCTATTTAAGTTTATTTTTTATTATTTTATTATTATTTATTTTTTAATTTTTTTAATTTACGTGCTTACGTTCCCTCCCTATGATGATGATTATGATGAAGAAGAACATGATATAAAAAAACGTGATATAAGAACATGACAATGATAGTGAATCCGCTTGTTAAGTCTGACGTCAAAAGTGACGTTTAGCCATTTCCGTGTCCAAACCAGAAATTCCCTGCGCCAGAGTACCTCTGAACTACAGCGGTAGAAT
This sequence comes from Nansenia antarctica, assembly GCF_963989245.1. NCBI lineage: Eukaryota > Metazoa > Chordata > Actinopteri > Argentiniformes > Microstomatidae > Nansenia > Nansenia antarctica. The sequence goes on along the minus strand of NC_137679.1, from coordinate 17,310,387 downwards.
GACAGTTTAATCGTTTTTTAGACTCGGATCTATTCATACAACAAGGGACACAATACTTTCCCGTTTTCTCCATATTGTCAGGGTATTTGAGCCTCGGAAAAGCGCTATATAAATATAATTTATTATTATTATTATTTCTCCATTTCGAAGACAGCGCCTCAGCCAACGTTGGCCCCGGAAACACGTCACGACTTAACAAGCGGTATCCTATGATGCCGGTAATGTAAATATCAAATCAAAAATATCCACAATGATGAAAGAAGTAAACAAGTAGCGAGTAGCGTCCATTTATATGGAATTTGGGCCATATGGCCAGTTTTATCTGTTGAGGTTATTTTTTACCTGTTCCAGCCACCCATGCAATCTGTGTGTTGGCTGTGTTAACACTTTGAGTTACTGTATGTAACCATCGTTAGCTGTATGTGCAGAGTTGAGTCTGTTGAGCTGTTGAGGAGATGTTCCCGTGATGTTGTGTTTTAGGACTTCCCCTGTGTAAACAGATGTGTGCTCCCCCCCAGTTCTCCCTTTGGTGTGTGTGTGTGTGTGTGTGTGCGTGTGTGTGTGTGTGTGTGTGTATTGTGTGTGTGTGTATTGTATTGTATTGTATCGAATATGCATTTATATTTCCACTTCAGTCTTTCTGCCTAAACCACCTCATCCTCCTCACACCATGTCAGATCATAGAGTGGGTAACATTTGAATACTTTATTTGGTTCCACAAATTATATTATACAAACAGGGAATCAAATATTTCGGGGCTAAGCAGCACTGAACACTTAAGGATACACATAACACCTCCTTCTCCACACGGCCAAGCTGCCAATAATAGCTGAGACAGAGCAAAATTTGGCAACCTGTTTGGCCTTTCTTTTAGTCATTGCAGCAATTCTCAGACCCCTCATGGTGCATTTATATACATGGCCCAGACTTCCAAATACAAGTATGCTGAATTTGCACTTGTACCCAAAGCTGGTTATCGTACCAAGTAGTGGTTGGTATTTGATATACTTGTCCTGGAAAGTCTGGTCCATGTACAGGTCAAAGGGGCAGCCTACTTCTACAATCAGCACCTCCTTGTGGCTGGTGTCAACAAAGACAACATCAGGTGTATTTGGGATGTTGGAAAAAACATCATTGGCAAAACCAAACCACTCTGGTAACACTCTGGCATGCTTGTACATAACTGCGCTAGATGGTAAGATGTTTTGTACTGTATCAGACACAATGTCCACAATACGGTCATGACGAGCTATGTACAGGTGTTTGTATGCATTACATCCATTTGTTATGTGTGCAATGGACTCTAGGTGTTGTGAATCCTGATGGTTTAAACAGAATGGACTGTGAGTGTGGGGATACCAGGTGGACAGATTGTACTTGGTCGGTAATACCTGCAGTCTTGCTTTGATGGTGAATTTCAGAACATCCTCGTCGCAGCGACGTTCTTATACACTGAGTGTGAGACTGAGTGGTCAGCGAACTGCAAACAGGCTAGCTTTCCCTGTAGTCTGAGTCCACACCAGTGCTGCCTGATCTCAGACTGCTTCAGGCTGAGCAGAACCCTCCTTGCAGAGTCTCTGTGCAGTCCGACAGTCTCTTCCTGCGGTGTTGTGATGTCGGCCTTCACAATCACACAGGGGTCTGTGATCACCTCATCAGAGACAGGGACTTCAGTCTGTGTGTTAAGTTCTGTCCATCTTAGCTGAACTCCAGTCTGGTTGCAGAGGTCATTGAGATCCGGCCAGTCAGACCAGACCCCGAAGCCCTTGGCCTGGGAGTCCAGTTTCCCAGAGTCTTTCCTCCTGAAGCCGAGGAAGTCGTTCTGGTGTGCGCGGGCCAGGGGGATCTTCCTTCTGCGTAGATCCAGTAGGAGAGAGGCCCTGGCCATTTCTCTAACGGTGGCATCGTCATTGTTAAGCATGTGGAGCAGGTGGGCTAGCCTGGTGGCTATGTAGGCCCACTCAACATTGGGGACTCCCAGCCCTCCCTCTCCACATGGGAGAAAGATCATGCCCCGTGTGGAGTGTGTGTTGAGGCCCACCCACTTTCTGACCAGCTGGACAGTTCTGTTCGTCATCTCTCTCAGTGCTTTGAGGGGGATGTGCACATTGGCGAAGAGGTGTTGGATTTTGGCCAGAGCCACCTCTCTCACAGCCTGGAGCTTCATGAGGATGGGGAGGGGGGACAAGTCAATCAGGTGGAGACGATGGAGAAACTCTGTAGTGAGCTCCTCGACCTGCTCGCTCCACTCGCCAGCGATGTTAAACCTGTGGCCAAGGTATGGGTAGGTCTCATTGCGGGAATACACCCTGATGGGTTGGCCCATTACAAGAAAGGTGGGGGGCTTGTCGTTCTTGGCCTTATACCAGCGGTTGCCTCCACTGCGGCGCTCATGGAGTACGGCACACTTGGCTTGCTTCACCTCCAGCCCTGACCATTGGAGGAACTCATCAGTGCGTGCCAGCATTTTGGTGATGACATCCTCCTGTCGTGATGACACCTGCACGTCGTCCGCGTATCCCTGCACAGGATTTGGGGATCGGACATGCAGAGGAGCGCACTGGTAAATCCACTTCATCCATTGGTTGAGTGCTAAGATGAAGTTCACGGCACTCCAGGGACAGCCAGTTTTTATTCCCACCTTCAGTGCAATCGGCTCTGTGAGCTGCTGCCCACAGATAACTTGGAGAAATTAGCCTTGGTACACGCTGGATACAATATTCACAAAAGGCTGAGGCAGGTGTATTTCCTCTAATGCTTTTAGCATCACCTCATGGGGGAGTGTACCAAACGCATCTCTGAAGTCCAAAAACACTGTGTAGAATCTAGATGATTCATGTTTGAAGTCATCTATTCCGGTTTTTAAGCAAAACACATGTTCGTTCATTCCCTGTCTGTTGATGCATGATTCAATTCTTGATTTAATGCACGATGACCCATAGATAGTACTGTCATTTAATTCATTTCATGTTGTATCAGCTTTGAATACTCCAAGCTGCATATTCACACAGATGATATAAAAACTGAAAAAACTATATAAAACCTTTTTTTTTAATAAATATTTTTTATGATGATGATGATGATTATGATGAAGAAGAACATGATATTAAAAAACGTGATATAAGAACATGACAATGATAGTGAATAGCCTATGATGCCGGTAATGTAAATGTCAAATCAAAAATATCCACAATGATGAAAGAAGCAACTGACATTGTATGACATTGTATGACACGTATAAACACACTTCTTAGTGTCCCCATGCGACCCCTGCTGGTATTGAAGAGCATTGCAGCCATGAAAAAAAAGAGATGGCGGCTGATACTAACGCAATCACACACAAACACACACAAATACTGCAAAATAACTTTATACTAGCTAGATTTTGAAAATATAAGGATACTGGGGGGTAGAACGCACATATCTAGGAAAGGTCATGAAAGGAGGGTCCTGAAATTTGATCGAGTGCAAAGATTTATTTTTACTCACAGGGGTCAAAAGTCTTTATGCTTTGCGTCATTGACTGTCTTTTTGTAAATCATTGTCAACTATAAAATGTAAAATGTATTTTTTGATAACAAAAGGATTAAAAAAATAAAATTAAAAAAGTCCATTAGAGGTGAGCAAATGTAATGCGTTGCTATCCGGTTGTTAAGCCTGACGTCAAACGTGACGTTTTGCAATAGCCGGCCGCGCTAACCGCAACACCAAAACTTTTGGTCCAAAAGAGTTATCTCCCTTGGCGTAGACTTTGCTAACGGGGTGGGAACCTTATTCAGGTTCTCTGGTGCGATGCCTCCTACCTCCTTTCATGCGCGGAAATTCCATCCTTCCATGCGGGTGGCGAACCCAGAACCTTCTGCGTACCAACCGGCCGCGCTAACCACTACACCAAGACAGCTAACCCGCTTGTTTAAGATTTTTTCGCCTATTTAAGTTTATTTTTTATTATTTTATTATTATTTATTTTTTAATTTTTTTAATTTACGTGCTTACGTTCCCTCCCTATGATGATGATTATGATGAAGAAGAACATGATATAAAAAAACGTGATATAAGAACATGACAATGATAGTGAATCCGCTTGTTAAGTCTGACGTCAAAAGTGACGTTTAGCCATTTCCGTGTCCAAACCAGAAATTCCCTGCGCCAGAGTACCTCTGAACTACAGCGGTAGAATGACAGTTTAATCGTTTTTTAGACTCGGATCTATTCATACAACAAGGGACACAATACTTTCCCGTTTTCTCCATATTGTCAGGGTATTTGAGCCTCGGAAAAGCGCTATATAAATATAATTTATTATTATTATTATTTCTCCATTTCGAAGACAGCGCCTCAGCCAACGTTGGCCCCGGAAACACGTCACGACTTAACAAGCGGTATCCTATGATGCCGGTAATGTAAATATCAAATCAAAAATATCCACAATGATGAAAGAAGTAAACAAGTAGCGAGTAGCGTCCATTTATATGGAATTTGGGCCATATGGCCAGTTTTATCTGTTGAGGTTATTTTTTACCTGTTCCAGCCACCCATGCAATCTGTGTGTTGGCTGTGTTAACACTTTGAGTTACTGTATGTAACCATCGTTAGCTGTATGTGCAGAGTTGAGTCTGTTGAGCTGTTGAGGAGATGTTCCCGTGATGTTGTGTTTTAGGACTTCCCCTGTGTAAACAGATGTGTGCTCCCCCCCAGTTCTCCCTTTGGTGTGTGTGTGTGTGTGTGTGTGTGTGTGTGTGTGTGTGTGTGTGTGTGTGTGTGTGTGTATTGTGTGTGTGTATTGTATTGTATTGTATCGAATATGCATTTATATTTCCACTTCAGTCTTTCTGCCTAAACCACCTCATCCTCCTCACACCATGTCAGATCATAGAGTGGGTAACACCAACATATGACACCACCAGCATCCCCCACCCCCACCCCCCTTCCCTGACACTCTCCCCCGCCAAGACACCTGTGCTGGTTTAGTTCCACTCACAAAGAAACAACTTTGTAGTGCCTTCAGAGCAGCAGGTGCATGCTTCTTCTCGTGTGTTTGTGTGACCACAACTCAGCGCACACACACACAAACTGGTCTTCCACCACAACTACACACACACACACACACGCACACGCACACGCACACGCACACGCACACACACACGCACACACACATCATTCATACAGCATATTCTCTTCCATTTACCCCCTTACACCCTGTGTATCACTTTCCCTTATCTCCCTCCCCTCTGTCTCCTCCCCTCTCTCCCCCCTCCTCTCCTCCCCTCTCTCCTCTCCTCCCCTCCTCTCCTCTCCCCATCTCTCCTCTCCTCTCCCCATCTCTCCTTCCCTCTCCTCCCTCCTCTCCTCCCCTCTCTCCCCCCTCCTCTCCTCCCCTCTCCCCCCTCCTCTCCTCCCCTCTCTCCCTGCAGTCGTCGTCAGTTTGGGCCTAAGGACCAGGATGAGGTGAAGATCATTGAACACCAGACCCAGTATCTGAGACTGATGCCTCACCTGGCTGCCGCCTTGGCTCTCACCTTCACTACCAGGTAATATTTACATTAATTAGCATAATTAACATTACACATCCAAAGTGACTTACAACACAGTACATTTGTCTGAGTGAATCATCTATACATCAGTCATGATAAGAAAAAACAAATCTATGCCTAAGACCAGGGGGCACTAACACACAGCCGAGGCACACTTCTTTGAAACATGCGTAGACTTTGCTATTAGACATTTGTGTTGTTATTATTATGAAAAGAGAGCTCTAACTGACTCCACTAGATGGCAGCAGTGTCTCTATATCAGCCCACGTCCAGTTAATATTCTCATTATCATTTTGTATGAGCTGTGTGTTTTAATCTGAAGGGAAAATGAAGTGTGCGTTTGTGTCTTGGTGTTTCTGTGTCTCGGTATCTGTATCTGTATTTGTGTGTGTGTGTGTGTGTGTGTGTTCAGGTATGCAGCGCGTATGATGGACGACGCTCTGTGTAAGGGAGAGGACCTACAGAAGAGCTGTTCTCTGCAGGCTCTGGTGGCTGGACTCAAGGCCTACAGCACCTGGCAGAACCTGGCCTGTCTGCAGGACTGCCGCGAATGCACCGGGGGCATGGTGTGTGTTTGTGTGTGTGCGCGTGCGTATGAGTGTGTGTGTGTGTGTGTGTGCGTGTGCGTGTGCGTGTGCGTGAGCGTGTGCGTGTGCGTGTGCGTGTGCGTGTGTGTGTGCGTGTGTGTGTGTGTGAGCACGCGGGCAGGCGTGCGTGCCTGCCTGTGAGTGTGATAACAGTACTGATGTTACATAAGAGTATCTGTCCCATGTGATTTTGTAATGTACTGTATTGTACCAGCTGTGTGTGTATCTGTGTGTGTGTATCTGTGTGTGTGTGTGTGTGTGTATCTGTGTGTGTGTATCTGTGTATCTGTGTGTTAGCGCGTCCCTGTGAAACCACAACTCTGCACCTCTAACAAGATGAAGAACACATTTCCTATACATCTCATCTTACACACACACACACACACACACACACACACACACACACACACACACACACTGCTGCACGTGTTTGTGTGATGCTATGACATTTACCTGCTAATTTTGCTGCTTTCCAAAAAATTGGATCTGACATTATCAACTGTGAGAATGTTGACCTCTCAAATGTAACAAGGTTGATTATTGAAATTCTGATCCTTATCATTTTGGAACAAAGGCCTAGGCAAAGATTGCTCTGTTATGGACTGTTTGAAGTCCCATGGTGGCATGAGCATAAGTAAAGACGTCACACGTGAATCCCTTCACTGTACAGGATAAAACAAGTGTCTTGGTAGATCACCCTGTATCAGGGGAGGCTGGTGGAGGCGGAAATCAGAGGATGGGCCCATTGTAATGCATGTAATGGAATGAGGAATGATGTCCTCCCGATTCTTACCTCTACCAGCCTCCCCTGATCTCTATCCAGCGGTTATGTTCCAATATCCGCACTAGCTAGCCATGCAGTCGAAGTGGTATCGTGAGCTTAAAATTATAAAGTTCTATCTCCGTTTAGGGTAGTTCAGAGATATTGAGCGTCAAAGTTTTTACATTCCATTATGTTTTGTGAGATGGAACCTTTGTATTTTATGAATTACTAACTCAAAAATGTCAACATTTTAAAAATAACACCACACAGGCATTAATAAACACCTAATGGATCATGGATTATGTAAAAAACTCAATTTTGACAAAAATGGAGATAGAACCTTATAATTCTGACGTCACGGTATGCTAACGTGGATATTGAGCGTTGTTGTGTTGTCCGTCTCTGTCAGGGTTTCATGATGGAGAACCGCATCCCAGGTCTGAAGTGTGACTCTGACGTCTTCGTCACCTTCGAAGGGGACAACATGGTCATGCTACAGGTAAGACAACCAATGACGGGGCGCTTAGGTGACCTAGCGGGTTAAGCACTGACCATGTAACCGCAGGGTCCCCGGTTCGATTCCGGCCGGGGGACATATCCTGCATGTCATCCCTCCTCTCTCTCTCACCCATCCGTCCTGTCTAAATCTTCACTGAACGGTCAATAAAAATGAAAACAACAACCAATGACTTGACTAACAAGTCAACTGAAGGTACTTTCAGTCACCGAGGTGTACCGTCTGGTCTACCACCCTAATGCTGTCCTGCTTCGCAAGGGAAGGATAGCAATTTAGCAAATTCGGTTTGGTTCTTTATTATGTTTACACTGTCAAATATGTTGATTTGTTGATCTGAAGGCGACGCACATTTCTCATAGACCATTGGAAGAAATACATAACAAGACAGAGACAGGCAGGCAGACTGACAGACAGACGACAGAAGAAGCTCAAAGAAAAACAGACCTGACAGATGCTCCTTTTGTCCTACATATTGTGGGACTGGAATGAACCTCGATACTAGGAAAACTAAGCAGAGAGTTAATCAGAAATTTGATAATAGGATTGACACTGGAGTTTAGGGGTAATTTCTATCTGTTTCCAACAAAATTAGATTTGGGATAAACTTGTTTTGTACATGGAACTGGTGATTCGATAACCAACAGCTAATTGGGATAAGGGGGATTTCTTCTTTTTGCACAGATGAAGTGGATAGTGGAGCTGTGTAGCAATGTGGCCTGGGGGCAAGAGTGATGGGCGCACACACACACACACACACACACACACTCTTATATACAGTATACACACATACGCACACAAACAAACACATGCACAGTGGCCTTAGATTTATTTTTTTGATAGGATAGGAACAAGGTCAGTATTCACACTGTTCAGTAATGCCGCAGGAGACTCCAGGGATTACGCACAAATCTGATTATCTCATCAAATACAAACATGGATTCATCACAAACCCTGAGAAAAACTTAAAGTTTAATATGAAATCGTGAAATTAATGAAAGGATGTTGTAGAGAATGATTGATTATGGAGACAGGTCACCAACCTCCAGTGAGAGAGTTCATAGAGGGTTCAACGAGTTATTTTACAGTGGTGAAACATGATTACTGTATACAGTATTTACAGGTGATTTGCAGGTGATTTTGTGTTAAATGTAATACATTGCTATATAATCAGAATGTTCTACCTAGATATTGATGGTTAGTATACAGAAGTCATTATTTACCCATCACCCTGGCTTACTGTATGTAAGCCATTACCCAAACTGTCATGAACCAATCACAGATAACTTTGGTTGATTTATTCGTTGAAGTTGTCAACAAGATAGAGTGAAGGTTAAAATAGGGCATGTGGTAGTGTAGAAATGTACTGAACTGTCTGGACTAGAGTCACAAGGAGAGCAGTAGAGGAGAAGATGAGTACAGGAGTCCTAAACCAGACCCATTCAGTTAGGTGCTGACCTTAAAAGAGGAGTCAGGGGTGCTTAGGTGGCGTAGCGGGTTAAGCGTTGACCATGTAACCGCAGGGCTCCCGGTTCGAATCCAGCCGGGGACATATCCTGCATGTCATCCCTCCTCTCTCTCTCACCCATCCTTCCTGTCTAAATCTCTACTGTATCTCTAAATAAAAAGAAAAATATGAGTGGGACTGCCCCACTCTGAAAAAATAACTTAAACTTTTTTTTTTTTTTTAAATGAGGAGTCAGACCACAGATGACCCCAACTGACAGCATCCAATCACAGTTGACCCAAACTGACATGAACCAATCACAGTTGACCTAAACTGACACAAACCAATCACAGTTGACCCAAACTGACACAAACCAATCACAGTTGACACAAACTGACACAAACCAATCACAGTTGACACAAACTGACACAAACCAATCACAGTTGACACAAACTGACACAAACCAATCACAGTTGACCCAAACGGACACAAACCAATCACAGTTGACACAAACGGACACAAACCAATCACAGTTGACACAAACTGACACAAACCAATCACAGTTGACCCAAACCGACACAAACCAATCACAGTTGACCCAAACTGACACAAACCAATCACAGTTGACCCAAACTGACACAAACCGATCACAGTTGACACAAACTGACACAAACCAAATCACTGTTCATCACACATTGACCCCTGTGACCCTCTTGCCCCCTCCTGCCCTGTCCCAGGTGGTGGTGCGGGAGCTGCTGGCCCAGTACACCAAGGCCCTGGGTACCAGCATGGTGGGTGGAGCCATCAAGACCTGGAGCAACTCCATGTCCGACAGCCTTAGAACCAGGTTAGTAGCGCAGGCTGGGCTGGGCCAATCACGTGCACTCTCATTGGAGGGTCAGAATGCTCGACCTATCACGTGCACTCTCACCGGAGGGGCAGCAAGCCGGACTGGGCCGATCATGTGCACCCTCACTGGAGGGTCATGAGGCCAGACCAATCACTGTTTCCCTCAGGGCACATATTCTGTTTGGACCAGAGTTTTATGTGAGTGGGGACTCCTTTTCTTTCTGCACTGGGGTCTAGGGCGACCGGGCCGACTCACAAACACTATTCATGTTTCACTGTGGTTTTCACATCTTGATTAGTACATTAGCAACAGCTACATTCTGCTGGTGGAGATGTTTTTAGACACACTGGTGCTAAAACAGCCTCACACACTTATAACACCCACCAATCTCCAGTGAATCAGCCCCTCAGTGTCCAGGCTATTTCTGCCCAGGCCTGTGTCTTAATAGTCTGTTCTAACCGATTTATGATGGTGGGTTATTCTACCACAGAAATACCCCGAAATAAACACAGCCCGCTCAATAACCCCCTTCATCCACATTTACGTATTCTCATGCAGTCGTAACGTTTTAACACAGGAAGGGGTGATCATGTCTTCATTCTCACAAACAAGCACGTGGACTGTGTGTAATGACCTCGTGTTCTCTTGACACTGTGTTTTTCTTGCCAAGAAATTTGCCATTTGCCGACATGAACCATAAATCCGTTATGGTTATGGGTTCTCCAGTTGCCTTTAAGACAGCTTGACAGAGTCAAGCCTCTTCTGTCTTGCAGACATTTCATCCCCAAGCCCACCAACGACTTTCTCAGACAGCTCAAAACATTCAAAGTAAAACAAAAACCTCCTCCTTCAGTTCTACACCGCCATCATTGAGAGCATACTCACCTCATCCATAACAGTTTGGTACGGCAGCTCGGACAGTAGGCTAAATCACGGGAAAAAAACCGGTGGCGCTACCGATCCCTGGCCACCAAAACATCCCGTTTCAAAAACAGTTTTTTCCCCTCTGCTATAAGGACTCTCAACACCTGACTCACTGCACTAACCCTGCCAGACGTACTGCACTTTAATATAAGTTGTAAATATTGACTATGTTCTTGTCTTGTGGTTATGTGTGTACATGTCCATGTGATATTATGGACAATGTGTGCAATGTGTGTATGTTTTTGACACTGCTGTATTGAGCTGTTCCACCTGTACCGAAAACAAATTCCACCGACCTAGGTCGTGTGGTCATTAAACGATTCATTCATTCATTCATTGACACAGATTGTGTGTGTGTGTGTGTGTGTGTGTGTGTGTGTGTGTGTGTGTGTTTGTGTGTTTCCTCTGCATCTGCTTCAGAGCTTCCGACTATCACTCCAAAAATCCAATCCTCGACCTCCTAACCCAAGGAAATTGTTCTCCACATTTTCCACACTCCCCAACCCACCTCCTACCTCCGCCCTGTCTGCGGAAGACTGTTGTCACCTACTTTGAAAAGAAGGTCGATAACATCAACGGCTCCTTCTCTCTACCTCTCGCCCACACCCAACTGCTCTTCACTCGGTCTCTGGCTTATCAGCCTCTGGGGAACCGCCAATCTGCTTGCGACGCCGGCTCTACCTCCTGCACCACAATCCCTCTCCTCTATACAGGATCTATTCCAGCTGGCTTTAAGACAGCCCGAGTAAAGCTTTTCCCAAGGGGAAAGACATTTCCCCTTGGATGTCAGCCCACCACCTCCAGCTCGACCTTAACAACACTGAGCTGCTCTTCCTCCCTGGGAAAGCCTGCCCCTCTCCAAGACTTCTCCATCACAGTAGAGAACTCATACAGTGATCTCCGGTTTTGTGTTTTCATCATGATATTTTTCGATATAAAACGGAGGTATGATATATGGCAGATATGCTATATGGCAGTCTCACGCGCTTGTCTTGTTCCAGTTTTGCATCTAGCAAAATGCGCGATTCAAGACCCGGGTCGTAGCCATATACTGTATGTGTGAAAGTGAGCAACCAGGCAATTGCCCGGCTAATTCGGTCATGTGTGAACGATGAAAATGCCTGGCTGACGCGGGTTCGGGATTCCATGCAATTTACAGGGAACTGTGTGTGAAAGGGGCTTTACATTGCAATGAGGGCATACATTTTTCCAGTATATATATGGTCCCAGCGGGAATCAAACCCACAACATTAGCGTTAGCCATGCTCTACCGACTGAGCCACAGAGGACATCACCTCAACCATGTTTGTGTTTCTGATCCTACACACACTCACTCTACACACTACACACACACACACACGCACACACACACACACACACGCACACACTCACCCACACACAGCTGGTACAGTACATAACAAAATCATAGTTTGTCATAGTGTGTGCTGATTGTGCAATGCTAACATTGACCTGTACCATGACGTCTTCTTGTCTGGTAGCTTCTTCGGCTTCAATGTGGACACAGTGGGGGACCTGCGTTTCCTGCTGAAGGCCGTGTGCTACAGGGAGAGGGTTCTCCAGCGCACGCTAGCAGCCAGACTCTACACCAAGGTCAGTCAGACCACAGGAGGTGCTTCTGCACTCTGAGAAAAAAGGGTCCCGAAGGGGGTTCTTTGGCTGTCCTTGTGGGAGAACTCCATGATATTTCCACATTCACAGAAATATAGTGCCATCACATAAGAAAGTCGATCTACCACCAATAGTTTCAATGGCAATACAAACTACTTTACTCAATTAAAACCGTTTTTTTAGCAACTAGAGTCCGACAGATTATCTCTGAGCACTGATATTATTGGCCTTTTGCACAGATATAGCACCAAAGATATGCGTCAGCCTTACATTCTGAAAAGAAAGAAAATCTGTGTTTATTAGTTTTTTCCAGAACAAAATATATACATTTTATAATAAGAATAAGAATAATAACCAATAATAATTATGCATGAACGTTTTATCAATCATAAACACATATAGGGTAATAACCCAGTATATAAATAGGTTAATACGGTGAAATAAAAGGTGAATGAAGTAAATAGCAAAGTTATTATAGGCCTTAAAAATGTGACAGATTTTAAAACATGTATTACATGTGGAGGTCCCTGTTCTGTTTGACTCTCGTCCAAGGAGTCCTTGGGCTGAAAAAGGTTGAAGTAGCTTTAGAGGGAGTCATGCATGGGGTAGGAAATCTAATTATAAAGAAATTAGTGCAGGTGCAAAAATAAGTGAACCTCTTCAGTCAATAGCGCGTGGCACCTCCATTAGCAGCGATAACTTGGAGTAAACGTCTCGTATAGCCACTAATCAGTCTCTGACATCTGTTTTGAGATATTGTTGCCTCCTCCTTACAGAAGTGAGCCAATTGAGTGAGGTTTGGGGGGTGTGTGGCATGAACTGCCCGCTGCAGGTCCTGTCACAGCATCTCAATTGGATTTAGGTCAGAATTTGACTTGGCCAATCCAAAACACAAATCTTCTTTGTGTTGAGGTATTCTTTGGTAGATTTGTTTGAATGCTTTGGGTCCTTGTCTTGTTGAAAGACACATTTCAGCCCAGCTTTAGCTCCTTGACTGATGGCTTGAAGTTCTTGAAGTTAAAAAATCTCCTGGTATACCTCAAAATTCATGGATCCCGTAACTCAATAAAACTACATAGCTAAAGAAAAAACACTCCAATCCATTAAAAAAAGTTATGTGTAATAAAGGGGAATGACACAGGAAAGGAGTATTGAACACACTAACTGAAATGGATTTAATACTTGAAGCCTTTGTTTCCAATGACAACGCTTCCTGTACGAAATAAAATCATCTCTCACAGTGATCAGGTGGGATTTTGTCCCATTCTTCAACACAGACAGTCTTTAAATCTTGAAGATTCTGGGAGGGCCGCTGGTGAATCTTGATCTTCAGTTCAGTTAAGTCTGGCGATTGGCTAGACCAGTCCAACACCTTTATATTATTTGTCTCTTGAACCAATTGAGAATCTCCTTTGCATGTTATGGATCGTTGTCTTGCTGGAAGATCCACTCGCCTCTCATTCTCATCATCCTGGTCGATGGCAAGAGATTCTTCTCAAGAATTTCCCGGTACATGGCTCCATTCATCTTCCCTTAGATCATTTGGATTCCACCAGTACCATGTGAAGAGAAACACTCCCATAATAACATGATGCTTCCACCTCCAAACTTCGCTGTAGGTATGGTATTTTTAGGATCATATGCAGAGCCATTTCTCCTCCAAACGTGGCACGTCATATTGTTGCAGAAAAGTGAGATTTTTGTCTCATCTGACCAGACTACATTCTTCCAGTAATCCTTTTTGACAAATGTACCTGCTGCTTCCAGCTCTTTCCGGAGCTCTGCTCGAGTGGTCCTTGGCTCTTGGGCTACTCTTCTGACTAACTTTCTGATTGCCCGGTCAGAAATCTTGTGAGGAGCTCCTGTGCGTGGCTGATGGTCAAGTGAAGTTCCTTCTTCCACTTACGGATAACGGCCCCAATGGTGCCTATAGGAACATCCGTCGGTAACCAGTGCTATAGTTACTATGTTGCTCAACAATCTTGTTGTGAAGGTCTTGGGAGAGCTCTTTGCCTCTACCCGTCATGAGATGTTTCTTGCAAAATATTCATCTAGCAAATTATTGATTTACTTGCATTCAGAGGTGGGAAAGAGTGGAAGTACTTCCCCACCAACATGCACTAACCCAACTGATTCAAATAAGCACAGGTAAGAGAACTCATTGGTGGTATAAGCTTATGGTTTAGTGCTTTTTTCGGACTGTTTTCAACCCTTTTTTCCTGTGTCATTCCACTTCATTGCACATCGCTTTTTTATGGATTGGAATGTTACAATTTCTTTAGCTGTGTAGTTTTATTGAGTTAATACCAATTATTTGGTCTACATTTCATGTGAATAGCTGCAATGGAAATATGTTGAATTAAAATATTGTTGATGTGTTGAATACTTGGTGAGCTTAGAATTTTTACATTCCTTATTTTTTTGTGAGATGGAAATTTGTATTTTATGAATTACTAACTCAAAAATGTCATCATTTAAAAAAATAACACCACACAGGCATTAATAAACACCTAATGGATCAGATTATGTAAAAAACTCAATTTTGACAAAAATGGAGATCCTAGAACCTTATAATTCTAACGTCACGACTTATTTCCCCCACTGTATATGCACTGTTTTGTATACACAGAAGTATGATGAGCACCTGTTTCATTTCGTATGAACCAGCTGGCTAGCAAATCTCAAAAGGGTTCTGCATGGAACCCAAAAGGGGTTTCCCACAGGAACAGCCAAATAACACTGGTTGTAGTGGTCCTTGGCTCTCTATGTTGATATTATACTGTATGGTTTGATGACATAATTGTTGCTTTGGTTTAAGAATGAATGTATTGACAAAGTTGCCCTCTCTTCGTTGTGCCTTGCAGTTACAGAAGAATAAACAGGAGTTCTTTGATGCCTGGAACTCCTGTCTTCATCACGTGACCAGTCTGGCCCTAGCACACATACACAGAGGTGGGTACTTCATCACGTGACCAGTCTGGCCCTAGCACACATACACAGAGGTGGGTACTACATCACGTGACCAGTCTGGCCCTAGTACACATACACAGAGGTGGTCTTAGTACATATTTCTTCTCTTTTTATTTGGATTTCAAATCCTCTGATTCCAAGTTACTCACGAGGTTTTTAAATGTTCCAAGAGAAATTAATTCTCTCAAGTTCAAAGTGCTCTGTAATGAATTCCAGGCAGCGGGCGCAAAGTGCATGAAGGAATGCTTGCCGAATTCAGTGCGAACTTTGGGGACATTTAGGAGATAACAGTCGTTGGAACCTAACGACTAGGGAAAGTGAAAAGCTATTCAGCTTTCTCTAGAGACTCTACTCTACTCCCGGTCGTACCATTTGTTTACTTTATTGGGGATGCTTTAATCACTCATCTACGGCTCAACGATAGCTTCTAATCGCGTCAGTCACGTTCTTGTTAAACACAAGAAGTCATTCAAAGACGGCGAAATTGTGAAAAAAGTGTTTCTCGAGGCTGCAGATTGCCTTTTCGATGACAGATCCACAGTGGCTGATGACCACCTTGCAAGCCTGCCTACAGCTCCCTGACTACGAGAAACTAGCTCCCAGTGCCAGGTCTCCCACTAAGGTTAGAGGAATGCATTTATTTCCTCCCTTCAAACTTAGGGAACTGCCTGTTTTGTATCTGGTTTACTTTTCTGTTTGGCACTGCAGACTGGCTGGAATTAAGATTGACTACCAGATTCAGATTCATTTATTTATTCAAGGGACAGTGCATATTAATAAAACGAAAATAAATTGTAAATACGCCAGAGTTAGGGGAAAATATGGGCATATGTGGTTACGTATTTAGGGATTTTAACAACTAGTCCTATTAAGAATCCTGGTCGTGTTTATATATTTAAGAAAAATAGTGTCCGAACGATGATCAAATGACTTTTCAAATTCCCCAAGCACAAGTCATGCATTGAATGTAACCAAGTGCTGAACAGTATTAAGTAAACCACAATACATTTGTGGGTGTCCGCGTCATCGTTATTGAAAAACGCACCTAATCACCGACCACACGACTCCAAAACACCCTCCCAGCGCTATCGTCTCGTCACCGTCTCAGCTCACTAATTCGTCGTGTAGCCGTGAGGTGCAAACGATGTCAGATCATCGCCATTTCAGCCAAATCCGGCGCCGTGTTGCCTATGCCTTAGCCCACATACAGAGGAGAGGTGGTCTTGGCACTATGGCCATGGCAAAACAAATTAACACCCGCCAAATGCTGATAGAGTTTGGGATTGGTGGGTAGATCTGTGCGATCCGCAATTCCAGTCACCATTGATTCAACATTTGTGACGACAGTTGTGCTGCTCCTGCCTCCTCCAGCTGACTGTCACTGCTGCACATCTCCCTCACGCTGCTCCTGACATTCAAACAGCCCTACTGTATGTCTGTGAGCTCGCTTAGTTACACCTCAAAATAAAGTAATAAAGTAAAACCATAGAAAACATGCAGTAGGAAAAGTCTAGCGGTATTTTGACTCCAGGATAGGCTGTTTTTTTTGTCACGACACTTGAAAGAAATAGGGCTGGTAAAAAAAAAATCTGAGTGCCAGAGGAATTCTCTTATCCACCAAAAAAAAGTTAATTGTATGCCAGAACACACCACATTCAGTGCCTGGTGACCTGGTGGTGGCCTTGTAAGGGATTCCCGCTGCTAGATCCCAGCCAAAGAAGTGTTTTCATAATATTGACAACATATTTTCCCCTCCTCTTCTGGTACATTTCTCATCTGCTCTCTTCCACCGGCCTCTGAGACAGATCTGCAGGAGAACAACAGCAGTCAGCTGTAATGTGACTATGTTTATACTTTTCCATTTTTCTTCAGTGTAGAACATTAATCTTAATTACCGTAAGCAATAAGGCACAAGGGTAAAGTCACAGCTGAGGGGTGTTGTTGGGCCCGACGCGAAGCAGAGAATTGTAACAGAAAGCAATGCCTTATGTACTTATTGTGTGGTAGTTAGAAATATAGTTCTCAAAACTACCACTGTTCCTAAAGTAATGCGATAAAACAAAGCTTTGTAATTCAAGCTTCCCTTGGTGGAGATGCTAATAGGCCTTCTTACAAAATGTGGCGGTTCTTACAGTATGTTGAACGGGAACATAGCTGTTACTTTACGTCATAGCTGTTACTTTATCAGGGAAATAATCAATCGGACAATCACAATTATTGTTCTAATCAATGAAATGTGGTGAAAATGTCCCCCAAGAATATGTTCTATGTTGTATTCCAATGAAAATATAAAATGTGTGCGTGCGTGCTTGCTACTGTATTATGCACATGCAAGTTTGTATGTTTGTGTGTTTTTAACCAGACGAGCTATAGTATGTCAAGGTACCCCTCTGTCTTAGAAGACCATAACCTTTCCATTCTCTCACTTTCCTCCCACACAAACACACACACACACACACACACACACACACACACACACACACATATGCTCACACACAAACAGCACACACACACACACACACACACACACACACACACACACACACACACACACACACACACTTGCAACCTTAACCAGCCCTGAGGTACAGAATAACACAGGTCTGTGATGTTGGAGAGATAAGAGAGGTCTCGGGGCTGGCAGACTCTGCGCTAACCTTAGCCTGAAATGCTTTTGTTGCAATAGAATAATGTGCTGTTGAAATCTTCATGCAATCTGTATAGTATCTGTTGTTTTGTTGTATTATATTTGTGGTTTGACAATATATATATATTTTTAAACAGTAGTCTAACTTCTATCTCAATAGCATGTACTGTATGTAGTTTCATTATGACCAGTTATAATATTGTGAGTCTATATATGAGTTGGTCTCCGTACAGAAACCTATTGATGTTTGTTTCTCCTTGTGTAGGCCTATATACTGTATTTGTAATTCAGTCTGTGTCATTAATTATAGACAGTTGAGGTCCAGTGTTTAAATTAATCTTAATTCAGGATCGCATGCCATGTAACATAACACATAATGAAGTCAAACCACATTCTTTTAATATGTTTGATGTTAGTGAATCGATGAATTATTAGGAACTATGTATTTGTAATTGTAGTTAATTCATGAGTATTCAAGTATTTATCAATTAGAACTTGAATTATCAATGAAAGATATACACAATTATTTCAATATAAATGACATAACAAGTCCTGTTTTGTAATTCCTAACATTTCTAGACAAAATGTTTTTCATTCTATGTTGTTCAAAGGGTCCACACCACACTGAGTGACCCATGACCTTATTTGGTAATAACACATTGTTTAATACCTGTGGGGGGGGATTTTGTTTCCATAGTAACCCTGGAGCAGTTTGCTCTCGCTGTTCAAGAGTGCCCAGTGGCAGAAGACCACGCCTTGCTGACGAAGGTACGTCTGAAACCAGTTTTCCACTCCTCAGCTTGTCTCACTGTTCGATAGGAAACCAGCCACTCTGCTTTTGAGTCATCAGACGGCTCCTATGGAAAGTTTCTCAGAAACAGTTGTAGTTGTTTTTGAACGTGCGGCCCCCGTGAGTTACAGTGCTTACTGGTAAGGTAACAATGTAATAATCCCTTTGATGAATGTGTAAACTAGTGGTCATGTCTCTCATGTTGCTGTTCATGGAGCGAGAATTTGAGTATGCAAAAGTTCTGAAGTGATGTGTCCTATGTTCTTGCTTGACTGATGGTTTGTCAACAGACCTTTTAAGAAAAACAGAGGTGAGAACACAGTCAAAGTTCTCAATCAATGGTGGGTATCCGGTACACCAGGGAGGCTAGTAGTCAGTACGGCACCATCCATAGAATGGTACTATGCATGGTGGAGGTAGAAATTGGAAGATGGGCTCATTGCAGTGCATGGAATGGAATGAGGAATGGTATTGATACCAATATAACGAGTGCGTCCTCTGATTTCTACCATCACTCTGGGGTACAGGGTGCACAGATATAGGATCAGATTTTCAATGGGCATAGTCCCCTCCTGCTTCAAGTCATCCACCATTGTTCCGGTGCTGAAAAACCCCCAACAAGGTGTCATGCCTAAATGACTGGTGCCCTCCCTGTGGCTCTCACTCCCATCGTGCGCAAATGCTTTGAGAAGCATGTCAAGGCCCAGATCTGCAGCATGCTACCACCCACCCTGGAACCTCACCAATTTGCCTACCAGCAAAAACAGACCCACAGACGCCATTGCCACAACACTCCACTCCGCCCTCACCCACCTGGACAAGAGGAACTCCTATATGAGGATGCTGTTTGTAGACTATTTCAGCATTTCAACACCATAGTCGCCTCCAGGCTCAATGCCAAGCACAGAAACCAACCCCTGCCTATACAACTGGATTCTGGACTTCCTGTTGGACCACCGCCAAGTTGTGAAGATGAACCAAAGACCTCTCTGCCCCTCTGACCCTCAACACAGGAGCCCCCTGGCCTGTGTCCTGAGCCCCCTCCTCTACTCCCTGTACCACCCATGACTGCATGGCCACGCACAGCTCCAACTTGGTGATTAAGTGCGCCGACGACACAACAGCGATTGGCCTCGTCATCGACAGCGATGAGTTGGCCCTACAGGAAAGAGGTTGACCTCTGTGCGGCAGAGGGTCGTGCGGACAGCCAGAGCTTCCCTCCATCCAGGATATTTGCAACAGTCTGTTTGTCAGCAAAGCCCAGAGGATTATGGAAGTCCCCAGCCATAACTACGGTTATTTTCCCTCGTTGCTGCAACGCCATGGAACCGAAGCCGAAGAATTTTACTCTCTTATACGAATCTTACTCTCTTATACGTATAATGGGATGTAACAATACACTTGATTCTGATTCTGAGATTACTCTGCCCAAATCCTAACCTTAGATCAAAGGGAATAGTGTAAAATTGACCTTCGATCAGCATCTAGTGGGGTCTTCACCAGGGATGTAGTGGTAAAAAAGAAAATACATGGATAAACCCTGAACACCATGGATTGAATGGGTGGGTAAACCCTAATGATAATAACATTAACCTAGCAGAAAAGGTGGGTAAATTGAGTTTACGGTACTTGGGTTTACCCTCCACTACTTCACTGATCTTCACCCTACTATGCCTATAAGTCCCCCCTTCCCTGTCCTCTCCCTGTGTGATGACCTCATGGTTGATGACATCAGCTGTCACTCAGCTCCATGTGAGACACACAACCACATGTGGACCATAGATCCAGCTGCCACTGTCTCTGCATCAGACGTTATGGCTGTGTTTCAATATCCAGACCAGCATACCACTCAGAACACATGGCCAATGCATAGCTTCATTCTATGATATGCTAGTCTGTGTCCACAAATAATGAATGTCTCCAGTTATTTTGACATATTGTGCCGTTTGTGATGTACAGACTTTTATCGGTTTTCATTGTTACTGTAACAAGATGTATCGTTCCAACAATCAAAACCTATGAAAGTATAAGTTAAAAAAAACGGCACACTATAAACATAACTGGAAACAGATGTCATCGTTAGGATTGCTAGCAAAAGTCAACGTGAGCGGTTGCTAATTTGTCATTTACTGGAATTTACCATCAATCGATATGCTGACTCTCTTTCGCTAGCATCACTCTCTTTTGCTAGCATCTCTCTCTTTTGCTAGCATCTCTCTCTTTTGCTAGCATCTCTCTCTTTTGCTAGATCCAAAAATGACAAGTGTCTTGAGTGTTTTGTTTACATTCTGTAGGTGTTGTTGTTACCATGGCTACCTATAGCATATTGGAATAGGTCAGGTGCAGCCATCAAGCTAGTACCTACCTGCACAGCTACAGTATCTATCGTTGCATCCTGTCTGTGCTTCATTGTGATGCTCAGCAGACCTGTCAGACTGTCTGTACTTCTGCATAGGCAGATAAGCCTCATCTTATGGGTACTACCAGGGTCTGTCACCTGTCATTCTGTCTCTGTGAGGGGTGATATGGCAAGTAGGATAAGGGTCTCAAGCTCTGAGCATATGCATAGGCATCCATAGATTGACTAATCTCATTCATATTACGGGCTGGTTGTGTGACTCTTTTAGGTAGGGTGGGGGGGGACAGGTGAAAAGTGCCTGTGATATCGCTGGGCACAGCAGTTGGTCCTTTTAACTTTGAACAAAAGTGATGATCAGCATGTGTGTGTGTATTTGTGTACGGCCACTCTCTCTCCTCACAGGAGAGAGACAGGAGAGAGACAGGAGAGAGACAGCAGAGAGACAGGTGAGAGACAGGAGAGAGAGACGGGAGAGAGACAGGAGAGAGACAGGAGAGAGACAGGAGAGAGACAGGTGAGAGACAGGAGAGAGACAGGAGAGAGACAGGAGAGAGACAGGAGTGCTGCAGGAGTACTGCCGTCCACACAGAGGCGCCGGCGATTGAGTTCTACATGATTCTCCCAGCTCATTCAGTAGGCCGCCCTAACGCAATGCAATGCTATCCCAAACACTAACATAGGTATTTGAAACCCACTTTTTAACATAGATTCCATGTCTTCACTCATTACTAGCTAGGCAATAAGGCTGTCTGATTTGTCAAGTTAGACTTACTTAGACATTCTTAGTGTGTCATGTACATGATGATCTAAGGCTGCTGGGGAGATGGGGGACTTCTCCCACGGTTAGGCCTGGCAACTTTCAGAGTACGTGTTCCCCCTCGGGTCAGCCGTGCCCTTTTGCTTGCGCCAGGACGTGGGTGGATGAGTGGAGGAAGTTATCCATCTACCCCAAAGATGGTGACTATATGTTTTTTCCAAAACGACTGTTATCTCCTAAATGTCGGCAAAGTTGGCACTGAATTCGGCAAGCATGCGGTCGGGCCTGCTGCCTGGAATTCATCACAGAGCAGGCAGACTTCCCTTGGAAAAGAGACCATTGTATCTCAATGGGACCGACCCTGGTTAAATAAACCTAACCCTAACCCTGAATAAAATAAATGTTAAAATGGATCACTGTATCTCCCGGTTCCCTATATTGATTGAGAATTGATTGATTGAGAATGTTTATTTTGGTCCCT
>NC_137679.1:17215635-17283135 GCF_963989245.1 Nansenia antarctica | reverse complement strand
AGCCCCCTCGCTGCCTCTTTGTTACAGTTTATGGCCTGCGCTCCATTCAGGTTCTCATTTTTATCATCCAACGCCCACAACACCCCTGATGGTAACCTTAAGTAAGCAGTGTTTGTTTACAGCTCTTGTGTGTGCATTCTTTTCCCCTCCCATATTATTTCTGCGCCCCCCCTGCAGTACCCCCGCGCCCCACTAGGGGGTCGCGACCCACAGTTTGGGAAACGCTGAGTTAAACTATGCAGAGAATGGGTGGGGCATGTATTCTTTAGTGCTGGGTCTTCTAACAGTAAAGGGGTAGCCATACTAATTAACAAAGGTTTGCAATTTAAGCTAAGGAAGGAGGTTAAAGATGAGGAGGGCAGATTAGTTATAATATTGGCTGACATACAAGGTCAGACCCTGATATTGGCCAATGTATATGCACCGAATGCAGATAATCCTAGTTTCTTTGCGGACTTGGAAAGTAAATTGTGTGATATTGGACAGTACCCTATAGTTTTAGGGGGAGATTTCAATAATGCCCTAGATAAAATCCTGGATCGCAGTAAGCCAACAGGAGGTAGAGAGACTGATTCTGTTTTAATTATTAAGAGAATATGTCATTCCATGGGCCTTGTAGATGTATGGAGGCTGAACCATCCAGTGGATAGGGATTATACTTTCTATTCAGGAGCACACAAAGTATACTCGCGAATAGACTTTTTCCTTATTTCGAGATCCTTATTGCCCTCCATACTGGCCTGCACTATTGACAGCATTCTGTTGACCGACCATGCTATGGTTAGATTAGATATGACTCCATATCGAGAGACCATGAGGTCACGAGTGTGGCGCTTTAACTCATCGCTGCTACGGGACGTTGGTTTTAGGGAGGAGCTTAGGGCACAGATCAATCTATACTTGGAGACCAATGTCCCTACGGCTCCCTCCGCCATAGTAGCATGGGAGGCCATGAAGGCTTTTCTCAGGGGATTCATTATTCAGTACTCCTCTCATAAAAAAAAGGCTTCCACTGCTAAACTTCTAGATTTGGAAAGGGAAATTAAGAATATAGAGGATAAATTAAAAAGGAATATATCTGACGTGCTTTGTAAAAAACTGACTCATCTTAAGTATGAATATAATACTATAATATCTAAGAAAACTGAGTTTCTTCTGTTTAGAGCTAGGCAGACTATTTTTGAATCTGGGGACAAGGCGGGAAAATTCTTGGCTAGATACATTAAACAGAAAGAGTCTAAATATATTATAGCAGCAGTGAGGGATGCAGAAGGGACATTGGCAACTGAACCTAGTAAGATAAATGACATCTTCAAAGACTTTTATATAAACCTCTATACGTCTGAAAGCACTGCCACGGATGACGAGATAGTATCCTTCCTTGATAATTTGAACCTCCCTAAACTGAGTGGTGCACAACAAGAGGAGTTAGAGTCACCTATTAGCTCACAGGAGATTATTGAAGCAATCAAGGCCCTACCAGCAGGCAAATCGCCTGGCCATGACGGCTTTACAGCTGAATTTTTCAAATGTTATGCTGAAGATCTCCTGCCATTGTTTGAAAAGATGCTTACGGAGGCTTTTGAAAGTGGTAGGCTACCTCAGTCTCTAAATCAAGCAATTATTACACTTATATTGAAAAAAGAGAAGGATCCGACTGATTGCAAAAGCTATCGTCCGATAAGTTTGATCTCAGTCGATTGTCGACTACTATCTAAAATACTTGCTAATAGATTAGATAAAACACTTGGGTCACTTATCCATCCGGACCAAGTGGGCTTTATTAAACGTAGAAATTCTTCTGATAATGTGAGGCGCCTTATAAATATTATGTGGTTTATGCGAAATTCTAACAATCCAACAGCGGCCATCTCGCTCGACGCTATGAAAGCGTTTGATAGGATAGAATGGAGATACATGTTTCAAACATTGAAGGCTTTTGGGTTTGGCCAAACATTTCTGAGATGGATTGAGATCCTTTATGAAGACCCGGAGGCAGCGGTGAACACAAACGGTCTAATATCATCCTATTTTACACTTGGTAGAGGCACTCGGCAGGGCTCGGCGCTGTCACCGGGTCTCTTCTGTCTAGCCCTCGAACCCCTTGCAGTAATGATTCGTAACAACCCGAATATTCCAGGAATTAGAACATATGAGTCCACGCATAAGCTTATGTTATATGCGGATGACATATTATGGCTTGCCTCGGACCCAGGTAGATCTGTCCCAGCACTTTTAGACAACATCGAGTCCTTCTCCAAGCTATCAGGGTACAAGGTCAATTGGTCTAAGTCCGAGGCTCTTCCACTAACTTCGTATTGCCCTAAGACTTTATTCCAGGCAGGGTCTTTTCAGTGGCCTATGGAAGGTATAAAATACCTAGGTATCCTTTTTCCTCATCAAACCAGCAAAATAATAGAAAGAAATTTCGACCCACTTTTTAAGAAAATTGCTTTAGATACAGAAAGGTGGTCAACACTATTTCTATCATTATGGGGGAAAGTCAATGTCCTGAAGATGAACTGTATCCCGAGATTGAATTACCTGCTCCAATGCCTTCCTATTGCCATACCCCAGGTGTATTTCAAAAGGTTTGACCAAATTTGCAGAAAGTTTCTATGGAATGGTAAACGTGCTAGGATAAAGTTGGAAAAGCTCCAAGTCCCGATCAATAAGGGTGGTATGGGTTTACCTAAACTAATATTGTTTCACTATGCCTACTGCCTGAGACACATTGCTCAATGGACACTGCCACCTGAAAGGGCCCCTCCTTGGTTTGAGATTGAGCAAAAATTGCTTTCCCCTATTGCCCCTATAAATTCTATGTCCAGCAAATTATCATTTGAATTACGATCCCATCCTATAATAGCCAACCTCTACAATGTATGGAAGAAAATATGTAAGTCCTTTAAAGTAAATGTCTATCTTAACTCTGAATCCTGTATTTGGAATAACCCCAAATTGCAAATAAATAAGTGTTCCTTTATATGGAAGGAATGGGTAAGAAAAGGAATTGTAACATTAACAGACATATATGGGGGAGATGGTCTGAAATCATTTGAGGAGTTGGTTAATGAATATGGGTTGCCTAGACATGATTTTTGGAAATACTTGCAACTCCGCCATTTGCTGGACAGTATTCTAGGTAAAGGAATCACACCTCAACAGTCAACTCTTCTGTCTGAGATTACAAAGATAATGGGTATGGGACATGAGGCGGCTATCTATTATAAAATGGTTTTCCAACAGACGGTTAAGGTATCCTATGCATTGATGGTCATTTGGTCAGTTGATTTGAAAATTGATTTCACAGAAAAAGAATGGGACAAAATATGTGAGAACATTAAGAGAGTATCGAGAGCAGTGTTGCCACAGTTACTTTGAAAAAGTATTCTGATTACTGATTACTGATTACTCCTTTAAAAAGTAATCTAGTTACTTTACTGATTACTTGATTTAAAAAGTAACTAAGTTAGATTACTAGTTACTTTTTTAGTTACTATTGGCAGCTGCCTAGGCACCCGACCCCCCCCCCCCCCCCCCGCAACATAAAAATGAAAACTGGTTTTGCCAAAACTCACTTTATTTTAACAGTAACTTAAATTACATAATTAAACTTTAAACAATAACTTAAAACAACAAAATAAAGAGTCTTTCTTTGCCTCACCCAACATAAATACTTGTTTTTAAACAATAAAATAAATATAATCTTTATTTAACACAGTAACTAGCAAGGAGTGGTTTCACAAAACCTAAAACCTACCCTGACCATTCAGATATGATCCTAATATAATCCTAATCCTAAACTGGGTGAGTCTGAGTTTATCAATGAAGAGTGAACTCAGCTGTCAAGACTGGAAGGAGGCCATGAACACGCTATGGAGGCCATGAACACGCTATGGAGGCCATGAACACGCTATGGAGGCCATGAACACACTATGAGTGAAACAGTGGAAAGGGGCGAGTAAACCAGTGGTTGTATCTCATTAACAGAAGCTTCTCAAACCTCTTGTCAGAAAGTCTGTTCCTTCTAGGCGTGAGCACCAAACCTCCCAGACTAAAGAGCCGCTCTACAGGAGCGCTAGATGGGGTTGGAGTGTTATACTTCAAGAAAATGTTCTTAATGTTTGGATACTGATTCAGAATCTGAAGCTCATGCCCTGACCTCAAGTAGTCCATGACTTCCTTTTCTGCCGAGTAGGTCTCCTCTGGCTCCGCCTCAAAAGCAAAAAAGTCCATCTCGCCTTGGTTGGCAGTCGTGGTGGGTACACTGGCAGGGCTCTGTGCTGCAGGAGCAGTTTTGCGACATTCTGCTGTGAGAAGCTCCTTTACTTGCTCCCTCCTACCTTCATCTCTCAGCCATCGGAGTTTGAATTTTGGACAACTAGCAGCTGCGAGAAGGGCATCTTTGTTGTCCAGCACACTGGCAAAACGAGTCTGGATAGCCTGAAAGATATAATTTGATATGTTTATTATTATCTAGTTGTAGCCTATAAGGTCTATTATTTATACCTTTATTTACTAATTATGTATGCAATTAGTTTGTGCAACTGACAACCTACATACTGCAGTATGGTGTGACTCTGCTCCATGTTCATGAATAGTGCAATGAAAATGTATTTATTTATCTTTAAGATGGAACAACATAGCATACCTGCACTATGGCATCTGGAAGGCCTGCAGTCATCTTGGATAGGGTGTCTTTCACAGCAAGGGTCTTCTGCATCAGGACTTCAAGTGTGGGCAGTAAAGTCCCATACGGACAGTCACCTTGTAGGATATCCAGTGCTATAGTTAGAGGCTTCATGACGGTACAGTACTCATGCAGGTACTGGTACTCCTGGTCTTTGAAGCACTTCACTCCCAGCTTGTTGCACAGAGTAGTCAGCTCATTCATGGGGATTTCTGCGATTCTCTTTATGGCTTCGTAAAAGGAATTCCACCTTGTGGATGTCGGTACCAGGAGCTTTCTTTTGTTAACCTCCTCCACCGTTTCTGACGCAACGGTAGATCGGCTTGCTTTCGTCCAGAGAGCTGTGCATTTTGCTGTGCTGCTCCTATACACAGCCTTGCTCTCTGGTTTGGAAGTGATGTACTTCTCCACATCACTTGTAGAAATAAGGTTGAGGGTATGTGAAGCACACCTTTGGTGCGGGGGAAGAATCAGCTGGCCATCACTATCATCCTCAGCTGATAGGATTTCTGACACATCTAAAAAAGTGACATCATCCGTGGCCTCCTCCACCGTCTCATCATCGGACTCTGTGACAGCAGGCTGATAGACTTGAAATGCCTTGACAAAGTTAGATCCATTATCTGTCACTGTTGCTACTACTTTGTTGATTAGTCCATATGAAGAGTGAATGTTTTCGATTTCTGCACCAATAACATCATACGTGTGTCTACCGCGGATTCTCCTACACGCCAATGCAGCCTTGTTGCGGTCTAATGTGGATCTACTAATCCAGTGGAGCGTTACTCCCATATAGCTCCTATTGTTAGCTGTCCAAATGTCCGCTGTAGTTGACACATAGTCGACCTCGTTCAGCACAGCCTTCAGATGTTTTTCCATCTCTGCATACTCCTTCTCCAAGTACGAAGAAAAAGATGTTCTGTGAGGTAGCTCGGCATTGGTAGTAGTGGGGATCTTGTTAATGATGGCACGGAAAGAGGGCGAGTCAACTGTGTTTATGGGCAGCATTTCCTCTACAACATACCGCCCGACCAATTTATTCAACTCTCCCACACTTACAGGTTGTGATTTTGTAGGCCTACTGAAGTCCAGCTTTTGTTGCTTGAGCGGTGTGGGACCTCCCGCAGAAGTCGAGGCCGCGGTCTCTGGGACTTTCTCCGCGAGCTTGACTGTGCTGTGCAGAGATTCCAAATGTTTCTTTAAATTTGATGTTGTGGTTTTACCACAGGACAATATTTTCTTTCCAGCACAGAGTGTACAACGAACATTTATGTTCTTGTCATCCTTTGCTGACACAAACTCAAAATAATCCCTATATTTCCAGCTATTTAACGCATATCTCTGTTCTCGCTCCATTATACGCTTCTGTTTACACTGTGCAATCAGCGTGGTGATACACGTGAGCGATTCTGCTGCACCTCGTGTTGAAAACGTGATCACTGACGTCACTCCCCAAGACGCGAGAAAAGCAATAAATGTTTGTTTACTATCGAACATTACAAAGAAATACTGCATTTAGCCTAAGTTATGAGGTAGTAACGCAATAGTAACGCACAGTCACTCGAATAAGTAACTTTAATCAGATTACTGATTTGGAAATAGTATCGCGATAGAATACTCGTTACTGGGAAAAGTAATCAGATTAGAGTATCGCGATACTTAGTATCGCGTTACCGGCATCACTGATCGAGAGACATTAAAATTAGACTGATCCAGTTCAAGGTTCTTAACCGGTTCTACTGGACCCCCTCCAGGATGTTCAGGCTGAAGCTCAAGGACAATGCTGATTGCTGGAAATGTTGTAGGCCGGAAGGGACCCTGGTTCACTTACTTTGGGAATGTCCTATGATTCAAAATTACTGGCGAAAGATCCACGAATGGGTGCAAAACATTACCCAGGACAACTTTGAGTTTTGTCCGAGACTGTATGTTCTCAGTGATCCACAAATGACGTCTCTATGTGGAGCTGCAGAATTTATTCAGACCAGTATAATGGTTGGAAAACAAATCATTAAGAGACACTGGAGGAACGCAGGGGAGCCGTCTTTCCAGGAATGGCTTATGGAGTTGGCAAAGGTGGCAGCATACGAACAAATGTCCTTCAGGACTATGGACAGAAATGAACAATACACAGCAAAATGGGGAGGCTACTTGAGATATATTGCTAGTCGGTTGTAAGACTTAAGTTGACAAATTGGATAAGTGATGAATGTAATCTAGGGGTGCTTTTTTATTTATTTTTATTTTTATTGTATATTTTGTTTTTTTTTCTCTGTATTATTTCTGTTTGATGACAGCAAGACTTATTCGGTGATATTGTTACCATTTTATACAAAAGGTGTATAAGTCAAGAAATGTGTTAATTGAAAAATTCAATAAAATACTGATTACAAAAAAAATAAACATACAACAACAACTTTGTAAACAACTAAATGTGGAAAAGGTCCAGAGGTGGGAATACTTGCCAAAGGCACTGTATATTTATTTAGAGATGTAGATTGACAGTAAAAAACTGAGGAAAGTGGAGAACGTGTTCTGGTCTACCAAGGTTAATGACGCAGAAGTTCTTATAATGCTTTTCAGCGACATGCTCATTCTTCTATTTGTTTCTTTAAAAAAAAGAGCAGAAAATCACCTTAAGGTTCAGGTAATGTTCCTCACTGCTACAGTGGATGTTGCACGGGTGGTCCTGTATCAGGGATAAACTAAACAACATTCAACACAATGTATATTCCAATGAATTAATCAATGAACTTGGCCTACATAAGAGAGAGCCTCTACCTCCTGAGACACAGTCTCTACCTCCTGAGACACAGTCTCTACCTCCTAACAGTTATTTTACTCTTTAAATTCTAATAATAAAATAAAAGAGGGTATTATGTTAATATTGTACGCTTGAATAGACTAGACTACTGATGTGTATTTTGGTAGACTGAAAAACTCCAGCCAGCACATAGTAGTTTCATGTGCACGCACAACACTCCACTTGCTCTCTGAGAGTTAGCTACACAATATGTACATTGTACAGTATTAAGACACATTAATAGGTGATACATGCAGTAGTAGAATGTTGTGATACATGCAGTAGTAGAATGTTGTGATACATGCAGTAGTAGAATGTGTCCTCTCGCTATATGAATTTGCCTCTACAGGGAGAGAGCCTTTGTACCGAAAGCTCGGTGCATTTCTCTCCCTGGTCCTCCTCAGAGCGAATCCAAGACTGTCCTAGTGGTCCTTCACTGGTTGTCAACGTGAGGTCTCGCCGGTATTAGCCCTCACGGGTATGACCTGAAAATGTCCAGAACCATAACACACGTTGGCACCAGAAACACCACTGGTGCATGCTTAAAACTAACAAGAGAAGTGATGCAGTATCAGCGCGCATGTCACGACCAGAGGCCATAACATCTATAATATATTAGTATCTGGCCCAGATCGCTTAAGATCCCATCCAGAAAAGCGTATCCACAGGAGTGTTGTATAATGTATTCTACTGTACTGTATGTATTCACCAATCACCGCCGTGACGGGGTTAAAGAACAGCTAGTGGTAATTTCCCACTAGGGAGCTATAATACATTTATAGCTATAAGACCTACCTCATATAACAACTATATATGATATAGCAACTGTAACTGCTGTTCACTGCTCGACAAGGCGGCTAGCTCGCCTGGCTAACTTCTTCTGGAGCAACCTAAGCTAGACTGGTTTCCATTACCAACATTAGCTATCTAGCATGTCCGCTAGTCTCATAGTAAGTAGCCCATCTGTCAGAAGCCCTTTTCTCACAGACATGACGGTAAAGTGCCTGAAAACAGTTCCCGGTATAATTGTGTTATTGTTTGCTTGACCCCCGGTATACGCAGGCCTTGATTTAACGTGGTTTACACGCTACACTCAGGGTACACAGCAGTGTCTCCCAGTACACATAAACATAGCCGACCAACTTCTCCTTCCCTACCTGGCTAGTGCTGCATTGGTCAATATCAACTTCACTAAGCCCGACCTGTTGTAGTCGATGTTTGAGGTCTGCGGACTCGTTCTGTCCCTTCTCTGGCTCTGCTTTTTCAGGTTGGCTAGTACCTTGAAAAACTTCAAAATCTTCAACCGCCAGACAAGGGAACACATCCGCCAGCTTGCTTTTCAAGGTGATAGGTTTGTCTGACACATTTGAAACTTTCATGGGCACCCAGCTGTCACCCCACAAGGGTGTGATGACACGTCCGACCATGATATTACGAGGCATAGATTTGGACGAGGTGGGCTCGACAACCACTGTACTACCCGGTGACATGGGGACATTCTTTGGCAATTTACCCCAGACTAGATGTTCTTGCCTCGCCAACAGGGTGACTGACTGCTGGAGTTTTACACTTCCAACCCTTTCCGGAATATCCTTGCCTCTCCACCGGGATGAGTTCGCCATGAGATTTAAGAACTGCTCACACTCTGGAAGAAGATTGCCACTGGATACAAGACGCCAATAATCATTGGTTGTTTTGAGCTGATGCATGAGAAATCTGATCACATTTGTGCCTAAGATCAAGTCGTCATGTTGGCCGGGCAACACAAGGATAGGCGTAATACAGCTCTTGGCGCTTTGCAAACTGAACTTTAATGTATAAAAAAGCAAACAATGAATACAGATACTGAGGTACAGATACTGAGGTACAGTAAATAAGGCAACAATCATACAAAGTGCTGTTTCTTCATGAATAATGGAAGCTACCAGAACAACTTAAGGTACAGAACATGAAAAGAAAACAAAGGACCAGGGTAGAAACGAACAATAGTAACACGCCTGATATTGAGTTCAACTCAGATGGCTGTTGGTTGCCAGAGAAGTGTAGATGACAGAAATTATGAATGTGTTTTTTGATACAAATCAAAACTTGAGTGAATCTATATGATCTATATGATCTTCCTGCTTATACAACAATCAATAAATCATGTATTCAGAGGTAGAGATGGACAACACACTTCTAAAGGAGAGGGACAGACTGATAGAGGATAAGAATAAGACTCTGGAGGAGATGAACAGTTAAGATGGTCTGTCTGCTTATTTAATAACTCTGATGTTCTAATCCCAACCAAGGGTGTTAGGAACATTCCAAAATGGAGGCTCTGCTGGACACATAAACACACAACAACAACAACAACAACAAGTACCCTCACAGTGACACACAAACACACAACAACAACAAGTACCCTCACAGAGACACACAGGTAGACACAGGTGAGTTACCGTGGTAACAGAGGTGGACGGGTCAGTCGAGGTAAATCACTGGATGAAAGGCTAGGAGGTGAAAAGCAGGATGGGAGGATGGAGCAGGTAGAAAGGAGGTGAAGAGAGGTGGAGGGAGACAGATAGGGTGTCAGAGGGGGGTAATGACGTGTGGATGGATGGCTGTGAGTGCTGTCAGGGGTACCACATACACGCCTTTGACCTTGTGTGTAGAGTAGACACACACACACACACACCTTATCCCTCATCATAGTGTTTGAGGTTTGGGGGGGGGGGGGGTCAGGTGTAGAGAACAGTGCTGTTGTAACACCCATCCACTGACTTTCCTTCCATTCCCCCTCTTTCCTCGACTCTTCCCCGTCTCCCCCTCCTCTGTCTCCCCATAATATCAATTGTTTTGGCTTGGCAATAATGTTGAGGGGGGGGGGGGGGTCATTTGTAAAGATCAAGGTATCCATCTTCTATCTTTTGTATCCAATCATTGAACAATATTTAAAAGAAGTAATCAAAATGATCATCCCCAATGTGTGTGAATGGTTGAGTCTTTGTGAATGGAAAAAGAGTTGATTGTGGTAGTTGTATGAAAGTCTCTGCCCAAGCAGAGATCTGGAGTCGGAATAAGAAGGGTAAATATTTTTTCTTTCTTTTAATTTTTTTAATATGAAGGTTTGTACCGCCAATACTGTGAAGAATCCATGAGGGGTTAGGGTCTCTCTCCTTCTCTGTATAGCTCATGAAGTAGCATTTGCAACAAAAAAAAAACTAAGAATACATGAAGGGTTTAACTTTGTTTCCAATGTTTTCTTTTCTACTTCCAGTATTTAGTTTAACAACAATGTATGTACAAAATAAAAACATTTATTAATTCAAACCAAAAGTTTAAAACTAAATCCTCAGCAAGACCTCATGTTTACAACATTAACATTTACATCCATAATATCAACTTTTTCCCTCAGCTTGGTGCCCGGCCAACATGACGACTTGATCTTGAGCTCACGGATGATAAGCCATTCCGCCTCCCCTACCGGCGCGTACCTCCAGCATATATGTAGGTGGTCATAGACACACACACACACACACACACACTCAGTACTCAGAGGGTCAGGATCAGGCCTAAGTGGAGTAACAACTCCCCCCTCTCCTTCACAACAACAGCTGATACACAGATTCATCAGCAGGGAGTTTTTCAGCAGGCAGGGAGTCAGGAATAGGGACTTTTTGTTTTGTTTTTATCTCCGTAGCGTCTCTGGATCGTTTGTGTCGGACAGGACACGAGGTCTAACAAGGTGTGAGGGTTTATCTGTAGGCTGACACATGTTGTACCAATAGTTGAATGGTTTCATAATCTGCACCTTTTTTAGTGGCCTTTTATTGTGACCATCTTAAGGCACACAGTGCAATAACCACGCTGTCTAATCAGCATCTGGATGTGCCACACCTGTCAGGTGGATGGATTATATAGATAAAGGAGAAGTGCTCACTAACACAGATGTAAACAAATTTGTGAACTAATTTTGAGAGAAATAGGCCTTTTGTGTACATAGAAAAAGTATTTGATTTCAACTCAAAAGAGACGTTCATATTGTTTCGTATGAAGTGTCCTAAATGGGCTGTGCTAATACTTCCTTTGTTAAACCAATGACCTATCTGATCAATGCATTTCACACAAAGACTCAGTAAAAACAATCACATTATAAAGAATTTATTGCAGGCAAAAAATACTGGAAATAATATTTACAAACTATAAAACAAACATTCCTTTTGTGGGATCCATACATGACTGAGGGTAAAAACAAACGTTGAATTTATAGTTGAATTCTTCCATTGTGACATTCCTGGAGCAGTGGTGTGTTTCTCATTGACTGCAAGAGATTTAAAGCTATGTTCAACAGACAAACTGCATTCAAAACTATACCGTTGCCTGAAACAGTATTGTACTCCTCAACAATTATGTAAAATAACTTAAATATCTAAAATGGTCCATTAGAACCTGTAAAGGAAGAACAAAAATACCCTTACATTTAAAGAACTTAAAATGTTTGTTGCCATTTTCCAGATTCAGTAGTATTTCAAGCTTTTTTTGTTAGTTCGCAAACCCATCCAACCATTTAACTTCTTAATCATTTAATAATTTAATTAATTAATAATAATAATAAATTTAATTTTTAATTTTCTTAAATGTATAGCCTTTAACAGGTTACTTGACCAAAATTAAAATTAACTAAAAATGGCCAAGCACAGACAGATGGCTCTGGGGCTGAACCCTGGGGACGTATTCAGTAGGACATGCAGAATAGAAAGCATTTCTATCTGCAACATTGTTTATCTTGTGTCCATTGAATGAGCACTTGATGTACAGGAACCCCCTCCTATGTTGTCTTTGATAATTCAGTTAGTACGCAATCAAACTATGCACACATTGAATAATATGCTGATCTATTTCTTGTGCCAATAGCCTGTAACCATATAGCTATAACAAATGGTTGTTTTATTTTTAAGATAATAGATCTTTGTTCCATAGAACACAGTCTTGTCCCCCTTTTTTGTTAGGGTTAGGTACTTTGAGTCATCGTATTTGCTCCAGAAATCAATACCCCTAAGCCAATTTCACTAGCCACGTCAGATTCAATCAGGGCTTTATTCCTGCGGAGCTTGTAGATGGTATTTCAGTATGTTGTTGTGTGTCACAGTAGTTTCTCTTAGCAGTTACTGCCCGATACCTCTCCGGTTTGCCCTTGGAGTAGTTATCCCTCCTCCCTCCCATCCCTTTGCAGTCCCCTGCATCCTCCACTTGAGTCTCTGTCCCACATTCTCTTCATCCTCATCTCACTAAGAGCCGCACGCTCCACATCCTTTACCGCTGGCACAGTAGTCAGCAGAATTGTAAAAGTTAATAGCTCTCTCTATGATTGAGGGTAATTTTATCTGGATGATCTGGTTAAAGGATGATTTGCTTTTATCTCAACCACAGTGGCTGTCCCCTGGCTGGTGTTTTGGTTGGTTTTGTTGTTGCGCAAAAAAAGACCCGGAAGAATCTGGGCTGGCCCCAACGTGTTGTCCCTGGGTTCTGAGACGGTTCGGCTGCCGAACGGGAAATTGGGAATTGGACACTTTGGAGAAGAAGAGTGATTTGGCCAAGGGAAACGGGGGAAGGGAATGCTTGCGGTTTCACCTTGAAGCA
The DNA here is from genome assembly GCF_963989245.1 of Nansenia antarctica. Lineage (NCBI taxonomy): Eukaryota > Metazoa > Chordata > Actinopteri > Argentiniformes > Microstomatidae > Nansenia > Nansenia antarctica. The sequence continues at coordinate 17,270,017 of NC_137679.1, read as the reverse complement.
AAACTCTCTAGTGTTAAACCAGGGTTGAGCTCTAATCAGACGATCTTCATGGACGTTAGCTGTCTCTCTCTTATAGCACATAGTGTGAAGAATGATTAACTCATAACACCCTGCATTTCCTGTCTAGCTTTCTATTATATAGAAAGATGAGCTTATCTATAGAGAGATGAGCTTATGTGCATTATGTGGAAGCTATGGGTCTCATGAAAGGTACCGTCTAATCAGATGCAATGCTAATGCTATCTACCTCTAATCAGATGCAATGCTAATGCTATCTACCTCTAATCAGATGCTAATGCTAATGCTATCTACCGCCACAACTGCTGGTCCCTTAAATGAATGATGTTGTCATTGGATATTGATGAGTGCCTGTCTTCTGTTCTAGGAGCAGGTAGTACAACAATAATAATGATTTATTGTAGGGTTGGGGTGTCAGGAGGAGCAGGCTGGAGGTAGATAGGTAGTCAGACAGGCAGGGGATCAGGCAGGCGGAGTGGTCGGTAGACAGGCAAATTAAGATAAAACAAAAAGGCCTATCATGTCCCTGAGGACATCGTTGACTAAGGCCTGAAACACAGCAGGGGCATTAGTGAGGCCAAAAGGCATGACCAGGTATTCAAAATGGCCTAAAGGGGTGTTGAACCCTGTCTTCCACTCATCCCCCTCTCGTATACGAACCAGGTGGTAGGCGTTGCGGAGGTCAAGCTTCGTGAACACTGTGGCTCCCTGGAGAGAATCGAGGGGTAAAGGGTAAGACATTTTGATGGTGATGTTATTAAGCCCCCTGTAATCTATGCAGGGCCGCAGAGTCTTGTCCTTTTTAACCACAAAAAAGAAACCAGCGCCCACGGATGAGGAGGAGGGGCGGATGAGGCCAGCAGCCAGGGAGTCATTGATGTAACACTCCATGGCCTCCCGTTCGGGTTTAGAGATGCTGTACAGGCGGCTGCTAGGAAGGGGTGCTCCGGGCAGCAAGTCAATGGCGCAATCATAGGGCATTAATTATCAGTCAACGGCTATAGGCTTTCATTTAAAAGTAAACAAAAATGGATGTACTAATCCCAATTGGTCCTTTAAATAAGATCTGACCAAGCCAGTGTGTGTGAACTGTCACTATCGATGGACCAGGGTCTGAGCCAGGGGTCAGATGAGGTCGGGGGTCGTGTGAGGTCACTTGTAGGCTCTTGTTGTTAAAACCTCTGGCCACTCGGAGGTCCACTAAGAACCTGCAAAACCAAGTTTTTAGGTAGTAGAAATTATGTATTATTAATTAGCATGTATTGTTTACTGACCAAATTGAGTTACAGCTATTGTTTATGTGTGTGTGTGTCTGTGCATGCAGGTGTGTGTGTGTGTCTGTGCGTGCGTGCGTGCAGGTGTGTGTGTGTACCTGAGGATGTTGGGGGCGGGGTCCAGACGCCACACTCTGTGCTGTCTGCAGATGTCCTGAAAGAAGCTGGTCAGGCTGAACAGACACTGCAGGGTGGCGTTCAGGTAGCAAGTCTGCGACAGGTTTGGTAACCTAGGAAACAATGTGTGAGGAGGGAGACAAAGCTCATGAGTTGAGAAAACACATATACTTTGGCTGACCACAGACTTTCACTCTGGTGTGTATTATTTAGTTATTATTTTGTATTACATAGTTGATAATAGTAATAATAATACATTAGACTTATATAGCGCTTTTCTAGACACTCAAAGACGCTTTACAAACTGAAAAGATCGAGTGGTAATAATAAAAGAAACCAAAAAGAAATAAAAGAAAGTATAGGGGCCTAATTAAGGTAGTGCTGGGGACACATGGGGAGGGGAGGGGAGGGGGAGAGGGTTAACTGGTGATGGCGAGCTTGAAGAGGTGGGTTTTGAGGGCCTGTTTAAATGTTGGGAGGGTGTTGGCCTGTCTGATGTGGTTGGGGAGGGCGTTCCAGAGGGACGGGGCTGCGGCTGAAAAGGCCCTATCACCCCAGGTCCAGAGCTTGGCCCTCGTGGTCTTGAGGGTGATTTGGTCGTCAGACCTGAGGCAACAGGAGGGGGTGTGGAGGGGGACGAGGTCGGCAAGGTAAGAGGGGGCCAGATTGTTGATGGCTTTGTAAGGGGTGAGTAGGATTTTGAATTGGATCCTGTATTTGACCGGGAGCCAGTGTAGGTTTTGGAGGACAGGGGTGATGTGGTCATGACGGCGAGTGGAGGTGAGCAGACGGGCAGCAGAGTTCTGGACGTATTGGAATTTGTTTAGGATGTTATTAGGCAAACCGTAGAGGATGCTGTGTCCTCCACAGTGTCCGACACACTACTTACCCTAAGCCGACGAGCTGATGGTAGGTGAGACTCTGGGAAGGGACAAGGGGTCTGTGTCCCTCCTCTGTCTTGCCTCCTGGCACCTTGATGCTGGCCCAGTCCAGCTGAGGCACACTGGTCACCAGCTGGTGCCCAGGGCCCATTGTGGTCCTAAGTTAGGATGGGAGTTTAAAAAAGGATTCACTTAGTGGTGAATTAGGGGAAGAGGAGGACGTGTACTGACAGTTTTAAGCATTGTACCTTTTAATCATCATGGTATGTTATATGTTTAAATAAACCATCGGGGCAGGGGTGGCCTCTCCTACCAGAGCAACGGTAAGCACTTCCTGCTGCTCAGGGGTCCCCTCTTCCAACACAGCAGTGGTGAGCTTCTCAGGGGTGACCTCTTCCACCACAGCAGTGGTGAGCTTCTCAGGGGTGACCTCTTCCACCACAGTAGTGGTGAGCTTCTCAGGGGTGACCTCTTCCACCACAGCAGTGGTGAGCTTCTCAGGTGGCCGGAGGCAAGGCAGGGGGGCGCGCCCGTCACCCCATAGGAGCTGTCAAGACATCACTGTCAGTTAGCCGTTGTTGATGTTATAATATTTTATTATATAATTGTTATTTCATTTTTATGAATCTGTTTAATTTATATAATAATAATTTAATAATTGTTTTAATTATGAGACAACGACAGGTTTTGCAAGGTAAGATCGGGCTAAGTAGCCTGTCCACATTCTCATTACTGTTTTGGTTGGGTTTCAAATGGAAAGTTAGATACGAGCTAGCCCTATATATCCTAACATTTCCCATAAACGGCCCTCCACCCTCTCTGTAATAGACTGTTTACAGTCGAGGAAATGTGAGTTCATTGTGACCCTGCACGATCTATAATATAAAATAATAATAACAATAATATATATATTAAAAAAAAACATTATTTCCCATTTAGGCCAGTCCATGGATGGACCAAGTTAACCAAGCCCAACTCACCTGTTGTTGGACCACGCCGAGGTAGGGTTGAAGACTCCTGACACCTGAAAGCTGAAAGCCTCAAACCCAAACTGCACACCTGGGCTGGGTTTCCCAGGTACGATCAGTCCCCCCCCCACACACCCCACCTGGCACCTTGTGCTGCTTGTGAGTGATGTGATACCCTGTGTGACAGTCCATTGGCAGTTCAAGGTGGGTTGTTCCTTCCATTTACCCCAGTCCAAATACATTAGACTACCCAGCTGCAGAGTAAAGTCTGAGACAACTAAACTAAATCAAACTTTTAACAGACGACCTCCTTCCAGGATACTTTACGTAGAGGAGTATACGGTTTGATCTGTTCATCTGTGTCTACGCCGCACACCCCCTAAATGACAGAGACATGCCGCTCATAAAGACCAGTTGACAGACAGACCTTGTTGGGGGTGATGACAGGTTATTCAGTGGGCTATGCTGCCACCCAGTGGAGAACACATAGTACTGAATATAAAAAACACACATTCCTCAACAAAATCAATCCACACAAAACACCCCAGAATGACAAAGTGACCTAGTCCAAACCTCTTTAGAAATTTCAGTAGGCTAAATGTATCAAAAATGAACAAACTGGAGTGGCTGTGTTGGGCCTAAGATGTACTTGTGTGTGTGTGTGTGTGTGTGGGGGGGGGGGTATGTGGACTCACACAGCAGTTGGACAGCACGTCCATAGCCTGGGCCTGGCTACTCAGCTCCATGGTCCAGCTGTGTGCCCCTGAGACTGAACTCTGACCCTGGGTCAGCTCGTCATCTATGAAGGTGACCCCTGGCTCTACGCAACGCCTCTTGTGACCCTAAAAGTGGAACAGGAGAGATTCAGTAACAGTATGTGACGTTAGAATTATAAGGTTCTATCTCCATTCTTGTCAAAATTGAGTTTTTTTTACATAATCTGATCCATTAGGTGTTTATTAATGCCTGTGTGGTGTTATTTTAAAAATGTTGACATTTTTTGTTAGTAATTAATAAAATACAAAGGTTCCATCTCACAAAACATAATGGAATGTAAAAACTTTGACGCTCAATAATTCTGAACTACCCTAAATGGAGATAGAACCATTTCATTCTAAGCTCACGAGTAGGCCTTTGGATCGATGGACTGATTATTGTAACAGTAGGCCTAATAATTAAAATAATAATAATACTACTGTGTAATAATGTTTTTACCATCTCCTTCGTGGCGGGGGTGCGGATGCGTTTCCTGTTGGGCAGGAAGTCATCGTCTTGCTCCTGGTCAGAGATGAGGGAGGCCTGTAGCTTGTCAGACAGTCTGGAGGCCAGCGATTGGCTCTTGGGCTTGCATTCCTCTGGCGGGGACACTGAGACCAGGGTATATACAGGAATCTTGAGGTTAATTTCAATACCTTTCTAAGACTTTTTAAAGACCTTGTCAATATTTTTCCAGACCTCACCGCCACTTCGAGCTGTAACCGTTTACATCAGTGACACCTTTAACTTAACAGTTTTAGTTTGCAATAGACTAGACCACTATCATACAACAGCATTTCCGGTTCATCTTTGTTTTTTAATAAAACGAATAAATTCACGAACTTTTACTAAAAGTTTTTAGGACTCAAACTCTTTGGACAGAGTCTAATTCAGAAAAATACCTACAAAATTCAAGACCTCATAAAATCGTGATAAGACTTTTTAATACTTATTATGGGTCTTGATTTTCCCAAAATTGATGTATCAACTTTTAATACTTTTCAAGACACCGCGGATACCCTGATAAAGCACATTGTTCCATCCCAGGATGCATACCTGGGTCAGGGGGACAGGGCGGACAGGGCCGGGCCCCGGCCTCCTCCTCTGTGTCGGTGCTCGTGAGATCCACGATGGGCACCCTGGTGACCTCGCTGTGGCTGGTGAGGTCCACGATGGGCCCCCTGGTGGCCTCGCTGTGGCACACACACTGACACGGGGTGGCGATGGCGGCGGTGGCGGCTGGTTTCTTCTCCTCTGATTGGTTTTTACCGTCAGCGGTGTTGCCGCCGCCCTGTTCAATCTTTTCTGCAAGTACACCAAAAACAAAAACGCTGGAATCACCGTCACAAACAACTTGATAGGAGACTTGTGGTTTTTAATGACATAAGGGCACAAACTGCTGTGAGCATTGAAGAAGGAAGGAATTGAACATTGTTGCAAAGCGCAGTAAACAAAAAAAAAGAAACTGTAGGCTATTTCCGTCATACGCTAATGTTAACGACCCCCAGCGTTAATGTTGTGACACAGAGAAAGGGGCATACGTGAGACCAATGTTGATGATGTATGAGGAGGGCTAATAACCCTGGTTGGTTGAGAAACACTGTCCTAGAGGTTAGAGAGGCGCCCTACACGGTCCTAGAGGTTAGAGAGGCGTCCTACACTGTCCTAGAGGTTAGAGAGGCCGGCCAGCAGTCAGTAGGTGCGACCCCCCTACCACAGGAGGGGGCCGGATGTGAGCTGGAGAGGTTGATGGCTTCATATCTAAGGACCACTCTAACCACTGCTGATGTGCCCTTGAGCAAGGCACTCAACCCCTAACTGATCCAGGAGCGCCGAAGATGGCTGACCCTGTGAACCAGAACTCTGTTCTCCCAGGGCGTGTGTAACCCTCTCTCTGTCTTACAGTAACATGTTCAACAACAACCCTACCATGGGGCGCTTAGGTGGCGTAGCGTTGACCATGTAACCGCAGGGTCCCTGGTTCATATCCTGCATGTCATCCCTCCTCTCTCTCTCACCCATCCTAACTGTCAAATCTCTACTGTATCTGTCAATAAAAATGAAAAATATGAGTGGGACTGTCCCGCCCCCCCCCCGAAAAAAACAAAAAAACAACAGCCCTACCATACTGGGCCTTCTGCCACGCCAGGGAAGAGCAGAGCAGAGCAGAGCCAGACTCTTCCCGCTGCCAGTAGGACTCTCCAGCAGACAGTGCTGAGCGTTCTTCAGCCCTCGTATGATCTGTGGAGACAACCAGACAGAGCTCAGTCAATGAAGCTTAGAACAGGGTATATACACAGGGGTGCACATAACTGGTGCGCCAGTGCGCATGCGTCGCCAAAATGCATGCTGCGCGGCAGATCAGCGGCATGAACGCGCTCTTGCGCACCAACAGCTGGAAGCACTGGGAGAGGAATTTACTTCCTCAAAATCCAACTGCTGACTGCTGCATCACTGCAAGCCCCACTAAGTAACTATTTGCCGTCCCCTCAGCCGAAGGCCCGACGAGTAATCCATCACAACAGTCGACCGACGACGACCACGGCGACTCCCCTCACGAAAACATTCGGAAAGTATCGTAACTCGTACTTTCATTCCGCGTATCGCGTATCGCACGGTTATCACGCCGCACGTGAAAATTCAGTCCCGAACGACTCGTCGCTAAAAGGAAAAACAACACCAAGGGACTTCACATTTCTTTTCTCTGAAGCTTTCAAACGTTCAGACGTTTGTTTTACAGCTTCATTATCGCACCTAGACCCCTGACCCAGGATATGGTTGGGAATTCTATTAGAAAAAAAAGACTTTGTTGCACAATCAAAATAATGAGCTATTTAAAGTGATAGCCTACAACATCCTCTACCATGGTTGAAATTGAGGACAGTATTAACAGCAGTCAAGAGAGCAGTGATGATGATGATTAAGCTTGTAGCATAAATAAATGCTTAGGCTGTAACTTTTTGTTGAAAAGTTGATTTCAGTGTTTACAGAACAGAGCAGTGCTTAAAGAGATGTCAGTTGATTTCATTGTGTTTAAAGAACAGACATTCAGTTAGTGCTTAAAGAGATGTCCGTTTATTTCAGTGTGTTTAAAGAACAGACATTCAGTTAGTGCTTAAAGAGATGTCAGTTGATTTCATTGTGTTTAAAGGAGTCTGACAGACGTTCATGCTTAAAGAGCAGTCATTTGATTTTGCATTTGTTTCTTTTGTTTTGCACACAATCATTTGTTCGTTCATCTTTATTTATGAACAAATGTCGTTTTGCTAATATAATAAGTTATCCATGTATCCCTTTTTCATCCATCCTGTGGGACGGGTCGTGACTCGCGAGCTCGGGGAGCACCAAGCAGCATCCCTAGGTGCTCCTCTGAGCACTGGCCCCAAAAAGTTATGTGCACCCCTGTATATACAGGAATCTTGAGGTTCATTTCAATACCTTTCTAAGACTATTTAAAGACCGTGTCAATATTTAATAAAACTAATACATTCACAAACTTTTACTAAAAGTTTTTAGGACTCAAACTCTTTGGACACAGAGTCTAATTCAGAAAAATGTTAAAAGACTTTTTAATACTCATTAAGGGTCTTGATTTTCCCAAAATGTATCAGCTTTTAATATTTTTCAAGACACCGCGGATACCCTGCAGACAAAGCTCAGTCGGTGAAGCTTAGAAAGACCTCCTAACCACAGGAGGTGATACAGACTAGAGCACTAGAGCAAGGCACATAACAGTACAGGGATACAGTGAGTCCACTATCAAACAAGCAGTCCAGGGGAGGCTGGGGGTTGCTGGAGGCAGAAATCGGAGGACATAAAATCAGAGGATGGGCTCATTGTAGTAATGCATGGAGAGGAATCAGGAATGGCATCAAACACACATGGCTCATTCCATTCCATGCATTAAAACAACAGGCTTCCTCCAATTTCTACCTCTACCTCTACCCTGATACCAAATCGTGAGTTTAGAATGATAAGGTTCTATCTCCGTTTAGGGCAGTTCAGAGATATTGAGCGTCAGTTTTTACATTCCATTATGTTTTGTGAGATGGAACCTTTGTATTTTATTAATTACTAACTCAAAAATGTCAACATTTTAAAAAATAACACCACACAGGCATTAATAACTGCCAAATATGAACTCAGGTCTGCAATCAGGAAAGCCAAATCAAATTATGCCACAAAACTGGAACAGCAGATTGCATCAAGCGACACTAGAACTATCTGGAAAAAAATAAAATCCATGACCAACTACAACAAAAGTCCCCCCCCTACAACTGACATTAACACTGACCTCCCGGACAAACTCAATGAGTTCTATGGGAGGTTTGAACAGTCCCCAATTCCACCCTACTCCCCCCCCACCCCCCCCATTTCACATCCAGGAGGCAGAGGTGAGGGCCGTGTTCCGAAAAACTAACAAAAGGAAAGCAGCAGGCCCAGACAGGATCAGTTCTGCTGTCCTGAATGTCTGTGCTGAACAACTGGCTCCAATCTTCACAACAATCTTCAACATCTCCCTCCGCCAATGCACAGTTCCTCAGTGCTTCAAAGACTCCATCATAATCCCAGTACCAAAATCAACCAAGATCTCCAGCCTCAACGACTACAGGCCAATCGCACTGACATCTGTGGCCATGAAGGCGTATGAGCGCATCGTCCTCTCCTACCTAAAAACCCACACCACCCCCCTGATGGACTCCTATCAATTTGCCTATCGTGCCAATAGATCTGTTGAGGATGCTGTCAATCTAGCCCTCCATCACACACTACTACATCTGGAATCACCCAACACCTACGCCCGCATCCTATTCATTGACTTTAGCTCAGCCTTCAACACAATAGACCCGGTCAATCTCTTCAACAAACTGGTGGACATGAACATTGACCCCTGCATCTGCCACTGGATACAGAGCTTCCTGTGGAAAAGACGACAGTGGGTCAAGATGAACAGCCTTTCATCTCGACCCCTGACCCTCAGCACAGGCGCCCCCCAGGGCTGCGTCCTCTCACCCTGGCTCTTCTCCCTCTACACCATCGGTCACCAACAGGCGGCCCGCGGGCCAGATGCGGCCCACCAAAGCTTTCCATCGGGCCCGCCGAATATTCATGTTTTTACTTTTTTGGGGGGGGGATTTTTTTTTTTTGGTTTTGAAAATGAGGGAAATACCGTTTAGAACATATATCATAGATTCATATAGTTCTTACAATGCAGGAGGAGTCAGACCTACCTCATTCACAAAGCTGCAGCCTTGCTTCTGGTTGGGCACTGAATAGCAGTAGCGAAGCTGAAACTAATTCCCCTCTTTTTTAAATGGAATGCGGCAGACGTAGCGTTATTCTCATGCAAGAATGAGGACAAATTCATAGCTCTCATTTAACATTTCGTTGTATTTTAGTTTTTCACATAGCCTACTCATAGGCCTATTTAACATTTCGTTTTATTTTATTTTTCACTCTTTGTTGCTCTTGTTTAACATTTCGTAACATTAACAGTGACTTAAATAACTAACTTCTCAGTCAGAAAACGAAAAAGATTAACATCACTTAAATAAAAAAAAAATAGCATGGCAAATGATAGGCCTTCGTTGCCAGAAATGTCGGTCAGTCAAACGTTCAGTCGGTCAGTCAAACGGTCAGTCAAACGTTCACCGCGGCATCCTGGTATCGCCTGGCATCTGTAGCCTATATCAAATAAAACGGTAATAACCAGGTCATTAAATTACACTTTAACAATGAATAAACCATGCAATTTAACATAGCAAAAATAAAATCCTATGTCTGCAATAGTCACATTTTGTTAATGAGAGTAACCACTAGATCCCTTAAATCCTATTCTAGTGAGGCCTTAAACCATAAACTGGAGAATCAAGACTGGTTAGATGAACTAAAATGCACACAGGTTGAAGAGGCATGGCTAGGTTTCAAAACCAAATTCCTAAATATTATTGACAGTATAGCCCCCATGAGAACCACCAGGGTTAAAGCCCGATCGGAACCATGGATGAATTCGGACATTCTAAATGCTATGAAAGTCAGAGACCTAAAATGCTCTGAAGTTCAAAAATGCAAATCAAAATTAGTGAAACACTTAAACGAAGATCACAAAACCCACTTTGAGAAAATTAAAAAACAATGCAACAAACTATGCAATCAGGTAATTACCATGACCAAATCTGCTAAGAAAGAATACCTCGATAACAAAATCGAAGAAAACTTAAACAAACCACGTGACCTTTGGAAGCTACTTAATAGCCAACTAGGTTGCAGTCAAAAACTCAAAACCAGGTCTACAAACATCAGCATAAAATCTGGAGATTCTCTCCTTACAGACAAGCTGGATGTGGCTAAGTGCTTAAACACTTTCTTTACAACCATAGCCACTAAATTAGTTAACAATCTACCACCCCACTCAGGGCGTTATGGTGTAGAGCACATCCGTGCGTTCTACAATAAACTGGGTGTACGCAAAGATGATTTTAAACTCTCCATGGTGTCAAACGATGAGGTGTTTAAAAAGCTGGGCGCTCTACACTCAGAAAAGGCCACGGGCCATGACAATATTCCAGCCAGATTTCTAAAAGACTCAGCTGCCTCCATTACCCCAATCATCACCCACATAATAAACCTCTCCATCAAACAGGGACACGTCCCCCTTGACTTTAAAATAGCAAGGGTAACCCCACTGTATAAAAAAGGAAGCAAATTAGACCCAGGCAACTACCGACCTGTTTCTATTCTTAATTCCATCTCGAAACTTATGGAAAAAATAGTTTATGAACAGGTTGATAGGTACCTTACCGAAAAAAATCTGATGTATGAATTTCAATCAGGATTCAGAACATCCCATTCCACTGACACATGCCTTCTCTATTTGAACGACCACATCAACCATGAGGTGGACTCGGGCAAGTACTGCGGCATGGTCATGCTGGACCTCCAGAAGGCCTTCGACACAGTAGATCACCACATATTGTTAGATAAACTGAAAGCAATTGGGTTCGATAGAACATCGGTGAGCTGGATGCAATCCTACTTAGAGGGGAGGGAACAGGTGGTTAGTGTGAACGGAACACTGTCCCCCCCCCTCCCAGTGACCTGCGGCGTTCCACAAGGAAGCATATTGGGACCTTTACTGTTCCTAATATATGTGAATGACATGTCATCAGCATGTGATTGCAATTTGTTCCTGTTCGCGGATGACTCGGCTCTGCTGGTCTCTGACAGGGACATATTGCAGGTGGAAAAAGCGCTAAGCACTGAACTGAGTAGAATCTGCATCTGGCTAGCTGACAATAAACTATCAATACACCTAGGTAAAACTGAAACCATCCTATACGGATCCCCATCTAAACTCAGAAAGGCTGAGAATTTTAAAATAAAAGTGGGTAACATTAATATCACAAGAAAAGAGGATATTACATACCTGGGCTCCATCTTAGAGGCAAATCTTTCCGGAGATAAAATGGCAGCAAAAGTAATCAAAAAAGTGAACCATAGAACTAGATTCTTGTACAGGATATCCTCACTTGTCAGTAAAAACACACTGAGGACCCTATCAGGAGCTCTCATTCAATGTCACTTCGACTATGCCGTAACATCATGGTACTATAGAACCACAAAGGCCCATAAAACAAGACTCCAGACAGCCCAAAATAAACTGGTTAGGCTTCTGCTAGGCCTCAACCCTAGGACACATCTAACCGCTGCTCATTTTTTGAGCCTGGATTGGCTACGAGTAGTTGACAGAGTGCAGCAGCTTGCACTGGGCCTAGTCTTCAAGATACGCTACACTACAAAGACACCCAAGTACCTGTCAACATACTTCCAAAAAGTGAACAACGTCCACACATACAACACCAGAGGAAGCTCCACGAACCACGTTCAACCGCGTTGCACCACAAACAAGGGGTTAAACTCGTTTGCAAACTATGCAGTAAAAATGTGGAACGCCCTTCCTATAATCTTAAAGGAGTGCAAAACACTGCCCACCTTCAAAACCCCTCTCAAAAAACATTTACAGGAGGCTGCAATCCGTAACTGGACCCTCTAAATCAAAAATCAGATTAAAAGACCCGAACTACCCACTGTACATACTTTGTGTTTTGTCCCCCGCCCCCACCTGTGGTGTATGTCCCCACCTGTCCTACCCGCTGTACATACCTTATGTTTTGCTGTATTGTTCTTCCCATGATGGATGTATGTTTATCGTGTAGATAGTAATAGTGATTTGTCTGTATTATCTTGTAGATAGTACTAGTTTTTTTTTTGTCTGTCTTACATGTAACGATGAATTGAGAATCAAGGACCCCAATTGAAATAAGCCAGTGGCTTTCTTGGGTTTTTATCCTTTTAGTTGACCTTGTATGTAATATGTACTTTCATGTACCTACTTCTGCAAATCTTCTAATAAAGTTTTCAATCAATCAATCAAAGAGAACTGACATCTCCCCTCTGACGCCAACTTCTTAAAATCAGGCTGGACAGTTGTTAGGCTTATGCGCAAGCAGTCCTCCAAAGACTCGTTTGACAGGCTATTCCTCTCATGCGTCTTGATAGCGTTCATCTTTGAGAACGCATATTCGCAGGTATAAGTTGACCCGAACATGGTGAGCAGTGAGCACATACATAGCCAACGTCTTCAGTGTGCCATAGTCTTGGGGACAAGCCACCCAAAAAGTGCTCACGCTTTCAGCACTATGGAGAGCAGCTTTCATTTCGCTGGAGGCCTGGATGTCAACTAGTTCACTTTGAATTGCGGCTTCGTCCAGCAGCATCACCTCTTTCGCATTAGCGGAGAATTCTCCGCCTGGGCTGATCGTGAATGGGTCACGCACAAACTTGATGATATCCCTGGAAATGCCAAAGTCATCAAATCTGTGAGAGAAATTCTCCCGCAGCTGTGTGATGAAGTCCTTCATACTCTCTGTGACGTCGCTCACACCCACTGTCTTCAATGTTTTGAAGTGCAGCAACTTCCCTGATAACAAATCCTGATTAAAACAAATTAAATTAAATTAAATAAAAAATCCGCGCGGGATAGATGCAGTTTGTTCCCAAAGGCATCAAGCCTTTCCACCATATACAGCACGGATTTTCCTTTCCCTTGTAGTTGCAGATTTAGTGCATTTAAATGTTTGAGATTGTTTGAGATTGTTTATTAAGGTAAGCCCCTTGAGAAGAATCTTCTCATTTTCGAGGGGGTCCTCACATATAACAATACAAACATAATAGTAACGCATAACAAATAACAATACAAAGCACCTACACACACACTCACACACACAGCCCGTCATCACTCCACAACCCACCACTACAACCCAACCGCAATAGATGCAACAGTCAGATACATACATAATATAATTATCAGAAGACATCAGAAAGTAGTCGAATTGAGCAACAACAGAGAGCACATTAAAGGAAAATACAAATACAAACAACCTGAAAACTAGCCGGTCCAAACCCCCCACATAATTAATAACATGAGCAGGACTTTTTTAAATAGGAAAGTAAAGATGATTTAAAGGAGTGAAAGGATGTGATGGACCTTAAAGGGGAAGGGAGATTGTTCCAATCACTAGGGGCCTTGTAGGCAAATGATTTACGACCTAATTTTTTTCGGTATCTGGGAACACAGAAAAAAAGGTTTTGATGTTGTCTGAGTGGATAGGGAGAAAATGTGAAAATATGTCTGCTAAAAATGCAACGTTGCCCATGTATTCTTTGTCTTGAATGATGTGCAGGTGGCCAGCTGCTCCTTGTGATTTGCTCTGCTTCAGAAAATCCACAACCTGATCCCTGAATAGAATAGAATAGAATAGAACGTTTATTTCACCATATAGAACCAGTAGTAGGCTACGGGATTCTTGTTATTGCTTGTCCTTGGCTTATCAGTTATAATTAATTCCTCATTTCAGTTCCTAGGTTCACATCTAAACAGCATAAAGTTCACAATCTGGTAGTTTACTATATCTGAGTTCAATGAAGCGCTCCAAGGCTTTGCCCTTACTCAGCCAGCGCACGTCACTGTGGAGTAAGAGGTCCTCGTGAATGGCTTCAGATTCCAGCACAAACTTGCGGAACAGGCGATGCTGCGTACTGGAAGTTCGTCTGATGAAGTTAATTATTTTCATTGTTTTGTCCATAACCTCTTTCAGATCCCCACTTAGTTTGGCACACAGCACGCTTTGGTGAATGAGACAGTGAAGTGCATTAATTTTGGGAGCGACATTCTTAATTCTGCTAACCAGACCCCTGTTTCTGCCGACCATGGCAGGAGCACCATCTGTGACGATTAGGTTGACTTTTTCGAATGACAAGCCATGCTTCTTAAATAGCTCCTCCAATTTTCCAAAAACTATCTCACCAGTGGTATTACCTTCCAGCGGAATCAAAGCCAAAAGTTCTTCTTTGAAATCTTTCCCATCAAAATATCTGACAAAAACGCACAACTGGGAAATGTCAGTGTTGTCAGTGGACTCGTCAATAGCCAGGGATATGTGTTGCGCTTCCTTGACCCCATCAAGTACACATCGTTCGACGTTCTCTGCCAAGACGTGGACACGGCGGGTGGTAGTTGTGGTAGACAGAGGTATTTGCTTAACAGAGGCGATTATCCTGTCCATCGATTTGTCGGTGGCAAGTTCCTCCAAAACAGTGACCATGCACTCCTTAAAAACCTCAGCATCAGTAAATGGCTTGTCATGCTTGGAGAGAACCCAGACAGCCCGAAGAGATGCACTAGTTGCCCTCTCTTGTTCAGTTGACGTTCTGCTAATAATTCCACTAGCATGTCCATATGCAGCTTTTAAGCTCGCAATCTTTATGTGACGGGCCTCTGACTTTTCAGGGTATGACTCTCTGAAGGCTGCATGCCTTGTGTAATTGTGACGGCGAATATTGTATTCTTTTCTACAGCTACCGTTTCATTGCAGATGAGGCATACAGGTTTTGCGTTATAAAAAGTGGGCAAGATGAATGCGTACTTTTCAGTCCATTCCTCATTAAAGCTGCGGTTTTCCACGTCAATTTTACGTTTCAGCTTCTTTGAGAGTGACATTTTGTCTGTACTCACAATTGTGTTCGGAGCCGTTGGTTAGACAGATAGTTAACAGAATGAGACAGATAGCTAACAGATAACAGAATGAGGCTCCAATTACCAAAGGCAATGAATAAGAACTGCAGGTGGAACACTGGAGTCAGAACAATCATTGAAAATTAGGTATGAAGTGAAGCCAAAATATCTCGATTGCCCCCTGGTGGCTGGTTGGATAATAGGTGTCAGGAGTCTGTTCACACTGATAATAGGCTAATAATCATTAATAACATTAATTTAGTAAGAAAATGAAAATATTAAACAGTAATATGCTAATAGTACTATATACAATAGTATGCCTAAATACAATAATTATATATATATTAAAGTCCGGCCCCCACAGTGTATGCTTTGAAAAATTCTGGCACTTGGACAAATATAGTTGGTGACCCCTGCTCTACACCAACCACCTGATATCTCTCCACAGCTCAGTCACCTTTACGAAATATGCGGATGACACTACCATAATCGGACTCATAACTAATAATAACGAAGACCATTACCGCGAGAAGATAGCCCAAGCAGTCACTTGGTGCCTCAACAACAACCTCCAGCTCAACTCATCAAAAACACAAGAAATCATCGTAGACTTCAGGCACAGCCCCCCCCCCAAAAAAAACATCAACATCCTTGGAGAACCCATAACCATAACGGACTCCTTCAAATTCCTTGGCACTCACATCAGCAACTCCCTCAAATGGAACACCAACACAGACTTCATCACCAAAAAAGCCCACCAACGACTATTCTTTCTTAGACAGCTCAAGAAATTCAAAGTAAAACAAAAACTCCTCCTTCAGTTCTACACCGCCATCATTGAGAGCATACTCACCTCATCCATCACAGTTTGGTACGGCAGCTCGGACAGTAAATCAAAAAGGAAACTACAGCAAATAGTAAAGAAATCATCCAAGATCATCGGCACCCCTCTCCCATCAGTTGAATCACTGTATCTCAAACGCACCATAAATAGAGCACATAAAATTATCTCTGACCCCTCCCACCCTGCTTACCACCTGTTCCAACTGTTGCCCTCTGGACGGCGCTACCGATCCCAGGCCACCAAAACATCCCGGTTCAAAAACAGTTTTTTCCCCTCTGCCATAAGGACTCTCAATACCTGACTCACTGCACTGTATAAATTGTAAATTGTAAATATGTTCTGTCTTGTCTTGTGGTTATGTGTGTTTCATGTCCATGTAATAGTCATGTAAAATGTGTGTATGTTTTTTGACACTGCTTTTTGAGCTGTACCGAAAACAAATTCCACCGACCTAGGTCGTGTGGTCATTAAACTATTCATTCATCATTCATTCATTCATTCATAAACACCTAATGGATCAGATTATGTAAAAAACTCAATTTTGACAAAAATTGAGATAGAACCTTATAATTCTAACATCACGAAAGGCTAAAAAAATGATGAGATCAGTGTACAGTGTAGGCCTACATGTAGTGTTGCTTACCGAGTTCATCATGGCCAGTTGGGAAGGATAGGGTTTGCAGGGGAAGCAGATCTTTACCCCACCAATAATCACAGGCGCAGCCATGCTGACTGGCATCTAGTTCCACAGCGCAACTTCTGTAAAGAAGCCACAGCATTGTTGGCACAGCATTATCATCAACAGCCAAGTAACTTATGCTAGGCAGGTCAAACCCATTTTGAGGATTTCTGGGAAATAACATTTGAACCGTAAAAACATCATGTTTTGGTTTTTAACAATTGTATTTGCATTAAAATAAACATAAATCTCAAACTCACTCTAAAATCACTTTATCCTTAGAATAAGATATCAGAATCATAATAATGATGTTGAGTTCTCGCTACGCTTCCTGTTCTCTTCCGGCCGGGTCAGTTGCTCATTTTCAATACGACGGTTTTTGTTATTCAAATATTCAGTCATTTTGACAATGGTAAATGGTAAATGGACTGCACTTATTTAGCGCCTTTTTTGCTGCTCCAAAGCGCTTTACAACGGCCTCTCATACACCCATTCACACACCCATTCACACACCAATGGCGGCAAGCTGCTATGCAAGGTGCCTGGCCCGCTCACTGGGAGCAATTTTGGGGTTCAGTGTCTTGCCCAAGGACACTTCGACATGTGGCCAGCCGGGGCTCGAACCGCCGATCTGCCAACCTTGTTAGACGGTGACTCTACCTCCTGCACCACAGCCTCCCCAATATACTGTAGATCAATATAGGCTAGGCCTATATATAGATATATACAGTAAAATTAACAGATTTCAAATATCGGTGCCCATATCATGTTTGTATTATACCACTATATATTATATTACACAGTTAGTTCTGACCAAGTAATTTGATTGGACAACAGGCATTCCATGAGTGCTGAGCCAAATAAATGATTAAATAAACAACCAAATCATTATCTGTTTATCTGCTTATTACTGTTAACTAATAAATGGCGCTTGTAAAACTGTTGTATAAAAGCAATATCACACTCAAGGTCATGCTGTTATACTGAATATCAGCACGGCTGTTATTCAGTCGTAGTTACGAGGCTGCAGGTGTTCTTGCGGTGTAACAGCACTCTGTCTAGTGTGATATTGCTTAAATGTTACTTATTGTATTTTCAAATATTAAAAAAAATATGATATGCATTAAAGGCATTAGGCCTATATCCTGCATGCACAGTGGGAGTATCTTGAATAGTTGCCAACTGACACACACACAATATTTATTTATTTTTCTTTTAAACCACAACATTTTAGCTTTTTAAATCATAATACTGTTTTTTACTATTATTTTTAAATGACTGGACTTTTTAAATAGGCACTACATAAACACTGCTATGTCTGTCTATGTATGTGACCTATGTGTGTTTTTATTAATGTGGAAAATGTATTCTTGAACTGCACTTCTGCCTGTCAAAGGAGAATTTCTGTCACTGTGTG
Source organism: Nansenia antarctica (assembly GCF_963989245.1). Lineage (NCBI taxonomy): Eukaryota > Metazoa > Chordata > Actinopteri > Argentiniformes > Microstomatidae > Nansenia > Nansenia antarctica. Next base: position 17,251,989 of record NC_137679.1, on the reverse strand, counting down.
ACAGACAATAAAGCAATAAAGCTATCTGGAATCTTGATCTTGAAATCATTGACCTGCATCAGAAGAGGTTAGCTTTGAAGGTTCACGCCATGCAGTGTTGCCATTAGTGTTGTCATTATGTAGAAGCAATACGGTATCTCTGTCCTTTCCCTTCTCCCACATTCTAGCACCTTCTTCTGAACGGCCGTGTGTCTCTGTGTGTGTGTGTGTGTGTGTGTGTGTGTGTGTGTGTGTGTCTGTGTGTGTGTGTGTGTCTCTGTGTGTGTGTGTGTGTGTGTGTCTGATTGACGAACGTCTGACGAATAAAAATAAAAAAAATAACTTGATTGGGGTTTGATGTTAAAATGTTTGTATGATGATGTACGCTGTATAAACTGTGGTATTTTGCATAAGAAACAGAGAGAGAGACGTGTTTTAAATGTGGTATTTTCTTATGAGAAGGAGAGAGGGAGTTGAGTGATAAGGCTGGCTGGCAGATGGAACCTCACTGATAGGAGGGCTGGAGGAGACCTCCTCATAGGCTGGCTGGCTCCGTGAGAGGACTGGACCCGAGATGGGCTGGGTTCTCCCTTGGCTGAGTGCAAGGACTGGACCTAACATGGGGTGGGTTCTGAACAATAACGGTAGCGGTTTGGTCAGGGAGCACAACCCTTACCCAAACCCCTAACCTCAACCTCTAACCCCAACCCTAATGGGTCAGAACTGGTAGTTGGGCCTAGCCTTCTGGAGTTTTAACTACAACTCAGTATTCATTTTGGTGGCTATTTTAGATTGTCTTAGTTTTTAGACGAAAATGCACATTCGTTTTAGTCACATTTAATCATTTTCATCCTTCTTAGTTTTTATTTTCAAAGATCCATTTATGTATATATATCTATATATATATATAGATATATATATAGTAGTGTGTGTGAGGAATTCTCCTCTCTCTCTGCTTCCTCCACTGGCCACCAGTGTTCAAGCCTGGCTAATTGTCTACCCTATGTTCAGTCCTGAGCCTTCACCGTATGACGTACCTGTTCTACCTGTGTTCTTCAGTAAAGTACCTACTGTACGTTTTTGGAATATTGCAAACCTTGCCTCCTGCGTTGTATCCACATTTACATTACATTTTTGGCATTTAGCAGACGCCTTATTCCAAAGCGACTTACAATCGATACATTTGACTAAGCAAATCATGTCGTAGCAAGAACAGTAATCTAGCTCAGGCCAGGGGCCATTGGCAGTCGTCGTGATGGAAGAAGAAAAACATTTATAGACACTGGAGAAACAGTACAAGGGGGGAAGTAGAAATCTTAGGAGACACAGTATAGGGGGAATAATAATAATGATAACGTTGTTGTTGTTATTATTATTTAGCAGTCTGCCCATGGAGCTCCTCCTTGAGGCTCCGCCCCCACAGTGAACTCAGGTGACCAATCAACAGGCTGCTCTTTATGACCATGTTTATATACCTTGTTGCTAAGTTATTATAGTGACAGTACACCTCAGGTGGTGTTGAGGATGAAAATGACAGTTGCGTGACATATACCCACACACACACACACACATGTGACAAACACACACACACACACACACACACACACACATGTGACATTGTTGTCGTTTATTGTTCTTCTTTGCAATTTATGGTGTCACATTCAAATGTTGTCAGGTAAATAAAAAAAGAATCTGCTGTTTCTTGTGGTTTGGGGGTTCCTCTTCAACATACAGGAGGGTGCCCTGTGATATCCCTTCAGAATTTTCAGATATTAACCCCTTCATGCCCAAAATGCCCAAATCCCAGAAAAATAGGTATTTATCCAACCAACAAGAAACAGCAGAGAAAAAAACGTTTACCCAACAAAACAAGGTTCTTCAGAAAAGCAGGCTTTGGCTCCCGGACTAATAGCTTCCTGGTTCAGAACCAACAACCTGTCCTTCTCTTCTTCTTCTTGTTTGGAGCTCTGGAGGTGCTGTAGCTGGGCCCTGGAGGTGCTGTAGCTGTTTAAAGACCAGGTTCTGATAGGTCCAGATAGGCTGGCAGGCTGAGTGGGAGGACTGGACCTGAGATCTGATGGCTTCTCCCATCTGGACCTGAGATCTGATGGGTTCTCCCATCTGGACCTTAGATGGGCTGTGTTCTCCCATCTGGACCTTAGATGGGCTGTGTTCTCCCATCTGGACCTTAGATGGGCTGTGTTCTCCCATCTGGACCTTAGATGGGCTGTGTTCTCCCATCTGGACCGTAGATAGGCTGTGTTCTCCCATCTGGACCTTAGATGGGCTGTGTTCTCCCATCTGGACCTTAGATGGGCTGTGTTCTCCATTCTGGACCTTAGATGGGCTGTGTTCTCCCACCTGGACCTTAGATGGGCTGGGTTCTCCCTTGGCTGCATGGGTGGACTGCACCTGAGATCTGATGGGTTCTCCGATCTGGACCTTAGATGGGCTGGGTTTTCCCATCTGGGCCTGAGATGGGTTGGGTTCTCGCAGGGCTGCGTGGGTGGGCTGGACCCGAGATGAGGTGGGCTTTGTCTGGAGGTCCTGTGCCAGGTCTCCCACGTACCTGGTGACGAGTCGGGGGAAGCCCCAGAGCCGATGGCTGTTTTTCCTTCGGACGTTTGACTCCAGCTTCTCTCTGGTCTCCTGGGAGACGAAGGGGATGGATGCAGCCGGCAAGAACACCATGATGGGCTTTCTCTCCGTTGCCGTGGCGACAGTCTGGCACAGGGATTTGGCACGTGGGCAGAAGACCAGGGGTCCTATCCTGACGGTAGACGTCTTGGCCAGAGGGTGCATGAACGCGTGGCGGGGGCATCGGAGTCTGGCGGGGAGGAGCATCCTGATGATGCAGATCATCCGTACTGCCTGCCTCCAGCGACGCAACGCAGAACTCTGGCTGGACTCCATCGGGCCCATGGGGGGTTGCTGGGCCTCTGGGGGGCAATGCCTCCACTGCACGTCCTCCCCATTTGGTCTGGGGGTAGGGCTTCGGTCAGGGTTTGTCGAGGGCGTCTGGGAGCGGGAGCAGGACCTGGACGACTGATCAGAGATGGAGGGGCAACTGGAGCTAGTAGAGGAGGAGTCAGGGTACAGAGTATCCATCCGGTCCAGTGTCTTGTCCACTAGCTGCAGGCGGTGGGTGTAGAGCGGAGTGTCCTCCTTGGGCTCCTTCAGCTTCTCTCTGGGGTGAGATGGGGCAGCTTCTCCCATCTGGACATGAGATGGGCTGGGTTCTCCCATGGCTGCGTGGATGGGCTGGACCTGAGATGAGGTGGGCTTTATCTGGAAGTCCTGTAGTTGTTTAAAGACCAGGTTCCGCTCCATGCGCCACCGATCTTCCTGGTTCATGAACATCACTCTGTCCGTCCGCCTGGGGCCCTGGGAGGGGGAGGTGTCACCAGTATCACATGGCTGGGGCAGGGTGGGGCATCGGAGTCTGGCGGGGAGGAGCATCCTGATGATGCAGATCATCCGTACTGCCTGCCTCCAGCGACGCAACGCAGAACTCTGGCTGGACTCCAGGGGCCCCATGGGGGGTTGCTGGGCCTCTGGGGGGCAATGCCTGCACTGCACGTCCTCCCCATCTGGTCTGGGGGTAGGGCTTCGGTCAGGGCTTGTAGAGGGCGTCTGGGAGCAGGACCTGGAAGACTGCTCAGAGATGGAGGGGCAACTGGAGCCAGTAGAGGAGGAGTCATGGTACAGAGTATCCATCCGGTCCAGCGTCTTGTCCACTAGCTGCAGGCGGTGGGTGTAGAGCGGAGTGTCCTCCTTGGGCTCCGTCAGCTTCTCTCTGGGGTGGGATGGGGTAGCTTCTCCCATCTGGACCTGAGATGGGCTGGGTTCTCCCATGGCTGCGTGGGTGGGCTGGACCTGAGATGAGGTGGGCTTTATCTGGAGGTGCTGTAGTTGTTTAAAGACCAGGTTCCGCTCCATGCGCCACCGATCTTCCTGGTTCATGAAGATCACTCTGTCCGTCCGCCTGGGGCCCTGGGAGGGGGAGGTGTCACCAGTATCACATGGCTGGGGCAGGGTGGTCGTGTTCCGGTCAATGTCAGGGGTTGTTATCAGGTGGCTGGCAGTCACACACAGGGATTTGGCACGTGGGCAGAAGACCAGGGGTCCTATCCTGACGGCAGACGTCTTGGCCAGAGGGTGCGTGACCGCGTGGCGGGGGCATCGGAGTCTGGCGGGAAGGAGCATCCTGATGATGCAGATCATCCGTACTGCCTGCCTCCAGCGACGCAACGCAGAACTCTGGCTGGACTCCAGGGGGCGCCTGGGGGGTTGCTGGGCCTCTGGGGGGCAATGCCACCACTGCACGTCCTCCCCATCTGGTCTGGGGGTAGGGCTTCGGTCAGGGCTTGTAGAGGGCGTCCGGGAGCAGGACCTGGACGACTGCTCAGAGAGGGAGGGGCAACTGGAGCGAGTAGAGGAGGAGTCAGGGTACAGAGTATCCATCCCTAACTCCAGGCGGTCCAGCGTCTTGTCCCAGTCATCCTTGAGCTCCTTCAGCTTCTCTCTGCAGGAGGACACAGACAGGGCTCTCATTCAGGCTAACTGTTACTGTTATTATCAAACCTTTTTCATTTAGCTATGAAATATGACATATCATCAATTGATGGAACTTACTTGTGTGTCTCATTGATGATGTCCTCCTGTTCAAACACAAACATGGGAGGGTAAGGATTAGCCTTTGAAATACACAAAGCACACATCCCTCACACACATCCCTCACAGCCTTAACACACAGCTCTAACACACATCCCTAACAGCTCTAACACACATCCCTCACAGCCTTAACACACAGCTCTAACACACATCCCTCACAGCCCTAACACACAGCTCTATTACAGGCCTAAAACATTCCTAACACACAGCCCTATAACATAGCCCTAACACAGCCCTAACATCCAACCGTAACATACAGTCCTAACACTGAGGCCAGCCCCAACACTGAGGCCAGCAGTGCTTTCCCACGCTAATTCCATTGCGCAACAATAATATTAACGCAGCTTTACCTCTCCTGCCGGCCGCGCGGTGGCATCTTTCCACAGGTGGATCAGCCAGGTAAGGAGCAGCAGGAGCGTGGAGAGGACAAACACCCCGAGCTGGACATTGATGACCGCATCTCCACCAAGTTCCGATGTCGACTCCAGGAGATGCATGCGGTAGCGCAAGTGCTTGTTTGTTGGGGCTAACATGACTGGCGACTGGTGACTGGCACCTGGCACCACGAAGCGTCGGAAGCGCTGTCTGGGGGTAGGGCTTCGGTCAGGGCTTGTAGAGGGCGTCTGAAAGCAGGACCTGGACGACTGCTCAGAGAGGGAGGGGCAACTGGAGCCAGTAGAGGAGGAGTCAGGGTACAGAGTATCCATCCGGTCCAGCGTCTTGCCCCAGTCATCCTTGAGCTCCTTCAGCTTCTCTCTGCAGGAGGACACAGACAGGGCTCTCATTCAGGCTAACTGTTACTGTTATTATCAAACCTTTTTCATTTAGCTATGAAATATGACAAATCATAATTGATCTGAACTTACTTGAGTGTCTCATTGATGATGTCCTCCTGTTCAAACACAAACATGGGAGGGTAAGGATTAGCCTTTGAAATACACAAAGCACACATCCCTCACACACATCCCTCACAGCCTTAACACACATCTCTAACACACATCCCTCACAGCCTTAACACACATCCCTAACAGCCTTAACACACATCCCTAACAGCCTTAACACACATCTCTAACACACATCCCTCACAGCCTTAACACACATCTCTAACACACATCCCTCACAGCCTTAAAATACATCTCTAACACACATCCCTCACAGCCATAACACACATCCCTCACAGCCATAACACACAGCCCTAACAGCCTTAACACACATCCCTCACACACATCCCTCACACACATCCCTCACAGCCTTAACACACATCCCTCACACACATCCCTCACAGCCTTAACACACAGCTCTAACAGCCCGAACACACAGCTCTAATACAGGCCTAAAACAGCCCTAACACTGAGCCCAGCCCCAACACTGAGCCCAGCCCTAACACTGAGCCCAGCCCCAACACTGAGCCCAGCCCCAACACTGAGGCCAGCAGTGCTTTCCAACGCTAATTCCATTGCGCAACAATGAATGAATGAAAGCTTTATTTCGAACATGTGTAAAAAGAAATAGTTATAACAACAAAAGACAAAACAAAAACAAGAAAAAACAAAACAAAAACAAGAAACACTATTTACTTAACATGTCGAAGGAGTAGGAAGAAGCATAAGCTTATTTAATCCTGCCCCTTCTCCAATACTCAGAGATTAATCATTAATAATCTGCAGTTGACTTCAATATTAATATAATATATATATTTTAAATTAAATCAAATGTATTTACATATTTACCAACAATAGAAAACAGATAATGTAAATAAACAAATAATCTGTGAAAACAACTGGTGACTATCAAAGCCCTTCTTCCTCCTCGTACCTGGTGAAAACCATGTTTTTATAAGCGGTACAATAATATTAACGCAGCTTTACCTCTCTCTCATCTCTCCACAGGTGGATCAGCCAGGCAAGGAGCAGCAGCAGGAGCGTGGAGAGGACAAACACCCCGAGCTGGACATCGAAGCGCACATGTTTCTGGTCTAGCAGCTGTTTAGACATTATAACACATTAGGGAAATCTATCCATAGATTAGCCTACACTGTGTACGTGTGTACACTTCCATAGACAAAGCGTTTATGAATGTTGTTGATGATTGGCATACCTCTTATGCATTAAATTGTTATGACGTCATAATAATGTCAAGAGATTGCGTCATAATGAAGGGTTACCATGACCCTGATGCAGTGAACAGAGGGAGCTCTTTCATCCTTTTACACAGAGCTCAACTTTAAATAAAATTGCTGCAGCATGAACCAAGTCTGAAATGTGAAAACGATGGAATCAAACATATTGACTTATCCCATATAACACGTCTTAATTTAATTAATAACACCCACAGCTGGAACTGAATGACAGATTCACTCAAACTATGAGTGACGGACTCAGCGCATCTCAAAACAATCTGGCCCGTGGCTGCCGCGCTTGTTGTATAGGCTCAACACATCAACACATGGCTAATTTAAATATTTACTATATTTATAAACTTGACTATATTTACTATATTTATAAACGTTCACTAACATCAACCAAACTTGGAAGTATTAAGAGAACGGACACAACGCGGAAATGTAACCAATGAAATGTATTTGTGTACACAGCTTTTAACGAGGTAATGACGTCAAACCCCGCTAACATAGCTTGACATGCTGAACGACGCCAGGGTTATTGCTTTTTATTTTTATTTTACCAGGCGAGACAATTAAGAACAAAATTCTTATTTACAATGCCGGCCTGCAATAAGGGAAAAGGGGAGGGGGCCTGAAAGATAAAACATGTTAAAAACAAAGCACAATAAGCATTAAACACAGGCATGTAACACAAACAATACAACAAAAGCACTAACGGACATCAACAATGGAACACAACAGTAAGCACAAAAAGCAGACAGGCAACACAAGACAACACAATACAACAAAACGCACTGGGACACAGCCAAGCAAACACAACAATACAGCAATAAGCACTGAGACACAGTCAGGAAAGACAATAATACAACAATAAGCGCTGGGACACGACCAATCAACACAGCGATACAACATAGACACTAAGACAGCCAGTAAACAAACCAATACAACGATACACACTGAGACACAGTCAAGCAAACATAAATACGGTACAACAATAACCACTGAGACACAGCCACCAAATACAACAACAGCAATAAGCACTTACGAAACAGGCCAACAAACATTAGAACACTTAAAAGCAGAGAATGAGCAGACATGAGCGTATGGGGGCATAAAAACAAGTGCAGGTGGACAGGGGGTGTGTGTAAAGGGAATGAATACAAGTGCTTCCCTACAGAGAAGAGAAGCATGTGCAGGAATCAGTGAGGGTGTCTGAAATAGTGAGTCTGAAGGCAGAGAGGGAGATGAGTTTATCCAGTTTGAGGGTTTTTTGCAGAGCATTCCAGTCAGAGGGGGCAGCAAACTGGAATGATGCACGGCCAAGGGAAGTGAATGAATGAATGAATGGTCTTTATTGTCATTAATATACAGAGGTGTCAAAAGTATTCACATTCATTACTCAAGTAGAAGTATAGATACTATGGTTTAAAAAGACTTCTGTAGAAGTTGAAGTATCAACTCAAGCTTTTTACTCAAGTAAAAGTACTGGTTTCAAAACTACTTAAAGTATAAAAGTAAAAGTAATGTAAGGGGAAAAAAATGCCATTAAGGACAAAAGCTTAGGCCATGCCACAGGGGCCTATAGTGCACTACCCCACCTCCCCCCCAAAAAACATTTTTCTAAAGGCCATAATGACTATGTTATTATTAAAATGTTAATGTTGAAAAATTTGGGATGCACTTGTTTCAGACGCATTTATGCCCATTGAAAATGAACACATTTTAGTACAATGCAAATACATTAAAGAACCATATGTGTGTACTACTGAGCATTAACATGTGAACACGGAAGATATGATGACTAGTTGCCTAAGTATTGTAATGGTGCAAAAAGTCAAACGTCAAAAGTCAAACGTCAAAAGTCAAAAGTCAATAGCCTTTATTGGAACTGTGAGGGCAAAACCATACAAACCATAACAAAGTAGTGATTCAATATTTCCTGAAAAAACACACATACACACAATCTACATCAGCATCAGAGTTACCAATAAGCTTTGTTCAGCCGCAAAAGCAGCAGGTTCTCAAAGTTCTTTGAGCCAATGCATGCTCTTTTTGGCCTGAAGATCAGCCCTGCGACACTAAACAGTCTTTCACAGGCTGCTGAGGCAGGGAGTCCCGTATTAAGTTTGAGTGATAGCTGGCACACAGCTGGGAAGGTCTTCAGTACCTCTACTGTGTCTCCTGGGCACCCCAGGTACGCATCCAACTGCTGGGACGTTTCAAGAGGGCCGGTCTTCTTCAAGGAGGAAAATAAGTCCTCTTCCTCAGACGATTGGGAGCCCTCACTGAAGTGTTTCTCGGCCTGACAGTCCAAGTGGCTTCTGATATAGTGAAGGCCTGTGGAATAAAAAACAAAAATCATGACAATTTAGACTATATGAAATAATAAATAATTTAAAATTATTTATGGCAGTATTGTAACTGTGTATTGGATAGTGTTGTGTGTGTGTGTGTGTGTCATTAAATGTAATTTCAAACTAATTTCACTGTCTTCATAGAAATTACACTAAGCGGAAGTGAGACACTTACCAAGTTTGAGGATATTTTCGTCACTTGTCCAACAGGTCTTACATTTGGGAACTAGAATGGCTGCGGCTATCAGTTCTGGATCTGCAAGCATCTCTCCGAAGCGTTTCTCAAGGCCTGAAAGAAGTGCAGCAATCAAAGGCTCACAGAACTTGGAGGCGACTTGAAGGTGCTGTAGCTTGGTCCTTAGCAGAGTTATGGTGGGGACCAACCATCCCATCTGCACACTGGTTTCTCCCTGAAGAACATCCAGTGCCTTTGCAACTGGGCTCATTGTCTTCGCATATTCTGCAACAAATGCAAGTTCCACTGGAGTAAACCTGTACAAAGAAGAAGAGAAAAACACAACATGGAACATTAAGTCTACTTGATGTAGCACCTTCAACTGGAGGAACTGATCATTAAAAAGGAAAAATATTGTCATCTGAGACTTTTAGAAATGAAGTTGTGTTGCTACAAATCACATTCATAGTAAATATGGGGACTGCATATTGGCATAGTGCATACGTGTTCTACAGTATTCCAAGTATAACACTGTGACTTAATCTATTGTTAATCACTTCATTAATTGTAAGGCAGAAAAACAAGCACTTACTTGGGTGTATCTAGTTCACTGCAGACAGCTGCAAGGGCTCCCTCGCCTTGTTCTCGTGTTATCCTCACTATTCTTTCTACGGCTGAGAAGAGTGAATTCCACCTTGTAGCAACAGGCCTTACGAGTTGGAGTTTGCAGTGGTCTTCAATTACTTCAGATGCGGTGGTTGATCTTGAACTTTTATTCCACAGGCTAGAGCATTTGGCAAATGTGGACCTTGACACGCGCTTGTACAGTGGGTTGACCTCTGCTTTTGAAGCATCAACTGTGGACACTAAATTGAGGAGGTGGCAGGCGCAGCGATGGTGCTTGGGTAGCTGGTATTCTAAGTAGTCATCTTCTTCCAACAGGGCTCCGGCATCAACAAATTCAACACCCTCAAGGCTTTCCTCTTCTTCATCGTTATCATCATTTTGACCACCATCATCCTCTTCTCCATCACCCTCTCCTACAGGTTCAGCATTGTTGTTCTCGTCAGTCTGCCCATAAACTCTGAAGGCTTTCAGGAAGTTTGATCCGTTGTCAGTTGTAGTGCGAACGATCTTCTCTCTGACATTGAATTCTGTGTGAATATCATTTAGGGCACCAGCCAGGGCAGAAAAGGTATGTGACCCTTTAAGTTGCTTGCATGCCAGGGCAGCACAGGATCTCTGCATGGTCTGGGGGTTAAACCAGTGCGCAGTGACACCAATGAAACCGCGACGGTGTGCCGTCCAGCAGTCTGTTGTTGTTGCTATGAACTCAATTTCACTAAGGGCAGCTTTCAGTTTTCTTTTCATTTCAACAGAGGCCTTTGTGACTTTGTTAACAACAGTATTACGTGTCATGACATTTGTATTTGGCTGAAGATGTTGCACAAGCTCAATGAAGCCCTGTTGCTGAACAATGTGTGGTGGGTGCAAGCCTTGGACAATGAATTTGAGGACTACTTCATCCACACTTGCCTGGGACACTCTTCGAGCCTCCCACAGCTTGGTTTGTTTGGAGGGTGGGGTCAAAGAACCTTCAGTGGATGACTTCCTTTTGAGGGCTGTTGAAGAAAGTTGCGTGTACCTCTCTAGACGAGTGGGGTGTTTCTTCTGTGGAGAAAATGAATGCACAGGCACAGATTGAGATTCATATTATTTCTCTCAAACCACAAGCTGAGACTATCTAGGACTTCCGCTGTATTAAATGTCACGCTGGAAGTTCATGAATGGAGGTCAGACTACAAGTTAGGGAGCAGTTTCACTGGTCTATGCAATTATGTTGAGCAGACCAGAATATTGCCACTTAAAGCTGTTTTAGGACCACAAGCAGCTGCTGGCATGACTGAAAAGTAACATTATTGTTAATGGCACACACCGCGCACATTTCTTCTCCCGTGGGAACATAATTAACTCTTTACAGCAACAAACACGGTAAAACTCCGACCTCAACACATGAAGGATTACAAATGAAACATTTAATCATAGCCTACTGTTAGCAAGCAAACCATGGCATGTTCTTAGCCATAGCAAACATTGCAAATTTACCATTAGTACGTTACGACTGATAATAACAAACTTTCAGCTTACCTCAATATGCTTTTTCAAATTAGACGGTGAGTTTTTGAAGGCCATTAGCTCGTGGCTTGGGTGCGCAGAGCTTGCAGCGCATTCGAAAGGAGTTGTTTTTGCATCCAACCATTTCAAAAAATTCTTCCAGGTACGGCCAGGGATGGAGAAGGGTTGGCTGATCTTCCTGGCTATCAACCTGGTTGATGCTGGTGCTTGGTTGGGACATTTCGCTGTTATTTTGAGTCTCTGGCACGATCACGGACATCTTTGGCTACATACATCTGCTTTCCTTGCTGGAGTGTGATTTGTGTCATGTGCAGCAGATGGAATGCATCTCGTACAAACCAATAGGGTGTCGGAATGGTATAATGTTTATACTTCTCATCCAACCACAATCAAATTCACTCTATCCGGATTGCGCGACTTATCTGGATAGGTTTTTTTTGTGTGTTTTTTTTAACGATGAAAAGCTGTAATGAAAACAAGCTGAAATGAAATAGGAGTAACGAGGCTATTTTTAAAATGTAAGGAGTAGAAAGTACAGATAATTGCGTGAAAATGTAAGGAGTAGAAGTAAAAAGTCGGCTGAAAAATAATTACTCCAGTCAAGTATAGATACCCAAAATGTCTACTTAAGTAAGGTAACGAAGTATTTGTACTTCGTTACTTGACACCTCTGAACATGACTGACCTGATGCCTCTCTTTAGCTGAGGCAGGGCTGAAGGAGGCTGACCTCTGGGATCCATTTTTTGTAAGCCTGTGCCCACTGCAGCCTTGGCTTTCTGTACTTGGCTGACAAAAGTAGAACACGATGTGACCTTCTGCTGTTGTAGCCTGCCTCAAGGTTCAATGCATTGTGCTTCTGAGATGCTTTTCTGCTCACCACAATTGTACAGAGTGGTTAGCTGACTGACCCTAGCCTTTCTGTCAGCTCGAACCAGTCTGGCCATTCTCCATTGACCTCTCTCATCAACAAGGTGTTTCCGTCCGCCCTCCATAGCTCACTGGATGATTTTTGTTTATTGTATCATTCTCAGTGAACTCTTGAGCCAGCTGTGTGCGAAATTCCCACGAGATCAGCAGTTTTAGACATACTCAAATCAGCCTGTCTGGCACCAACAATCATGCCACGGTCAAAATCACTGAGAGATCACATTTTTTGCCCATTTTGATTGTTGATGTGAACATTACCTGAAGCTGCTGGCATTGCACTGGCATTGCACTGATGCTACACGTTTCGCTGATTAGATAATTGCATGAATGAGAAGGTGTATAGGTGTTCCTAATAAAGTGTTTCAGTATACTGTGTAAGTAGTAAATTAGAGAATGATATAAGTGATCAGTTTGAAGAAAAAACTGTCTGAATGCAAGAATATTGTCAGACTCGGTTCCTTGGAGATTACTCTTTAGATAGATATTGATATGCACGCAGACTCGAGTTCACCATTGCAACAACTGGAGCTTTATAACACGTCACATCCAATATCTGGGATGGTGGGCTAATAGCGCCCCCTGCAGGCTACAATCGGTACACCTAATGCTTTTAATGACATGGTATCCTCCTGTATATTGTGTAAATCACCATTACATTTGATCGGTAGCTCTCCGCTTGCTGAAGTATTGAACGTCGCAACAAAAACAAAATATATTACACATACCCATAGAGAATAAATGAGAAAAGTTAGCATTATCCAGAGAATGAACGGGAAAATGCCTGTCAGCTCTAGGTTGGGGATGTAGCTCAGTGTTAGAGAGCGAGGTTCATTAGTGGTGTCCAATCATATCGCCAAATGCTTTAGTGGTGTCCAATCATGTCGCCCAAATGCTTTAGTGGTGGTGCACGTCATCATATTATGCAAACAACTCGGCATGAAATTTCGAACTGTCAGTCCATCGGTTTTGTCACCTTCAGCTTCACTGCATCCGTTTATGGTAAGTCCAGATACTGAGCTTGGCTTTATAAATTGTTTTTATCAATGGAATTGTTAATATAAATTAATACGGTGTTGTCAGTTCATAGCAACACTTTGCACCTCTCGTTTTTGACTACGGACAGACGCGGCTAGTTCTATGTTGAACACTCACGTTCGCAGAAAAATGTATTCAATTATATTGAATATTATATATGTAATACATATCCTGCTGAATTAATGCTGTGTTGTTTAATCCATTCATAGCAACACACCAGGGACGTGCCGTCCATATAAGCAGGGTAAGCAGTGCTTACCCAACGAAAAAAGAAAAAAGGACCGTGAAAATATTAAAATAAAAGTGCTTGTAACCGTTTGTTTGTTTTCATTAAAAGAGTCGTATTTTAGGTCCCAGGGCAGCAGGAGTCATTCATTTTGATGTTGCATTTTTAGAGCCACCTGTAGGAGTAAAGCACTTCCTACTCTGCAAGCACTCCTCTCTCTGCTTTCCCTCGCGTACATTCGAATGCGTGAAAATGTCTTTTTTATTTTTTCCGATGCCTCAGCCCGCTGTGTAATGTGACCAGGGTAAGCATGCTTTCAGCCAATCAGAGTAGTTCTTTCATTCCGATAAGAGCTACTGATTGGCTATCATTTTCAAGTTCACAAGTTCATCAAGTTCACACTACTTTCTATCGCCCGGCAGAATAGTTTATGCTAGCTCAAACGATCTAATCAATAAGGATAACTTGCGAATATGGACATTACTGTCAGTGTCAGCGACCTAAAGGGATTTTGTAGACTGGACTGGACTGCAAAAACAGAACTACTGGCTAAAGGCCGGCCAAAGCCACCGCTCAACGATCTGCACACCCAGAAAGGGAGAGACGCTAGGGGGTTCCAACAAGTCTGGTATGAGCGGAAGAAATGGCTATGTGGCTGTGCAGAGACCATGAAAGGTCATGAAAGGAGGGTCCTGAAATTTGATCGAGTGCAAAGATTTATTTTTACTCACAGGGGTCAAAAGTCTTTATGCTTTGCGTCATTGACTGTCTTTTTGTAAATCATTGTCAACTATAAAATGTAAAATGTATTTTTTGATAACAAAAGGATTAAAAAAATAAAATTAAAAAAGTCCATTAGAGGTGAGCAAATGTAATGCGTTGCTATCCGGTTGTTAAGCCTGACGTCAAACGTGACGTTTTGCAATAGCCGGCCGCGCTAACCGCAACACCAAAACTTTTGGTCCAAAAGAGTTATCTCCCTTGGCGTAGACTTTGCTAACGGGGTGGGAACCTTATTCAGGTTCTCTGGTGCGATGCCTCCTACCTCCTTTCATGCGCGGAAATTCCATCCTTCCATGCGGGTGGCGAACCCAGAACCTTCTGCGTACCAACCGGCCGCGCTAACCACTACACCAAGACAGCTAACCCGCTTGTTTAAGATTTTTTCGCCTATTTAAGTTTATTTTTTATTATTTTATTATTATTTATTTTTTAATTTTTTTAATTTACGTGCTTACGTTCCCTCCCTATGATGATGATTATGATGAAGAAGAACATGATATAAAAAAACGTGATATAAGAACATGACAATGATAGTGAATCCGCTTGTTAAGTCTGACGTCAAAAGTGACGTTTAGCCATTTCCGTGTCCAAACCAGAAATTCCCTGCGCCAGAGTACCTCTGAACTACAGCGGTAGAATGACAGTTTAATCGTTTTTTAGACTCGGATCTATTCATACAACAAGGGACACAATACTTTCCCGTTTTCTCCATATTGTCAGGGTATTTGAGCCTCGGAAAAGCGCTATATAAATATAATTTATTATTATTATTATTTCTCCATTTCGAAGACAGCGCCTCAGCCAACGTTGGCCCCGGAAACACGTCACGACTTAACAAGCGGTATCCTATGATGCCGGTAATGTAAATATCAAATCAAAAATATCCACAATGATGAAAGAAGTAAACAAGTAGCGAGTAGCGTCCATTTATATGGAATTTGGGCCATATGGCCAGTTTTATCTGTTGAGGTTATTTTTTACCTGTTCCAGCCACCCATGCAATCTGTGTGTTGGCTGTGTTAACACTTTGAGTTACTGTATGTAACCATCGTTAGCTGTATGTGCAGAGTTGAGTCTGTTGAGCTGTTGAGGAGATGTTCCCGTGATGTTGTGTTTTAGGACTTCCCCTGTGTAAACAGATGTGTGCTCCCCCCCAGTTCTCCCTTTGGTGTGTGTGTGTGTGTGTGTGTGTGTGTGTGTGTGTGTGTGTGTGTGTGTGTGTGTATTGTGTGTGTGTATTGTATTGTATTGTATCGAATATGCATTTATATTTCCACTTCAGTCTTTCTGCCTAAACCACCTCATCCTCCTCACACCATGTCAGATCATAGAGTGGGTAACATTTGAATACTTTATTTGGTTCCACAAATTATATTATACAAACAGGGAATCAAATATTTCGGGGCTAAGCAGCACTGAACACTTAAGGATACACATAACACCTCCTTCTCCACACGGCCAAGCTGCCAATAATAGCTGAGACAGAGCAAAATTTGGCAACCTGTTTGGCCTTTCTTTTAGTCATTGCAGCAATTCTCAGACCCCTCATGGTGCATTTATATACATGGCCCAGACTTCCAAATACAAGTATGCTGAATTTGCACTTGTACCCAAAGCTGGTTATCGTACCAAGTAGTGGTTGGTATTTGATATACTTGTCCTGGAAAGTCTGGTCCATGTACAGGTCAAAGGGGCAGCCTACTTCTACAATCAGCACCTCCTTGTGGCTGGTGTCAACAAAGACAACATCAGGTGTATTTGGGATGTTGGAAAAAACATCATTGGCAAAACCAAACCACTCTGGTAACACTCTGGCATGCTTGTACATAACTGCGCTAGATGGTAAGATGTTTTGTACTGTATCAGACACAATGTCCACAATACGGTCATGACGAGCTATGTACAGGTGTTTGTATGCATTACATCCATTTGTTATGTGTGCAATGGACTCTAGGTGTTGTGAATCCTGATGGTTTAAACAGAATGGACTGTGAGTGTGGGGATACCAGGTGGACAGATTGTACTTGGTCGGTAATACCTGCAGTCTTGCTTTGATGGTGAATTTCAGAACATCCTCGTCGCAGCGACGTTCTTATACACTGAGTGTGAGACTGAGTGGTCAGCGAACTGCAAACAGGCTAGCTTTCCCTGTAGTCTGAGTCCACACCAGTGCTGCCTGATCTCAGACTGCTTCAGGCTGAGCAGAACCCTCCTTGCAGAGTCTCTGTGCAGTCCGACAGTCTCTTCCTGCGGTGTTGTGATGTCGGCCTTCACAATCACACAGGGGTCTGTGATCACCTCATCAGAGACAGGGACTTCAGTCTGTGTGTTAAGTTCTGTCCATCTTAGCTGAACTCCAGTCTGGTTGCAGAGGTCATTGAGATCCGGCCAGTCAGACCAGACCCCGAAGCCCTTGGCCTGGGAGTCCAGTTTCCCAGAGTCTTTCCTCCTGAAGCCGAGGAAGTCGTTCTGGTGTGCGCGGGCCAGGGGGATCTTCCTTCTGCGTAGATCCAGTAGGAGAGAGGCCCTGGCCATTTCTCTAACGGTGGCATCGTCATTGTTAAGCATGTGGAGCAGGTGGGCTAGCCTGGTGGCTATGTAGGCCCACTCAACATTGGGGACTCCCAGCCCTCCCTCTCCACATGGGAGAAAGATCATGCCCCGTGTGGAGTGTGTGTTGAGGCCCACCCACTTTCTGACCAGCTGGACAGTTCTGTTCGTCATCTCTCTCAGTGCTTTGAGGGGGATGTGCACATTGGCGAAGAGGTGTTGGATTTTGGCCAGAGCCACCTCTCTCACAGCCTGGAGCTTCATGAGGATGGGGAGGGGGGACAAGTCAATCAGGTGGAGACGATGGAGAAACTCTGTAGTGAGCTCCTCGACCTGCTCGCTCCACTCGCCAGCGATGTTAAACCTGTGGCCAAGGTATGGGTAGGTCTCATTGCGGGAATACACCCTGATGGGTTGGCCCATTACAAGAAAGGTGGGGGGCTTGTCGTTCTTGGCCTTATACCAGCGGTTGCCTCCACTGCGGCGCTCATGGAGTACGGCACACTTGGCTTGCTTCACCTCCAGCCCTGACCATTGGAGGAACTCATCAGTGCGTGCCAGCATTTTGGTGATGACATCCTCCTGTCGTGATGACACCTGCACGTCGTCCGCGTATCCCTGCACAGGATTTGGGGATCGGACATGCAGAGGAGCGCACTGGTAAATCCACTTCATCCATTGGTTGAGTGCTAAGATGAAGTTCACGGCACTCCAGGGACAGCCAGTTTTTATTCCCACCTTCAGTGCAATCGGCTCTGTGAGCTGCTGCCCACAGATAACTTGGAGAAATTAGCCTTGGTACACGCTGGATACAATATTCACAAAAGGCTGAGGCAGGTGTATTTCCTCTAATGCTTTTAGCATCACCTCATGGGGGAGTGTACCAAACGCATCTCTGAAGTCCAAAAACACTGTGTAGAATCTAGATGATTCATGTTTGAAGTCATCTATTCCGGTTTTTAAGCAAAACACATGTTCGTTCATTCCCTGTCTGTTGATGCATGATTCAATTCTTGATTTAATGCACGATGACCCATAGATAGTACTGTCATTTAATTCATTTCATGTTGTATCAGCTTTGAATACTCCAAGCTGCATATTCACACAGATGATATAAAAACTGAAAAAACTATATAAAACCTTTTTTTTTAATAAATATTTTTTATGATGATGATGATGATTATGATGAAGAAGAACATGATATTAAAAAACGTGATATAAGAACATGACAATGATAGTGAATAGCCTATGATGCCGGTAATGTAAATGTCAAATCAAAAATATCCACAATGATGAAAGAAGCAACTGACATTGTATGACATTGTATGACACGTATAAACACACTTCTTAGTGTCCCCATGCGACCCCTGCTGGTATTGAAGAGCATTGCAGCCATGAAAAAAAAGAGATGGCGGCTGATACTAACGCAATCACACACAAACACACACAAATACTGCAAAATAACTTTATACTAGCTAGATTTTGAAAATATAAGGATACTGGGGGGTAGAACGCACATATCTAGGAAAGGTCATGAAAGGAGGGTCCTGAAATTTGATCGAGTGCAAAGATTTATTTTTACTCACAGGGGTCAAAAGTCTTTATGCTTTGCGTCATTGACTGTCTTTTTGTAAATCATTGTCAACTATAAAATGTAAAATGTATTTTTTGATAACAAAAGGATTAAAAAAATAAAATTAAAAAAGTCCATTAGAGGTGAGCAAATGTAATGCGTTGCTATCCGGTTGTTAAGCCTGACGTCAAACGTGACGTTTTGCAATAGCCGGCCGCGCTAACCGCAACACCAAAACTTTTGGTCCAAAAGAGTTATCTCCCTTGGCGTAGACTTTGCTAACGGGGTGGGAACCTTATTCAGGTTCTCTGGTGCGATGCCTCCTACCTCCTTTCATGCGCGGAAATTCCATCCTTCCATGCGGGTGGCGAACCCAGAACCTTCTGCGTACCAACCGGCCGCGCTAACCACTACACCAAGACAGCTAACCCGCTTGTTTAAGATTTTTTCGCCTATTTAAGTTTATTTTTTATTATTTTATTATTATTTATTTTTTAATTTTTTTAATTTACGTGCTTACGTTCCCTCCCTATGATGATGATTATGATGAAGAAGAACATGATATAAAAAAACGTGATATAAGAACATGACAATGATAGTGAATCCGCTTGTTAAGTCTGACGTCAAAAGTGACGTTTAGCCATTTCCGTGTCCAAACCAGAAATTCCCTGCGCCAGAGTACCTCTGAACTACAGCGGTAGAATGACAGTTTAATCGTTTTTTAGACTCGGATCTATTCATACAACAAGGGACACAATACTTTCCCGTTTTCTCCATATTGTCAGGGTATTTGAGCCTCGGAAAAGCGCTATATAAATATAATTTATTATTATTATTATTTCTCCATTTCGAAGACAGCGCCTCAGCCAACGTTGGCCCCGGAAACACGTCACGACTTAACAAGCGGTATCCTATGATGCCGGTAATGTAAATATCAAATCAAAAATATCCACAATGATGAAAGAAGTAAACAAGTAGCGAGTAGCGTCCATTTATATGGAATTTGGGCCATATGGCCAGTTTTATCTGTTGAGGTTATTTTTTACCTGTTCCAGCCACCCATGCAATCTGTGTGTTGGCTGTGTTAACACTTTGAGTTACTGTATGTAACCATCGTTAGCTGTATGTGCAGAGTTGAGTCTGTTGAGCTGTTGAGGAGATGTTCCCGTGATGTTGTGTTTTAGGACTTCCCCTGTGTAAACAGATGTGTGCTCCCCCCCAGTTCTCCCTTTGGTGTGTGTGTGTGTGTGTGTGTGTGTGTGTGTGTGTGTGTGTGTGTGTATTGTGTGTGTGTATTGTATTGTATTGTATCGAATATGCATTTATATTTCCACTTCAGTCTTTCTGCCTAAACCACCTCATCCTCCTCACACCATGTCAGATCATAGAGTGGGTAACACCAACATATGACACCACCAGCATCCCCCACCCCCACCCCCCTTCCCTGACACTCTCCCCCGCCAAGACACCTGTGCTGGTTTAGTTCCACTCACAAAGAAACAACTTTGTAGTGCCTTCAGAGCAGCAGGTGCATGCTTCTTCTCGTGTGTTTGTGTGACCACAACTCAGCGCACACACACACAAACTGGTCTTCCACCACAACTACACACACACACACACACACGCACACGCACACGCACACGCACACGCACACACACACGCACACACACATCATTCATACAGCATATTCTCTTCCATTTACCCCCTTACACCCTGTGTATCACTTTCCCTTATCTCCCTCCCCTCTGTCTCCTCCCCTCTCTCCCCCCTCCTCTCCTCCCCTCTCTCCTCTCCTCCCCTCCTCTCCTCTCCCCATCTCTCCTCTCCTCTCCCCATCTCTCCTTCCCTCTCCTCCCTCCTCTCCTCCCCTCTCTCCCCCCTCCTCTCCTCCCCTCTCCCCCCTCCTCTCCTCCCCTCTCTCCCTGCAGTCGTCGTCAGTTTGGGCCTAAGGACCAGGATGAGGTGAAGATCATTGAACACCAGACCCAGTATCTGAGACTGATGCCTCACCTGGCTGCCGCCTTGGCTCTCACCTTCACTACCAGGTAATATTTACATTAATTAGCATAATTAACATTACACATCCAAAGTGACTTACAACACAGTACATTTGTCTGAGTGAATCATCTATACATCAGTCATGATAAGAAAAAACAAATCTATGCCTAAGACCAGGGGGCACTAACACACAGCCGAGGCACACTTCTTTGAAACATGCGTAGACTTTGCTATTAGACATTTGTGTTGTTATTATTATGAAAAGAGAGCTCTAACTGACTCCACTAGATGGCAGCAGTGTCTCTATATCAGCCCACGTCCAGTTAATATTCTCATTATCATTTTGTATGAGCTGTGTGTTTTAATCTGAAGGGAAAATGAAGTGTGCGTTTGTGTCTTGGTGTTTCTGTGTCTCGGTATCTGTATCTGTATTTGTGTGTGTGTGTGTGTGTGTGTGTGTGTGTGTTCAGGTATGCAGCGCGTATGATGGACGACGCTCTGTGTAAGGGAGAGGACCTACAGAAGAGCCGTTCTCTGCAGGCTCTGGTGGCTGGACTCAAGGCCTACAGCACCTGGCAGAACCTGGCCTGTCTGCAGGACTGCCGCGAATGCACCGGGGGCATGGTGTGTGTTTGTGTGTGTGCGCGTGCGTATGAGTGTGTGTGTGTGTGTGTGTGCGTGTGCGTGTGCGTGTGCGTGAGCGTGTGCGTGTGCGTGTGCGTGTGCGTGTGTGTGTGCGTGTGTGTGTGTGTGAGCACGCGGGCAGGCGTGCGTGCCTGCCTGTGAGTGTGATAACAGTACTGATGTTACATAAGAGTATCTGTCCCATGTGATTTTGTAATGTACTGTATTGTACCAGCTGTGTGTGTATCTGTGTGTGTGTATCTGTGTGTGTGTGTGTGTGTGTATCTGTGTGTGTGTATCTGTGTATCTGTGTGTTAGCGCGTCCCTGTGAAACCACAACTCTGCACCTCTAACAAGATGAAGAACACATTTCCTATACATCTCATCTTACACACACACACACACACACACACACACACACACACACACACACACTGCTGCACGTGTTTGTGTGATGCTATGACATTTACCTGCTAATTTTGCTGCTTTCCAAAAAATTGGATCTGACATTATCAACTGTGAGAATGTTGACCTCTCAAATGTAACAAGGTTGATTATTGAAATTCTGATCCTTATCATTTTGGAACAAAGGCCTAGGCAAAGATTGCTCTGTTATGGACTGTTTGAAGTCCCATGGTGGCATGAGCATAAGTAAAGACGTCACACGTGAATCCCTTCACTGTACAGGATAAAACAAGTGTCTTGGTAGATCACCCTGTATCAGGGGAGGCTGGTGGAGGCGGAAATCAGAGGATGGGCCCATTGTAATGCATGTAATGGAATGAGGAATGATGTCCTCCCGATTCTTACCTCTACCAGCCTCCCCTGATCTCTATCCAGCGGTTATGTTCCAATATCCGCACTAGCTAGCCATGCAGTCGAAGTGGTATCGTGAGCTTAAAATTATAAAGTTCTATCTCCGTTTAGGGTAGTTCAGAGATATTGAGCGTCAAAGTTTTTACATTCCATTATGTTTTGTGAGATGGAACCTTTGTATTTTATGAATTACTAACTCAAAAATGTCAACATTTTAAAAATAACACCACACAGGCATTAATAAACACCTAATGGATCATGGATTATGTAAAAAAACTCAATTTTGACAAAAATGGAGATAGAACCTTATAATTCTGACGTCACGGTATGCTAACGTGGATATTGAGCGTTGTTGTGTTGTCCGTCTCTGTCAGGGTTTCATGATGGAGAACCGCATCCCAGGTCTGAAGTGTGACTCTGACGTCTTCGTCACCTTCGAAGGGGACAACATGGTCATGCTACAGGTAAGACAACCAATGACGGGGCGCTTAGGTGACCTAGCGGGTTAAGCACTGACCATGTAACCGCAGGGTCCCCGGTTCGATTCCGGCCGGGGGACATATCCTGCATGTCATCCCTCCTCTCTCTCTCACCCATCCGTCCTGTCTAAATCTTCACTGAACGGTCAATAAAAATGAAAACAACAACCAATGACTTGACTAACAAGTCAACTGAAGGTACTTTCAGTCACCGAGGTGTACCGTCTGGTCTACCACCCTAATGCTGTCCTGCTTCGCAAGGGAAGGATAGCAATTTAGCAAATTCGGTTTGGTTCTTTATTATGTTTACACTGTCAAATATGTTGATTTGTTGATCTGAAGGCGACGCACATTTCTCATAGACCATTGGAAGAAATACATAACAAGACAGAGACAGGCAGGCAGACTGACAGACAGACGACAGAAGAAGCTCAAAGAAAAACAGACCTGACAGATGCTCCTTTTGTCCTACATATTGTGGGACTGGAATGAACCTCGATACTAGGAAAACTAAGCAGAGAGTTAATCAGAAATTTGATAATAGGATTGACACTGGAGTTTAGGGGTAATTTCTATCTGTTTCCAACAAAATTAGATTTGGGATAAACTTGTTTTGTACATGGAACTGGTGATTCGATAACCAACAGCTAATTGGGATAAGGGGGATTTCTTCTTTTTGCACAGATGAAGTGGATAGTGGAGCTGTGTAGCAATGTGGCCTGGGGGCAAGAGTGATGGGCGCACACACACACACACACACACACACACTCTTATATACAGTATACACACACATACGCACACAAACAAACACATGCACAGTGGCCTTAGATTTATTTTTTTGATAGGATAGGAACAAGGTCAGTATTCACACTGTTCAGTAATGCCGCAGGAGACTCCGGGGATTACGCACAAATCTGATTATCTCATCAAATACAAACATGGATTCATCACAAACCCTGAGAAAAACTTAAAGTTTAATATGAAATCGTGAAATTAATGAAAGGATGTTGTAGAGAATGATTGATTATGGAGACAGGTCACCAACCTCCAGTGAGAGAGTTCATAGAGGGTTCAACGAGTTATTTTACAGTGGTGAAACATGATTACTGTATACAGTATTTACAGGTGATTTGCAGGTGATTTTGTGTTAAATGTAATACATTGCTATATAATCAGAATGTTCTACCTAGATATTGATGGTTAGTATACAGAAGTCATTATTTACCCATCACCCTGGCTTACTGTATGTAAGCCATTACCCAAACTGTCATGAACCAATCACAGATAACTTTGGTTGATTTATTCGTTGAAGTTGTCAACAAGATAGAGTGAAGGTTAAAATAGGGCATGTGGTAGTGTAGAAATGTACTGAACTGTCTGGACTAGAGTCACAAGGAGAGCAGTAGAGGAGAAGATGAGTACAGGAGTCCTAAACCAGACCCATTCAGTTAGGTGCTGACCTTAAAAGAGGAGTCAGGGGTGCTTAGGTGGCGTAGCGGGTTAAGCGTTGACCATGTAACCGCAGGGCTCCCGGTTCGAATCCAGCCGGGGACATATCCTGCATGTCATCCCTCCTCTCTCTCTCACCCATCCTTCCTGTCTAAATCTCTACTGTATCTCTAAATAAAAAGAAAAATATGAGTGGGACTGCCCCACTCCGAAAAAATAACTTAAACTTTTTTTTTTTTTTTAAATGAGGAGTCAGACCACAGATGACCCCAACTGACAGCATCCAATCACAGTTGACCCAAACTGACATGAACCAATCACAGTTGACCTAAACTGACACAAACCAATCACAGTTGACCCAAACTGACACAAACCAATCACAGTTGACACAAACTGACACAAACCAATCACAGTTGACACAAACTGACACAAACCAATCACAGTTGACACAAACTGACACAAACCAATCACAGTTGACCCAAACGGACACAAACCAATCACAGTTGACACAAACGGACACAAACCAATCACAGTTGACACAAACTGACACAAACCAATCACAGTTGACCCAAACCGACACAAACCAATCACAGTTGACCCAAACTGACACAAACCAATCACAGTTGACCCAAACTGACACAAACCGATCACAGTTGACACAAACTGACACAAACCAAATCACTGTTCATCACACATTGACCCCTGTGACCCTCTTGCCCCCTCCTGCCCTGTCCCAGGTGGTGGTGCGGGAGCTGCTGGCCCAGTACACCAAGGCCCTGGGTACCAGCATGGTGGGTGGAGCCATCAAGACCTGGAGCAACTCCATGTCCGACAGCCTTAGAACCAGGTTAGTAGCGCAGGCTGGGCTGGGCCAATCACGTGCACTCTCATTGGAGGGTCAGAATGCTCGACCTATCACGTGCACTCTCACCGGAGGGGCAGCAAGCCGGACTGGGCCGATCATGTGCACCCTCACTGGAGGGTCATGAGGCCAGACCAATCACTGTTTCCCTCAGGGCACATATTCTGTTTGGACCAGAGTTTTATGTGAGTGGGGACTCCTTTTCTTTCTGCACTGGGGTCTAGGGCGACCGGGCCGACTCACAAACACTATTCATGTTTCACTGTGGTTTTCACATCTTGATTAGTACATTAGCAACAGCTACATTCTGCTGGTGGAGATGTTTTTAGACACACTGGTGCTAAAACAGCCTCACACACTTATAACACCCACCAATCTCCAGTGAATCAGCCCCTCAGTGTCCAGGCTATTTCTGCCCAGGCCTGTGTCTTAATAGTCTGTTCTAACCGATTTATGATGGTGGGTTATTCTACCACAGAAATACCCCGAAATAAACACAGCCCGCTCAATAACCCCCTTCATCCACATTTACGTATTCTCATGCAGTCGTAACGTTTTAACACAGGAAGGGGTGATCATGTCTTCATTCTCACAAACAAGCACGTGGACTGTGTGTAATGACCTCGTGTTCTCTTGACACTGTGTTTTTCTTGCCAAGAAATTTGCCATTTGCCGACATGAACCATAAATCCGTTATGGTTATGGGTTCTCCAGTTGCCTTTAAGACAGCTTGACAGAGTCAAGCCTCTTCTGTCTTGCAGACATTTCATCCCCAAGCCCACCAACGACTTTCTCAGACAGCTCAAAACATTCAAAGTAAAACAAAAACCTCCTCCTTCAGTTCTACACCGCCATCATTGAGAGCATACTCACCTCATCCATAACAGTTTGGTACGGCAGCTCGGACAGTAGGCTAAATCACGGGAAAAAAACCGGTGGCGCTACCGATCCCTGGCCACCAAAACATCCCGTTTCAAAAACAGTTTTTTCCCCTCTGCTATAAGGACTCTCAACACCTGACTCACTGCACTAACCCTGCCAGACGTACTGCACTTTAATATAAGTTGTAAATATTGACTATGTTCTTGTCTTGTGGTTATGTGTGTACATGTCCATGTGATATTATGGACAATGTGTGCAATGTGTGTATGTTTTTGACACTGCTGTATTGAGCTGTTCCACCTGTACCGAAAACAAATTCCACCGACCTAGGTCGTGTGGTCATTAAACGATTCATTCATTCATTCATTGACACAGATTGTGTGTGTGTGTGTGTGTGTGTGTGTGTGTGTGTGTGTGTGTGTGTGTGTGTTTCCTCTGCATCTGCTTCAGAGCTTCCGACTATCACTCCAAAAATCCAATCCTCGACCTCCTAACCCAAGGAAATTGTTCTCCACATTTTCCACACTCCCCAACCCACCTCCTACCTCCGCCCTGTCTGCGGAAGACTGTTGTCACCTACTTTGAAAAGAAGGTCGATAACATCAACGGCTCCTTCTCTCTACCTCTCGCCCACACCCAACTGCTCTTCACTCGGTCTCTGGCTTATCAGCCTCTGGGGAACCGCCAATCTGCTTGCGACGCCGGCTCTACCTCCTGCACCACAATCCCTCTCCTCTATACAGGATCTATTCCAGCTGGCTTTAAGACAGCCCGAGTAAAGCTTTTCCCAAGGGGAAAGACATTTCCCCTTGGATGTCAGCCCACCACCTCCAGCTCGACCTTAACAACACTGAGCTGCTCTTCCTCCCTGGGAAAGCCTGCCCCTCTCCAAGACTTCTCCATCACAGTAGAGAACTCATACAGTGATCTCCGGTTTTGTGTTTTCATCATGATATTTTTCGATATAAAACGGAGGTATGATATATGGCAGATATGCTATATGGCAGTCTCACGCGCTTGTCTTGTTCCAGTTTTGCATCTAGCAAAATGCGCGATTCAAGACCCGGGTCGTAGCCATATACTGTATGTGTGAAAGTGAGCAACCAGGCAATTGCCCGGCTAATTCGGTCATGTGTGAACGATGAAAATGCCTGGCTGACGCGGGTTCGGGATTCCATGCAATTTACAGGGAACTGTGTGTGAAAGGGGCTTTACATTGCAATGAGGGCATACATTTTTCCAGTATATATATGGTCCCAGCGGGAATCAAACCCACAACATTAGCGTTAGCCATGCTCTACCGACTGAGCCACAGAGGACATCACCTCAACCATGTTTGTGTTTCTGATCCTACACACACTCACTCTACACACTACACACACACACACACGCACACACACACACACGCACACACTCACCCACACACAGCTGGTACAGTACATAACAAAATCATAGTTTGTCATAGTGTGTGCTGATTGTGCAATGCTAACATTGACCTGTACCATGACGTCTTCTTGTCTGGTAGCTTCTTCGGCTTCAATGTGGACACAGTGGGGGACCTGCGTTTCCTGCTGAAGGCCGTGTGCTACAGGGAGAGGGTTCTCCAGCGCACGCTAGCAGCCAGACTCTACACCAAGGTCAGTCAGACCACAGGAGGTGCTTCTGCACTCTGAGAAAAAAGGGTCCCGAAGGGGGTTCTTTGGCTGTCCTTGTGGGAGAACTCCATGATATTTCCACATTCACAGAAATATAGTGCCATCACATAAGAAAGTCGATCTACCACCAATAGTTTCAATGGCAATACAAACTACTTTACTCAATTAAAACCGTTTTTTTAGCAACTAGAGTCCGACAGATTATCTCTGAGCACTGATATTATTGGCCTTTTGCACAGATATAGCACCAAAGATATGCGTCAGCCTTACATTCTGAAAAGAAAGAAAATCTGTGTTTATTAGTTTTTTCCAGAACAAAATATATACATTTTATAATAAGAATAAGAATAATAACCAATAATAATTATGCATGAACGTTTTATCAATCATAAACACATATAGGGTAATAACCCAGTATATAAATAGGTTAATACGGTGAAATAAAAGGTGAATGAAGTAAATAGCAAAGTTATTATAGGCCTTAAAAATGTGACAGATTTTAAAACATGTATTACATGTGGAGGTCCCTGTTCTGTTTGACTCTCGTCCAAGGAGTCCTTGGGCTGAAAAAGGTTGAAGTAGCTTTAGAGGGAGTCATGCATGGGGTAGGAAATCTAATTATAAAGAAATTAGTGCAGGTGCAAAAATAAGTGAACCTCTTCAGTCAATAGCGCGTGGCACCTCCATTAGCAGCGATAACTTGGAGTAAACGTCTCGTATAGCCACTAATCAGTCTCTGACATCTGTTTTGAGATATTGTTGCCTCCTCCTTACAGAAGTGAGCCAATTGAGTGAGGTTTGGGGGGTGTGTGGCATGAACTGCCCGCTGCAGGTCCTGTCACAGCATCTCAATTGGATTTAGGTCAGAATTTGACTTGGCCAATCCAAAACACAAATCTTCTTTGTGTTGAGGTATTCTTTGGTAGATTTGTTTGAATGCTTTGGGTCCTTGTCTTGTTGAAAGACACATTTCAGCCCAGCTTTAGCTCCTTGACTGATGGCTTGAAGTTCTTGAAGTTAAAAAATCTCCTGGTATACCTCAAAATTCATGGATCCCGTAACTCAATAAAACTACATAGCTAAAGAAAAAACACTCCAATCCATTAAAAAAAGTTATGTGTAATAAAGGGGAATGACACAGGAAAGGAGTATTGAACACACTAACTGAAATGGATTTAATACTTGAAGCCTTTGTTTCCAATGACAACGCTTCCTGTACGAAATAAAATCATCTCTCACAGTGATCAGGTGGGATTTTGTCCCATTCTTCAACACAGACAGTCTTTAAATCTTGAAGATTCTGGGAGGGCCGCTGGTGAATCTTGATCTTCAGTTCAGTTAAGTCTGGCGATTGGCTAGACCAGTCCAACACCTTTATATTATTTGTCTCTTGAACCAATTGAGAATCTCCTTTGCATGTTATGGATCGTTGTCTTGCTGGAAGATCCACTCGCCTCTCATTCTCATCATCCTGGTCGATGGCAAGAGATTCTTCTCAAGAATTTCCCGGTACATGGCTCCATTCATCTTCCCTTAGATCATTTGGATTCCACCAGTACCATGTGAAGAGAAACACTCCCATAATAACATGATGCTTCCACCTCCAAACTTCGCTGTAGGTATGGTATTTTTAGGATCATATGCAGAGCCATTTCTCCTCCAAACGTGGCACGTCATATTGTTGCAGAAAAGTGAGATTTTTGTCTCATCTGACCAGACTACATTCTTCCAGTAATCCTTTTTGACAAATGTACCTGCTGCTTCCAGCTCTTTCCGGAGCTCTGCTCGAGTGGTCCTTGGCTCTTGGGCTACTCTTCTGACTAACTTTCTGATTGCCCGGTCAGAAATCTTGTGAGGAGCTCCTGTGCGTGGCTGATGGTCAAGTGAAGTTCCTTCTTCCACTTACGGATAACGGCCCCAATGGTGCCTATAGGAACATCCGTCGGTAACCAGTGCTATAGTTACTATGTTGCTCAACAATCTTGTTGTGAAGGTCTTGGGAGAGCTCTTTGCCTCTACCCGTCATGAGATGTTTCTTGCAAAATATTCATCTAGCAAATTATTGATTTACTTGCATTCAGAGGTGGGAAAGAGTGGAAGTACTTCCCCACCAACATGCACTAACCCAACTGATTCAAATAAGCACAGGTAAGAGAACTCATTGGTGGTATAAGCTTATGGTTTAGTGCTTTTTTCGGACTGTTTTCAACCCTTTTTTCCTGTGTCATTCCACTTCATTGCACATCGCTTTTTTATGGATTGGAATGTTACAATTTCTTTAGCTGTGTAGTTTTATTGAGTTAATACCAATTATTTGGTCTACATTTCATGTGAATAGCTGCAATGGAAATATGTTGAATTAAAATATTGTTGATGTGTTGAATACTTGGTGAGCTTAGAATTTTTACATTCCTTATTTTTTTGTGAGATGGAAATTTGTATTTTATGAATTACTAACTCAAAAATGTCATCATTTAAAAAAATAACACCACACAGGCATTAATAAACACCTAATGGATCAGATTATGTAAAAAACTCAATTTTGACAAAAATGGAGATCCTAGAACCTTATAATTCTAACGTCACGACTTATTTCCCCCACTGTATATGCACTGTTTTGTATACACAGAAGTATGATGAGCACCTGTTTCATTTCGTATGAACCAGCTGGCTAGCAAATCTCAAAAGGGTTCTGCATGGAACCCAAAAGGGGTTTCCCACAGGAACAGCCAAATAACACTGGTTGTAGTGGTCCTTGGCTCTCTATGTTGATATTATACTGTATGGTTTGATGACATAATTGTTGCTTTGGTTTAAGAATGAATGTATTGACAAAGTTGCCCTCTCTTCGTTGTGCCTTGCAGTTACAGAAGAATAAACAGGAGTTCTTTGATGCCTGGAACTCCTGTCTTCATCACGTGACCAGTCTGGCCCTAGCACACATACACAGAGGTGGGTACTTCATCACGTGACCAGTCTGGCCCTAGCACACATACACAGAGGTGGGTACTACATCACGTGACCAGTCTGGCCCTAGTACACATACACAGAGGTGGTCTTAGTACATATTTCTTCTCTTTTTATTTGGATTTCAAATCCTCTGATTCCAAGTTACTCACGAGGTTTTTAAATGTTCCAAGAGAAATTAATTCTCTCAAGTTCAAAGTGCTCTGTAATGAATTCCAGGCAGCGGGCGCAAAGTGCATGAAGGAATGCTTGCCGAATTCAGTGCGAACTTTGGGGACATTTAGGAGATAACAGTCGTTGGAACCTAACGACTAGGGAAAGTGAAAAGCTATTCAGCTTTCTCTAGAGACTCTACTCTACTCCCGGTCGTACCATTTGTTTACTTTATTGGGGATGCTTTAATCACTCATCTACGGCTCAACGATAGCTTCTAATCGCGTCAGTCACGTTCTTGTTAAACACAAGAAGTCATTCAAAGACGGCGAAATTGTGAAAAAAGTGTTTCTCGAGGCTGCAGATTGCCTTTTCGATGACAGATCCACAGTGGCTGATGACCACCTTGCAAGCCTGCCTACAGCTCCCTGACTACGAGAAACTAGCTCCCAGTGCCAGGTCTCCCACTAAGGTTAGAGGAATGCATTTATTTCCTCCCTTCAAACTTAGGGAACTGCCTGTTTTGTATCTGGTTTACTTTTCTGTTTGGCACTGCAGACTGGCTGGAATTAAGATTGACTACCAGATTCAGATTCATTTATTTATTCAAGGGACAGTGCATATTAATAAAACGAAAATAAATTGTAAATACGCCAGAGTTAGGGGAAAATATGGGCATATGTGGTTACGTATTTAGGGATTTTAACAACTAGTCCTATTAAGAATCCTGGTCGTGTTTATATATTTAAGAAAAATAGTGTCCGAACGATGATCAAATGACTTTTCAAATTCCCCAAGCACAAGTCATGCATTGAATGTAACCAAGTGCTGAACAGTATTAAGTAAACCACAATACATTTGTGGGTGTCCGCGTCATCGTTATTGAAAAACGCACCTAATCACCGACCACACGACTCCAAAACACCCTCCCAGCGCTATCGTCTCGTCACCGTCTCAGCTCACTAATTCGTCGTGTAGCCGTGAGGTGCAAACGATGTCAGATCATCGCCATTTCAGCCAAATCCGGCGCCGTGTTGCCTATGCCTTAGCCCACATACAGAGGAGAGGTGGTCTTGGCACTATGGCCATGGCAAAACAAATTAACACCCGCCAAATGCTGATAGAGTTTGGGATTGGTGGGTAGATCTGTGCGATCCGCAATTCCAGTCACCATTGATTCAACATTTGTGACGACAGTTGTGCTGCTCCTGCCTCCTCCAGCTGACTGTCACTGCTGCACATCTCCCTCACGCTGCTCCTGACATTCAAACAGCCCTACTGTATGTCTGTGAGCTCGCTTAGTTACACCTCAAAATAAAGTAATAAAGTAAAACCATAGAAAACATGCAGTAGGAAAAGTCTAGCGGTATTTTGACTCCAGGATAGGCTGTTTTTTTTGTCACGACACTTGAAAGAAATAGGGCTGGTAAAAAAAAAATCTGAGTGCCAGAGGAATTCTCTTATCCACCAAAAAAAAGTTAATTGTATGCCAGAACACACCACATTCAGTGCCTGGTGACCTGGTGGTGGCCTTGTAAGGGATTCCCGCTGCTAGATCCCAGCCAAAGAAGTGTTTTCATAATATTGACAACATATTTTCCCCTCCTCTTCTGGTACATTTCTCATCTGCTCTCTTCCACCGGCCTCTGAGACAGATCTGCAGGAGAACAACAGCAGTCAGCTGTAATGTGACTATGTTTATACTTTTCCATTTTTCTTCAGTGTAGAACATTAATCTTAATTACCGTAAGCAATAAGGCACAAGGGTAAAGTCACAGCTGAGGGGTGTTGTTGGGCCCGACGCGAAGCAGAGAATTGTAACAGAAAGCAATGCCTTATGTACTTATTGTGTGGTAGTTAGAAATATAGTTCTCAAAACTACCACTGTTCCTAAAGTAATGCGATAAAACAAAGCTTTGTAATTCAAGCTTCCCTTGGTGGAGATGCTAATAGGCCTTCTTACAAAATGTGGCGGTTCTTACAGTATGTTGAACGGGAACATAGCTGTTACTTTACGTCATAGCTGTTACTTTATCAGGGAAATAATCAATCGGACAATCACAATTATTGTTCTAATCAATGAAATGTGGTGAAAATGTCCCCCAAGAATATGTTCTATGTTGTATTCCAATGAAAATATAAAATGTGTGCGTGCGTGCTTGCTACTGTATTATGCACATGCAAGTTTGTATGTTTGTGTGTTTTTAACCAGACGAGCTATAGTATGTCAAGGTACCCCTCTGTCTTAGAAGACCATAACCTTTCCATTCTCTCACTTTCCTCCCACACAAACACACACACACACACACACACACACACACACACACACACACACACACACACATATGCTCACACACAAACAGCACACACACACACACACACACACACACACACACACACACACACACACTTGCAACCTTAACCAGCCCTGAGGTACAGAATAACACAGGTCTGTGATGTTGGAGAGATAAGAGAGGTCTCGGCGCTGGCAGACTCTGCGCTAACCTTAGCCTGAAATGCTTTTGTTGCAATAGAATAATGTGCTGTTGAAATCTTCATGCAATCTGTATAGTATCTGTTGTTTTGTTGTATTATATTTGTGGTTTGACAATATATATATATTTTTAAACAGTAGTCTAACTTCTATCTCAATAGCATGTACTGTATGTAGTTTCATTATGACCAGTTATAATATTGTGAGTCTATATATGAGTTGGTCTCCGTACAGAAACCTATTGATGTTTGTTTCTCCTTGTGTAGGCCTATATACTGTATTTGTAATTCAGTCTGTGTCATTAATTATAGACAGTTGAGGTCCAGTGTTTAAATTAATCTTAATTCAGGATCGCATGCCATGTAACATAACACATAATGAAGTCAAACCACATTCTTTTAATATGTTTGATGTTAGTGAATCGATGAATTATTAGGAACTATGTATTTGTAATTGTAGTTAATTCATGAGTATTCAAGTATTTATCAATTAGAACTTGAATTATCAATGAAAGATATACACAATTATTTCAATATAAATGACATAACAAGTCCTGTTTTGTAATTCCTAACATTTCTAGACAAAATGTTTTTCATTCTATGTTGTTCAAAGGGTCCACACCACACTGAGTGACCCATGACCTTATTTGGTAATAACACATTGTTTAATACCTGTGGGGGGGGATTTTGTTTCCATAGTAACCCTGGAGCAGTTTGCTCTCGCTGTTCAAGAGTGCCCAGTGGCAGAAGACCACGCCTTGCTGACGAAGGTACGTCTGAAACCAGTTTTCCACTCCTCAGCTTGTCTCACTGTTCGATAGGAAACCAGCCACTCTGCTTTTGAGTCATCAGACGGCTCCTATGGAAAGTTTCTCAGAAACAGTTGTAGTTGTTTTTGAACGTGCGGCCCCCGTGAGTTACAGTGCTTACTGGTAAGGTAACAATGTAATAATCCCTTTGATGAATGTGTAAACTAGTGGTCATGTCTCTCATGTTGCTGTTCATGGAGCGAGAATTTGAGTATGCAAAAGTTCTGAAGTGATGTGTCCTATGTTCTTGCTTGACTGATGGTTTGTCAACAGACCTTTTAAGAAAAACAGAGGTGAGAACACAGTCAAAGTTCTCAATCAATGGTGGGTATCCGGTACACCAGGGAGGCTAGTAGTCAGTACGGCACCATCCATAGAATGGTACTATGCATGGTGGAGGTAGAAATTGGAAGATGGGCTCATTGCAGTGCATGGAATGGAATGAGGAATGGTATTGATACCAATATAACGAGTGCGTCCTCTGATTTCTACCATCACTCTGGGGTACAGGGTGCACAGATATAGGATCAGATTTTCAATGGGCATAGTCCCCTCCTGCTTCAAGTCATCCACCATTGTTCCGGTGCTGAAAAACCCCCAACAAGGTGTCATGCCTAAATGACTGGTGCCCTCCCTGTGGCTCTCACTCCCATCGTGCGCAAATGCTTTGAGAAGCATGTCAAGGCCCAGATCTGCAGCATGCTACCACCCACCCTGGAACCTCACCAATTTGCCTACCAGCAAAAACAGACCCACAGACGCCATTGCCACAACACTCCACTCCGCCCTCACCCACCTGGACAAGAGGAACTCCTATATGAGGATGCTGTTTGTAGACTATTTCAGCATTTCAACACCATAGTCGCCTCCAGGCTCAATGCCAAGCACAGAAACCAACCCCTGCCTATACAACTGGATTCTGGACTTCCTGTTGGACCACCGCCAAGTTGTGAAGATGAACCAAAGACCTCTCTGCCCCTCTGACCCTCAACACAGGAGCCCCCTGGCCTGTGTCCTGAGCCCCCTCCTCTACTCCCTGTACCACCCATGACTGCATGGCCACGCACAGCTCCAACTTGGTGATTAAGTGCGCCGACGACACAACAGCGATTGGCCTCGTCATCGACAGCGATGAGTTGGCCCTACAGGAAAGAGGTTGACCTCTGTGCGGCAGAGGGTCGTGCGGACAGCCAGAGCTTCCCTCCATCCAGGATATTTGCAACAGTCTGTTTGTCAGCAAAGCCCAGAGGATTATGGAAGTCCCCAGCCATAACTACGGTTATTTTCCCTCGTTGCTGCAACGCCATGGAACCGAAGCCGAAGAATTTTACTCTCTTATACGAATCTTACTCTCTTATACGTATAATGGGATGTAACAATACACTTGATTCTGATTCTGAGATTACTCTGCCCAAATCCTAACCTTAGATCAAAGGGAATAGTGTAAAATTGACCTTCGATCAGCATCTAGTGGGGTCTTCACCAGGGATGTAGTGGTAAAAAAGAAAATACATGGATAAACCCTGAACACCATGGATTGAATGGGTGGGTAAACCCTAATGATAATAACATTAACCTAGCAGAAAAGGTGGGTAAATTGAGTTTACGGTACTTGGGTTTACCCTCCACTACTTCACTGATCTTCACCCTACTATGCCTATAAGTCCCCCCTTCCCTGTCCTCTCCCTGTGTGATGACCTCATGGTTGATGACATCAGCTGTCACTCAGCTCCATGTGAGACACACAACCACATGTGGACCATAGATCCAGCTGCCACTGTCTCTGCATCAGACGTTATGGCTGTGTTTCAATATCCAGACCAGCATACCACTCAGAACACATGGCCAATGCATAGCTTCATTCTATGATATGCTAGTCTGTGTCCACAAATAATGAATGTCTCCAGTTATTTTGACATATTGTGCCGTTTGTGATGTACAGACTTTTATCGGTTTTCATTGTTACTGTAACAAGATGTATCGTTCCAACAATCAAAACCTATGAAAGTATAAGTTAAAAAAAACGGCACACTATAAACATAACTGGAAACAGATGTCATCGTTAGGATTGCTAGCAAAAGTCAACGTGAGCGGTTGCTAATTTGTCATTTACTGGAATTTACCATCAATCGATATGCTGACTCTCTTTCGCTAGCATCACTCTCTTTTGCTAGCATCTCTCTCTTTTGCTAGCATCTCTCTCTTTTGCTAGCATCTCTCTCTTTTGCTAGATCCAAAAATGACAAGTGTCTTGAGTGTTTTGTTTACATTCTGTAGGTGTTGTTGTTACCATGGCTACCTATAGCATATTGGAATAGGTCAGGTGCAGCCATCAAGCTAGTACCTACCTGCACAGCTACAGTATCTATCGTTGCATCCTGTCTGTGCTTCATTGTGATGCTCAGCAGACCTGTCAGACTGTCTGTACTTCTGCATAGGCAGATAAGCCTCATCTTATGGGTACTACCAGGGTCTGTCACCTGTCATTCTGTCTCTGTGAGGGGTGATATGGCAAGTAGGATAAGGGTCTCAAGCTCTGAGCATATGCATAGGCATCCATAGATTGACTAATCTCATTCATATTACGGGCTGGTTGTGTGACTCTTTTAGGTAGGGTGGGGGGGGACAGGTG